>NC_141667.1:241141772-241758022 GCF_028749965.1 Puma concolor | reverse complement strand
CAGGCAAACAGGGGCGCCTGGGTGGCTCAGTCGGTTAAGCATCCGACTTTGGCTCAGGTCATGATCACTGTTCGTGAGTTCAAGCCCCGTGTTGGGCTCTGTGCTGACAGCTCAGAGCCTGAAGCCTGCTTCAGATTCTGTGTCTCCCTCTCTCTCTGCCTCCCTCTGCTCATGCTCTGTCTCTCTCTCTTAAAAATATATAATAAACATTAAAAAATTAGGAAAAAAAAAGAATTAGGCAAACATGACACTAGCAAAGGAAACTAACAAAGCTCCTGTAATTGACCCCAAAGAAATGTAGATCTATGATTTGCTGACAACAAACTCAAAATAATCACCTTAAGAAAACTCCATACAATACAAGGGAAGACAGATAACTAAACGAAACCAGGGAAACAACATGTGAACAAAATGAGAAGTTTAATAGAAATAGAAACCATAAAAAAGAACCAAACAGAAAGTCTGGAGCTTAAGAATATAATGACAGGAGGATCCTGGGAAGATGGCGGCTTAGGAGGACGCTGGGCTCACCGCGCGTCCTGCCGATCACTTAGATTCCACTTACACCTGCCTAAATAACCCAGAAAACCGCCAGAAGACTAGCAGAACGGAGTCTCCAGAGCCAAGCGCAGACGAGAGGCCCACAGAAGAGGGTAGGAAGGGCAGAGAGGCGGTGCACGCTCCATGGACTGGCGGGAGGGAGCCGGGGCAGAGGGTGGCAGTGGGCCAAGCAGAGCCCCCGAGTCTGGCTTGCAAAAGGGGAG
Organism: Puma concolor; assembly: GCF_028749965.1. Lineage (NCBI taxonomy): Eukaryota > Metazoa > Chordata > Mammalia > Carnivora > Felidae > Puma > Puma concolor. The sequence continues at coordinate 241,757,258 of NC_141667.1, read as the reverse complement.
GGGCCAGACGGAGTGTGTTCCGACAGCAAGCAGGACTTAACATCTGGAAGGTTATAAGTTAACAGCTCTGCTCGGAGAGCGGGAAGGCTGGAGGACAATGGGAGGGAGAGTTGTTGAGCCCTGGACGACAGAGCTCAGCTTGGCGGGGAACAAAGGCGTTTGCCAGCGCCATGTCCCTCGCCCATCCCCCAGCCAAAATCCCAAAGGGAACCCGTTCCTGCCAGGGAACTTGCTTGCACCATGCAAACACCCAACGCTATGCTTCTGCGGATCCATCCCTCTGGCGGGTCTGACTCCATCCTGGTGCCGCAGGGCCCCTCCCAAAGCAGATCTCCGAAGGAAAAGCGAGCTGAGCCTGCCCCTCCCACCCCTGTGCACCTTGCCGATCCAGCTAATATGCCAGATCCCCAGCACCACAAGCCTGGCAGTGTGCAAGTAGCCCAGACGGGCCATGCCACCCTACAGTGAATCCCACCCCTAGGAGAGGGGAAGAGAAGGCACACACCAGTCTGACTGTGGCCCCAGTGGTGGGCTGGGGGCAGACATCGGGTCTGACTGTGGCCCTGCCCATCAACGCAAGTTACTCAAGACAGCCCAGGGGAAGTGCCCTGCAGTTCCGCACCACTCCAAGGACTATACAAAATGACAAAACGGAAGAATTCCCCCCAAAAGAATTTCCAGGAAATAACAGCTAATGAACTGATCAAAAAGGATTTAAACAATATAACAGAAAGTGAATTTAGAATAATAGCCATAAAACTAATCGCTGGGCTTGAAAACAGTATAAAGGACAGCAGAGAATCTATTGCTATAGAGATCAAGGGACTAAGGAACAGCCAGGAGGAGCTAAAAAATGCTATCAGTGAGCTGCAAAATAAAATGGAGACAACTACGGCTCGGATTGAAGAGGCAGAGGAGAGAATAGGTGAACTAGAAGATAAAATTATGGAAAAAGAAGAAGCTGAGAAAAAGAGAGATAAAAAAAATCCAGGAGTATGAGGGGAAAATTAGAGAACTAAGTGATGCACTAAAGAGAAATAATCTACGCATAATTGGTCTTCCAGAGGAGGAAGAGAGAGGGAAAGGTGCTGAAGTTGTACTTGAAGAAATAATAGCTGAGAACTTCCTGGATCTGGGGAAGGAAAAAGGCATTGAAATCCAAGAGGCACAGAGAACTCCCTTCAGACATAACTTGAATCGATCTTCTGCATGACATAGTGAAACTGGCAAAATACAAGGATAAAGAGAAAATTCTGAAAGCAGCTAGAGATAAATGTGCTCTAACATATAAAGGGAGACCTATAAGACTCGTGACCAATCTCTCTACTGAAACTTGGCAGGCCAGAAAGGAATGGCAGGAAATCTTCAATGTGATAAACAGAAAAATATGCAGCCGAGAATCCTTTATCCAACAAGTCTGTCATTTAGAATAGAAGGAGAGATAAAGGTCTTCCCAAACAGACAAAAACTGAAGGAATTCATCACCACTAAACCAGCCCTACAAGAGATCCTAAGGGGGATCCTGTGAGACAAAGTACCAGAGACATCGTTACAAGCATGAAACCTACAGACATCACAACAACTCTAAACCCATATCTTTCTATAATAACACTGAATGTAAATGGACTAAATGTGCCAACCAAAAGATATAGGGTATCAGAATGGATAAAAAAACAAGACTCATCTATTTGCTGTCTACAAGAGACTCATTTTAGATCTGAGGACACCTTCAGATTGAGAGTGAGGGGATGGAGAACTATTTATCATGCCACTGGAAGTCAAAAGAAAGCTGGAGTAGCCATACTTATATCAGACAAACTAGACTTTAAATTAAAGGCTGTAACAAGAGATGAAGAAGGGCATTATATAATAATCACAGGGTCTATCCATCAGGAAGAGCTAACAATTATAAGTGTCTATGCACCGAATACAGGAGCCCCCAAATATATAAAACAATTACTCACAAACATAAGCAACCTTATGGATAAGAATGTGGTAATTGCAGGGGACTTTAACATCCCACTTACAACAATGGATAGATCATCTAAACACACGGTCAATAAAGAAACAAGGGCCCTGAATGATACATTGGATCAGATGGACTTGACAGATAGATTTAGAACTCTGCATCCCAAAGCAACAGAATATACTTTCTTCTCAAGTGCGGATGGAACATTCTCCAAGATAGATCACATACTGGGACACAAAACAGCCCTTCATAAGTATACAAGAATTGAAATCATACCATGCATACTTTCAGACCACAATGCTATGAAGCTTGAAATCAACCACAGGAAAAAGTCTGGAAAACCTCCAAAAGCATGGAGGTTAAAGAACACCCTACTAAAGAATGAATGGGTCAACCAGGCAATTAGAGAAGGAATTAAAAAATATATGGAAACAAATGAAAATGAAAATACAACAATCCAAACGCTTTGGGATGCAGCAAAGGCAGTCCTGAGAGGAAAATACATTGCAATCCAGGCCTATCTCAAGAAACAAGAAAAATCCCAAATACAAAATCTAACAGCACACCTAAAGGAAATAGAAGCAGAATATCAAAGGCAGCCTAAACCCAGCAGAAGAAGAGAAATAATAAAGATCAGAGCAGAAATAAACAATATAGAATCTAAAAAAACTGTAGAGCAGATCAACGAAACCAAGAGTTGGTTTTTTGAAAAAATAAACAAAATTGATAAACCTCTATCCAGGCTTCTCAAAAAGAAAAGGGAGAGGACCCAAATAGATAAAATCATGAATGAAAATGGAATTATTACAACAATCCCTCAGAGATACAAGCAATTATCAGGGAATACTATGAAAAATTATATGCCAACAAACTGGACAACCTGGAAGAAATGGACAAATTCCTAAATACCCACACTCTTCCGAAACTCAATCAGGAGTAAATAGAAAGCTTGAACAGACCCATAACCAGCAAAGAAATTGAATCAGTCATCAAAAATCTCCCAACAAATAAGAGTCCGGGACCAGATGGCTTCCCAGGGGAGTTCTACCAGAGGTTTAAAGCAGAGATAATACCTATCCCTCTCAAGCTATTCCAAAAAATAGAAAGGGAGGGAAAACTTCCAGACTCATTCTATGAAGCCAGTATTACTTTGATTCCTCAACCAGACAGAGACCCAGTAAAAAAAGAGAACTACAGGCCAATATCCCTGATGAATATGGATGCAAAAATTCTCAACAAGATACTAGCAAATCGAATTCAACAGCATATAAAAGGAATTATTCACCATGATCAAGTGGATTCCTTCCTGGGATGTAGGGCTGGTTCAACATTCACAAATCAATCAATGTGATACATCACATTAATAAAAGAAACGATAAGAACCATATGATCCTGTCAATCGATGCAGAAAAGGCCTTTGACAAAATTCAGCAACCTTTCTTAATAAAGACCCTCAAGAAAGTCGGGATAGAAGGAACATACTTAAAGATCATAAAAGCCATTTATGAAAAGCCCACAGCTAACATCATCCTCAATGGGGAAAAACTGAGAGCTTGTTCTCTGAGATCAGGAACACGACAGGGATGTCCACTCTCACCGCTGCTGTTTAACATAGTGTTGGAAGTTCTAGCATCAGCAATCAGACAACAAAAGGAAATCAAAGGCATCAAAATTGGCAAAGATGAAGTCGAACTTTCACTTTTTGCAGATGACATGATATTATACATGGAAAATCCGATAGACTCCACCAAAAGTATGCTAGAACTGATACATGAATTTAGCAAAGTTGCAGGATACAAAATCAATGTACAGAAATCCGTTGCATTCTCATACACTAATAATGAAGCAACAGAAAGACAAATAAAGAAACTGATCCCATTCACAATTGCAGCAAGAAGCATAAAATACCTAGGGATAAATCTAACCAAAGATGTAAAAGATCTGTATGCTGAAAACTGTAGAAAGCTTATGAAGGAAATTGAAGAAGATATAAAGCAATGGAAAAACATTCCCTGCTCATGGATGGGAAGAATAAATATTGTCAAAATGTCAATACCACCCAAAGCTATCTACACATTCAATGCAACCCCAATCAAAATTGCACCAGCATTCCTCTCGAAACTAGAACAAGCAATCCTAAAATTCATATGGAACCACAAAAGGCCCCAAATAGCCAAAGTAATTTTGAAGAAGACCAAAGCAGGAGGCATCACAATCCCAGACTTTAGCCTTGACTACAAAGCTGTAGTCATCAAGACAGCATGGTATTGGCACAAAAACAGACACATAGACCAATGGAATAGAATAGAAACCCTAGAACTAGACCCACAAAAGTATGGCCAACTCATCTTTGACAAAGCAGGAAAGAACATCCAATGGAAAAAAGACAGTCTCTTTGACAAATGGTGCTGGGAGAACTGGACAGCAACATGCAGAAGATTGAAACTAGACCACTTTCTCACACCATTCACAAAAATAAACTCAAAATGGATAAAGGACCTGAATGTGAGACAGGAAACCATTAAAACCTTAGAGGAGACAGCAGGAAAAGACCTCTCCGACCTCAGCCGTAGCAATTTCTTACTTGACACATCCCCAAAGGCAAGGGAATTAAAAGCAAAAATGAACTACTGGGACCTGAAAATAAAAAGCTTCTGCACAGCAAAGGAAACAACCAACAAAACTAAAAGACAACCAATGGAATGGGAAAAGATATTTGCAAATGACATATCGGACAAAGGGCTAGTATCCAAAATCTATGAAGAGCTCACCAAACTCCACACCCGAAAAACAAATAACCCAGTGAAGAAATGTGTAGAAAACATGAATAGACACTTCTCTAAAGAAGACAGCTGGATGGCCAACAGGCACATAAAAAGATGCTCAATGTCGCTCCTCATCAGGGAAATACAAATCAAAACCACACTCAGATATATCCTCACGCCAGTCAGAGTGGCCAAAATGAACAAATCAGGAGACTATAGATGCTGGAGAGGATGTGGAGAAACGGGAACCCTCTTGCACTGTTGGTGGGAATGCAAATTGGTGCAGCCGCTCTGGAAAACAGTGTGGAGGTTTCTCAAAAAATTAAAAATAGACCTACCCTAGGACCCGGCAATAGCACTGCTAGGAATTTACCCAAGGGATACAGGAGTACTGATGCATAGGGGCACTTGTACCCCAATGTTTATAGCAGCACTCTCAACAATAGCCAAATTATGGAAGGAGCCTAAATGTCCATCAACTGATGAATGGATACAAAAATTGTGGTTTATATACACAATGGAATACTACGTGGCAATGAGAAAGAATGAAATATGGCCCTTTTTAGCAACATGGATGGAACTGGAGAGTGTTATGCTAAGTGAAATAAGCCATACAGAGTAAGACAGATACCATATGGTTTCACTCTTATGTGGATCCTGAGAAACTTAACAGAAACCCAGGGGGGAGGGGAAGGAAAAAAAAAAAAAAGAGGTTAAAGTGGAAGAGAGCCAAAGCATAAGAGACTCTTAAACACTGAGAACAAACTGAGGGTTGATGGGGGGTGGGAGGAAGGGGAGGGTGGGTGATGGGTATTGAGGAGGGCACCTTTTGGGATGAGCACTGGGTGTTGTATGGAAACCAATTTGACAATAAACTTCATATATTGAAAAAGAAAGAAAGAAAGAAAGAAAGAAAGAAAGAAAGAAAGAAAGAAAGAAAGAAAGAAAGAAAGAAAGAAAGAAAGAAAGAAAGAAAGAAAAAAGAAAGAAAGAAAAGAAAGAAATATTCAGTAGAAAAAAAAAATAAATCACAGTGACTGCTGCTTACCAAAAAAAAAAAAAAAAAAAAGAATATAATGACAGACTGAAAAATTCAAGACAGAGCTTCACCAACTCCCTTAATCATGCAGAAGAAAGAATCAACTAACTTGAAGACGGATCATTTGAAATTAAAGGAATAAAAAGAAAAGGAATGAAAATGAGTGAAAAAAGCCTACATGAATTATGGAACACTATCAAGCAAAAGAATGTTTGCATCATGGGCATCCCAGGAAAGGAGAGAAAGGGGTGGAAATATTATTCAAAGAAATAATAGCTAAAATCTTCCTAAATCTTGAGGGAGAGATGAATAACCAGGTTCAGGCAGCTCAGAGGACCCCAAGCAAGATCCATTGTAAGAAGATTACTCTAAAACACATTATAATTAAAATATTAAAAATCAAGGACAGGGAGAGACTTTTGAAAGCAGCAAGAGAAAAATGGCTCATCACATACAATGGAACTCCCATAGGGCTATGAGCAGATTTTTCTGCAGAAACCATGAGGTCAGGAGGGAGTGCGATGATATATTCACAGTGTTGAGAGGAAAAACTGCCAACCAAGAATACTGTCTTTTGGGTTCCTGGACCCAGTTCCAAAGGCAGGTAGGGGGCTTCCCAACATACCACTATACTATGTAAGTCCAGGTTGTTACCTGTACTTTGACCAACTAGCTATAAATCAGAGATTCCCACAATCCTTTCCTCAGTTTTTATTAGCTTGCTAGAGCAACTCACAGAACTCAGAGAGGAATTTTTCTCCCTAGGCCACCAGTTGATTACAAAGGCATGTAACTCAGGCACAGCCAGATGGCAGATATGCATCGGCAAGGTCTGGGGAAAGGGTACAGACCCTCCATTCCCTCCAGGCACGCCACTCTTCCACATCTCCATGTGTTCACCAATGTGAAAGCTCTCCGAAGCCCATCTTTTGGGTTTTTATGGTGGCTTCATCACATAGGCATGATTGGCAAGAATTATTGGCCATTGGAGATTGATTCAGTCTCCAGTCTCACTGCCCTTCCAGGAGTCTATGGACAGGACTAAAGGTTCTAACTCTCTGATCATATAGTTGATTCTCATAGCAACCAGCCATGAGATCCAAAACTCACCTCATTAACATAACAAAAGACACCTTTATCACTCTCATCACTTAGGAAATTCCAAGGGTTTTGGATTAAAAATTTTTTTTTAATGTTTATTTATTTTTGAGAGACAGAGAAACAGAGCGCAAGCAGGGAGAGGCAGAGACAGAGGGAGACGCAGAATCCAAAGCAGGCTCCAGGCTCTGAGCTGTCAGCACAGAGCCCAACATTGAGCTCAAACTCACAAACCATGAGATCATGACCTGAGCTGAAGTCGAAGTCAATATTTAATGGACTGAGCCACCCAGGCACCCCGGAAATCCCAAGGGTTTTGGGAGATGTGCGTGAGGAACAGTGGACAAAGACAAAATATATATGAGTTGACCAAATATATATGTCTTATAAATCACAATATAGCATAAACCCAGCAAAACTGTCCTTCAGAAATTAAGGAGAGATACATTCCCAAACAAAAGCTAAGGGAATTCATCACCACTGGACCTGACTTATGAAAAATGGTAAAAAGAGTTCTTGAAATGAAAGAATGCTAGAAAAATACAAGCTTCCACTTGTGGAATGAATAAATCATGGGAATAAAAGGAACAGCATAGAGAATATAGTCAATGCCATTATAATAGATGGTAGCTATGCTTGTGATAAGCATAGCATAACGTATGAACTTGTCAAATTACTATTTGTATAGTGGAAACTAATGTAACATTGTGTGTCAAGTACACATCAATAAAAAATTTTAAAATGGGGTGCCTGAATGGCTCAATCAGTTAAGTGTCCGAAATCTCTTGATTTCAGCTCAAGTCATGATCTCATGGTCATGAGATTGAGCCCTGTGTCAGGCTCTGCACTGGGCCTGAGGCCTTCATGGAATTATCTTTCTCCCTCTCCCTCTGCCCCTTCCCACCTCAAAAAAAATTGTCCTTTTTAAAAAGTAATTTAAAAATTGGGGTGCCGGGTGGCTCAATGGGTTAAGCGTCCAACTCTTGCTTTTGGCTCAGGTCATGATCTCACAGTTCATGGGATTGAGCCCTGTGTCGGGCTCCATGCTGCCAGCACAGAGCCTACTTAGGATTCTCTCTCTCTCTCTCTCTGCCCCTCCCCTGCTTGCTTGCTCTCCCTCTCTCAAAATAAACATTTAAAAACTAAAAATAAATAAAAATAAAATAAATTATATGATCCTGTCAATAGATGCAGAAGAAGGGTTTGAAAAAATTCAACACCCTTTCATGATGAAAGCTCGGAACAAACTGAGTATAGAAGGTTACCTCAACATAATAAAGACCATGTATTACAAACACAGCTAACATCAGACTCGATGAAAAACTAAGAGCTTTTTCTCTAAAATCAGAAATGAGAGTGCCTACTCTAGCCATTCCTATCCAATGTAGTACTAGAAATCCTAGCTAGAACAATTAGGCAAGAAAAAGAAATGAAAAGCATACAAATAGGAAAGGAAAAAGTAAAATTGTCTGTGTTTGCAGATAACTTGATCTCATGTATAAAAAAAACCCTAAAAATTCCACTAAAGCACTGTTAGAACTAATAAATAAATTCAGGAAAGTTGTAGGATACTATAAGAAAAGTATAGACCATGGGACACCTGGGGGAAATACTTAGAAATAAATTTAACCAAAGGAAGTAAAAGACACGTACATTGAAAACCTTAAGACACTGATGAAAGAAATTGAAGAAGGCACAAACAAATGGTAAGATATTTCATGATGGAACCACAAAATACCCTGAATAGCCCAGGCAATCTTGAGGAAGAATAATAAAGCTAGAGGCATCACACTTCCTGGTTTCCAACTATACTGCAAGGCTGTAGCAATCAAAACAGTGTGATGCTGTTGTAAAAACAGACACATAGACCTATGGAACAGAATTAAGAGCCCAGAAATAAACCCATGCATTTTTGTCAACTAATATTTGACAAGGGAGCTAAGAATATTCAACGGGGAAAGGATGATGCTGGGAAAACTGGATATCTACATGCAAATGAATGAAATTAGGCCACTATCTTACACCACTCAAAAATTAACTCAGAATCAGGGCACCTGGGTGGCTCAGTAGTTGAGTATGTCTGACTCTTGATTTTGACTCAGGTCATGACCCCGGGGTCATGGTATCGAGCCCTGCCATCAGGCTACACATTACATCTACACAGCTACACATCTGGAGCATCACATGCTACAGAGAAATCACTCATGGAAGGGAAAGTCAATAGATGTGGAAACTTCATTGTTAATCTTATTTTAAGAAATTGCCACAGCCACTCCAGCCTTCAGCTGCCACCATCCTGGTCAGTCAGCAGCCATTGACATCGAGGCAGGACCCTCCAGCAGCAAAAAAATAACTATTTTTTTTTAATGTTTATTTATTTCTGAGAGAGAGAGAGATTGAGAGAGAAAGAGATTGTGAGTGGGACAGAGAGAGAGAGAGAAAATCCCAAGCAGGCTCCCTGCTGTCAGTGCAGAGCCCAACACGGGGCAATTGCACATTTAATAGACTACACTGTAGTGTAAACATAACTTTATATGTGCTGGGAACCAAAACCTTTATTTACCTCACTTTATTGTGATACTTGCTTTATGGTGGTATTCCGGAACCGAACCCACAATATCTCCAAGGCATGCCTATACCAATGTAAACAAGCCAGACCAGTTTAAGATAAACACCAGTCCAGCACCTTTTTTCTTTTTTTAGGCCTGCATGCTTGTTTTTCAACCAGACCTCGATATCGCACTCCCTGACCTAGCTGAGAACAATGAAGTGATTATCTGTCTTGACTGCTCCGCTTCCATGGAGGGTGCGACATTCTTGCAAGCCAAGCAAATTGCCTTATATGCACTGTCCTTGGTGGGAAAGAAGCAAAAGATAAACATTGTCAAGTTTGGCACAGGTGAGTGCTCTTTGGCCCCAGTCCAAAGCGTGCTTCCTCCTTAATATGAACATGCTCATGGGTAGAGCTGATGGCTGTTAGTACCCTGACCTCACCTGTGGAGTAAGAGGTAGCATAGCATGGAGTTCAAGAACCAGAACACCGGAGCCAGATCCCTGGCTTCACATTCCAACTCTATCACTTACTAGCCCTGGCTGTCACCTTGGGCAAATTACTTGAACTTTTTATACCTCAGTTCCCTCATCTGTAATATAAGGGTGATAGTTCCTACCTCACAGTGTTGTTGTAAGGATTGAGCTAATGCCTGTAAAGGATTTAAAACAGTGCCTATCACATATCAAGTGCTTTATAAATACTACTAGTGTTCCTAGCAGCTGAACCAAATGCAAGACCCTTGGTTGAGATGTATGAGGGTCCCAAGCATATGGGCAGAACATGTGAAATCAGCACAATGTAGAAAATCTATAAGGGTTCAGCAAGCATCAGATCAGCCCTTTTAGAGGAAAAGCAATACCATCCGCCAGGTGGGGGTCCAGGGACATGTCAGCCACCAGAAGAAGGTATTTCAGGAATGAGAGAAAGAACCGGAGTAGAGTGAGGGGGCAGTCTGGTCCTGATGATTCTTACTTTCCATCCCATTGAGCAGAAGACCTGCCCTTTTATGGAGGAGCTAGGGTCTGCTGCTGCTGGGCAGAGGTCAGATAAGCCTGGGAAAACCAAGGCCCTGGGAAGGAGAACGTGTCCCTCCCGTGGCCAGGCTGCCTGTGCTGTTGTGACACCCCACATCTTACTTTGCATGAGCAATCTGCTACAGAACAGAAGTCTACATGTAATTTTATTCGGGACACTTTGCATTGTAAAGTGCATAGTTTCAGTGCACTAGAGTTTATTACTTAAAGGAATAGTGTGCTGAATTTTTGGTATGTTAAAACTATCAAACATTGTTAATGGTCAGTAAAGTGAATATTTCGTAGCTACACCTCACACCAATCTTATCACACAGGTTACAAGGAATTATTTTCATATCCTAAGTACATCACAAGCAACAATGTGCCAACAGAGTTCATTATGGTGAGTAAAAGGACCTTCCTTCATCTCTTGGGTCTTTTCCTATCAAGGTTTAACAGTACTGTCCGGACTTATTCCCCCCACGAGCGCTATTGGAACACCCCCAGTCCTTCAGTTTTTGTATGTTGGTGGGCTCTTTTATTTTATTAATAAAAGCCATATGAACTCACTAAAGAAAAACTGGAAATTAAAAAGGGTAGAAAGAAAAAAATCGCCCACATTCCTACCACCTAAATGCAGCAGCGTTGGAATGTTTTCTTCTGTTCCTTTTTTTCTATTTCTGAAGACAGAGCAAGCTGAGAATGACTAATTGCTTCCTCAGTCCATGCCAGCAAACCCTGGGGAAGCATAAAAAAAGTCAAATAAGTGTCCACTGATAATATTATAGTGACTGTGTGACATAAAACAAACTAAGAGGATATAAGTGTAGTTGTTGCACAAATGTATAATTGAGAAAAAAATATATCTTTTCAGTGACGATGTCTCTAAACCCTCACTGAGACGTGCTTCAGTAAATGATGACAGTTAATGGTGAATAGACCCCAAAAGTAGTAAATAACCTTTCACTTCATTTCCTCTAGTCTGCTACACCTACCATGGGAAATACAGACTTCTGGAAAACACTCCGGTATTTAAATTTACTGTACCCTTCTCAAGGGTTACGGAACATTCTCCTTATATCTGATGGGCACCTCCAGAATGAGAGTCTGACATTGCAGCTTGTGAAAAGAAATGTCCAACACACCAGGCTGTTCTCCTGTGGTATTGGGTAAGTGTGGGAGGTCTAGTGACACAGTGAACACTGTGGGTGAAGAAGGCAGCCTGTGGGCAGGGTTTTTCTTGTTGGCCTACACAGGATTTCTAGAAGTTTTGAAGTTGATAACGGTGTATAGAAACTGTTTAGCATATAGTTGTAGAGCTCTGGGCTCTGAGACTGCCTGGGTCTCAATACCTGAATTGGCCATTTGTTAGCTCTGACCTTGGGCATGTTGTTAAATCTCTTGTGTATAAAATGAAGATGATAGTGAAAAAGTCATAGATTTAATAGGTTTACTCTGAGGATTCAATGAGCTCATATATAAAAAGTACTTACGGGGCACCTGGGTGGCTCAGTCAGTTAAGCGTCTGACTCTTGATTTTGGTTCAGGTCATGATCTCACTGTTTGTGAGTTCCAGCCCCGTGTAGGGCTCTACACTGACAGTATGGAGCCTACTTGGGATTCTCTCTCTCTCTCTCTCTCTCTCTCTCTCTCTCTCTCTCTCCCTCCCTCTCTCTCTCTCTCTTTCCCTGCCAAGCTTACAATCTCTCTGTCTCTCTCTGTCTCTGTCTCTCTCTCAAAAATAAATAAACATTAAAAAAATAAAAATAAAAAGTACTTAAGAATAGTCTTAAGAACAGAGATGGCACACGGCAAACACCAAGTCAACGTTAGATATTATTATGTTACATAAAAATCCAGATTTCCAGCCTATCCTGAGAAGCCTGAAGTGCCGGGCGCACCCCCACCCCTGGCGGTTTGTGACCAGGGCTGAGGGTCCCACCCAGGCTCTTGCTCCTTCACACCTTTGTGGTGGCTGCCACATTTGCACTTTCAAACCCTATAATGGACTTAAGATCTCTCTCTCTGGAGGCTAGACCCTCTTCATTGTTGGAATGAACCCCCACCCCAATTATAGTTAGCTGTTTTGGACGAAACCGAGGTGTATGGTGTAAACATAAGGAAAACACCAAGGGCCAGACTGGTGTTTGCACAGAGCATGCCTGCACCCTCGTCTCCTGGGACTCTCCCCCACATAGTCACCATCCTGGGAAATGATCACCAGGCCTCCCTATTCTGAGGCAGTGCATGGAGCGGGAGAGCTCCTCAACACAGGGGTAGGGGTGGAGGTGGGTGTTGCTGTTCTCTGGGGCCACTGTGCTGTCCTGGACCAGGGTCCTCCTCAGGCCTCGGCCATGACTTTCAGGAGCTGGAGCCCTAGACACCCTTTGAGGGCCCTGTACCCAAGCCAGACCTGCCTGCCCAGAGGGCTCTTCTCCTCTGTCTGCCCTGCCTCAGTCACAGCTCCAGTCCTGTTCCCTAATGTGAGAGCTGGGCACCACAGACCAACCAGGAAATTATGCAGCCCCCCGTGGACTTCCCCAGCAAGTGCTCCTAAATGGACTTCACCTGAGTAACTTGTGCCTGTACACACAGGGGGCTGGCCGCAACACGCTGCAGGGACCTGCCTCCTCCCTGCTCCCCTGACCATGTGGCAGAGGCAGTGCCAGGGTCGTGGCTCAGACATCAGTGCAGAAGACACCGGGCCCCGTTGATACCTTTTTTGCTGAGGGCCTGTCATGAGACAGATGCGCCTTGGTGCAGGACCACAGTGCCGGGTATGGGGAGCCAGACAGCAAACAACCCAGTAAGCTCAAAGGGAGATGGGTTTTCCTAAGTGCCACGAAGGCAATAGGGGAGGACGCCGTGATGGGGGTGGGTGGGCACAAACCTCCTTTGGGAGGTGACTTTGTGCTCTCACACAACCCACCCTGAGAGAGCTGGAAGTTTTACTGATTTTCTGTCAGGTTTTTAGGATCTTTCTACAGGTTTCTCATACTCATTTGTGTTCACAAACTCTAGCAAGATGTGAGTTCTCCAGGAGTAGAGACTGAACTATTGCCTATTGTAACAAGCTGTCCCCTGAGGTCCGCACAGCAGGAGCAAAAACAGATTCCAAGCAGCCTTACTAGCTGATGAAATTGGTAAAAGAGAAATAAACTCCAGCTTAGGGGGATTCTCTAACTGGTGTTGTAGTCACCACCAATTAATTTTGAAGACTAAAGACAAATCCAATCTTTAATAAATAGGTTAAGACATATTTCAGAAATAAATAACTTTCTTAAGCTCTTTTCCTGAAAAATAATTGTTTCTTTATTATTTTAGGAGGAACGTCTCTAAGAAAAGCTTTCTTAATAGTTACAGAATTATTATCAAGAGAAATTTAATACAACATTGTCATTCAAATAGCAAAGCTTATTTTTGCTAGAAAGACACTTCCCTATCCTTTTTGCTATCTAGTTGTGCATCATAATTTTTTAATGTTTGTTTGTTTGTTTGTTTGTTTGTTTTGAGAGACAGAGAGAGAGAGAGCAGGGGAGGATCAGAAAGAGAGGGAGAGAGGGAATCCCAAGCAGGCCCTGCACAGTCAGCGCAGAGCCCAATGCGAGGCTTGATCTCACAAACCATGAGATCATGACCTGAGCCAAAATCAAGAGTGGGACGTTTTATCTGCTGAGCCACCCATGTGCCCCCAGATGTGCATTATATTTGAAGATGTAGACTTTATTAACTCTTTGCCAGTTCTTGGCCTTTGGGATCAAATTTGAGTAACTGACATTCATTGAAAGCAGGTTGATATTTTTACCAGTATTCTGATAACTTTTCAGAGGTTTTTCAGAATCATCTCTTCTCTCTTTTGGTAAATCAGGAGTCGAGAATTTCTGCTTTTTTTTTTTTTCTATTGTGAAAGAGAAATAGGTTTTCTGATATATGGGAGCCTAAATTACCCAAAGCTTCAGATGTTTCATACTGTCTGTCCTGAGTTTTATCTCTCTAACCTCAACTACAGAAAAGCAATTCTTCTGCATATAATGTTTCCTCTATTGAGTTCTGAACTATATCAACACTGTTTACATGTACTTCAAAAACATTTCTAGGGGCGCCTGGGTGGCGCAGTCGGTTAAGCGTCCGACTTCAGCCAGGTCACGATCTCGCGGTCTGTGAGTTCGAGCCCCGCGTCGGGCTCTGGGCTGACGGCTCAGAGCCTGGAGCCTGTTTCTGATTCTGTGTCTCCCTCTCTCTCTGCCCCTCCCCCGTTCATGCTCTGTCTCTCTCTGTCCCAAAAATAAATAAACGTTGAAAAAAAAAAAATTTTTAAAAACATTTCTAAAATTTCTTGAAGATTATAACATGTGAAATGTGATCAGTTCTACAGCAAATCGTCATATCTTAAGGACTTTGTCCCAGTACGGTGCTGGAGTATTTGAGTATTTTAACTCAAAATCCAAACACAGTTGGAAAAAACAGGTACGTTTCTCAAACATCTTATTTCTAGTTTTATGCTTATATGTGGAAATAATATCTTCTTACAAATCCATTGACGGTAACTTCTGTGTTTTCGTTAATAGAAAGGGGCCCTACCAAAAGGCCACAGGCCTGAAGGTATTGCACCCCTCAGTTATTGTCTAACATCTAGCAGAAACATTCTCCTTAATTGGGTCATTCTCTTAGCTTGTAGTTTGATTTCTTCTTTATAAAGTATCATGGGGGATTTTTAAAGGTAAAGTAGTATCCATGTTTTGTTAGCATTATCTGTCATTATGGCAAAATATACATAAAATTTACCATTTAACCATTTTTAGTGGCATTAAGGCACATTCGTAATGTTGTGCAGCCATCACCTCCATCCATCTCCAGAATTTTTCATCATCCGAAACAGAAACTCAACTCATTAAAGAGCTGCTCCCGTTGTACCTACACCCCAGCCCCTGCCAACTACCATTCTACTTTCTTTCTGTGAATTTGACTACTTTAGATACTTCATGTAAGCGGAATCCTATAGTATTTGTCCTTTTGTGCCTGGCTTATTTCACTTAGTATAATATTTTCAAGATCTATGCACATTGTAGACTATGTCAGAATTTTCTTCCTTTTTAAAGGCTAAGTAATATTTCATTGTGTGCACACACCACATTTTGTTTATGGGTTCATTTGTTGATAGACATTTGTGTTGTTTCCACCTTTTAGTTGTTATGAGTTATGCTGCTCTGAGTATTGACACACAAGCATGTGTTCAGGACTCTGATTTCAGTTATTTTAGGTGTATACCCAGAGGTGGAATTTCTGGGTCATATGGTAATTCTGTGTTTAGCTTTTTGGAACTGCCATACTGTTGTTCATAGCAGCTGCACCATTTTATATTCCCATCAGCAATGTACTAGGGTTCTAGTTTTTCTACATAATCAATAGCACTTGTTGTTTTTGGGGTTTTTGTTTTGTTTTGTTTCATAATAACCATTGTAGAGTGTGAAGTTGTATTTCATTGGGGTTTTGATTTGCATTTTGCTAATTACTAGTGATGTTGAACAACTTCTCACGTGCTCCTTGGCCATCCGTACATCTTCTTTGGAAAACATCTATTCAAGCCCTTTGTAGGATTAATTTGTATAATTGGAATCTACTCCCTGCAAAAGTTGTATATTAGTAATTAACTAATGGAATGATTTAAGGATGTTTTGCACGTTTAAATTATGTGCTAATGCTATTAAGAACTCTATTTAAGGGGCGCCTGGGTGGCTCAGTCGGTTGAGCGTCCAACTTCAGCTCAGGTCGTGATCTCACGGTCCGTGAGTTTGAGCCCCACATCGGGCTCTGTACTGACAGCTCAGAGCCTGGAGCCTGTTTCAGATTCTGTGTCTCCCTCTCTCTCTGCCCCTCCCCCATTCATGCTCTGTCTCTCTCTGTCTCAAAAATAAATAAAAATTAGAAAAAAAATTTTTTAAAAAGAATTCTGTTTAAAATCTTTTTGAAAAAGTACCCTGAGCAGGAAGGAGGAAAAGAAAAAAAAAAAAAAAAAAAGAGAGCTACAAATCCTGAAAGATAGAATGTAAAATTATTCTCAGTGTTAAGTCACTATTTTCTGGGTGTAACATTGAAAGAGAAATAATTCCTTTCTTATAAATAGATAGAAGACCAGATGACCCGGTTGCATTCTCCAAGTTGTCACTCTGTCTCCGTCAAGTGGCAGCAGCTAAGTGCAGATGCACCTGAACCCCTGCAGGCCCCAGCCCAGGTGCAGTCCTTGTTCCTCAACCATCGACTCCTTGTCTACGGATTTATTCCTCATTGCACACAGGTGAGGAAGCACATGGCTGGTTTTAGTGTGGGAAGAACAATGTATGTTGCCAAGAGTTCTATTTTTCTTTTCTTTCTCTTTTCTTTCCTCTCCTCCCCCCAGATCATAATATGCTGGCAAATCTTTCTGCTTCTGCAAACATAATGGGTAGTTACCTAGGGACATTGGGGAGCCTTTTAACTTCCATTGAAAGGAGAGAGAAAATCACTGTGAAACTAACCAAGACACTGTGGAGTGAACAAGCTAATAAGGGATTTCCTTCCCACCCCCACCCCGTTTCAGGCAACTCTGTGTGCATTAATTCAAGAGAAAGAATTTTCTACAATGGTATCAACTACTGAACTTCAGAAGACAACTGGAACTGTAAGATTCAAAACTTGAACTATGAACTCACTGTTTGAAAGTTGTCATCATTTAATATTTTCTTGTATAATGCTCCCTGTACTTCCTTTGTTGCTCCTGTTTCTCTGTGTTGACACTTCAGTACACAATATGATGTGGAGGATTGTTATCCGTACAAATGAGGACACTTGCATTCAGTTTCTAACACAGTACTTCTTCTTCTGGGGTTCTTGAGTCTCGTGTGTCCACATGAGCATCAGTGGCTATGAATAACTGCAATGAAACTTGGTATTTTATACGTGAACAGTTTTTAGGGGAGGTTCTCGAATGTGTCCATGACTCAATAAAAGTTAAGTGCCACGATCCACCCATGTTATCTCGTATTACTCAGTATAATAGTCCTAGGCCAAGAGTAAACATATATTGAGAGTGTGTTTGTTTTTTCTACTTTTGGATTAAAAGCAAATGAATTATCACTGAAAAGTTTGTAGTATTTGCATTAGTACTTGATCTACTATAGTCAGACCTGGAAAATCCCTCACCTATGTATATTATATGTGCAGTTTGCTATTCATAGAAGTATTTGCATAAGCAGATAAACTATTTCCCAGACATTGCAGATTTTTGTTTTTTGTTTTTCGAATAAAATATGACTTGCTTTTTTACCCCAAATCAATAATTATAACTTATTATTTGCACGTGATGTGTGTATAGAAGTTTAGGGAATCTCCATATTGGTTTAAAAATTGAATCTAAGGAGGAAATTAAGTCAAACGGTTTTGCCTGGGAAGAGGTCATTCTCCATGAAATTGCAGTTTTTATAGTGGTACTTTCTCTGTGAGCTGTGGCCCTACTGATAACAAAATTACAAGAGTTGGAATTATTATGGAAATGAGACATTGCCATTTAAGATCAGTTGTGTTTCTTCGTTGGAGAGAAAGGGAGGCGATCCTTTACCCCACACTTCCCAGGGCACATTTTGCTGCCCCTGCCCTTCCGAGTGGAGGTCACATTCACGGTGGGGCATCGCAGCACTAGGCTGACTCATCCTACAGAAGAACAGCTTACGGTTTTTGAGATAAACTGAAGTTGCAAAATACCCTTTCACAGAAAAGGCAAAACTGTAGGGACAGAAAACAGATGAGTGGGTGCCAGGGGCTAGAGGTGACAGCCAGGGGCGTGAGGAACTTTTGAAAGTGAAGAACTGTTCTGAATCTTTATTTCAGTGTGGTCATCACAACTGTATACATTCGTTACAGCTCACCAAACTGGACACTTTTAAAAGGGGTGAATTTTTTGTATGTACTGTTATACCTCAAGTTAAAAGTGGTTTTCTAAGTAAGACTTCAGTTAGAAGCCATTTGAATCTTTTTTTCCCCTTTGCTGCTTCAACACAGATGATACACAAGCTGACAGCGCGAGCTCTGATCCGAGATTATGAAGATGGCATTCTCCATGAAAATGAAACGAATCATGAGGTTCGCTCTTTCCCTTGTTCTTGATGCTTCTTAAATTGATTTTATCCATGGAAACGTAAAGTGAGGATAGCTGGGTGGAGAAGCATGTGGGGGGGTGGGGTGGGAATTCATTGTTGTGTCTGTATTTTCTGCACCTACGGTGCTCAGTACATGTTCGTTAAATGGATCAATGAAAGAGCAGATGTCATTGGTTTCCTGAGAATTCTATG
Source organism: Puma concolor (assembly GCF_028749965.1). Lineage (NCBI taxonomy): Eukaryota > Metazoa > Chordata > Mammalia > Carnivora > Felidae > Puma > Puma concolor. Next base: position 241,738,496 of record NC_141667.1, on the reverse strand, counting down.
ACCATTTTACTCATCAGAAAGAGACCAGAAGAGGGCTCAGAGGACAGTCACTGAGTGCCTGTCATAAATGTCACCTTAGATTTCATACATTGTAGGCGCTGGTAGTCTCATCGTAGTGATGAAGCAGCCCAGGTGCAGGGCAGGTAGGTGAGCAGTCTAAAGACAGACAGTGGAGCCAGAGCCTGCCCTGCTCCTTCTTCACTGAGCCGATGCGGCCCTTGGCAGGGGGTCCCACTCAGCCAGCCCACCAATGGCCTGGTGCCTCTGGAGCTGTGAACTTAAATGAGCTTAGGAGCAGTCATACCCAGTGCCCTTCCAGAAAGAAGGCACCAGAGCGCCATGCCTGGCTGTGAATGCAGTCACAGCCAGTGATAGAGGGCCTTGTGTTTTCACTGTTCTCCCTTGCTGCCCTTGGATTAGCAGCCTGTGTTCTGCTTTACTTTAGGCCTTCTTTCCTCTAGGGGCAGCTGACCAGCCCTGCCACCAAATACTCCTGAACAGGTCCCTCCACCTCTCCACACCTTGGACTCCCCATCTTTAAAATGGGAGGCGTGGACTGTCTGTAAAAGAATGCAGAAGCTCACCACACTTGAGGATGAGAGTTCTTTGTTAACCGTAAAGAGCTATGTAAATATGAATTATTTTTTTCTATGACTTAGCCAGTCACTTGATCCTATTTTGCAGAGTCCCCTACTCAAGACATTCACACAGGGCCATTGACTCAATTTAACTTGAAATGCTAATTGTAAAATGCTTTATTTTATAGAAAAAATGCCTTGTTAGATTATTTAACACTTGTTTTATTGGTCATACATGGCTAACTAGTGAAAAATAAAGTGAAATGTGACTACACTTGTTTGATTCTATCCTAGATGAAGAAGCAAATGTTAAAATCTCTGATTATTAAACTCAGTAAAGAAAACTCTCTCATAACACAATTTACAAGCTTTGTGGCAGTTGAGAAAAGGGTATGTATTGTTGTTAATTCATGGCTATTTCATTTGTATTTGCATATTAAGAAAATTTCTCTTGCTCTATCACTGACAGTATCCACATTCATGACTCACAAAGAGCAGGGGAAGAGGGCAGGGAGGACCATCAAAGCAGGGCCTTGCATTCATGAAGGGCCTCACAGTTAGCGTTTGTGATAATCTCTCTAAATGAGTCACATGTACTATTATTTTTAATGTTATAATTATTAGTTATGTGTGTACTTCTGAGATATACTACAATTTTGTTACATTTTGGTATTTCTCATCTTTTATTAATGCGAGACCCTCAAAAAGTAGAAAGGGCTTGAGCTTCCCCTCCCGTGAGAGGCCCTTTCTCTTTCATAAATTTAAGAGGAAACCCACAGAAGGCACTTTGTACACGGCACCCAGCTCAATAAAAAGGAAAGCTAAGTGTGTGCCTCTCTCTCTCTCTCTCTCTCTCCCTCTTGTGGCCCAAGACACCCAATCTGACACCCAAATGCACTAAGGATTCACCAGGCTTTAGAATGTATAGTAATCATTTGATTTGATAATGTCTGTTTTATTTCTACCTAATTGTGATTCAATATAGGATGGTAAGGAGGCACCTTCTCCTAATATTCCAAATATTATGGAACTTATTGCCAAAGAGGATGTAGATTTCCTGCCATACATGAGCTGGCAGGAGGAGCAACCAGATGCCAGTGTGGTACAGGTAAATGTTAATTACCAAATAAGTCGATATTGTGTTTTCATATTTTAATGATGGTGAGGGGAACCCTTTGCTAAAATAGCACCCTATTGCTTGTATATGCAGAAACTGTTGTCTCCCTCATAATGGAAAATATTTGCGCATTTATAAAAAAGCTGTTATGTGACTGAGAAAGGCAGCATATATAAATGTATTTATAGAGTCCCAAAGGAGAACAACTGTGATTTGGCTTCATTCATAGACAAATAAACTGCCATACAGGAAACTAAAGTTATTTATTCTAAGTAATTGATAGGTTCATCATGAAAGTAGTGATAAAAGTCCTATATAGTAATCTAAATCCACCACGAATAATTCTTAAAGCTAATAGTGCTTTATACTGTGGCCTTTGTAGCCAGAAACAGAAGCTGAGAAATGTGACTTGCATAGAAAGTGGAAGGCATATGCAAAACCAAAGGAACATAACAGTGCTATTAGACCCTTAGGTGTCTAGGTTGGTTAAAAAAAAAAAAAAAGCCAAAATTTTGGAATTCAGAATCTAACGAAAAAATTTGAGAGGAATTTTGGGAAAATATGCAACATTCATTTTCCTCGATCCATTTTGAAGTTATTATGTCAGTTAAGAATATAAAAACACATCAGATATCATTTGCTTGCTTTGCTCATAAAACCATGTTTTGAGATGGTAAATGACAACAGAGCAACAACAAAACCACAGATGTTTCCTCAAATCCTGCATGCAGAATTTTTGTTTTGTTTCATCTTCTAGTTGTCTTTAAAGAAAGGAAAGGGGAAGAATAACTTCTGAAAATCCTGTTTCCACGTTTTTTCTGAGTTTACTTCTCTGGTCACATAGTTCCTCCTAGATCAAAGAGAAATTGTAGCTGCCACAGAAGAGATGGGCAGTGGCAGGGTTGGGGGGTGACTGCAGCCCGCCTCGCAGACACAGAGGTAGGTGGCCTCTGAGGCAGCTCTCCGGTTGTTGCAAGCCCGCTGCCCTCTGGCTGAAGTGACTTCCAGGGGATTTAAAGAGCCTGCAGCTTTACTCCCCCTGCTCATTTTTTGCTCTTCCCTTTTTGGGAGCCAGACACTGAACACCAGGACATTCAAAAACAACTGCATATATGGGAATAATTAAAAAGTGTCTGCACAAAACCAACGAAAAGCTCAGAAAAGACCTACGAAGGCATTAAGTTTACTTCAGGCTGATTCTCAGCACAGAGACAGCCTACAACAATTAAAAAAGGAAAAAAAAATAACAAGAAGCTTTTAGGCTACTAGGAAAGGGAAATCCCTCGTTTGATGAAGGGCACAAATGAAGAACTTAAAGTTAATGTCATATTTAATGGTAAAATACTGAATGGTCTTCCCCTCAGGGTGGGTACAAGGCAAGGATGTCTGACCTTACCACTTCTGTTCAACATTGTACAGAATATTCTAGCTGGTACCTAAGGCAAGAAAAAATATATAAAAAGCATACAGGTTGGAAAGAATCAAAACTTTCTTTACTCATAAGCAACCTAATTGTATATGTAGAACCTCTTAAAGACTCTATAGAAAGATTAGTGGCACTAATAAGTGAGTTTGGCAAAGTTACAGGATGCAAGGTCAATGTAAGAAACCAACTGGACTTCTGTATACTAGTAATAATCAGAAACTGAAACTTAAAAAACAATAGCACTTATAATACCATAGAAAATACAAAATACATAGAATCAAATTTGACGAAATATAAGCAGGACCTATACATTGAAAGTTAAAAAATTGCTGAGAAAATTGCAGTTGAAGAAGACCTAAATAGATGTTCTTGAATCAGATGATTCCATATTGTTAAGATACTGATTCTCCTCAGATTGATATATAGATTCAATTCAATACAAATCAAAGTCCCAGCAAGTTTTTTTGTTTAGAAATTGAAACACTCCATAACCAGTAAAAAAAAAATTGACTCAGTAATCAAAAATCTCCCAACAAACAAGAATACAGGGCTGGGTGGATTTCCAGGGGAATTCTACCAAACATTTAAAAAAGAGTTAACACCTATTATTTTGAAGCTGTTCCAAAACAGAAATGGAAGGAAAACTTCCAAGCTCACTCTATGAGGCCAGCATTACATTGATTCCAAAACTAGACAAAGACCCCACTAAAAAGAACTACAGACCAATTTTCCTAATGAACACGGATGCAAAAATCCTCAACAAGATACTAGCCAACCGGATCAAATAATACATTAAAAGAATTATTCACCACGACCAGGTGGGATTTGTACCTGGGATGCAGGACTGGTTCAATATCCACAAAACAATCAATGTGATACATCACATCAATAAAAGAAAGGACAAGAACCATATGGTCCTCTCAATAGATGCAGAGAAAGTGTTTGACAAAATACAACAGCCTTTCTTGATTAAAAAAAAAAACCCTCAAGAAAGTAGGGATAGGAGGATCACACCTTGAGATTATAAAAGCCATATATGAAAGACCCAATGCTAATATTATCCTCAATGGGGAAAAATTGAGGGCTTTAAGGAACACAAGGTCAGGAATACAAGGATGTCCACTCTTACCACTGTTATTCAACATAGTGTTGGAAGTCCTAGCCTCAGCAATCAGACAACACAAAGAAATAAAAAGCATCCAAATCAGCAAGGAGGAAGGCAAACTTTAATTCTTCATAGGTGGCCTGATATTCTGTGTGGGAAACCTAAAAGACTCCACCAAAAAACTGCTAGAACTGATATAGGAATTCAGCAAAGTCACAGGATATAAAATCAACGTATAGAAACTGGTTGCATTTCTATACACCAATAATGAAGCAACAGAAAGAGAAATCAAGGAAGCAATCCCATTTACAATTGCACCAAAAACCATAAAATACCTAGGAATAAACCTAACCAAATTGGTATAAGATCTGTATGCTGAAAACTATAGAAAGCTTATGAGAGAAATTGAAGAAGACACAAACAAATGGGAAAACATTCCATGCTCCTGGATAGGAAGAACAAATATTGTTAAAATGTCGATACTACCCTAAGCAATCTACATATTCGATGCAATCCCTATCAAAATAACACCAGCATTCTTCACAGAGCTAGAACAAACAATCCTGAAATTTGTATATAACTGGAAAGGACCCCAAATAGCCAAAGCAATCCCGAAAAAGAAAACCAAAGCTGGAGGCATCACAATTCCAAACTTCAAGATGTATTACAAAGCTGTAATCATCAAGACAGTATGGTACTGGCACAAGAACAGACACATAGATCAATGGAACAGAATAGAGAACCCAGAAATGGACCCACAAACGTATGGCCAACTAATCTTTGACAAAGCAGGAAAGAATATCCAATGGATAAAAGTCTCTTCAACACACGGTGTTGGGGAAACTGGACAGTGACATGCAGAAGAATGAACCTGGGCCACTTTCTTAACACCATACACGAAAATAAACTCAAAATGGATGAAAGACCCATTTGTAAGACAGGAAACCATCAAAATCCTAGAGGATAAAACAGTCAACTACCTCTTTGACCTTGGCCACAGCAATTCCTTAACTTGAGATGTCTCTGGAGTCAAGGGAAACAAAAACAAAAATGAACCATGGGGATCTCTCAAAATAAGAAGCTTCTGCACAGCAAAGGAAACAATCAGCAAAACTAAAAGGCAATCAACAGAATGGGAGAAGATGTTTGCAAATGACATATCGGATTGGATTTGGATTGGATTGGATTTGGATTTGGATCCAAAATCTATAAAGAACTTATCAAACTCAACACCCCAAAAAACAACTAATCCAGTGAAGAAGTGGGGAAAAGACATGAAGAGACACTTTTCCAAAGAAGATCCAGATGGCCAACCGACACATGAAAGATGCTCAATGTCACTCATCATCAGGGAAGTACAAATTAAAACCACAATGAGCTACCACCTCACACCTGTCAGAATGGCTAAAATTAGCACCTCAGGCAACAACAGATGTTGGCAAGGATGCAGAGAAAGAGGAACGCTTTTGCACTGATGGTGGGAATGCAAAGTGGTGCAGCCACTCTTAAAACAGTAGGGAGGTTCCTCAAAACATTAAGAATAGAACTACCCTATGACCCAGCAATTGTACTACTACGTATTTTCTCAAAGGATACAAAAATGCTGATTCAAAGGGGCACATGCACCCCAATGTTTATAGCAGCACTGTCGACAATAGCCAAAGTATGGAAAGAGCCCAAATGTCCATCGGCTGATGAATGGATAAAGAAGATGTGGGGTGTGTGTGTGTGTATACATACATTTATATATATATATATATATATATATATATATATATATATATATATATTTATATTTATATATTATATATATAATGAAATAGTACTCAGTGATCGAAAAGAATGAAATCTTGCCATTTGCAACAGTGTGGATGGAACTAGAGTGTATTATGCTAAGTGAAATAAGTCAGAGAAAGACAAATATATGATTTCACTCATATGTGGAATTTAAGATACAAAACAGATGAATATAATGGAAGAGAAGCAAAAATAAGATAAAAACAGAGACGGAGACAAACCATAAGAGACTCTTAAATACAGAGAACAAACTGAGGGTTGCTGGCGGGTGTTGGGTTGGAGGGAAGGGCTAAATGGGCAAGGGGCATTAAGGAGAACACTTGTTGGGATGAGCACTGGGTGTTATATGTAAGTGACAAATTACTAAATTCTATTCTTGAAGTTATTGTTACATTATATGTTTACTAACTTGGATTTAAATTAAAAGAAAAAACACTAATTTCAAAAGATAAAAAATAAATAAAGTTAATGGCACTGAAAAAAAAAAAGAAACTGACACACTAATTTCAAACGTTTTATGTAAGGGTAACAGATCTCGGCTAGCCAAAACAACTTTGAAAAGGAAGAAAATGCTGGAGGCCTTACACTATCTGATTTCAAGACTACTATTTTATAAGGCTACAGTAATTAGGAGAGTGTGATATTGGTGTAAAATAGACATCTGTACCATGGGAACATCACTGGAACATGTAACAGTTGGAACAGAGTAGAGAGTCTAGAAATATACCCACATATATAAGGTCAATTGATTTTCTACGAAGGTGTCAAGGTAATTCAATGGGAAAGGGTGATTTTTCCAACAAATGTTTCTGGAACAATTGGATAGCCATATATGAGGCAAAAATGAACCTCTGCCCTCAGCTCACACTGTGTGCAAAAATTGATTGGATTGCAGACTTGAATGTAACAACTGAACAGTGCTAGAATATCTAGAAGAAAAAGTAGGAAAAAATGTTAGTGAATTTGGGTTGGACAAAGGCTTCTTAATTTTTTTAGGGTTTTTTGTTTGTTTGTTTGTTTGCTTTGAGAGAGAGGGAGCATGACCAGGGTGGGGGCAGATAGAGAGGGAGAGAGACAGTCCCAAGCAGGCTCCATGCCATCAGCACAGAGCCTGATGCAGGGCTTGATCCCACGAACTGTGAGATTATGACCTGAGTCAAAACCAAGAGTCAGACACTTAGCCAACTGAGCCACCCAGGCACCCCAAGTTTTCTTAAATTAAAAAAAAATCTGTAAAAAATTGGTGAATTGGACTTCACTAGAATCAAAACTTTTGCTCTTTGGGTTCAACTCTATCAGTTGAATGTCTAACTCTTGATTTCTGTCCAGGTCATGATCCCAGGGTTACAGGATCAAGCCCCACATCGGGGTCTGTGCTGAGCATGTAGCCAAAAAAACACACAAACTTTTACTCTTCAGAAGACCCCCTTTAAGCAAATGAAAGGGGAAACCACACAGACAGTGAGAAAATATTTGTAAAACATACCTGGCAAAGACTTATCTAAAATATAGAAAGAAATCTTAAAATTCAATAATAAGAAAATCCAATAAAATAATGAACGGATTTGAACAGACACTTCACCAGAGAAGGTATACAGATGGCAAACAAGCATATGAAAAGATGCTGTACGTCAGAATATGCAAGTTGGAATCACAGGGAAATACCTTTACATACCCACCAGCATGGCCTAAAAGGGACTGACAGTACTAGATGTGGTGAGGATGTGGAACAACTGTAACTCCCACGCGCTGCTGGTGGGAGTACAAAATTGCATAACCATTGTGGAAATTCTTTGGGAAAGGACTACTCTTTTTTAAAAATAGCTCTTTTACATTGGTAAAATGACAAGCTAATTATTTTTTTTTAAGATTTTATTTTTAAGTAATCTCCAAACCCAATATGGGGCTCAAATTTACATCCCCGAGATCAAAAGGCACATGCTTGGGGTGCCTGAGTGGCTCAGTCAGTTAAGGTCCAGCTCTTGACTTCAGCTCAGATCATGAGCTCACAGTTCATGGGTTCAAGCCCCACATAGGACTCTGTGCTGACAGTGCAGAGCCTGCTTGGGATCTCTCTCTCTCTCTCTCTCTCTCTCTCTCTCTCCTTCTCCCTCTCCCTCTCCCTCTCCCTTTCTCCATCCCTCTCTCCCTCCCCTGCTCATGCACACACACTCTCTCTCTCTCCCTGTCTCCCTCTCTCTCTCAAAATAAATAAATACACTTAAAAAAAAAAAAAGAGTCACATGCTCTACACCTGAGCCAGCCAGGTGCTGCCAGGCTAATTATTTCCAAAATATCTCAAACTTGTAATTCATATAAAACTAGATTTTATTTACATGCAACTTTTTAGGAATGACTCTTTAACATTCAAATAATAGTAGTAACATAGCATCCTTAATTCCCTTTTGTTTTCCATGTTATTCAAAGTCTAGTGTAAAAATATATTCATTTAGTTACTTTAAAGCTTTCGAAATTTTTGTCAGTTTTCTCAGTTTCCTAATATTGCTGTAAAGCAGCATAAAAGACTAGAATAATTTATTTCAAATTATCAGCTTATTTTAGGGCTAATTTACACATTATGATACTGCTATTATAAAATCTTGTACAAGACACTTCTTTGGTCCTCAGTTTCCTCTTGTATAAAATGAGGGATATTGAAATTCCAAGATGCTAAGAACAAAGAGAAACTAAGATATTTGATGTATTTATTGTTGCTGTTCTCTCCAGATCTCAGACTCTGTATCTACAAAACAAGGACATTGTACTTAAATTATCTTGAATATCTCCTCTTTTCAATGCTCTGGGATAAGCAGCTGCTTGTCTGCTTGGAAGTCAACTACTAGGAAGGATGTTCATTTTATTCTGTTTTCCCTTACATTTTTCCCTTTCGGGCAGCCTCTTTCAGCATTCTCTACACGGAATGAAGAGCTGCGACATCATTTGACTAACAGAAAACTTGGATCACCTAAGCTGGAAGATTTTGAAGATTTTGAAAAGGGTTGCTTCAGTTCCCCACTATCAGAAAAATCTTTAACACTCAATTTCGCATGTGAAGATGTGGAAATGCCATCGGATATAAGTCAGATGGATTCATTTAAGCAAACAGGAACTGAACCATTATATAGAAGTGACCCTTTCCTAAAAGAGGGTGCTTGCAGTATTTCTGCTGCCCATAGGTTAGCCTGTTTGGAAGTTGAGCCCGTAATTGGTTCTCGTTTCCACTGTCCTTCCCACTTACATCGTTCAAAGGTTTGTCTTGCTTCTCCTGCTAGTTCTGAACAGTCTGGTCCATCTGAGAATGACCAAGACCTTCAAACTGACAGTTGTAGTGATTCTTCCCTTGAGTCATCTACCGCTTTCAGACTGTCTCTCCTGCCTTTGAGCTCCTTTGCTTGTGTTCCTTATTCAGGTGACTCATGTAACTTTGGACAGGTTGATCTACCTGACAGTTATCAAGGTCATAAGACTGACAATTGTGCTAGCAATTCTCTTGAGTTGGACTCTCCCCCACAGCCGAATACTTTTTTCTCTCCTCCTAGAGTTCCTTCCTCTGGTCCATCCAGAGAGTTTGACTTTCATTACCCTTCTGGTTCTCCTCTTTATTTTCAAAATTCCTCAGTTCATTCGAGCACCGCTTACAAGCCACAGATAGATCTGTTTGCTAACACAGAATTGGAGGCTTCTTCAGCAAATGTTTGTGCCATAATTTCATCATCTACTTCAAGTAATGGGCATTTTTCTGAAACAAAAAATGTTGAAACACCAAGATTTCAGAAACGTCGTTTGGCAAAATCTGTTCTAACAGGAAGTGCCTTTACTGCAAGCTTTCAGGCACAAAAGGATGAACAAAGCTGGATGAATTTTGTGCCTTGGACCAAACTCTTCAGTCTACAAACTGAGGTATTAGTCTTATTTCTCCTTAAGTCTGTGGTTAATTAGCTTCATAGTTTAGAGCAGAGCTATTCAAAGTACCTGGTCGTTTATCAGCACAATAGTGAGGTAAGTGACTTGTGGCAGAATGTAAATCAATACACTGCTTCTTCCATTGAGAAAAATTTTCCAAAAAAAAGTCAACAATAAATACAGTGTGCTTGATAATGGTATTTATCTATCTAGTTTTAACTGTTAGGCTAGAATATCATGCAAGTGAATGTTAATATTCCTCAGTTGAAAGTTAATCATCCCTGAACAGGTCATGGGGTAAGACCTTGATTTCCTAGGTTCTAGAACAGGTGAATTGCAATTATGTAAATTTCCCACTTTCACGTAGAGGACGAGAGCTGTAAGTATACTCTAATTGTTTTCACATATGGTCTTAGGAATATCACTCAACATGTAAGACTGTGTGAGAGCTTATCATTCCATTTGTGAAGCTAATAAACACTAAGTAAACTTAGTTCCTGCGCTGGTACTAAGACCCAGCCTCATATCTGTAATTATTTGGTTTAATGTAAAGTAGTTTAGTAAAGTGGAAACGCAACTTGATTTAGTGTAAGACTAAATTTGAGCCGCGGTTAGTACTTTGTGATTTGAGGCAAGTCGGATAACCTTTCTGAGTCTCAGTTTCTTCATCCATATACTGGGGATAATAATAGTGTCTGCCTCATAGAGTAGTTTTGAGGTTTAAACATGATCATAACAGCTGTCCAGCTTTTTTTTTTTTTTTACCTGGAAGAGTGTCCATGAAAGTAGTGTAGGAAGCAGTACAGCAGATGCTGCTGTCTCTGGGCCCTGGAGCCAGACCAATAGAGCTTACATGGTGCCTCTGCTGCTTGTTAGTTGTCTGACTGTGGACAAGTTACTTAACCTCTCTGTACCTCAGTGATCTCATCTGCAAGGTGGGTATAGTAATAGTCTCTCCATAGGAAGTGGCTAAAAAGATTGTTTTTCTTAAATCTAAGCACCTAGGGGGGCGCCTGGGTGGCGCAGTCGGTTAAGCGTCCGACTTCAGCCAGGTCACGATCTCACGGTCCGTGAGTTCGAGCCCCGCGTCAGGCTCTGGGCTGATGGCTCGGAGCCTGGAGCCTGTTTCCGATTCTGTGTCTCCCTCTCTCTCTGCCCCTCCCCCGTTCATGCTCTGTCTCTCTCTGTCCCAAAAATAAATAAAAAAACGTTGAAAAAAAATTAAAAAAAAAAAATCTAAGCACCTAGGACTAGTTTAATACTAGTTGGCACATACCAGTGCTGTTATTTTTCAAATTATTGCCATAGAGTCTGTGTACCTGCCTATGACCTCATCCACCTTTCTGCTTTCTGTATTAGCTCCTCTGGGATCTGAAGTTGATATACTTTAAGGTCAAGATCCCCATGTTCAGGCTTATGACCACCTCGTAATATGTAATAAACATCAGCCTTAAAAGTAGAGACTTAGGGATGTTTGGGTGGCTCAGTTGGTTAAGCGTCTGACTTCAGCCGAGTTCGTGATCTCATGGCTCATGAGTTCGAGCCCTGCGTCAGGCTCTGTGCTGACAGCTCAGAGCCTAGAGCCTGTTTTAGATTTTGTGTCACCCTCTCTCTCTGCCCCTTCCCTGCTCATGGTCTATCTGGCTCTCTCAAAAATGAATAAACATTAAAAAAAATTTTTTTTTCAAGTAGAGACTTAGCTGGGGTGGGCAGGGGACAGTAAGGTCATTTTAAAGAGCATATTCACCGTAACTATTTTATATTTAGTAAAAATTTGTCATTTTCATATTTTGGACTTCATAAAGGCACATTTTTAATATTGAACAAAAGGAATCATGCTACTTAAAAGTTTGAGAAACATTGGTTCAAAGCATTACTAGAAGAAAAAATTCATAACACCATTTTTTAAAATGCCTGCACATGAGTCTCTTTCCAGACTTTTTATAAGTGCCATCTGATACATACTGTCCATAGTGTTTTTGAGATTCCTAACAATACTATGTCACTAGTGTATGAAGAACTTTGACTTAAACTTTTTTTTCATTTTTTAATATTTTATTTATTGTTGAGAGACAAAGACAGACAGAGCAGGGAAGGGGCAGAGAGAGAGGGAGACACAGAATCCAAAGCAGTCTCCCTTCTTGGAGCTGTCAGCACAGGGCTCAACCCCATGAACTGTGAGATTATGACCTGAGCCAAAGTCAGACGCTTAACTGACTGAGCCACCCAGGCGCCCCTGAAGAACTTTGATTTTAAAAATAATAAAAATTATAATAAAAATTTTTTACAATACAAATTTTAGAAATGTCTTAATAAACTGAATTTAAATAATTGGAAACATTATTTATTACATAAATTCTTATGTATGTGATTAAATTTCAAAAATGTGGCTTAAATTTGCTTTTTTATTTCATAGGATGGCTTCTGGAAACTTACATCAGAACTGGGATTTATTTTAAACCTTAATACAAATATTTTAAACAGCTTTCTTGAACAAAAAGGCATTAGATCTCTAGGTAAGTCACCATTTTTCTATTAATTAAATGGCATGCTCTTAACTGTTGTAAATTTTGTTGTAAACTAGTATACTAATATGATAATTATGTAAGTTACATATGAGTGGAATTATATTTGTTAACCATCAAATGAAACAAGAGGACCAGTTTCTAGTCATATCTTTACCACTAACTAGGGTATTACCTGTGTAAGTTAATTAGCATAAGTAACAATAACTTCTGTTTTAAAAATCCAAAATTTCAGTAGCTTAACACAAAGATTATTTTCTTGCACATATCACAGTCAAATAGTAGTCAGCAGGAAAATTCCACTCCAAGTTTTCATTTACAGGCCCAGGCTCCGTCCATATTGTGGCTCTACCATTATCAAAAGTGTCTTTATTATTTTTTTTTTATTATTTTTTTTTTTTATTTTTTTTTTCAACGTTTATTTATTTTTGGGACAGAGAGAGACAGAGCATGAACGGGGGAGGGGCAGAGAGAGAGGGAGACACAGAATCAGAAATAGGCTCCAGGCTCCGAGCCATCAGCCCAGAGCCTGACGCGGGGCTCGAACTCACGGACCGCGAGATCGTGACCTGGCTGAAGTCGGATGCTTAACCGACTGCGCCACCCAGGCGCCCCAAAAAAAGTGTAAAAAGAACAATATACATGACCAAGTGGGATTTATCACAAGTACACATGGCTGGTTCAACATTAGAAAATCTATCAATGTGATCCATTACATCAACAAACTAAAAACAAAAAAATTACATGATTATACCAATAGATTCAGAAAAAGCATTTGAGAAGATCCAATACTCATTCATGCTATAAAATCTCAGTAAACAAAGTATTGAAAGAGCCCAAATGTCCATCAACTGATGAATGGATAAAGAAGATGTGGTATACATGTACAATGGAATATTACTTGGAAATCAGAAAGAATAAAATCTTACCATTTGCAACAATGCAGATGCAACTAGAGTGTGTGTTATGCTAAGCAAAATAAGCCAGTCAGAGAAACACAAATATCGTATGATTTCACTCATATGTGGAATTTAAGATACAAAACAGATGAACTTAGAGGAAGGGAAGCAAAAGTAAAATAAAAACAGAGAGGGAGGCAAACCATAAGAGACTTTTTTTTTAATTTTTTTTAACGTTTATTTATTTTTGAGACAGAGAGAGACAGAGCATGAATGGGGGAGGGGCAGAGAGAGAGAGGAGACACAGAATCGGAAGCAGTTTCCAGGCTTTGAGCCATGAGCCCAGAGCCCGACGCGGGGCTCGAACTCAGGGACGGTCAGATCGTGACCTGAGCCAAAGTCGGATGCTCAACCGACTGAGCCACCCAGGCGCCCCATAAGAGACTCTTAAATACAAAAAACAAACAGGGTTGCTGGTGGGGTATTGTGGGGAGATGGGCAAAATGGGAGGTGAGCATTAAGGAGGGCACTGGGTGTTATATGTAAGTGATGAATCATTAAATTCTATCCCTGAAATCATTATTACACTATGTGTTAACTAAAACGTGGATCTAAATAAAAATAAATTAAATAAATAAATAGATAAATAAAATCTCAGTAAACAATGAATAGAGGAGAACCTCTTCAACTAAAGACTATCTATTAAAAACTTACAGCTAATATTATGCAAAATGGTGAGAATATAGAAGCTTTTCCATCAAGATCAGGTACAAGACAAAGATTTCCCCTCTCTCCACTCCTTTTTAATATTGTACTAGAAGTCCTTGCTAATGCAATAAGGCAAGAACAGAAAGTAAAAGATCTACAGATCAGGAAGGAAGAAATTAAAATTTTCTTTGTTTACAGATGATATGATTGTTGACGATTCAAAATAATCAACAAAAAACTCTTGGAACTTAACTGGAATTAAAATTAAAACTTAAAAAAAAGAAGTCTTAATCAGATTTGCAGCATGACCCTGATACCAAAACCAGACAAGGACACTACAAGAAAAGAAAATTACAGGCCAATATTCCTGATGATTACAGATGCAAAAATGCTCAACAAAATATTAGAAACTCAAGTTCAACAATTCGCTAAAAGTATCATGATCAAGTGGGATTTGTTCCAGGGATGCAAGGATGATTCAACATCTGCAAATTAATCAACATTATATACCACATTAACAAAATGAAGGATAAGAAAAATCATATGATCATCTCAGTGGATACAAAAAAAGCATTTGACAAGTCTTTTTTATCACTTATGTTAAAAAGTATTCTCAACAAAGTGGGTATAGAGGGAATGTTTCTCAGCCTAATAAAAGCCATGTTTGACAGGCCCACAGCTAACATAATATTCAGTAGTGAAAAGCAGAAAGCTTTTCCTCTAAGATCAGGAGCCCAATGATCTTAGGCAAGGATGTCCACTATCCCCATTTTTATTCAACACAGTATTGGAGGTCCTAGTCAGAAAGAGGTCCAATGCAAGAAAGAGAAATAAAAGGCATCAAATCAGAAAGGAAGAAATACAACTATCACTATTTGCAAACTGACATGATAGTATATATAGAAAACCCTAAAGACTCCACCACAGAACTATTAGAACTAATACACAAATTAAGGAAAATTGCAGGATACAAAATCAATACACAAAATCAGCTGTGTTCCTATGCGGTAATAATGAACTATCAGAAAAAGAAATTAAGAAAATAATCTGATTTACACGTTTCAAAAAGAATAAAATACCTACGAATAAATTTAACCAAGGAGGTGACAGACTTATACATAAAAAGTATAAGATACTGATGAAAGAAATTAAAGTAGACACAAATAAATAGAAAGCTATTCCATGCTCATGGATTGGAATATTGCTTAAATGTTCATACTACCCAAAGCAATCTACAGACTCAATGCAATCCTTATCAAAACTCCAATGGCATTCTTCACAGAAATAAACAATCCTAAAATTTGTACAGAACCACACATACCCTCTCTCTCTCTCAAAAGAAACCAAAAAAATCCCAAAAGAAGTCAAGTTTTTAAAAAGATTGATAATAATCACAAAGTTCTTGCATGAGTGAACAAAAAGAGAAAGAAGGCATTATAAAGAATATTAAGAATAAAAGAGGGTAGTTAATGAAAAGTGGTAGAGAGATTTAAAGAATAATAAGATCTTATGAACAGCCTTATGCCAATAAAGCTTAAAACTTAGGTGAATTTTCAGAAAATATTAAATTTACCACACCCAACTAAAGAAAAAATAGAAAGCTTGAATAATTCTGTAGTGATTAAAGAAATTAGTTTAAAACCTTCTCACAAAGAAAACAACACTAGGTTGAGATTATTTTACCCCATTCTTCTACCAAATATTCAAAGAACAGATAATTCCAACCTAATACAAAATATTGTAGATCTTAGGAAAAATATGAGAATACTTTTCAGCTTATTTTACTAACATAATTTAATTTAAAAATATGACAAAGATTGCAATAGCATCAAAAACAATAAAATACCTAGGAATAAATTGAGCAAAAGATATGCAAGACTTGTACACTGAAAACTATAAGATATTAATGAAAGAAATTTTAAAAGATCTAAATAATGGAAGAATGTCACATGTTCATGGATTGGAAGCCTTAATATTGTTAAGATAGCAATACTCCCCCAAATGATCTACAGATTCAATCCACTCCCTATCAAAATCTCAGATTACTTTCTTGCCGAAATTGACAAGCTGATCCTAAAATTCATATGGAAGACCTGGAATGGCCAAAACAATCTTGAAAAAAACAAAAAACAGGAGGAGTAACACTTCTCAATTTCAAAATTTAAGGAAAAACTGCATTAATCAAGACAATGTGGTAATGGCATAAAGGTAGATGGAATGGAATCAATGGAATAGAATTGACAGTCCAGAAATAAGCCTCTTCATTATGGTCAGTTGTTGTGTGACAAGGATGTCAAGACAATCCAAGGGGAAAGAACATCCTTTTCCACAAACACCTGGCACTGGAACAACTGGATATCTAAGAAGCAAAAGTGTGAAATTGGATCTCTTTCTTCCAAATATAAGTTAAAACTATTCATCTCCTAGAAGAAAACAGAAGTAAATCTTCATGACCTTTGATTAGGCAATGGTCTCTTGACACTGAAAGCACAAAAGAAAAATAGACAAACTAAACTTGATCAAATTTAAAATTGTATATGTAAGGTATGCCTCAATTAAAATTTTTTGAAATTTTGTGTGCAACTGAAAAATTAAAAGACAACACAAAGAATGGGAGAAAATGTTTGCGAATCACGTATCTGATAAGGGACTGGTATCCAGAATATATGAAGAACATTTAATTCAGTAATAAAAAGCTAAATGGTACAATTAAAAAGTAGGCAAAGGATTTGAATAGATATTTCTCCAAAGAAGACATACAAATGGCTAATACAGACCTGAAAATATGCTCAACCTCATTAGTCATCAGGGAAATGGAAATAAAAACTATAGTGATGTACTACTTCATACCCACTAGGGTGACTATAATTTAAAAAAAAAAAAAAAAAAAGAACACCCATCAAGGGTGAAAAGATGGACTTTCAATCGATGGTGATGGGACAACCAAACAATAAGAAAAAAGTACAGTTTGGCCCTTTACCTCATACCATACTCAAAAATTCCAAATAGATTGAAAACCTAAGTATTAAAAAACAAACAAAAATTTTGGAAGAAAATACTGGAAAGAATCTTTTTGATTTTAGGACAGGTAAAATTTTTTTTTAACTTTTTATTTTTAAGTGATTTTAGCCTTGCAGAAAAGTTCAAATATAGTACAAAGAATTCTCATATACCCTTCACCTAAATTCTCCAGATGTTAACATTTGGAAGTACTTAACTTATCATTCAGAGAGGAATTTTCAATGCAAAGAAAGGCACAAGCCATAAAGGAAAAGATTAATAAAGTAGACTACATACATCAGCCATGCCTTTTCACCAAAAATAAATAAAATTTAAACTGTGAGAAAGGCATACTATAAACTAGCCTAAAGACACATATAAACAGCATATAAACAAGGTACAAACCTTGTGATAGAACTGAGTGATAAACACAAACATTAGCATAGTGGTAGTTTCTAAGAGGGAGAACGAGAGAATATGATTGGGACATAACTCACAGACACTTTCAAGGTAATGATTATATTCTGTTTCTTAAAATGGGTAGTTGGGTGACTACTATAAAAAACAAACAAACAGAAAATAACAAGTATTGGTAAGGATGTAGAGAAATCGGAACCCTGTGCACTGTTGGTGGCAATGTAAAATGGTACAGCTGCTATGGGAAAACAATAGAGTGGTTCTTCAAAAAATTAAAAATAGAATTACCATATGACTCAGCAAATTCCATTTCTGGGTATATAACCAAAAGAGTTGAAAGAAGGGACTCAGAAATATTTGTACACACATATTCATAACAGGATTATTTGCAATAGCCAAAAAGTGGAAGCAATCCAAATGTTCATTAATGGGTGAATGAATAAAGAAAATGTGATATATACATACAATGGAATATCATTCAGCCTTAAAAAGGAAGGAATTCTAATCCATGCCATAACATGGATGAGCCTCAAAAACATGATGCTAAGTGAAACAAGCCAGTCACAAAACGACAAATACTGTATGATTCCACTTGATTCCATATGATTCCATACGAGATACCAAGAATAGTCAATTTCACAGAAACAGAAAGTAGAATGGTCGTTACTAGGGGCTGAGAGGAATAGGGGATGGGGGAGTTAGGGTTCCAGAGATAGATGGTGGTGACCGTAACACAACAATGTGAATGTAGTTAGTAACACTGAACTATATACTTTAAAATGGTTAAGATGGTAAGTTTTATGTTATGTATATTTTACTAGTCTTTTAAAACAAAAATAATACATAAATGGGCAATTCATACTTGAGTGTTTGTTATTTATACCCTATAAATACATTTAATTTTTTAAAAATTTAAGTGTATACTTGAGAAGATTTGAAATTCATTCTCAAGAAACATCAGGCTTAAGGCTCCTGGGTGGCTCAGTTGGTTAAGCATCCAGCTTTGGCTCAGGTCATGATCTCATGGTTCGTGAGTTCAAGCCCTGCATTGGGCTCTGTGCTGACAGTGCAGAGCCTGCTTGAGATTCTGTCTCTCTCTCTCTCTCTCTGCCTTTCCCCCGCTTGCTCTCTCTCTCTCTCTCAAAAGTAAGTAATAAACAAAAAGAAAAATTAAAAAGAAAAAGAAACATCAGGCTTTGGTGATGAATTAGATGTGGACAGGTGAAAGAGAGTTTTCAGGCATGAGCATGGGAAGGGAAAACAACTGTAGATTGAGCCTACAAACACACTAATAGAGTTATGTTTTGGACATTTAAAATTTGAGATTCCTAGCAGACATTAGAAAGAAATACCTAGTTGGTTCTATGAGGCTAGAGCTCAGAAAGAGGTAAGAATTGAAAAAGACTTTGGGAGAACCATCAGTACTTAAAGCTATGGACCATGGGCATGTATGACATCACCTAAAGAAAGAGGGTTGCTAGAACAGAGAAGAGGGCTTAAGGCTGTCCTTGGGCATGCCAATAGTTAGTAGTCAGACAGAATAGGAACCAGCAAAGACATTGAGCAGAAATGGAGACACTGAGAAGAAACGGCCACAGAAATAAGAAGAAAGCTAGGGCATCTGGCATCACAGATGGCAGTGGGTAAGCTTTCTTTATGGATATACCTTTCCTATGGGTTTTCTCTATACTAATTTTTATATCTCCATATTACTCATGTTATTTTTCTGTATGTGTGTTTTTCAGCCTTTTTTCCTCTGGTATAGTTGCAAGATGTTTCATTTTTTTCTCTGATTTGGCTTTATATCTCTCTACCAAACTTTCCCTTTTATCCTCTTCTTTGTTTCTCTTTTATCTTTCCTTCCCCCTCTTAATTTATTTTCTAAGTGATTCTGATAATACTATTTAGGCATTTTATAACTTTATTATTTATGATGTTTTTAATAGAGATACATGTTGCTTGTTATTAATGTCATTTAAAAATTAGTCTATTTTTATATGTAATGCTTAAGATTTTATATGTAATGCTTAAAAAAAAGAACACACTAAATTAAACAGTCCCCATATTTTCTTTTGTCTCTGCTGATTTTCTTTGTGAGATAATGGATTGGTTTTGTTGTTTTATTTTAAAATTTTATTTAATTCTTTTTCCCTGTATTAAGAAAATGAGGTCTGGCAAAATCAACAGCAGAGTGCACACAACAAACACTTACCTACTGAAGTGCCAGGCCTTGGGCAGTGTATGACCCGTTTTAGTATAGTAGTACTCTCAGCTGCAAGACATGCTTTTCAAACACGCAAAAGACAGAAACTTAGCCAACATGACAAGATGGAACAATTCTCCCCAAAAGAAGAGTCAAGAAGAAATCACAGCCAAAGAATTGCTCAGAACAGATATAAACAATATATCTGAACAAGAATTTAAAACAACAGTCATAAGACTAATACCTGGACTTGAAAAAAACATAAAGCATAGAAGATACCAGAGAAAGCCTTGCTGCAGAGATCAAAGACCTAAGAACTAGTCAGGATGAATTTAAAAACGCTATAGCTGAGATGCAAAATAAACTAGATACAGTGACAGCAAGGATTGAAGAAGCAGAGGAGAGAATAGGTGAAATAGAAGATAAATTTGTGGAAAATAATGAAGCTGGAAAAAAAAAGGGAAAGGAAATTGCTAGATCACAAGGGGAGAATTAGAGAACTGAGTCCATGAAATAAAACAATATCCATATCATAGGAGTTCAAGAAGAAGGAGAGAGAAAAGGGGGAACAAGGTTTATTTGAACAAATTACAGCTGAGAACTGCCCTAATCTGGGGAAGGAAACAGGCATCTAAGTCCAACAGGCACAGAGAACTCCCTTCAAAATCAACAGTAACAGGTCAACACCATGACATATCATAGTGAAACTTGCAAAATACAAAGATAAAGAGAAAATTCTGAAAGCAGCTAGAGATACAAGGTCCTTAACCTACAAGAGTATACATATAAGGTTAGTAGCAGACCTGTCCACTGAACCTTGGCAGGCCAGAAGGGAGTGGCAGGAAATATTCAATATGCTGAATAGGAAAAATATGCAGCCAAGAAGCCTTTATCCAGCAAGCCTGTCATTCAGAATAGAAGGAGAGATAAAGACTTTCCCAGACAAACAAAAACTGAAGGATTTCATGACCACTAAACCAGCCCTGCAAGAAATTCTAAGGGAGACTGTCAGAGTGGAAAGCAGCAACGACTATAAAGGACCAGAAAACATCACCAGAAACATGCAATCTACAGATAACGCAATGGCACTAAATTCATATCTTTCAGTAATCACTCTGAATGTAAATGGACTAAATGCCACAAACAAAAGACAAAGGAGTCAGAATGGATAAAAAACAAGATACATCTATATGCTGCCTACAAGAGACTCATTTTAGACCTGAGGACACCTACAGATTGAAAATGAGGGGATGGAGAATCATCTATCATGCTTCTGGACGGCAAAAGAAAACTAGAGTGGCCATGCTTATATCAGACAAACTAGATTTGGAAACAGAGATGAAGAAGAGCATTATATTATAATTAAGGGCTCTATCCATCAAGAAGAGCTAACAATTGTAGGGACACCTGGGTGGCTCAGTCGGTTAAGCATCCAACTTCGTTTGGCTCAGGTCATGATCTCACGGCTCGTGGTTTCGAGCCCCACGTTGGGTTCTGTGCTGACAGCTCAGAACCTGGAGCCTGCTTCGGATTC
This sequence comes from Puma concolor, assembly GCF_028749965.1. Classification (NCBI taxonomy): domain Eukaryota; kingdom Metazoa; phylum Chordata; class Mammalia; order Carnivora; family Felidae; genus Puma; species Puma concolor. Next base: position 241,717,284 of record NC_141667.1, on the reverse strand, counting down.
TGTGTCCCCCTCTCTCTGCCCCTGTCCCACTCATGCTCTGTCTCTCTCTCTCTCTCTCTCTCTCTCTCTCAAAAACAAATAAACATCAAAAAAAATTTTTTTTAAAGAAGAGCTAACAATTGTAAATATTTATGCCCCTGACTTGGAATAACCCAGATATATAAATCAATCAATCACAAACATAAACCCATTGATAATAATACCATTATTGTAGGAGACTTTAATACTCCACTTACAACAATGGACAGATCATCTAGACAGAAAATCAACATGGTAACAAAGCCTCTGAATGACATACTGTACCAGATGGACTTAACAGATATATTCAGAACATTTCCTCCTAAAGCAACAGAATACATATTCTTCTAAAGTGCACATGGAACATTCTCCAGAATAGATCACAGTCTGTGAGTTCAAGCCCCGCATTGGGCTCTCTGCTGATAACTCAGAGCCTGGAGCCTGCTTCAGATTCTGTGTCTTCCTCTCTCTCTGCCCCTCCCCAACTTGTGCTCTGTCTCTCTCTCAAAAATAAACATTAAAAAAATTGTCCTGGGCCAGATGGCTTCCCAGGGGATATCTACCAGACATTTAAAGAAGAGTTAATACCTGTTCTCCTCAAACTGTTCCAAAAAATAGAAATGGAAGGGAAGCTTCCAAACTCATTCTATGAAGTCAGCATTACCTTGATCCCAAAGCAGATGAAGACCCAACAAAAAAGGAGAACTACAGGCCAATATCCCTGTTAAACCTGGATGCAAAAATTGTCAACAAGATACTAGCAAATTGAATCCAACAGTATATCAAAAGAACCTTCCACCATGATCTAGTGGAATTTATTCCTGGGCTGTAGGGCTGGTCCAATATTTGCAAATCAATCAATGTGATACACCACATTAATAAAAGAAAGGATAAGAAACACATAATCCTTTCAATAGTTGCAGAAAAAGCATTTGACAAAATACACCATCCTTTATTAATAAAAACCCTCAAGAAAGTAGGGACAGAAGGAACATGCCTTTACATCATAAAAAGCACATATGAATGGCCCATAGCTAATATCATCCTCAGTGGGGAAAACCTGAGGACTTTCCCCCTAGGGTCAGGAAAATGAAGCAATGTCCACTCTCATGCCTGTTGTTCAATATAGTGTTGGAAGTCCTAGCCTCAGCAATCAGTCAACAAAAAGAAATAAAAGGCATACAAATTGGCAGACGACATGATACTACATGGAAAACCCTAAAGACTCCACTAAAAAACTGCTAGAGCTGATACATGAATTCAGCAACATCGTAGGATATAAAATCAATGTACAGAAATAGGTTGCATTTCTTTTTTTTTTTTTTTTTTGTTAATTTTTTTTTCAACGTTTATTTATTTTTGGGACAGAGAGAGACAGAGCATGAACGGGGGAGGGGCAGAGAGAGAGGGAGACACAGAATTGGAAACAGGCATCAGCCCAGAGCCCGACACGGGGCTCGAACTCACGGATCGCGAGATCGTGACCTGGCTGAAGTCGGACGCTTAACCGACTGCGCCACCCAGGCGCCCCTGCATTTCTATACATCAATAATGAGGCAGCATAAAAAGATATCAAGGAATCAATCCCATTTACAATTGTACCAAAAAACCATAAGATACCTAGAAATAAACCTAATCAAAGAGGTAAATGATCTGTATGCTGAAAACTATAGAAAGCTTATGAAAAAAATCGAAGAATATTGCACTTCAAGCTGCATTACAAAGCTGTAATCATCAAGACATTATGGTACTGGCATAAAAATAGACACTCAGATCAGTGGAACAGAATAGAAAACCCAGAAATGGACCCACAAACATAGAGCCAACTAATCTTTGATAAAGCAGGAAAAAATATCCAATGGAATAAAGACAGTCTCTTCAGCAAGTGATGCTGGGAAAACTGAACAGCGACATGCAGAAGAATGAAACTGGAACATTTTCTTACACCATACACAAAAATAAACTCAAAATGGATGAAAGACCTAAATGTAAGACAGGAAGCCATCAAAATCCTTGAGGAGAAAGCAGGTAAAAACCTCTTTGGCCTGGGCTGCAGCAACTTCTTACTCAACACGTCTCCAGAGGCAAGGGAAACAAAAGCAAAAATGAGCTATTGGGACCTCATTAAAATAAAAAGCTTCTGCACAGCGAAGGAAACAATCAGCAAAACTATAAGACAACTGGCGGAATGGGAGAAGATATTTGCAATCGACATATCAGATAAAGGGTTAGTATCCAAAATCTATAAAGAACCTATCAAACTCAAAACACCCCCAAAACAAATAATCCAGTGAAGAAATGGGCAAAAGAGGTGAATAGACACTTCTCCAAAGAAGACATCCAGATGGCAAACCAACACATGAAAAAATGCTCAACATCACTCATCATCAGGGAAATACAAATCGAAACCACAATGAGATACCACCTTACCCCTCTCAGAATGGCTAACATTAACAACTCTGGCAACAACAGATGTTGGCGAGGATGCGGAGAAAGAGGATCTCTTTTGCACTGCTGGTGGGAATGCAAACTGGTGCAGCCACTCTGGAAAACAGGATGGAGGTTCCTCAAAAAATTAAAAATAGAACTACCCTATGACCCAGCATTTGCACTACTAGGTATTTATACAAGGGATACAGGTATGCTGTTTAGAAGGAACACATGCACCCCAGTGTTTATAGCAGCACTATCAGCAATAGCCAAAGTATGAAAAGAACCCAAATGTCCATTGATGGATGAATGGATAAAGAAGATGTGGTATATATACAATGGAGTATTACTTGGGAATCAAAAAGAATGAAATCTTGCCATTTGCAACTAGGTGGATGGAACTAGAGGGCATTATGCTAAGCGAAATTAGTCAGTCAGAGAAAGACAAATATCATATGACTTCACTCATATGAGGACTTTAAGAGACAAAACAGATGAACATAAGGAAAGGGAAGCAAAACTAATATAAAAACAACGAGGGAGACAAAACATAAGAGACTCTTAAGTATAGAGAACAGAGGGTTACTGGAAGGATTGTGGGAGTGGGGATGGGCTAAATGGGCAAGGGGCATTAAGGAATCTACTTCTGAAATCATTGTTGCACTATATGATAACTAACTTGAATGTAAATCAAAAAAATAAATTAAGAAAAAAATTGAAGACAAAAAGAAATGGAAAAGCATTCCATTCTCATGGATTGGAAGAACAAATATTGTTAAAATGTCAATACTACCCAAAGCAATCTACACATTCAATGCAATCCCAATCAAAATTGCACAGGCATTCTCCTCAAAGCTAGAACAAACAATCCTAAAATTTTTATGGAACCACAAAAGACCCTGAATATCCAAAGTTATGTTGAAAAAGAAAACCAAAGTGGGAAGCATAACAATTCTGGGCTTTAAGCTGTATTATAAAGCTGTAATTATCAAGATAGTATTGTACTGGCACAAAAACAGATACATAGAATACTGGAATAGAATAGCGAACCCAGAAATGGACCAACAAATATATGGCCAACTAATCTTTGACAAAGCAGGAAAGAGTACCCAATGGAAAAGAGACAGTCTCTCCAGCAAATGGTGCTGGGAAAATGGGACAGTGACATGTAGAGGAATGAAACTGGAACGCTTTCTTACACCATACGCAGATATAAACTCAAAATGGATGAAAGACTTAAGTGTGAGACAGGAAACCATCAAAATCATACAGGAGAAAACAGGCAGCACATCTTTGACCTTGGGTACAGCAGTTTCCTACTTGATATGTCTCCGGAAGCAAGGGAAATAAAAGCAAAGATGAACTATTGGGACCTCATCAAAATAAAAACCTAATGCACAGCGAAGGAAACAATCAACAAAACTAACAACAGAACGGGAGAAGGCAACCAACAGAACGGGAGAAGATATTTGCAAATAACATATTGGATAAAGGGTTAGTGTCCAAAATTATAAAGAACTTACCAAACTCGGCACCCAGAAAACAAATAATCCAGTGAAGAAATGGGCAGAAGACATGAAGAGACACTTTTTCAAAGAAGACATCCAGATGGCTAACAGACACATGAAAAGATGTTCGACATCACTCATCATCGGGGAAATACAAATCAAAACCACAATGAGATACCACCTCACACCTGTCAGAATGCCTAAAATTTAACAACCCAAGAAACAATAGATGTTGGTAAGGATGCAGAGAAAGGGGAACCCTTTTGCACTGTTGTTGGGAATGCAAACTGGTGCAGCCCCTCTGGAAAACAGTATGGAGGTTCCTCTAAAAATTCAAAATAGGGGAGCCTGAGTGTCTCAGTCAGTTAAACGTCTGACTTCAGCTCAGGTCACGATCTCAGGGTTCGATCCCCACGTCTGGCTCTGTGCTGACAGCTCAGAGCCTGGAGCCTGCTTTGGATTCTGTGTCTCCCTCTCTCTGCCCCTCCCCTGCTCACTCTTCTTATCTCTCAAAAATAAACAGGGACTGGGTGACTCAGTTGGTTAAGCAGCTGACTTTGGCTCAGGTCATGATCTCATGGTTCATGAGTTTGAGCCCCGCATCGGGCTTTGTGCTGACAGCTCAGAACCTGGAGCCTGCTTCGGATTCTGTGTCTCCCTCTCTCTCTCTGCCCCTCCCCCACTCACACTCACTCCGTGTCTCAAAACTGAATAAACATTTAAAAAATTAAAAAATAAACATTAAAATTTTTTGTAAATGTGTAGACAGAAGAAAAGACAACATATGCATAGGTAAGGTATATACAAAGTATACATATATATATATATACACATATATATATATACATACACACAACATATGCATATGTAAGGTATATACAAAAGAAGAAAAGTGCATTTAATTGATTAAGCAAGAACTTGGAAGGAAGAACACATGATATGTAGAAACTAACTTTGCAAAACAACCACCACAACCAAAGGAGCGTACATCATGAGAATGTAAATTGAAAGATCCAAATAGTGTTTACGTCTGAAAATCTGGGGAGCTGAGGAACAGGGAGTTGGAGGACATATCTAAGATGGCTTCAATTTTATAATATGTTATTTCTTCTAAAGAAAAGAGAGGAATTTGAAGCAGATGTGGGAAAATGATAAAAGTTGACAAGCTACACAGTTCTCTTTTCTGTATGCTTAAAAGATTTCATAATAAAAAAACATTAAGTGGCTATGTTGTAGTGATGCTAACAGGGCTACGTATCAAAATCTAAGATGGAAATACAGATAATTTACCTGGGAAACTCGCACACAACTCACTGTGAACTCTAATGATGAGGAAGATTGCAGGGGAGGAAAATAACTTTCCTTACCCCCTTCTAGGTTCTTGGCTGAGACACCCTATGATAAAAAATTAACAAGAGAAAAACCAACCATTTTAATTATGTACACACACATATATACCTGTACAAAAGGGAGTCCCACAAAGATGGGAGACTCACAGGCAGCCAGGCACTGAGCTGAGGAAATGGAGAGGGGTCTGGGCAAGTGGGGGAGGGGCAGGGATGATTCACAGGAAGGTGCTTGATAAACAAATGTTGACTTACCATGTAGGTTAGTCTCTTATGTGAAAAACTAGTCTCTGGTAATAGCTCTCTTCCTGATATAAGCCTCCTTTCTAATTTCTTTAGGCCGTTAGGTGGGAGGTAAAAAGCTTTTTGTGAGTTCGCTGGATCTTGATTGCCTTCAGCTCAAGATTATCCACATCCAAAAGTAGCATGTTCTGGGGTGGCTTGTTCTGAACCCACTCAAGATAGATGTTAAAAGTTTAGTTTCGCGGGGCACCTGGGTGGCGCAGTCGGTTAAGCGTCCGACTTCAGCCAGGTCATGATCTCGCAGTCCGTGAGTTCGAGCCCCGCGTCGGGCTCTGGGCTGATGGCTCAGAGCCTGGAGCCTGTTTCCGATTCTGTGTCTTCCTCTCTCTCTGCCCCTCCCCCGTTCATACTCTCTCTCTGTCCCAAAAATAAATAAACGTTGAAAAATAAATTAAAAAAAAAAAAAAAGTTTAGTTTCGGGGCACCTGGGTGGCTCAGTCAGTTGAGCATCCGACTTCGGCTCAGGTCATGATTTCAGTTTGTGAGTTCAAGCCCCACGTCAGACTCTCACAGTCCTTGAGTTCAAGCCCCACGTCAGGCTCTGTGCTGACAGCTCAGAGCCTGGAGCCTGCTTCAGATTCTGTGTCTCCCTCTCTCTCTGCCCCTCCCCCACTCATGCTCTGTCTCTCTCTGTGTCAAAAATAAATAAAGATTTAAAAAAAAGTTTAGTTTCATGAAATGTGAGATTGAAAAAATAACAATACTTGAAGTCTAATTTTTGTATCAAGTGATTTCAAATACATGATTTGCATTTAGAAAATTAAAATGGGTTCTTATTTTCTGGCTCACTATATAAAAACATTCATTTTCAATTGTATTTTATAGTAAAATTTCTTGGTTTGGGTAAATAACACTTGTTATCTGTAGTAGTGTTAAAATAATCAGAATAATTTGGATGATCTAAAAAATATTTATTTTACATTTCCTGAAGCTGGTACTCTCTACCTTCAAGAGTCCAGAGAACTACAAAGTAAGGGGACTGGGCTGCAAGCTTTTATAGAAAGAGGCAAGTGGGAAGAAGGAAGGAAGAAGTACTTGGCTTATATTGATTGACTAGGGTTGCCTTTCTGGCCTTATTCAGAAAAGTCAAGGAACAGGGTAGTGAGTATCGCATCCAGGTTGGCTTGGTGTTGGGGGATTGGCTGACTGGATATACCTTTTTTGTTTCTGATCAAGGGGAGTTTTTACAGGGACACAAAAGCTTTGGTTCACTGTCATGACACCCCGGGCAGTAGTGGCTCCATCTTAGGCCTAGAAATTTATTTCAGTGGTACTAATCACTAGAAATAATTTGATATACCGACTTAGCCAGCCATATCAATTGTTCATCTGTTGTATATTTAGTTTACTCCTCTGAGGTATTTGTAGCAGGAGCCTAAGAACTGAATTTCTTTCACCAACTTCATGCATCTCTGGTTATTAAAGATGGCAAAGGATTGGAGCTGTGGCTATAACTGCTTCCTAACAATGGTCAGGGTGCTATGGTGCTTGTTTCATTCATCCTCTTTTGTTATTTACATAGCAGGCTAATTTATGATCTGCTAATGTACCATGGTTTATGGTTTGCTAATGTATTATTTCATAGCGCTTTCATAAATGGGCACGGTTTGAGATGCAGAATTTACAACAGATACAAAAGAGTTTTCCACTTTCAGGTATAAAAGGAAGCGAGCGTCTCCTGGACCTGATCGCCACATTTCTAGTACTGCAGTTTCTTCGTACCAAGTTGGAACAAAAGGGAATAGTCTTCAAATCACTGATGAAGTTGGATGATGCTTCCATTTCCAGGTGACTTTAATTATCGCATTAAGTAACTCATTTATATTTCTAACCATTTCTTGACTAAATTTTACAAGCAGCTACATGGAATTGTAAGAACAAAGAGAATTTATTCACAGGGAGTATCTTGCCTGCACTATTCTGTCATTGACAGGGCAGACACAGTGTTTTTGCCTCTTGGGTTCCAGGAAAACCCAGGGCTCAGAGAGTTAAGTGTAGCTTATACTGGAGGTCAGATCTATGGCTCCTGGTTTAGTGTTCTTTTCACTATGGTATATTGACTAAATGTGCTTTTGGAAAATCTGCAATACGATTGTTAGGACCAGTCCTGTTCCCAACAGTTGCGGGCCTGGCACAAGAATATAGATGGAAACCCACATACTATCTGTCTAAGTATTTAAAAAGTATAAATGAAACTAGCAAACTGTCAAATAAAATATGTTTTAAAGTCCTGCCTTGGCAAATACAACTTCATGAAGACTGGGTTTAAATTTAGAATTCTGTGACCACTTGGAAGTTTTATGCCATAATGTGACAGAGTGGAGAGAGACAGTTCTGGGACCCTGGCTTCTAGCCCTTGGGCTGACCTCAGGCACCACAAGAGGCCTTGAGCCTCCATGTGAATACTTTCCTTACTTCCCAAAACTTCGTCCATACCCCATGCAAATGGTCACCCCGTATGTGTGTGTATATACACAGAATATACATACATGCACATAACACACGTACATACATGTATAATTTGCTTATGCCTTTTTAAAAAGGCAAGATAGGGGCGCCTGGGTGGCGCAGTTGGTTAAGCGTCCGACTTCAGCCAGGTCACGATCTCGCGGTCCGTGAGTTCGAGCCCCGCGTCGGGCTCTGGGCTGATGGCTCAGAGCCTGGAGCCTGTTTCCGATTCTGTGTCTTCCTCTCTCTCTCTGCCCCTCCCCCGTTCATGCTCTGTCTCTCTCTGTCCCAAAAATAAATAAACGTTGAAAAAAAAAATTTTTAAAAGGCAAGATAAGTGGGAAAACTAGCAAAATTTATAAAAATACTATCTATAAGGAAAGGGGGAGGAGACAAGCTACGTTCTTCCTACTATATCTTGTTTTACCTTTTTGACTTTGAAACTATGTAGATATTTTGCATAATAAAGTCCATGTACCAGGGAAGAGGTATTAAACATGTTAAATTATACCATGGACTGCAATCAGCAGCGTCTGGAGTGTGAGGAAATAAATGGCAAAAGAAAAAAGGCAAGGGGTGGAAGCTATAAGTTACAGGACACATGCCCCAAAGGCAATGTGAGACCTTGTTTGGATCCTGATTTGAACAAAACCCGTATTATTTTAAAAAGAGAGAAAGAGGGGTGCCTGGGTGATGCAGTCAGTTAAGCATCTGACTTCGGCTCAGGTCATGATCTTGCAGTTCCTGAGTTCAAGCCTTGTGTTGGGCTCTGTGTTGCCAGCTCAGACCTGGAGCCTGCTTTAGATTCTGTGTCTCCCTCTCACTTTGCCCTTCCCCTGCTAGCACTCTGTCTCTCTCTGTCTCTCAAAAATGAATAAATGTTTAAAAAAAAAATAACACACCTTTTTTTAAAAGAGAGACAATTAAGGAGATTTTAACAGTACCTGAATGTTTTGTGATATTAAAGAATTATTTATAGCTATTTTAATGTCATGTGTAAGAAAAAGTTCTTGTCTCTTAGAGATACATATTTACAGATGAAATTAAAATAAATAATCAAACCTGTTTTTTGGGAGTTTTTATAACGTTTATTTAAGATCCATGCTAGCGGGATGGTCAGTCAAAAGTTTACAGGCCAGCTGGATTAAAGGAAGGCCACTTGAATTAGTGAGAATATTTAAAACTAGTTTTGGAGCACCTGGGTGACTCAGTTGGCTAAACATCTGACTTTGGCTCAGGTTTCTTGAGTTTGAGCCCTGTGTTGGGCTCTGTGCTGACAGCTCAGAGCGTGGAGCCTGCTTCAGATTCTGTGTCTCCCCCTCTCTCTGCTCCTCCCCCACTCGTGCTCTGTGTGTGTGTGTGTCTCTCTCTCTCAAAAAAATGAATAAACATTAAAAAAAATTTTTCTTAATAAATAAAACTAGTTTTGTTGCTTTCAGTAGTTAGTAACTATAAGTAGACTAATGATTACTGGCAAACAAATCTGTTTGATCGTGCTTGCCATTTATATGTTCATGTCATCATGATATTCAGCTAACATTTATTGATTACCTACTCTGGGCCAGGGACTATTGAGCCATGTGTTTTGTTAATCCCCACAACAAACCTCCTAGGATCTCATATTATTATCATAATTGAGGAAACTGAGGCTTTCAGTGTTGAATGAAAGCTGCACCATATCACATAGCCAACATTGTGTGATTTCAGAGTCAGGCTTTGAAACTAGCTCTTAGCCACCCACTATACTAATGGCTCTTTCCCAGTTCACAGGGAAAAAAACCAGGAAGATGGAGAATTTTCCAAATTTTTAGTCCCCCTGCCCATAGAATTTTTTTTTAACTTTAGTATATGTTACGACTTGTTTGCTAATGAATTCTAGCAGGTGACCAAACCAATGAGGAAGTAGCTAATACTAATGAAAAAATCTCAGAATTTTTCTGAGTCTTGAATAGACTTGAATATTTGACATTCTTGAATATTCGACAGCATTTTATGGACACAAACTGGAAGTTTTTATGTAATGCACAATTTAGTAGTACGTTGTTCCTGGTTTGTATGGTAATTAAATATGACGGTTTCATGGGTCTTAGGAAAATACCTAGGAAAATGGCTAACTAATCAAATTGAGAATTCCTGGTACAGTAAAAAGGCGAGAGAAATAGAAGCCTGGTTTGTAAAATAGTATTGAGTTTCTGCTTGAAGAATGGATGGATTTAGATCAAGAAAAATGAAAAGGGACAAAAAAAGACAAATACACATAGGCTGGAGGAAGCTTGAATTGTCCTGGAGGCAGCCAGGAAGTCTGTGAAGCATTTGGAAGCTGGAAAGTGATGGGTATAATATACTTAAAACTGTATTGAATAAGGAGCACCTGGGTGGCTCAGTCGGTTAAGGTCCGACTTCAGCTCAGGTCATGATCTCCCGGTTTGTGAGTGCGGGCCTCAGTTTGGGCCTTGTGCTGACAGCTCAGAGCCTGGAGCCTGCTTTGGATTCTGTGTCTCCCTCTCTCTCTGTCCCACCCCTGCTTGCTCTCTGTCTCTCAAAAATGAATAAACATTAAAAAAAAAAAAAGAATAAACATTAAAAAATGTATCGAATAAGTTAAAAGCACCATGTCAGTCTGGTAGGTAGAACTTTCATAAAATGTTAGAATTGCTTTGATTAAATATCTTAATTTTTGACAGAATTATTTTGTCAGATCTAATGTGCTGCATTTCGTACCACGTTATATTTCGTATGTAATTATATTCTGAAATTGATGGAAACATTTCTTTTTAATCTAGAAATATTCCCTGGGCTTTTGAAGAAATAAAGAAAGCAAGTGAGTGGGTAAGAAGAACCGAAGGGCAATATCCATCTATCTGCCAACGGCTTGAATTGGGTCAAGACTGGGACTCTGCAACTAAGCAGCTATTGGGGATCCAAACCATAGACACCACTTCTCCTCTTCACAGAGTTCTTAATTACAATCAAGGCTGAATCAACTGAAGTTGTATTTTAAACATTATTCATGCTTCTATGTGTAAAATAATCAGATATCAATAGATACCTATAATGAAGTTTAATTCAGATTTTATTCAATGTAGCACTCACTTTAAACAGAAACAGAATTGATTATTTTAATGAACTAACAAGTGATAACCAATTACAATATTACAGATTTTTTGTGTTTAAATGCTTAAAGTAATAAGAGATACACCTGGCTAGTCCTGGAGCCTATTTCCTTCTCCCCTTTAAGGAGTCTGGTATAGAATCTGGCCAGCTAGGCTGAGAAAGCTGGGGAGAAACAAGGCCTTTGGCTGATGTCAGTGTTGCTGACATGCCAGCCTGTTTCCAGGCCCTGGGTATCTAGACCTTTGCCCTCGGTATGCATACTCCCTGCATCCTAGTCTGTAGATCTCTTGATACATTTTTTGTCACTCAGAGAAACTAGGTGTCTCATGCAATTCTTTCATGGATCTTGCTTTTGGTATTGCATCTAAAATCCTACAGTCATGTAGAGTTCTTCCTATGTTACCTTGTAGAAGTTTTATAAACTTTGCATTTTATGTTATGGTCTATGATCCATTCTGAGTTATTTTTTATGAAGGTTGTAAGGTCTTTCCATCTTCCCCTACACTACCATTTCCAGGCCATTACCTCTCTACCTTTATGCAAAAACTTTGGTTTCTTTGAGGCTCAGTCTTTGGCTGTCCTCCAACCTGTCCTCCTTGCTGTCATTCCCCAAATGTTCAGTACCTCAACACATTTACATATGGTTCAGGATTTCCCTTTCTATTGGCAGTCCTGCCTTCATCTTGAGTGACTCCCCAAATCCTAATGTATGACCCCTCCTAATTCCCTGGACTCGAACCACAGCTATAATTGAGTCTTGGCAGAACTCTTTGATACCCAACGGATAGCAAGGAAGCTTGTGAGGTGCTACCATGAGGCCTTCTCCCACCTGCCTATCTCTCTGGGAGGCAGACATGGGACCGTTTTTTATCCCCTCCGAGTCCTGACAAGGCATAAGGCTCAGATACAGCTACAGACTAAAAATCCTTATAGCTTCATCTAGACTTGGCTCCTCAGCATTGATGTGTCCCACAACTCACTTTGCAGTTATCTAGCTCCTTTTCGGGTGTGGGACAAGAACCAAGGGGAGCTGGCATCTTTGACTATCTTCCTCTTGCTGTTATAAAGTGGCTTGTTATATCTTTACTGGCTATATCAATCAGATCTTGCCGTTCGCCTTGCTGCTTGACATAATCATAGAAGATAAACTCTTTTGTTTTATTAGATTAAGGAATAAAAGAATGATACCTGGTAGCAGAGTGTATGAAGGTAAACAGACTTCCTTATGTTGTTAATGAAAACATGTACTTGGTAAAACAAAATTTTGCAATATTTTTAAAAATTTTTTTAATGTTTATTTTTGAGAGAGAGAGAGAGAGAGCGCGCGCGCGCGCGCGAGCATGAGCGGGGGAGGGGCTGAGAGAGAGGAAGACACAGAATCCAAAGCGGCCTCCAGGCTCTGAGCTGTCAGCACAGAGCCTGATGCAGGGGTCAAACCCATGAACTGTGAGATCATGACCTGAGCTGAAGTCAGAGCTTAACTAAACCACCCAGGCACCCCTAAAATTTTGCAATATTAATCCAAATTTACTTTTTGCCTTAATTTGGATCTCCCAAAGTGCTCTCTGGATCACCAATTAGCTCTGGGATCCCTCAAATTAGTGAGACCACCTGAACATTTAGATAATTAGTTAATGTTTACATATGGTAACTGCTGTTGAAACTCCTCATTCATTCATTCAATATTTATTGGGTACTCTGTGACAGACCCTGTGCTAGGTGTGGGGGATACAACAAAGAGAAGAATCGGGTATGGCTTCTGCCCCCTGGAGCTTAGACTACAGTGGGAGCAGACAATATAAAAAATCAAAGATCCTGGGGGATGAGCAGGTTAGCCTGACCAGGAGGCAAGTGTGGCTGGAACAGATAAAGAGAGGGGAGTGGGGTGAGCTGTGGTTGGAGCAAGGTTGGGTCCAGGCCAGGGAGGGCCTTGTCAGCCATGTTGAGAAGTTCTGTCTCTCCAGTCAGGGCTGCAGTTCTCTTTCAACATATTCCTTTTTAAACAAATGTGCTTATCATTGTGTACAATGACTACTTGGTATTGTTTCCTAATGATATACATATACTGAAGGATTTACTACTTAGGTAAACTTGAATAATCTACTTAAACTTTTTTTTTAATATAATTTATTGTCAAGTTGGCTAACAGCGTATGCAGTGTGCTCTTGGCTTTGGGGGTAGATTCCCGTGATTCATCGCTTACATACAACACCCAGTGCTCACAATATTAATCCAAATTTCAATCAGTACCCTCCTTGACCTATAACTTTTATTAATAGGAATTCTACATCTGGAAATTCGTCTTACATATGGACACACACACATGCATATGTTATACGCATATACATATTACAGTTGCGGAACAATGTGGAAGAGAGCACATTTCAAAATTATATAAATGGGTGTTTATACATGTATGTGATAAAAATCTGTCATATTCTAAATTGGTTACATCTGAGGAATAGGAACTTTATTTCTGTTACATACTTTTGAATTAAAAATTTTTTACAGTGAACATAAATTTTTATTTCAAAAATATATAAAAGCAGAAAAATAGTATAATCAATATAAATCCCATCACTTAAATATTTTGCCAAATTTTTACATATTTAGAACAGTCTTCTCTTGCCTCTTCTTTTGCTATTGACTTGTTGAAGAAACAAGGTCAGTCGTCCTAAAGGATGTCCCACATTCTGGATTTGGTTGTTTCCACTTTTTCTTTCCCCATATTTCTTGTAAATTGGAAATTTGATCTAAGGTCCTGAATAATTAAGGATCAATGTTTTTGTCAACAGGAGCCATATGGTTTGGTTCTTTTACTTTTAGTAATGCTAATATTGATCAGTGGGTTTTCCAATGTGAAGTTGTGTTTCCCCTACAACCAACAAATAATCTGTGAAGAGATACTTTGGCAGCCAGTTCGTCATCAATCTTTCACCTCATGGTTTTGTTGCCTGAATCATTTTCATGAAATATTGTGATCCTCTATCTTTTCTTCTATGCGTATTAACTGAAATTCTGAAAAAATGGGCTTTCTCTCATCAACAGATGTTGTTTACAGTATTTTTCTAAAAACTTACTTTAAAAAAGATATCCAATTATTAGAATTGTTGCGTCTTCCTTTTTAGACTGAGTCTGTGGCAGGCAGAGAGACCGTTAAGAATGAGACGACAGGCCCAAAACACAGTTATCTGTGCCAAGCCCCACATCAGCAAACCAAGAGTCCATACCCAACCTAACTGCAGTCTCAGCCTCTTCTAGGAATATAATCTTAACCAGGAGTCTGGAATTTCCTAGCTGTACTAGTGAGGTAGTCTGATAGACCCCAGCCTTCCCCCCAAAGGACAGCGAATTTTTCTGAAATAATCCTTTCGTTTATGACTTCATGCCCCACCTCCTTTCTGCCTTGCGAAGCTTGTTTCTTTCTGCATTTCTTCGGATCTCCTTTCTATTTGCCAAATGGAATGCTGCCCTAACGTTGAATAAAGCCAATGAGATCTTCCAATACAGTCAGCTATATTTTAATGCCACGCTGGACTGTTTTGTATTCTTAATGCTTAGTAAAGTCCTGGTACACAGGATGCATTTACTAAACTAAACTAATAAATCACTGTGCCCACTCAAAGATCTGATGTGCCTCTCCAAATGGATCCGCTGGACCATAGATTATTCTTTAGTTAACCTCAGAGTTAATTTAAATGAAATCTTGTAAATTAAGTCCACCATTCAAAGACACAAAAAAATGAAAAGCTTGCTACCATAAAGTTTTTATTTGCAATTCAAAGTGAGAAAAATATTTTATCCTTAGGTGGATTATCCTAGCAACTTTGGATGACTATCTTTGTCAATCATTCATAAGGGGGACAAAATACTTTATCACGTCAATGTTTTCAATGGGGAAAAAAATCTCTAGAACTTGGAAAACAAATGTTTTTTGGCCAGTTCCTTAAAACAAATTTTTTTTTCCGGGGCGCCTGAGTGGCTCAGTCGATTAAGCGTCCGACTTCGGCTCATGATCTCACCGTTCCTGAGTCAAGTCCCTCCCCAGCTCTGTGCTGATAGCTCAGAGCCTGGAGCCCGATTTGGATTCTGTGGCTCCCTCTGTCAGCGCCCCCGCCCCTTGCACTCTGTCTCTCGCATTGTCTCAAAAATAAACATTAAAAAAATTTTTTTCCTATCTTTAAACAATACTTAATAAAATACAATACAACTCTGAATTATGTTTGATTGGCTCGTTCACATGCGTTAAACGAATCAAAATTACACAGCCACGAAAGGCCGGGCATCGCGTTCCGGCCCGCTCAGGTCTGGGCGGGAGGGGGCGCTGTTTTTCCTAGAAGGCCCAGGGCTGGGCCCTTGCGCGCTCTGGACGGGGGAGGAGGCCCCACGCGGCGTTCACCCTCCCTTAAGCGCCTCAGCTTCTCTTCCAGGACGACCTCCCGCGCTCCGGTGTTCCCTAGCCACCCCTTCCCGACCCGGGAAGCACCGGGGAGCCCGCCTCCGCCGCCCGTTCCAGCTCCACGCCGGAGCCCCCGCTTCCGAGGTACCCCGTCAGCCTCCGTCCTTTCTCCTCACGCGCCCTGACAAGCCCCTCCCCCGAGTCGTTCCCACCCCTCGCGTCAGGGGTTCCCAAACAGCCCTCCGGTACCCCTCGCCTGCGCCGGAGGTGCCCAGCGCGCTCGTCTCTCACGGCCCGAGCCGCCCCGCCCTTCCGCCGGAGCGCCCCTCCGCCCGCCCACCCGCTTCCCGTAGGCTCCGCGGGGCCCCGGCGCGCCCGCCTCCATCTGATTGGCTTAAGCGCGTGTCGCTCCAGGGTCCCGAGCCCGCCATTGGCGGGTTTCCCTCTCAGTCGCGTCACGCTGCCCGTGTGGATTACAGCCGAGTGCGGAGCGCGAGGAACCGCCAGGGTGTGTGTCGCAGCCGCTCGTCTTCGGCGGTTTGCTAGGCTCCTATTATGGCGGCGGCGGCGGCTGCGGCGGTTGCGGAGGAAGCGAGCGTGACCGCAGCTGTTTCAGGTGCCGACAGCAATGGTGAGTCTCCTGAAGTCGAAGGAGAAGGTGTTGGAGCAGTGGGCCAAGAGAAGGACGCAGCCACGAAAGGAGCGGAGGCCGTTGGAGACAGCGAGGAGGACGGGGAGGATGTGTTCGAGGTGGAAAAGATACTGGACATGAAGACGGAGGGGGTACGTGGGCGCCGGGGGAGGCGAGGCTGGGCGTGCAGGGCTTGAAGTGCAGAAGCGGGGAGCGATGGGAGTTCTCTAGAGGGTTGCCGCGCGGAAACGCGAAGCCCTCCCCGAATTCACAAGGTGGAAAAGCTTGTGCAGACACACGACGTAGGCGGGGGAAAGGAACGTGACATCCAGAGCCGACGCAAGCGCGCGCACGTTGGGAGCCCTGCGCTGACAACCCTGGACGGACTCTTGGGCTGTCTGTGGCGGTGAGGGTACGTTTCAAGAAGTTTGAAAGGGTTGTGTGGCCAGAAGAGAGGAAGCAGTGTAGGGTGCGGTGTGTGAGTATCAAGGGGGCCGACCGTTGGTGAAGGATTTGTCACGGTCATCAGTGTTTAGATAACTGATTGGGGCCACTGCTCAGTGCTGGAAAGGAGTGACGCTGAAATCGTGCCGCTTCTCATAGTCCGTCGTCCACGCCATCGTCTCAGTGTTTTCCAAGGCCGTGATCGATTTTCTGCTTTCAGATCGTTCAGATCTTCTCGTGCTCAGAATCGCGTCCAGGAGGTGGCATTTAAAGGTCTCCAAAGCCTGACCATTATCTTTCCTCTCTTCTTGCATATTATGTGATTGTAGCCACACAGTAATACGTGAAATTCTTCATCACACTTGGCGCTTACTGTTCTCTTTCTCCTCAGTCTCTCAGGTCTTACTCTCTCTCCCGGAGTCAGTTTGTCTGTGAAATCCTTTTTTGACCCTGGTCCCTGCAGAGTGAGGTGCTAATTCATTTATGCCCTTGTAACACTTTGTTAAGACCTCTGTTTTAGCACTTAAAGCACTAATCTTTATATATGTCTGCCTCTCCTGCTAGGTTTAGGCTCCTTTAATACAGGAAATATGGTTATTATTACTTTTTGTATCAGTGGTACTCAATCCACTGCCTGTCGTGCAGTAAGTGCTTTGTGTATATCACATTATTGAATGAGTGAACGAATCATGGACTGCAGGCTGGGGTGAAGGAGAGAGGGTGGAAGGATGGACAATAAGGAAACTAGTAACTAATTTGTCTCAGTAGGTAAGTGTGAGATGACCAAAGGTCCCGTATCGTAGTCGGATCGGTATGTTCTTTTTATTGTCTGTTATTTTCTATTTGTCACGTGCTACTTTGTGTTAATTTTTTTGTCCATTCAGCAAACTTTTTTTTTTTTTAAATCACATATTTTGTGCTAGATGCAGTGTTAAGTTCTGAGGATATAGAGATGAATTGTAGCATACACGGTTGCTTACACTGAAAAGTTCTGGCTATTGAGGATAAATAATTGAAGTCTAATGCCATTAATATTATTGTTAGTTGCAATACAGTAAACGTAGGAACTTTGTTTTGTATAGTTTTCCCAAATATATTACAAAAGCGCCTTGATGAGAGTAGAGCCAGTCTTTTTAAAATTTTTTTAATGTTCATTTATTTTGAGAGAGAGAGAGAGAGCGTGAACAGGGGAGGAGCAGAGAGAGAGGGAGACACAGACTCTGAAGCAGGCTCCAGGCTCTGAGCTGTCAGCACAGCGCCTGACGCAGGGCTCTAACCCACAAACCACAAGATTATGATCTGAGCTGAAGTCGGATGCTTAACCAACTGAGCCACCCAGATGCCTCAAGAGAATAGAGCCAATCTTAAACTGTTTTTGTATCACCTTCATTTAATACAAGTGCTTGGCACATATAAGATATTTAGAAAAATCTGGGCACCTGGGTGGCTCAGTTGGTTAAGCATCCGACTCTTGATTTCAGTTCAGGTTGTCATCTCCTGTTTCCTGAGCCCTGTGTAGGGCTTTGCACTGACAGTGGAGAGCCAGCTCGGGATTCTCTCTCTCCCTCCCTCTCTGTCTCTCTGCCCCTTCCCCCGCCTTAAACCAATTAAATAAACCTTTAAAAAAAAGATATTTAGAAAAATATTTGGTTAAGAGAGTAAAAGCTTTAGAATTAAGGTGATTCACCTATTTGGTAGAATATTTTTTAATGTATTTTAATTCCAATATAGTTAAGTTCATACAGTATTTAATATATCTGGTCCCAAAGAATTGTAGGCTCTATACCCAAAGTCTCATATTCTAGTCAAAAGTGGATGAAACTAAGAAGCTTAAGTGTTTAAGACATTAAGGGTACAATTGGGTGAGAATTCTAGTTTTCAGGGCCTTGTGTTTTTAGATGCTCTTGCAAGTGAGTGATTTGTAAGATGAAAAGTATTAACTCAGCAGAACAGGACTGTGGCAGTTACTTTAGAAGTACTGCTGAGTGAGCCAGCCAGTTGAAAAACAAAAGGGTCCTGGTAGCAGTTTGTTTGGCCTTCTTATAATCTTGTCGTCTATGGTCAGACTGTGCTATCCTGATAGATAGACTAAGACCGTCATTATGATGAGGGTTGGCTTGGAGGAACAGCATCAATGCTAAATTTATATATTGGCATTTATATATTCTTTCAGTTTATTGCTAACTAATTTTTTGTATGTTTTCAGAAGAATTAAATGAATCTGACAAATCTTGGGTTTTACCTTCAATTTTGAATAGGAGTCATTTTTATATAATAAAAAACTGGCATTTTTTTAGTGCCAGTTTATGGGCATTTGATTTGATTTTGTAGTGTATAAGTAAATACTTTAGTTACACAATTTAGTGAATTATCACAAAGCCAACACCTGTGTAACCTCCACCCAAATGAGGAAATATTAGACTGCCATCCCTAAAAACCTCTTTTGAATCCCCTTTTCGATCAGTAGTACCCCCATCCTCACCCAGAATCATTGTCCTGAATTATTATATGATAATAGGTTTCGTGCTTTGCTTTGTAATTTTTCCATCTAAGGATGCATTCCTTGACACTTGAGTGTCTTTTTACCTGTTTTTTTCTTTCTCTCTTTCTTTCCTTCTTTCTTTCTTTTCATACTTTCTTTTCATTTATTTATTGATTTATTAGTTTATTTATTTATTTTGAGAGAGAGTGTGTGCTGGAGGGGGAGCGAGAGAGAGAGAGAGAGGGAGAGAATCCCAAGCAGGTTCTGCACTGTCAGCACGTGGAGCCCAATGCGGTGCTCGAACTCACCAAATGTGAGATCATGACCTGAGCCGAAATCAGTAGTCAGACACTGAACCAGCTGAGCCACCCAGGTGCCCCTTTTTCTTTCCTTTAAATGGAATTTCACAATATTTATTTTGTGTGTCTGGGTTTTTCCCTCAACAATATCTTTGTGAGATTTAATCCATGTTGTGTGGAGCTGTATTTTATTTCATTTTCATTGCTGCACATTATTCGGGTGCGTGTATATATTACAGCCTATCTTTTCTCCTACTGTTAAGGGGCATTTGGGTTGTTTCCAGGTTTTGGCTGTTACGAATAATGCTTCTGTGATGAACATGTCTCCTGATACATTGTGTACATGTTTCCCTTGGTTATAAACACTAAATGGAATTGTTCAGACTTAAGGGACACAGGTATCTTCAACGTTCAGTGGAAACTATTTTTGAAAGCGGTTGTACCAGTTTACACTATTACTAATGGTTTATGAGATTCCCTTTTGTTTTGCATCCTGTCAGCACTTGATATGGTCAGACTTTTTATTTCTAGCCAGTTCTGATGGGTTCATGATGGTATTTCCTACTTTTAATTTGTATTTTTCTGATCCTACATTAGTAATCAGTGTTGAAATCATTGAGCATCTTTTCATATACTTAATGGAGATTTAGTTATCCTCTTTTATGAAATGTCTTTCTACTGGGTTGTCTGTCTTTATTGATTTGTTGAAACGTATTTTGATTCATACCTTTTGTTGGTGATGTGAGCAGATCTCTTTCCCTGCTATCTTTTGATGAACAGTTTATATAGTTAATGTAAGGAAACTTTGTCGTGATGTTGAGTGCTTTTTATGTTTGGTTTGAGAAATCTTTCTCTACCCTAGATATTCTCTATAATTTTTTTTCTAGGTGCTCTTTTGTTTTCCCTTTCAGATTTTATGTTTAACACTTCACTTAGAATTGATTTTGTGCATAGTGTAACGTGGGGGTCATGTTTCATTGAGCAGATCTTTCTTATTTTTCTCTAACAATGCTTTATAGATTTTAGAATCGACTTGTCAATTTCCTTACATAAAAACTTGGGATTTTTATTGGAATTTGCATTGAATCTGTGGGTAAATTTAGGATCAGTTTAATTTCTTTCAGTCATGTCTTATAGTTTTCTGTGTTGAGGTCTTAAACATCTTCTATTAAATATATTTTTAGGTAGGGGTACCTGGCTGGCTCAGTCGGTTAAGCATCCAACTTCGGCTCAGGTCATGATCTCGTGGTCCGTGAGTTTGAGCCCCACATCGGGCTCTGTGCTGACAGCTCAGAGCCTGGAACCTGCTTCAGATTCTGTGTCTCCCTCTGGCCCTCCCCTGCTCATGCTCTGTCTCACTCTCTCTCTCAAAAATAAATAAACATTAAAAAAAATTTTTTTAAATGTATTTTTAGGTATATTTGATTTTTTTTTTTTTAATTTTTTTTTTCAACGTTTATTTATTTTTGGGACAGAGAGAGACAGAGCATGAACAGGGGAGGGGCAGAGAGAGGGAGACATAGAATCAGAAACAGGCTCCAGGCTCTGAGCCATCAGCCCAGAGCCCGACGCGGGGCTCGAACTCACGGACTGCGAGATCGTGACCTGGCTGAAGCCGGACGCTTAACCGACTGCGCCACCCAGGCGCCCCTATTTGATATTTTTGATGCAATAGTAGTCTTTTTGACAATTCCATTGTGTTTGTTGCTCATATACAGAAATACATTTGATTTATGCGTATGTGCCCTCAGTTGGTTAAAGAAATTCCCTTCTATCTCTAGTTACTAAATAATTTTATGAATGGGTGTTGAATTTCATTAAATTTTTTTTCTGCATCTGTCAAGGTGATCACATAATTTTTCTCTTTTAAGTTTACTTATTTATTTTGAGAAAGAGACTGTGAGCAGGGGAGGGGCAGTGAGAGAGAGACGGAGGGAGAGGGAGAGGGAGAGAATCCCAAGCAGGCTCCATGCTGTCAGTGCAGAGCCCAATGTGGGGCCTGAACCCACAAACTGAGATCATGACCTGAGCCCAAACCATGAGTCAGATGCTTAACCGACTAAGCCACCCAGGCTCCTCTCT
The DNA here is from genome assembly GCF_028749965.1 of Puma concolor. Classification (NCBI taxonomy): domain Eukaryota; kingdom Metazoa; phylum Chordata; class Mammalia; order Carnivora; family Felidae; genus Puma; species Puma concolor. Next base: position 241,695,780 of record NC_141667.1, on the reverse strand, counting down.
AACATCTTGAGGTGGGTACATAGCTAACTGTTTTTCAGCCTTTGTTTTTTTTCAAATCATATGCCTTTAGTACTATAAATTATCCTCTGATCTTAGTTTAGGTGCAACTCATAAATTATGTTTGTACTATGTTTTCATTCAGGTAAAAATATTTTCCAATAGCTATAACTTATGTGTAAATACATTGCTTAATTTCTAAACATTTGAGAGTATTACTAATATTCCATGTGCTTAAAAAAATTTTAATTTTAACTGACATATATCTATATATTGTTTAACATTGAATATTTGATTGATTGATTGGGTTATTTAAAATCTAGGGGCGCCTGGGTGGCGCAGTCGGTTAAGCGTCCGACTTCAGCCAGGTCACGATCTCGCGGTCCGTGAGTTCGAGCCCCGCGTCGGGCTCTGGGCTGATGGCTCAGAGCCTGGAGCCTGTTTCCGATTCTGTGTCTCCCTCTCTCTCTGCCCCTCCCCCGTTCATGCTCTGTCTCTCTCTGTCCCAAAAATAAATAAACGTTGGAAAAAAAAAAAATTAAAAAAAATAAAATAAAATCTATAATATTGTTGCCAGCAAGCAAGGCAGCCATTACTTAGGAAGTTGAAGCTAGAAATATGGGAAACTAATTTGAGAATAATTTACATGCATGAGCTGTTCTCAGTTTCATATTCCTAATATTATTGATTATTGTAACATTTTTTATGACGTGTTCCTTGTCGACTTTAAAGCAACACTAAAACAGACCAGATATTTTTACTTCTATTATTAACACATTTGGAATCCATTGAAATGCTTAATTACAGTTGCACTTTTTTTTTTTTTTTTTAACATTTCATGCTTATAATACACTGGGACCCATTGGCCTTGAGACTTTATGTATGCACTTTTGGAGGATAGGAGGACTGTCTTCTGCCTTTTTGGTTTGGCTCACTGAGTAAGCTAAAAGAAAACTTGGCTACCAAGAAAATAGACTGTTTCTGGCATTTTGAAGATAAATTTATCATGAAATTTAATATATGGCAAAGCCCTGGGCAATATTTGGATCTACAGGATTTCTGTAAAAGAACATATAGTTTATGGATTTAATCTGTTTTCTATACTGTTGTATCTCTAAGACTCAAAGTTCCTAACATATAGTGACTTTCAATAAATATTTGTTCAATGAATGAATGAAACAAAACTGCTGAAATAAAGATCAATAACAGTTATTAACAAATGAAATCTGGAGCTAGAATTGAGATGTGCTACTTAATACTTGAGAATGGTTGTTCATGCACTTACTCTCATTGACCAGGTTGAGCTTAATTGACAGCTAGCACTAAATTTATAACTGTGTTCAATGTAGAAGTAAATGTTTACTAGTTTTTTTTACTGTTTTTTTTTTTAGTCATCAGAAAAGTTGTAAGAATTATATATAGCCTCACATATACCTTCGTGCATATCCCCCAGTTGTTAATACTGATTTTGTCTTTTTCCTCTATTTATATACATTTTTTTCTGTCCCATTTGAAGGTAAATAAGGGTTTAAAAGCTACATTGAGTAGCAGATACTACTGTTTCTATGTACACATAAAAATAATGGGGCACAAGCATCGGTCCCTTCATCCTGTTATGTAACTGACCCATCAAACTGTATCAGTTTAGACTTAGTTATTATTTTAAGATTATGAGGCTTATCTTTAAAAGTTAAGTTGCACTTTTTTCCCATTATTTCTTAGTTTTCAATTCTACCAGTTTCCAATCCAAGACCGATGTTGGTCTTTCTACAGGTGGCAGAATGATTGAAAGGCAGCGTAGGTTTGTTGAAGAGTAAAAGGAGAGGGACCAGCACTTGGCCTTTGGTTTGGAAAGTTTATTGCCTCGGTGGTTGTGTGAATGACATCAGGCAGGTGTTAAGTGTAAGATAGAATAGTGCTCTGCAGGTCAAGTGGAAAACTATTTCATCTATTCTTGCTTCTCAGTGAGATTGGATATTGAGCAGAAAAGATAAACCAGAAATCTGGAGGAGCAAAAATTTGGAATATATGTGATAAAGACTTTTTTTAATGTTTACTTATTTTTGAGAGAGTGAGCATGAACGGGGGAGGGGCAGAAAGAGAAGGAGACAGAGGACCTGAAGCAGGCTCTCCACTGGCAGCTGAAACCACAAACAGTATTCAAACTCACGAACCCGTGAGATCATAACCTGAGCTGAAATCAAGAGTCAGACCCTTACCCAACTGACCCACCCAAGCACCCCAATGTATGATAAAGATTTGATAGCCATAAAACATTAAAAAGAAAAATTATTATAAATGAGAAAATGGGCAGACGACAATAGGTAATTTTTAAGTCTTGTTTATTGTAGTTTCACATACATGTTTCTCTATTTATGTATCTTAAAATTTGCCATCTTAATGTTTTTAAGGGCAAATGCATAGAGACAGAAGAGTCGTTAAGTACATTTGGGTAGATACGCAGCCATCACCACTGTCCATCTCTAGAACTTTTTCATCTTTCCAGATGAAACTGTCCCTATTAAACAATAATTCTCCTCCCCTGAACCCCTGGTATCCACCATTCTACCTTCTGTCTCGGTGAATCTGCTAATTCAGGTACTTAATGTAAGTGGAATCATGCAATATTTGTCCTTCTGTTTCTGGCTTATTTCACCGACCATAGTATTTTCAGGGTTCATCCATCTTATAGAATGTGTCAGAATTTCCTTCGCTTTTAAGACTGCATAATGTTTCATTGTATGTGTATACCACATTTTGTTTATCCATTTATCTGTTGAAGGACACTTGGATTATTTCCATTTTTTTGGCTGTTGTGAACAGTACACTACTGGACACGGTTGAATGAATACTTGTTTGAATTCCTGTTTTCAGTTCTTTTGGGTGTATACCCAGCAGTGGAATTATCGGGCCATAAGGTAATTCTGTTTAACTTTTTGAAGAATTGCCAACTGTTTTCCACAGCAGCTGTAACATTTTACATTCCTACCACTAATGTTAGAAGGTTCTAATTTCTCCCCATTCTCACACACATTTGTTTTACATGTTTTTGCTTCGTTTAATATACCCATCTAGTAACTGGTGTGAAATAGTGTCTCATGGGTTTTATTTGCATTTCCCTAAGGACTAATGGTGATAAGCATCTTTTCATATGCTTATTGGCCATTTGTATATCTTGTTTAGAAAAATGTTTGGTCAAGTCCTTTCCCCTTTTTAAGTGGGTTGTTTGCCTTATTTTTCTGTTTCGTTTCTTAGTTTTTTGTTTGTCTTATTTTTGAATTATAGGAATTGTTTACATATTGTGGATATTAATCCTTTTTCAGATGCGACTTGTAAATATTTTCTTCAGTTCTATAGGTTGCCTTTTCACTATGTTGATAATGTCCTTTGATGCACAAAAGTTTTTAATTTTGATGAACTCCTCTCACCTATTTTTGTTTTTGTTTTTGGAGTTAAATTCAAGAATGCATTGTCAAATCCAAGGTCCTGAAGATTTACCCCTATGTTTTCTTCTAAAAATTTTATGGTTTCATTTCTTAAATTCAGGTCTGATTCATTTTGAGTTAATTTTTGTATATGGTATGAGGTAGGGTCCAGCTTCCTTTTTTGGGGGGGAAATCCAGTTGTTTCAGCCCAATTTGTTTCCATATTGGACTTGACACCCTTATCAAAAATCAATAGGCCAGGGAGCCTGGGTGGCTCAGTTGGTTGGGCGTCCGACTTTGGCTCAGGTGATGATCTCACCGTCTGTGGGTTTGAGCCCCGCATTGGGCTCTGTGCTGACAGCTCAGAACCTGGAGCCTGCTTCAGATTCTGTCTCCCTCTCTCTCTCTGCCCCTCCCCCGCTCAAGCTGTGTCTCTGTCTCTCTCAAAAATAAATAAACATTAAAAAATTTTTTTTTAGAAATCAGTAGGTCGTAGATGTATGGGTTCATTTTTGGATTTTTCTGTGTCTGTCCTGATGCCAGTACCATACTGTTTCGATCACTGCAGCTTTGTAGTAAGTTTGTAAGTCTTTTACCTTGTTGGTTAAATTTATTCCTGAGTGTTTTATTCTTTTAGGTGCTGTTATAAATGGAATTGTTTTCTTAATTTCCTTTTTGGGAGGAGTTTGGGAAGATGGTGGAGTAGGAGGACCCAGAGCTCACCCCGTCCCATATTTACAACTAGATAACGTCTACATCCAAGTTAGTAAACTGGAGAGCAATCTGAAGACAGGCGGAAGAAATTCCACAACTAAATATAGAGAAGAAGCTGCATCTGAAAGGTTAGGAAGGTCAAAAAGGCAGAGAGAGGCTGCCTGCAGGAGAGAGGGAGCTGCATTGCGTGGAGAGAGCAGAGAAATGGGCCCTCACACCAGGGACCTCACACGGGGAAAACTAATCCCCATAACATTAAAAACCAGAGGAGCCGAGTTCTGTGAGTTTATGAAACCAGTGGGGCTTGAAATCTGGAACTGCACTGGCCACTAGGGTGAGTGATAGCTAGGTGGCCACCCTTAAAGAGACAGCAACTTTTGTGGAGAGGCAACATAAAAACAGCATGCATACAACACTGGGGGCATAGAGGAGACAGATCTGTTCATACTGAGTTTGGACCATGTTGGAGGACTTCTTTGAAAACAAAGGAGCTGGCAGGTGCTCTTTTCCTCTCCACTCCCACCAGCCTAAACTCAGAGCCACCTATAGGAGGCAGAGCTGCACAAACACTTGCTACCTAATGTGCTGGCAGTATGCCATGCCCATGATTTCTCCTGAGAACTCGCCCGCTCCAGGCCTGCTAACCTTGGTCCTGGACTCAAGATGAATTTTGTTAAAGCCACGCACGCTCACTCCAATACCTAGCATATTGCACCCAGCCACGTGCTCCCACCCGCTCTCGTGCACCAGGCCCGCCCATACCCAGCTATCATCATGCACCATGCCAGCCTTTTAGCCCCTGCCACCTCCATGCACAGCTCCCAGCTGCTATAGCACTTCGAGGAATCCAGCATTGGACTAGTGGCCCAACCCAAAATTTGCTAACAACATCATCCTGCTCCCAAGCTCCCTGATGGGCATGCCCCCCTCAGAGCTGTCTTGCCTGGGTCCCACTAACACCAGAGAGCGGGCACAGCCCACAAAGGTAGAGTCAATGCAAACAATTGCACTGAAAGGAAATGTGACTAAGATACAACAGCCAAGTATAAGCAACATACGATACTCTCTAAGTGCCAGGTTCTGGTGAACAGGGGACACTGCACTGCAGGGCACACCAGGACATCCTCTTCATAAAGTTACTACTTTCAAGAGTAGAAGGCATAGCTGACTTTCTTGTGTGTGTGTGTGTGTGTGTGTGTGTGTGTGTGTGTGTGTGTATTTATATAATATAATTTATTGTCAAATTGGTTTCCTTACAACACCCAGTGCTCATCCCAACAGGTGCCCTCCTCAATGCCCATCACCCGCTTTTCCCTCTCCCCGACCCCCCATCAACCCTCAGTTTGTTCTCAGTATTTGAGTCTCTTATGGTTTTCCTCCTTACCTCTCTCTAACTTTTTTTCCCCTCTTCCCCTCCCCCATGGTCTTCTCTTAAGTTTCTCAGGATCCACATATGAGTGAAAATATATGGTATCTGTCTTTCTCTGACTGACTTATTTCACTTAGCATAATACTCTCCAGTTCCATCCATGTTGCTACAAATAGCCAGATTTCATTCTTTCTCATTGCCAAGTAGTATTTCATTGTATATATAAAATTGCTGACTTTCTTAACAGAAACAGAGAGGCAGACAAAATGAGGACATAGAAATTTATCCAAAATGAAAAAACAGTACAAGGCTATGGTCAGAGATCTAAGCAAAACATATATGACATGCCTAATAGAGAATTTAAAGCAGTGATCATAAGTATACTCACTTGACTTGAGAAAAGAGTGGAAGACATGAGTGATACCCTTAACACAGAGATAAGGAATAACATAGCAAAGATAAAGGGCTTAAATAAACAAGTGAGAAACACACTTGATGAAATGAATAGCAGTATGGAAGAAGCAGAGAAACAAATTCATGACCTAGAAGACCGTAATGGAAAGTAACTAAGTTGAACAAAAGCCAGAAGGAGAATTACACAAAACAAGAAGAGACTTAGGGAGGCTCCTGTGTGGCTCATGTGGTTGAGTATCTGACTCGATTTTGGCTCAGATCATAATCCCAGGATCGTGGTATCAAGCCCCACGTTGGGCTCTGTGCTGACCATGGATTCTCTCTCTCCTTCCGCTATTCTCCCCTGTTTACAATCTCTCTCTAAAAACATAATAAAATTAAATTTAAGAACAGCTTAATGGAGCACCTGGGTGGCTCAGTCAGTTAAGTGTCTGACTTTGGGTCAGGTCATGATCTCGCAGTTTGTGAGTTCGAGCCCCACATTGGGCTCTGTACTGGGAGCTTGGAGCCTGGAGCCTGTTTCAGATTCTGTGTCTCCCTCTCTTTCTGTTCCTCCCTCGCTCACACTCTGTCTCTGTCTCTCTCTCAAAAATAGGTAAAGACAAAAAAAAGAATAGCTTAGGGAACTCAGTGACACCATCAATCAATATTAATGTTATAGGAGTCTCAGAAGAAGAAGGGAGAGAAAAGGGGGCAGAGATTTTATTTAATGAAATAAAAGCTGAAAACTTCCCTAATCTGGGAAAAGAAACCAATATCCATATCCAGGAGGCACAGAGGACTTCCATCAAAATCAACAAAGCAGATTCATGCCAACACATACTGTAATTAAATTTGCAAAATACAGTGATAAAGAAAAAATTTTTAAAGCAGCAGCACACAAGTCAGTAACTTACAAAGGAAAGCCCATAAGGCTAGTGGGAGATTTTTCAGCAGAAACTTGGCAAGCTGGTAGGGAGTGGCATGATGTATTCAATGTGGTGAATGGGAAGAATCTGCAGCCAAGAATACCCTGTCCAGCAAGGGTATCATTCAGAATAGGAGAGTTTCCTGGGCAATAAATAAATAAATAAATAATCACTAAACCAGCCCTGAAAGAACTGTTAAAGAGGACTCTTTGAAAAGATAGACCAAAAGTGACAGTATAGAGGTATGAAATACAGTAAAAATGAATATTTCTATAAAAAAAAAGTCAAGGAACTCATACACAAAAGAAAGGACGTAAGATATACTAATATATACTTAACCTACAATGTGGGGAGTAGAGGAGAGAAAATGAGCTCAAACTTAAATGACCATCAATTTAATATAGACTGCTATATGTAAAAGAAGTTATATACAAATCTAATGGGAACCATGTCAAAAACCACTAATAAACATACAAAAGAGAAAGAAATCTAAATATATCAGTAAAGAAAATCAACAAAACATGAAAGAAAGAAAAGATCAGAGAAAATCTTCAGAAACAACCACAAAATTAGCAATAGAATGTCAATAAATACATATTTACCAATAGTTACTTTGAATGTAAATAGACCAAACACTCCAATCAAAAGACATGGGATGACAGAATAGATAAAAGACCAAGAGTCATCTATATGTTGCCTACAAGAGACTTGTTTTAAACCTAAAGACATCTGCAGATTGGAAGTGAGGGAATGAGGAAACATCTGTCATGCAAATGGATATCAAGAGAAAGCTGGAGTAATGATACTTAGGTTGGAAAAAATAGACTTGGGAATAAAGACTGTAACAAGAAACAAAGACACTATATAATGGGACAATTGAACAAGAAGATACAACAGTTGTAAATATTTATGCACCCAGCTTGGAAGCGCCCATACATAAAACAGTAACAAACATAAAGGAATGAACCAATAATAATACAGTAATGGTAGCGGACTTTAACATCCCACATACATCAGTAGATCATCTAAACAGAAAATCAACAAGGAAACAATGGCTTTGATTGACATACTGGATCAGATGGATTTAACAGATAATTTCAGAATATTCCATCCTAAAAGAACAGAATACACATTCTTTTCAAGTGCACACAGAACATTCTCCAGAATAGATCACATCAGCTCACAAAACCAGGCTCAACAAATTCAAGATCGAAGTTATACCATAAATCTTTTTGACCACAACACTATGAAACTGCAAGTCAGCCAGAAGAAAAAAATCTAGAAAGACTACAAATACATGGAGGTTAAGTAACATGCTACTAAACAATGAATAGGTGAACCAGGAAATTAAAAAAAAAATTAAAAAGTACATGGAAACAAATGAAAATTGAAACATAACAGTCCAAAACCTCTGGGATGATGCAAAAGTAGTCCTAAGAGGGAAGTTTATAGCAATATGGGCCTACCTCAAGAAGCAAGAAAAATCTCAAATAAACAATTTAACCTTTCGTCTAAAGAAGCTAGAAGAATAACAAAAAAGAAAGAAAGAAGAAAAAAACAGGAAGGAAATGATAAAGATTAGAGCAGAAATAAATGATACAGAAACTAAAAAGTAAAACCCAAAAGAACAGATCAATAAAACGAGGAGCTGGTTCTTTGGAAAAAGTAAAATTGATAAACTTCTAGCCAGAGATATCAAGAAAAAAAGAGAAAGGACTGAAATAAAAATCACAAATGAGATCAGAGAAGTAACAACTAACATGATAGTAATATAAATAATCATAAGAGAATATTATGAAAAACTGTATGCCAACAAAATGGACACCCTAGAAAAAAATGGATAAATTCCTAGAAACATATAAGCCACTAAAACAGAAAGAAACAGAAATTTGAACAGTCCAATAGCCAGCAAAGAAATTGAGTTACTATTAAAAAATTTCCCAACAAACGAAAGTCTAGGACCTGGTGGCTTCATAGGAAAATTCTACTAAACATTTAAAGAGGAGTTAATACCTATTCTTCTCAAAACTATTCCACAAAATTAAAAAGGAAGGAAAACCTCCAAATTCATTCTGTGAGGCCAGCATTACCCTGATCCCAAAACCAGATAGACACCACTAAAAAAGAGAACTACAGACCTATATCCCTGATGAACACAGATACAAAAATTCTCAACAAAATACTAGGAAACCAGATCTAACAATACATTTAAAAAAAATCATTCACCGTGGTCAAGTGGGATTTATTCCTGGGTTGCAAGGGTTCAGTATTTGCAAATCAATCAACATGGTACATCACTTCAGTAAGAGAAAGGATAATGGGGCATCCCGGTGACTCAGTCAGTTGAGCATCTGACTCTTGATTTCAGCTCAGGACATAATCTCATGATTTGTGGGATGAAGCCCCACAAAACTGTCTGTGCAGACAGCATGGAGCCTGCTTGAGATTCATTCTCTCTCTCTCTTTCTCTCTCTCTCTCTGTGTCTCCCCCACTCTTTCTCCCCCTTGCACATGCATGCATACTCTCTCTCTCTCAAAATAAACTTAAAAAAAAAAAAAAGAACCTATAGGATCATTTTAATAGATGTAGAAAAAGCATTTGACAAAGTATAACATCTGTTCATGATAAAAACCCTCAACAAAGTAGGTTTAGAGGGAACACACTTCAATATGATAAAGGCCATATATGGAAAACCCACAACTGACATTATCCTTAATGGGGAAAAACAGAGCTTCTTCCTAAGGTCATGAATAAGACAAGGATGTTCACTCTCACCACTTTTATTCAACATAGTACTGTAAGTCCTAGCCACAGCAATCAGACAATAAAAAGAAATGAAAGCCATCCTAATTGGTAAGGAAGTAGTAAAATTTTCACTATTTGCAGATAACATGATATTCTATACAGAAAACCCCCAAAGACTCCACCAAAAAACTGCTAGAACTGATAAACGAATTTGGTAAAGTCACAGGATACAAAATCAATGTACAGAAATCTGTTGCATTTCTGTACACCAGTAGTGAAGTGGCAGAAAGAGAAATTAAAATGATCCCATTTACAGTTGCACCAAAAATAATAAAATTCCTTGGAATAAACCTAACCAAAGAGGTGAAAGACCTGTACTCTGAAAACTATAAAACTCTGATGAAAGAAATTGAAGATGACACAAAGAAGCGGAAAGACATTCCTGCTCATAGATTGGAAGAATAAATATTGTTAAAGTGTCTGTACTACCCAAAGCAGTCTACACATTTAATGTAATCTCTGTCAAAATACCAATAGCATTTTTCATGGAACCTAGGACAGAAAATCCTAAAGTTTGTATGGAACCACAGAAGACCCCGAATAACCAAAGGAGTCTTGGGGGGAAAAAAAAGAACGAAAAAAAGCAAGGCTAAAGGCCTCACAATTCTGGACTTCAAGTTATATTACAAAGCTGTAGTAGTCAACAGTATGGTACTGGGACAAAAATAGACACATAGATCAATGGAATAGAAAACCCAGAAGTAAACCTACAATTATATGGTGATTAATCTTTTTTTTTTTAATTTTTTTTTTTTTTAACGTTTATTTATTTTTGAGACAGAGGGAGGCAGAGCATGAACGGGGGAGGGTCAGAGAGAGAGGGAGACACAGAATCGGAAGCAGGCTCCAGGCTCTGGGCCATCATCAACCCAGAGCCCGACGCAGGGCTCGAACTCACGGACCGTGAGATCGTGACCTGAGCTGAAGTCGGACGCTTAACCGACTGAGCCACCCAGGCACCCCATATGGTGATTAATCTTTGACAAAGCAGGAAAGAACCTCCAATGGGAAAAGGACAGCCTCTTAACTGTTACATGGTCAATTAATCTTTGACAAAGCAGGAAAGAATATCCATTGGGAAAAGGACAGTCTCTTCAACAAAAGGTGGGGGGAGGAGAGGAAAACTGGAACACTTTCTTACACCATACAGGAAAAAAAAAATCAAAATGAATTGAAGACCTAAATGTGATACCTGAAACCATAAAAATCCTAGAAGAGAGCACAGGTAGTAATTTCTCTGACATCGGCCATAGCAACTTTTTTCTAGATCTATCCCCTAAGGCAAGGGAAACAAAAGCAAAAAACTATTGGGACTACATCAAAATAAAAAGCTTTTGCACAGTGAAGGAACAATCAACAAAACTAAAAGGTAACCTACAGAATGGGAGAAGATATTTGCAAATGACATATCTAATAAAGGGTTACTATCCAAAATATATAAAGAACTTCTAAAACTCAACACCCAAAAACAATCCAGTTAAGAAATAAATAGAAGACACGAACAGACATTTTTGCAAAGAAGATATACAGATAGCCACAGACACATGAAAAGATGCCCGTCATCACTTATCATCAGGGAAATGAAAATCGAAACTACAATGAGATATCACCTTACATCTATCAGAATGGCTAAAATCAATAACCCAAGAAACAACAGGTGTTGGCGAGGATGTAGAGAAAAAGGAACCCTCTTGTGTTGTTATCGGGAATGTAAACTGGTGTGACCACCATGGAAGACGGTATGCAGGTTCTTCAAAAAGTTAAAAATAGAACTACCTTATGGTCTAGTATACTACAGGGTGTTTATCCGAAGAGTACAAGAACACTAATTCAAAGGGATACATGCACCCTGTGTTTATAGCAGCATTGGATATAATAATCAAGAATGGAAGCAGCCCAGGTGTCCATCGATTGATGAATGAATAAAAATGTGATATATATATATACACACACACACACACACACACACACACAATGGCATATTATTCAGCCATCGAAAAGAATGAGATCTTGCCATTTGCAATGACATAGATGGAGCTAGAGAGGATAATGCTAAGTGAAATAAGTCAGAGTCAAATACCGTATGATTTCATTCGTGTGGAATTTAAGAAACAAAGCAAACGAGCAAAGGGCAAAAAGAGAGAGACTGAGACAAATCAAGAAACAGACAATTATAGAGAACAAACTGAAGGTTACCAGAGAGGTGGTAGGTGGGGGGACGGGTTAAATAGGTGAGGGGCATTAAGGAATGCCCTTGTCATGATGAACACAGGGTGATTATGGAAGTGTTGAACTACTGTATTGTACACCTGAAACTAATATTACACTGTATGTTTACTAACTGGAATTAAAATAAAAATTGAAGGCAAAAACAATTCCCTTTTTGGACTGTGCATTACATGTGTGTAGAAACACAGCTGATGATTGTGTGTTATTCTTGTACTCTTCAAGCTCAATTCATTCATTAGATCTAGTCATTTTCTTCTGATTCTTTGGGAGTTTCTATATAGAGTGAATAGTTGTATTTCTTCCTTTCTAACTTGAATGCCTTTTACATCTTTTTATCTAATTGCTCTGGCTAGAACTCATGGTACAGTGTTAAATAGCAGTGGTTAAAGTGGGCATATTGCAGGTAATTCTTTTTTTTTTTTTTCAACGTTTTTTATTTATTTTTGGGACAGAGAGAAACAGAGCATGAACGGGGGAGGGGCAGAGAGAGAGGGAGACACAGCATCGGAAACAGGCTCCAGGCTCCGAGCCATCAGCCCAGAGCCTGACGCGGGGCTCGAACTCACGGACCGCGAGATCGTGACCTGGCTGAAGTCGGAGGCTTAACCGACTGCGCCACCCAGGCGCCTCGGTAATTCTTGAAAGAAAAAATGTGAATGGCTTAATAATAATAATTATGTAAGTGATCATAAAGCTGAAGTCAGCAGACTTTGGTAAATTGCCATATAGTAAATATTATACTTTGTAGGTTGAGAGGCAAAATTAGGTTTTAAAGTTAATGTTCATGGGGAAGGCATGACCTCATTATCCTAAGAATCCTTCCTTCTCTCAAAGACAGTGATCTTCTCTCTTGGGACCTCACTAGGCTATGTTAACTGCATCCACCTTTGGATACTTATACATACTATCCTCACAGAGTTGGATAACTTTTCATATGCAGAAGCTGGTTAAGTGCCGTTGGGTGTTAATTTCAGCCGAATTACTTTTTAGCTGTGTAATCTTTACTAGTTACTTTTTCTAGAAGCTTCAGTTTCCTCCTCTATAAAATGAGTAATAGTACTTCACAGGGTTGTTGTAAAGATTAAATGAGCTCATAAATGCCAAGATTTAGGCCATGCATGACAGATTATAAAGCACTTGATTTGTATGTATTTATTCTTTTGATTTGTTTTCAACCATTTAAAAATGTAAAAACCATTCTTAGCTCACAGAATGACCAAACTAAAATAGGAGATAGGCCCTGCTATAGTTTGCAGAGATATACAGAGATGAGCTCTTTTATCTTGTGGAAATGTAAATTGGAACATCTTTTCTAGAAATATTTTTTCTGGCAGTGTGTTTTAACAGTGTTAAAAAATTTTTTTTTAATGTTTATTTATTTTTGGGAGAGAGAGACAATGTGAATGGGGGGGTAGGGCAGAGAGAGAGGGAGACACAGAATCTGAAGCATGCTCCAGGCTCTGAGCTGTCAGCACAGAGTCTGACATAAGGCTCAAACCCACAAACTGCAAGATCATGACCTGAGCCAAAGTTGCAGGCTCAACCAACTGAGCCACCCAGGTACCCCTTAACAGTGTTTAAATGGCTTTATTATTTGACCCAATTGATCTGTCTTTGGGGACTTTATTCTAGCAACCTGATGAGAGCTGCACAAGTATGTAACAGCTTTCTTTAAAAAGAAATTGGAAACAAAACAACCTTTGGTTTCCAAAGGGAGAGGTTTTTTGTATTTTTTATTGTATTTAAAACAATCAGTAAAAATCATGCTTTTGAAAAATAGTAAAACAAGAAGTGTTCCATATCTAAGTGAAAAAAGAAAGTAAAATCATAGTATTAGATAAGTATCTAAATGATACACTTAGTGTTCTAAGCAATATGTGTTTAATACGTAGTTATAATTACATATTTGTAAATACATTTGTAAATGTAAAGAGTGGGAAATAGGTCAAATCGTTATCAATACTCTGTGGGTGGTTTTTGGGTTTTTTCCTGCTTTTTATTGATTTTCAAAGATTACATGTTGCTTATATAATCAGAGAAGGACCTCAGTCTTCAATTTATGAAAAGTAGATCAGTAATACTGTTTATGTATTTTAATTTTTAAAAATTGAGGTATAATTGACATATACCAGTAGTATTAGTATTAGTTTCAGGTGTACAACATAATGATCCAATATTTTTATGCACTGCAAAATCATCACAGTAAGTCTAGTTAACATCTGTTACCTTACGTAGTTACAAACGTTTTCTTACGATGAGAACTTTTAAGATCTGCTTTCTTACAACTTTTAAGTATGCAGTACAGTATTAACTGTGGTCACCATGCTGCACATTACATCCCCATGACTTGTTTTATGACTGGAAGTGCCTTTTGCCTCCTTCATCTGTATCTTCTACTCTTAACCCCTGCCTCTGGCAACCTCGTCTGTTGTCTTTATCTGTGAGCTTGGGTTTTCATTTTGTTTTGTTACCTTCCATACATAAGTGAGATTATGCAGTTTTGTCTTTCTCTGTCTGACTTATTTTATTTAGTATAATGTCCTTGAAGTCCAGACATGTTGCCAGGCGCAAGATTCCATTCTTTTTTTATGGCCGAATAATATTCCATTTGTGTGCGTGCGTGTGTGTGTGTGCGTGCGCGCACATGTGCATATACATAAATGTGTGTACACACACACACACACACACACACACACACACACGCACCACACTTTCTTCATTCATCTGTTGAGGACACTTGGGCTATTTCCACTCTTTGGCTGTTGAAACGATGCTGCAGTGAACATGGGGGTACATATATCTTTTTAAGTTAGCGTTTTTGTTTTCTTCAGATAAATACCCAGAAATGGAATTGCTAGGTCATATGGTAGTTTGTGGTTTTTAAATTTTTTGAGGAACCTTTATACTGTTTTTGCATGGCGGCTAACCTAGTTTCCATTCTCACCAACATTGCACAGGGGGTTTCCTTTTTTCCTCATCCTTCCTAATACTTGTTATTTCTTTTTTATAATGAGATCTCATGGTGTTTTTGATTTGCATTTCTCTAATGATTAGTGGTGTTGAGCATCTTTTCATGTATTTGTTGGCCATCTGTACTCCACAGCACCCCCCCCCCCCCTTGGCCATCTATATGTCTTTTTTGGAAAGATCTGCTGCCCAATTTTTAATCAGATTGTTTGAGGGTTTTTTGTTATTGAGTTGTTTGAGTTCTGTATATATTTTGGATATTAACCCTTTATCAGACATGTGATTTGCAAATATTTTCCGATTCAGTAGGTTGCTTTTTCATTTTATTAGTGGTTTCCTTTGTAGTGTAGAAGCTTTTTAGTTTGATATAGTCCCATTTGTTTATTTTTAGTTTTGGTGTAGCACTGTTTTTTCATTCTTTTTTTTTAATTTCTTTAACATTTATTTATTTTTGAGAGAGAGAGACAGCGTGTGTGGGGGAGGAGCAGAGAGAGAGGGAGACACAGAATCCAAAGCAGGATCCAGGCTCTGAGCTGTCAGCACAGAGCCTGACACGGGGCCCAAACTCAGGAATGGCGAGATCATGACCTAGGTCAAAGTTGGACGCTTAACCAACTGAACCACCCAGGCGTCCCTGGTGTGGCACTGTTTTTTCGTAAACCCACTTGCTTCAAGAGATGAACATACTTTATAATGATGTTAATCTCCATTTCAAGTTCATTCATGCATTCTCAGGGTTTTATGTTTTTGGAAATTTAATCACTTATCAAATTTAATGTCCTTTATTTGCCTGTTTTTAATTCTGTAACAGGGTAAAATCCTTTACAAAGTTCGATGGAAAGGGTACACATCAGATGATGATACTTGGGAGCCTGAGATTCATCTTGAGGACTGTAAAGAAGTTCTTCTCGAATTTAGGAAGAAAGTTGTGGAGAACAAAGCTAAGCCAGTCAAGAAGGATATTCAGGTATCATGTTAGTTCATATTTCTTTTTTTAGTATAATAAACTTATTACAAATTTTACTGGTATAAGGAATGTGCAGTAAAACTTTACAAATGGTAATAAAATATATAGTATTCCTATTATAAATTCTGTATAGCCACTTGATTCTCATAGAATGCTTATATTGATTTTTGCCAAACTCTTCTTTCTGTCGTCAACCTATGATCACGGTTGATACACAAGTATAGTTTGTACGTGTTGATTAATATTTTCCTTCTAGTCAACAGTAAGGTGAAAGTGGGGAGGGTTAAAAACATGTCAGAACTTTATTTGTCCATGATTTGAGCATCTTGTTTTTATGTACCTTAAGAATATTTTCTGTACTATTCATGTTTCTACTGTACAGTGCATACTTTATATTTTGTCTGCATTATTAACACATTTCTTATGTCTGATTTTTATGGTAATTAAAATAAAATAAATCTTAGATCATTTTATAAAGCTGTAAATTTTAATCTATTACAGATTATGCACAGAGCTGATTATCCAGGTCTTTTGTTTTTCTCTTCTATTCCCACTTTAGTTTTTAGCTACTTTATTGCTTTTTAGTAAGCTTTTTCTGATAGTAAGGATAAAGAGATCAGAGGACCTTAGGTAAGTTAAAGTTCTGTAATCAGTTTGGAAAAAGATTTGGTGGTGGGCTAGAGTGGGATAATATTAAAACAGATGCAAAAGTTAGGGTAAGGGTTTTCTTCTGTGAATTTGTCCATTGTTTTATCCTTGGTCCTCTTTTTCCACAAATAATTGGCTTTATTCATGAATCTTATAAGACTTTCCCATTGTTCTTTCCCATGTAAATTTCATTCCAAGCTTCTATTTTATAAATTAAACCAACTCTTTCTCAACTTGCTTTTGCTTTTTTTCTTTTCCATTAGAAATTATTTTTTTTTTAGAATATTGGCAGAGGTTCTCAAACTTAGAACTATGTGGTGGAAATTTTTCACAAGAAATAGATTCTTACCTAGTTGAAGTCTTTATTTTAAGGACTGAATGTTGATCTTCTTTCCCTACAATTTGAGTTTCAACCACATTTAAAAAAAATACTTGCAGGGGCTCCTGGGTGGCTCAGATCATGATCTCACAGCTCGTGAGTTTGAGTCCTATATCAGCGCAGAGCCCGCTTTGAATCCTCTGTCCCCTTCTCTCTCAGCCCCTTCCCCCTCTCTCAAAAATAAACATTTTAAAAAATTCTTTAAAAAAAAAAAAAAAGAAGAGTCACATGCTCTACTGACTGAGACAGCCAGGCACCCTAGTCTTGTCTTTTTATGAAGTGCTTCTGGGAAATTGAAAAACTTATGCCAATTCCACCATATTCTCACTGTCTCTGTAACCTTAGTGGCATTCATTTCTTACACACTGTAGGGAAAACATTTTGTAAATGTACCTACCTTTTCCCTCCCTTTCTACCCCCAAGTCATTTAGAAGAAAAGGATTTGGGGAAATGGGAGCTGAAAATACTGCATAGTGTTTGCATAGTGTTTTTGTGTCTATACATATAATAAATCTTTTTTATTTTTTTTTAACATTTATTTATTATTGAGAGAGCGAGCATGAGCAGGGGAGGGGCAGAGAGAGAGGGAGACACAGAGTCTGAAGCAGGCTCCAGGCTCTGAGCTGTCGGCACAGAGCCCGACGCGGGGCTCGAACTCACACACCGCGAGATCATGACCTGAGCCGAAGTCGGATGCTAAACCGACTGAGCCACCCAGGCGCCCCATACATATTATATTTTTAAGGTGTGGTTTCGTTTGTTTATTTAGGGTTTTTGTTTGTTTTGTTTTTTTAGAATAGGAAACTTTATTTTCCATAGGAGGTATTTCAGATTATACAACACAAATCAAATCAGTTGGGGAAGTAAGATTTGTGTACAGTCTTGCTTATTCCGTGTGTAACTGTGAAATATAACAGCAAATTTAAGGACATCTAGGATTCAGTCTTAAAAAAACTTTGCTTTTGGATTGATAACTACTTTTTTGACAGCCAATTCTGTACAGATAACTTTTTTGGTGTTTTTGGAAAATTTGAACTTCAGATCACGTAAAACACACCATTCATAAGGCTGTTATTACTCACTTCTGCTTTAGTTTAGGACCTTCAGTGGCACTAACGTTTTTTTCACTGTGTTTATCTGCTTTCATTTTAAAATGATGCTCAGTATCACAACCAAGACCTATTTGCTAAATCAGAGACATAAGTCATATACAACTTCAATTAATAATTTTAAGAAGTTGAGAAACTTGGGGAAAAAAATTACTACTAGATTTCATTCGTACTACTTTTCCAGTTACTATGTTAATGAGTATTTAAGTCTTTTTTATATCTTATAGAAACTGTCCTTAAATAATGACATATTTGAGGCAAATTCTGATAGTGATCAGCAAAGTGAGACAAAAGAAGATACTTCTCCAAAGAAGAAAAAGAAAAAATTGAGGCATAGAGAAGAGAAAAGCCCAGATGATCTGAAAAAGAAAAAAGCAAAGACTGGGAAACCAAAAGATAAATCCAAACCAGACCTGGAGAGCTCTTCTGAAAGTTTAGTTTTTGATTTAAGGACAAAGAAAAGAATTTCGGAAGCCAAAGAAGAAATAAAGGAATCCAAAAAGCCCAAAAAAGAGGACACAAAAGAAACTAAGGAATTAAAGAAAGTTAAAAAGGGTGAAGGAAGAGATTTAAAGGCTAAAATAAGAGAAGATTCCAAAGAAAACAGAAAAACAAAAAAAGAGAAATGTGTTGAATATCAGTTGGAATCGGAATCAAGTGTACTTAATGACTCCCCTTCTCAAGAAGATGACAATGAAGATTTTCATTCTGACAACAGAGAAGAGAAACAGAAGATTAAAAGTGCAAAAGACAAAGCAGGGCAAGATGCAATTCAGGATGTTTTTGATAAACAGCCAGATGGCTCTGTGAGTGCCGATGAAGATGCTGATGTCAAAGCAAAGAGAAAAAGGAAAAAACTGAGAAAGACTGAGGAACTCAGAGAGAGCAAAACACTAGAAAACAGGAACCTTTTCCTAGAGAAGAAACCTATACATAAGAAGCAAAGGAGTCAGGACAGAGGCAGAAGCACCACAGAGTTAGATAAGCTGATACCTGCACCTGCCCAGACACAGAAGAGTTCAAGAGCAGGTGTGGAAGAGAGAGGCCTCAGGTCTACTGACTCAGCTGGGGAGGTAAGTACTTGGGGGGATCAGTTGAAGGGCAGTAAAAATCTTACAGAGTACAGAAATGCTCCTGTCAAGCTGGCACTCCTTTGAGTGTTCAAGAAACTTTACAAAAACAAAGTGGAAACGGTGTAACAAACTAGAAGAATAGTTTTTATGTGGTTAGGGAGTTCCTTAATGTGTGATTAGAATAGGTAGTTATAAATGATGAAGATCATCCAGCTTTTGGACCTCCCACACTAATCTCTTAGTCTTAAAATTTGCTTTCTTTTAGACTACGACTAGAAAATTGAGGACTAATTTGTAAACAAAACAAGGATTTTTTTCAGGGCTACTCAGATGATGTGTAACATTGTGTAGTAAAACTGAAAATAAGCTTC
Source organism: Puma concolor (assembly GCF_028749965.1). Lineage (NCBI taxonomy): Eukaryota > Metazoa > Chordata > Mammalia > Carnivora > Felidae > Puma > Puma concolor. The sequence continues at coordinate 241,676,404 of NC_141667.1, read as the reverse complement.
ATCAGCTCAGCTTTTCATACCTTACTTGGTATTTTTCCTATTGTCTTAAAAATATACTGCTTTTTTACTTAAATAATAAGCACTAACATTATGAATTTTTTTTAATCTTACAAAAATATGTTTAATAGGAGTTATCCCATTATTATAAAAATTATTTTCATATGGCTTTTCAAAATGGAAATATTTTCCACATTATTAAGGTATACATATATACAGTATCATGGGCTATGAAAAAGATCTTTGTTTTTTCCATCCATTCTGTGTTTGTGGATTTATCTTAAGGAAGTCATTTTAAAGGAAGAAAAAGCTAGGTATACAAAGATACTTATGGCAGTGTTAGCCTCACTAAAATTCATACCAGTCTGTCTACCATACCATTTCCATGAGGGAAATGATTAGGAAAATATTGCTGTATCAGCTTTGGGACTATACCTATCCATTGAAATACTAATTATGAGGTCAATGTAGCAAAAATAGAAAAGGTTCTAAAATGCTACAGTGAGGAAAGTTGTAAATATGAAACCAGTCATGTAAAAATATCTATGAGATGTAAATAAAGGAAAATGAACTTTAAACAACAAAATTATGCAAATTTACAATGATCAGAGGGGAGAATGTGGAGAAATAAAAATAGTCCTGTTTGGTTAGTAGGAGTGTAGGAAGATATTTTGGAATTTTCTTTATTTTTAATAATTAAAAAAAATAAGAGTGAGGTGTTGAGTTTTGAATTTGATATTTTTATAAATCATCAGAGTTGAGGGATAATCTTGATTGAAGAAGCAGTTGACATTCAAAAGGATATAATAATCCGTGGTCGTGTGCCATAGTACCCAAAAGACAGTCACTGATGCCAGAAACCTGCGTTTTCCAATTTTCAGATATATAGTATCAGTTCCTTCTCTGTCCTTGTTTTGGATCTTGCATATGTCTCTTTTAGGAGAAAGAGATTAAAAAAAATGAACCCAAAGAAAAATACCAGAAAAGGCAGGATTTGGACAAGGAAGAAAAAGGTCGTAAAGAGCCAAAGGGATTAAAGAGTGAGTGTGAATACTAACATTTTACCTTTTACCATTGCAGTCTTTTATACAAAAATTTAATTTGCTGTGAAGACAGTCTCTCTTTTCTAACCTGCAGTGTCACAGAACTAGAAAATTTCATTCACTGGAGAATTTAGAACTTTATGCTACTTTTGTTTAAACAGTTACTTTATTATATGACAGTTCATATTTCTGTAATTTTTTTCTCTTCTGTTCACTTTTGTTTCTCCTTTTGATGGAGTACACTAGTACTTGATCTAGTACATTATAAATCCGTTGTGGTGGAAAAGTAAAGGTCTCTTACAATGGATGCTAAATGAGACAAACCACTGTTAATATGTTAATTGTATTTAAGCGCTGAGTCATTTATATAAATATGATACTGAATTTAAATTTTGTATCACATCAAGATACACCATAATTGAGAATCCATGACATGTCAGTACTAGAATCAGGTACTTTATAAAGCATTCACCATTATAGTATTTAAATAAACCCCACTGGATATTTTAGTTCATGTACCAAAAGTACTTGGAACACATGTTCTCATGAAGCAGTGATTCTAAAAGATAGGTAATTTCTTGTCCTCCCCCCCCCCCCCCCCGCCCACCCAAGTCTGTATATGGCTGAGGTAATATTCAAATTAGATTTTGGTTACAGCTTGGGTTGGGACTTAGCAGTAAGTTAGAGTATTATAGGAAGCTGGGAAGGACCACTTGTTTTGATGGATTTTGCATAAAGTAGTTATAACTTAGGAGTATCTATTCAAAGTACCATATTTTAAGCATGTATCATTCTTCAGAGTCGAGATTAGGGATTCAAAATATAGTACAGTTGGAACTAATTTTTTTCTTCCTCACATACACTTGGAATATGTAGTCTTAAACTGCTGTTCACTCCTTTTATAATGGTATTCACTAGGAGGCCAATTTTCAGCATCCCTGCTGATAAAATCTGTCTTGTACCCTGAGTTTATAATGGAATTCTTCCTAGTTTTTTTCTATTCTGCCCTTTATGGGGGTTATTATGTCATATCTGTTGTTTTGCCACTCTTCTTTCCACTTTGTTTTTTTAATTTTTTTATGTTTATTTATTGTTGAGAGAGAGAGAGAGAGAGAGACAGAGTGCAAGCAGGGGAGGGGCAGACAGAGAGGCAGACACAGAATCCAAAGCAGGCTCCAGGCTCTGAGCTGTCAGCATAGAGCCCGATGTGGGGCTTGAAACGATGAACCGTGAGATTATGACCTGAGCCGAAGCCGGGGGCTTAGCTGACTGAGCCACACAGGCACCCCATCTTCTTTCCACTTTTTTTTTTTTTTTTTTAATTTTTTTTTCAACGTTTATTTATTTTTGGGACAGAGAGAGACAGAGCATGAACGGGGGAGGGGCAGAGAGAGAGGGAGACACAGAATCGGAAACAGGCTCCAGGCTCTGAGCCATCAGCCCAGAGCCCGACGCGGGGCCCGAACTCACGGACCGCGAGATCGTGACCTGGCTGAAGTCGGACGCTTAACCGACTGCGCCACCCAGGCGCCCCTCTTCTTTCCACTTTTATGTTTAGTTAAAAGCTAAGTAGATTTTTACAGACATCAGGTACAATTTTACCAGGTGCATGGTCAGTGTGCTGGCACCCTTCAGTTTCCCCCACTCTCCACCAAGAGCCATTTTTGTGCAAGGTTAACTTTGGGATACAGTTGTAGGCAGTTGTTTTAGCAGAAGGACAGTGGTGTCCTGAGACTAGGATTATTGTGAGGCTCACTATCTTCAGTAGGCCTTTGTCAAAACAGGCAGTAGTTCCGAACACCTAGTTTAACAGCCATTCACTTTAGACACCTTTCTAAATATTGAGCAGGCAGTAGAAAGGCCAGTTGAAACAAGTTCACAGCTTTGATAGTAAATCTGATCATGCTTTATAACCAAGACAGATACTAGTAAAAATTTCAAATTCTTACTATTTCTTTAATACCTAGATTTTCTTTTGATTACAACAGAAATTTGTGAGTCATATTTATTCTCAATTTTATTTTTTCACTAGCATTTAAGGAAATCAGAAATGCATTTGATTTATTTAAATTAACTCCAGAAGAAAAAAATGATTTTCCTGAGACTAATCGGAAAAGAGAAGAAATACCACTAGATTATAAAATCACAGAAGATCACAAAACCAAGGAAAACAAGCAGTTACTTAAAGAAAGGAGAAATACAAGAGACGAAACTGATACTTGGGCTTATATAGCTGCAGAAGGTGATCAAGAGGTTCTGGATAGTATGAGCCAAGCAGATGAGAATTCTGGTAAGTATGTTTGTAATTATTTTGCAGTATTTTTTCAGGATAATGTACCATATTTCACTTTTCTAACTCCTCTCTCCCAGTATAATTCTGATCAGGAAGTAATGAAGTAGATTTTATTGACCCTTCCAAAGAAACACATTTTTATCTTGAAGACTTAAGTCATTCTGTGACTTCTAAATTGATTAAACAGGTATTTTCTGAGTTCCTATACTTTGCTTTTAGCACATTTAGAAATTATAAAGATTTTTGGTTTTCTACATTACCTACTCTTGCCAAGCAGTCTGAGTGTATATCTCATTAGATTTCTTTCAGAAAATTATCAAATACAGACTTATTTGTATTCTACCCTTTTAACTTTGCAATAACACTTGCTAAAATAAAATTATATTATAAATGCTATCCTGGGGATGTTGGAATTGGCTGCCAAGGAGGGAGAATCATGGATAGAATTCAGAGTACAGTAGCTGTGGGGAAGAGCGTGTGTATACACACACACACACACACACGTATATAAAACTAGGACACAATAAACAAAAGAGATTAACCTGGTAAAACTCTATTATTTGTAAATCTTGAGAAACAATTGAAGAGAATTAAAAAAAAAAAAATTGTTTTTTAATGTTTCTTTGTTTTTGAGAGAGAGAAAGAATGCAAGTGGGGGAGGGGCATAGAGAGAGAATCGAATCAGGTTCCAGCTCCAAGCTGTTAGCACAGACCCCAACAAAAGGCTCGAACTCACGAACCAGGAGATCATTACCTGAGCTGAAGTCAGCTGCTTAACCGACTGAGCCACCCAGGCACCCCAAAGAGAATTTTTTAAGTATTTCAGCGGGCACCTGGGTGGCTCAGTCATATGAGCCACCAACTCTTGATTTCAGTCTCAGGTCATGATCCCAGGGTCATGGGATTGAGCATTACGTCAGGCTCCACGATTAGCATGGATCTTGCTTAAGATTCTCTCTCTTCTTCTGCCCTTTGCATGTTCTTGCTCTTTCTCTCAAATAAAAATAAAAATAAAATATTTCCAGATGTATGGCAGGCTAGATAGTCTGGGTGACTTTCATACTGCAATACAGCTGGATTCTGAATACTATGTAAAACATACTTTCTGATACATTGCTGAGCTTACAGGAAATTGGGACACCTTCTAGGAGGAGTAGACAAAGGGGACGAAAGAGGTTGCCCACAGGGCACATGCCAAATAGTGGCTTTGCTGTTGGGATATTAAACAATAAAGAACAGATAGTAGGTGTTGGTTTGCAAACTCCAGACTTCCCTGGGTGAAATCTGAATCCAGCCTGTCTGGGGAGTACAGGAAGTAACCAAAGAAAGAGGCCGGCCACCCCAGATTGATAGATGGCAGATTTAATAAGCAAGGGACTTTACATATGAGACTTGCCTTCATTTGCCACAAGTCGAGTAGATCAGTCTGTACGTGTGCACACACACAACACACACACATGCACCCCTCCCTGTGAATCTTAAAAGTTTATATAGAGGCCTTAACTGGATTCAGTCACATACTTAGTCCAGATAGTCTCAACAACACCTTAAACTCTCAAGGCTATGTCCTTGAAATAGCTCCTAGTATGAAAATGGTGGGTGGAACCTTCTGAAGAAAAGCCTCTCATTGCTTGTGTCAACCCAAAGTCATATCCTCTCAATGACCTCCTTCCAACAGTAGGGAACATCAGTAAAGCCATAGGTTGGTTCACTGAAAAGACTAATAGAATAGACAAGCTTCTACCAATGTTGACTAAAGAATGAAAATTGTGGGGCGCCTGGGTGGCGCAGTCGGTTAAGCGTCCGACTTCAGCCAGGTCACGATCTCGCGGTCCGTGAGTTCGAGCCCCGCGTCGGGCTCTGGGCTGATGGCTCAGAGCCTGGAGCCTGTTTCCGATTCTGTGTCTCCCTCTCTCTCTGCCCCTCCCCCGTTCATGCTCTGTCTCTCTCCCAAAAATAAATAAACGTTGAAAAAAAAATTAAAAAAAAAAAAAAAAAAAAAGAATGAAAATTGAAAAGAGAATGCATAAACAAACAATATTTCCAGTGAGAAAAGAGACATGATTGTAGATTGTGTACAGATTAAAAAGATAATTCTGTGAGCAGTTTTTTACCAATAGATTTGAAAATAGAGTGAAATGGGAAAATTCCTGGGAGAATATAGTTTAACAAAACTGACCCAAAAAGAAATACAAAAATTGAGTAGTTTTACAGCTATTAAAGAATGTGAGGGGCATGTGGGTGGCTCAGTCGGTTAGGCATCTGACTTCAGCTTAGGCCATGATCTTGTGGTTTGTGAGTTCATGCCCCATGTGGGGCTCTGTGCTGACAGCTTCAGAGCTGGGACCCTGCTTTGAAGTCTGTCTGTCTGTCTGAATGTCTCTCTCTCTCTCTCTCTCTCTCTCTCTCTCTCTCTCTCTCTCTCTCTCTCTGCCCCACCCTTGCTTGTGTTCTGTCTCTGTCTCTCAAAAATGAATAAATGTTAAAAAAAAAAAAAAAAAAAAAGAATGTGAAATAGTAATTTAAAATAGCCTTAAAAATTTAACACTACAGGGCGCCTGGGTGGCTCAGTTGGTTGAGCGTCCGACTTTGGCTCAGGTCCTGGTCTCATGGTTCATGGATTCAAGCCCAGCATCAGGCTCTGTGCTGACAGCTTGCTTGGAGCCTGGAGCAGGCTTTGGATTGTGTCTCCTGCCCCTCCCCCGCTTGCTCTCTGTCTCTCAAAAGTAAATAAATGTAAAAAAAAAAATTTTTTTTTTTTTAAATTTAACACCAGGCACAGATAGTTTCAATACAAGAGCTTACCAAAATTATAAAAAAAGTCTTCCTAAAATAAAGAATGCTAACTTGTTCCTTGGGCCCATTATACTTTCAGAACCATAATGAGAAAGAAACTTTGTAAGAAAGGAAAGTGACAGGTCAAGCTTACTCATGAACTCAGATGTAAGTATCCCAAACAAAACGTTAGGCAATTGAATCTAGCTGTATGTAAGAACATAACCTATTATAATATAACATAACCTAATAGTTAGCAGTCCTTAGGAATTCAGTGAGTAAAGGAGAAATTGATTCAGAAACATCCTCAATTTCTAAAAAACAAAACCTAACAAATTAATAAAAGGGAGCTTTCTCGGGGAACGGTCAAGATAGTGGAGCAGCATGGAAGTTTTTTGCATCTCTCGTCCCTGAAATGCAGCCAGATCAACACTAAACCCTCTTTCACGCCTAGAAAATTGATCTGAGGATTAACACAACAATCTGCACAACTTGAACCACAGAACTCAGCAGGTACACAGTGCAGAGAGGTGAACTGGGGTAGAGAGAAGCCGCAGAGGGGTAGGGATCTGTTTTTGCTTGCAGAGAGAGGACAGAGAAAGTAGGGAGAGTACGGGAAAAGCACTCCCCTTGAAAGAAGCTGGAGAGGGGCGCCTGGGTGGCGCAGTCGGTTAAGCGTCCGACTTCAGCCAGGTCACGATCTCACGGTCCGTGAGTTCAAGCCCCGCGTCAGGCTCTGGGCTGATGGCTCAGAGCCTGGAGCCTGTTTCCGATTCTGTGTCTTCCTCTCTCTCTGCCCCTCCCCCGTTCATGCTCTGTCTCTCTCTGTCCCAAAAATAAATAAACGTTGAAAGAAGCTGGAGAGAAAAAGAGAGTAGAAATACCCATAAGGGAATTCCCAAGAAAGGAAGAAAAGAGAAAGGAAGAGAGTTTGGATAGCATTAAGACTCTATGAACAGGGGAGTATAGAGTCTGAAACTCCACAGCTCAATACCTGGCAGAGTTCTGGTGGGAAGGGTGCATCCTCAGAAGCAGAGAGCAAGGTCCTCAGGGTCCTTAGGCCACAGAGGGAGAGACAGTGGTTCCCCTGCCAAGAGGACATTTGGTAGAGGCTGTGTGGCCTCCCCCCAACAGGCAAAGGTCTCAGCAAACCCTGGAGAACAGCCACGTTTGCTGGTGTTGGAACAAGGATGTTAAGAGGGGGGTGAAGCCTGGTGCCAGATGTGTGTTGTTATAGACCCTAATCCCTGAAACCCTGGTGCTACGCGATCATGTGAACTTTTTCTGGGGCAGGCTGGCACCTGGCCACAGTCTCCAGGCCTCTGCAACAGTGTGGTTGCATGAACATTCCTGGGGCTGGGCTGGCATTTATAATATAATAATGTATTACAAACCTGTAATCATCAAAACAGTATGGTACTGGCACAAAAGCACTCAGATCGATGGAACAGAATGGAGAACCCAGAAATGGACCCACAAACATATGGCCAACTAATCTTTGACAAAGTAGGAAAGAATATCCAGTGGAATAAAGACAGTCTCTTCACCAATTGGTGTCAGGAAAACTGGACAGCGACATGCAGAAAAATGAACCTGGACCACTTTCTTACACCATACACAAAAATAAGCTCAAAATGGATGAAAGACCTAAACGTTAAGACAGGAATCCATCAAAATCCTCTAGGATTTTCAGCCACAGCAAGTTCTTTTTCAACACGTCTCCAGAGGCAAGGGAAACAAAAGCAAAAATGAACGATTGGGACCTCATCAAGATAAAAAGTTTCTGCACGGTGAAGATAACAATCAGTAAAACTAAAAGGCAACTGATGGAATGGAGAAGATATTTGCAAATGACATATCAGATGAAGGGTTAGTATCCAGAATCTATAAAGGACGTGTCAAAGTCAACATCCAAAAAACAATCCAGTCAAGAAATGAACCAAAGACATGAATGAACACTTTTCCAAAGAAGACATCCAGATGGCTAACAGACACATGAAAAAAATGCTCAACATCACTCATCATCAGGGAAATAAAATCAAAACCACAATGAGATACCACCTCAGCCCTCTCAGAATGGCTAACATTAACAACTCCGGCAACAAAAGATGTTGGCAAGGATGCGGAGAAAGAGGATCTCTTTTGCACTGCTGGTGGGAATGCAAACTGGTGCAGCCACTATGGAAAACAGTATGAAGCTTCCTTAAAAAGTTAAAACTACCCTACGACTCAGCAGTTGCACTACTAGGTGTATATCCAAGGGATACAGGTGTGCTGTTTCATAGGGGCACATGCACCCCAGTGTTTATAGCAGCACTATCGACAGTAGCCAAAGTATGGACAGAGCCTAAACGTCCATCGACAGATGAACGGATAAAGATGTGACATATATATGTGGGGAGGGGGTGTATACATGTTTATACGTGTGTGTATACATGTATACATGTGTGTGTATGTATATATATGTATATATACACACATATATACATACGATGGAGTATTACTCAGCAATCAAAAAGAATGAAATCTTGCCATCTGCAACTATGTGGCTAGAACTAGAGGGTATTATGCTAAGTGAAATAGTCAGAATAAGACAAATATCATATGACTTCACTCATATGAGGACTTTTAAGATACAAACCAGATGAACATAAGGGAAGGGAAGCAAAAATAATATAAAAACAAGGAGGAGGACAAAACATAAAAGGCTCTTAAATACAGAGAACAACCAAGTGTTGCTGGAGGGGCTATGAGGGGGATGGGCTAAATGGGTAAGGCATTAAAGAAGACACTTGTTGGGATGAGCACTGGGTATTACATGTAGGGGATGAATCACTGGTATCTTTCTGAAATAATTATTATACTATATGCTAACTAACTTGGATGTAAATTAAAAATTAAAAGGGAGCTTTCTCAAGAACGTTAAACTTTTGGCAAACATCTGTCACTGCTTTTATTCCACATTATTCTAAGGTCTACCCAGTACAGTAAGAGAGTGAAAAACAAAAGATACAAGCCTTTGGGAAGGAGGCCTCCCCTCTCCCTTCCCCCAAAAAGCTGTTCATTATCAGATGTTATCATATATGTAGAAAACTCAAAAGAATCCACAAATTTTTAGAAATGTTAAATGTTTTTTTTTTTAATTTTTTTTTTTCAACGTTTTTTTTTTATTTATTTTTGGGACAGAGAGAGACAGAGCATGAACGGGGGAGGGGCAGAGAGAGAGGGAGACACAGAATCAGAAACAGGCTCCAGGCTCCGAGCCATCAGCCCAGAGCCTGACACGGGGCTCGAACTCACGGACCGCGAGATCGTGACCTGGCTGAAGTCGGACGCTTAACCGACTGCGCCACCCAGGCGCCCCGAAATGTTAAATGTTTAACAGGTGATTGGATATAAGGCCAATATATAAAAATTACCTACAGTTCTGCATATATTTCTTTCTTTAAATTTTTTTTTTTACATTCATTCTTTTTTGAGAGACATAGTGAGACAGAGCGTGAGCAGGGGAGGGGCAGAGAGAGGAGAGACAGAATCCAAAGCAGGCTCCCAGCTCAAGCTGTCAGCACAGAGCCCAACGCCAGGCTCGAACCCATGAACGGTGAGATCATGACCCGAGCTAAAGTCAGACACTCAACTGACTGAGCCACGCAGGCGCCCCGATGGCAAAACCATTTTTAAAAGAATGAAAGAGAATGACATTCAAATTATGGATCCTTAACATCACTGTTGGAGGAGGGCGGTGGGGGGGGGGGGCGGGTACCAGCTGGGAGTGTTTAGGTCCTGGCATGGTTCTGTGCTCAAGGTAGAGCTGTGTTCACTGATGTTCACCTCCTAACACATTCTTTAGCGTTATTAAAAATAAAATTTTAAATTAAAACTAATAAAGTTTATTAAAAATAAAGAGAAAAAGTTAAAATTACCAGATGCTGAATCAAGATCCAGTACTTGGTAGGAATGAACATAGGATTTTGAACCAGTTTGCTACGTGAGAGACCAAAATCTGAGCTGAAGCATAACCTTTTCTTGTTACTTTGTAAGAGTCCTGTAAATTAGGCCATATTCTCTCAGCTGATATAAACCCTCATGTGTCCTGCTTCCCGGATCTTTTTCGTGGTACCATGGTGCTGTGCTAGAGTGAGGAGGTCCAGCTGTGGGCTCAGATATGTCACAGTACGAATATGGCTCTTGGCTTACTGATGTGTGTCTGAGCAGATCCAGAACCTCTTCACCTTACCTGTAACATGTATCCCCTTACAGGTTATTGTGCATGGATTAAATGTGCTAATTCTTACTGAACGGTAGCTGCTTTTACTATTACTACTGCTATTCAGAAAGTGAGGTAAGGCAACTTGATGTGACTTACTCAGAGCCATGCAGCTGACATGTGGAGCTGGGATGTAGAAAATCCAGGATGTGCAGCTCCTGAGGTTGTGCTGTTGCTACAGTGGAATGCTCTTGGAGGTGCAAAGAGAAGTGTTGGCTTGAATCAAGAGCTTTGGAAGAATTTCCTTCATTTACTTGCATGTCTTTTACAAACTTCATCTCGATGGCAAGATTAACTGCCTAACATTTGTAAAATTTGAGGAATTGGTTTTAGGTGAAAATACTTTAACTCTGGGGGCGCCTGGGTGGCGCAGTCGGTTAAGCGTCCGACTACAGCCAGGTCACGATCTCACGGTCCGTGAGTTCGAGCCCCGCGTCGGGCTCTGGGCTGATGGCTCAGAGCCTGGAGCCTGTTTCCGATTCTGTGTCTCCCTCTCTCTCTGCCCCTCCCCCGTTCATGCTCTGTCTCTCTCTGTCCCAAAAATAAATAAACATTGAAAAAACAAATTTAAAAAAAAAAAAAAAGAAAAGAAAATACTTTAACTCTGACCATAAAATATTTATGCTTTTTACTTTCTAAAATAGCACGGTTGTTTTTTGGAGCCCTGAATGGCTCAGTTGGTTAAGCATTTGACTTCAGCTCAGGTCATGATCTCGTAGTTCATGAGTTCGAGCCCAGCGTTGGGCTCTGTGCTGATAGCTCGGAGACTGGAACATGGTGCCTGCTTCCGATTCTGTGTCTCCCTCTCTCTCTACCTCTCCCCCGCCCACACTGTCTCTCTCAAAAATAAATATTAAAAATTCTTTTAATAAAAAACTTTAAAAAATAGCACAGTTGTTTTGAATTACTCCCTAATGAGTTATGTTCAAATCTTATTTGTTGCATGGCAGATAGTGGATCAACACGTCCTTTTCTAATGTTAACGAGCCCCTGGGTCAAACAGATGAGGGAGGAAACCAGCACTTGCTTTATGGGTAGGAGGGAGCACAGAGGGCTTTCAGGAGGAGAGTTTGGAGCTGAGTCTGAAGGATCAGTGGCTTTTATTTACATACATGTTTGGTTTACACATTTAGAATGGCTTTACCTACATAAATGATTGGAGGAAATATATATCCAAGAAGAATGGCCAAAGATAGAAATGTTACGAGATTTGGGGTTCCTGGATGGCTCAGTTGGTTAAGAATCTGACTTCGGCTCAGGTCATGATCTCACACGTGGCTCGTGAGTTCGAGTCCTGCATCAGGCTCCATGCTGACAGCGCAGAGCCTGGAGCCTCCTTCAGATTCTGTGTCTCCCTCTCTCTGCCCCTCCCCTGCTCACACTCTGTCTCTGTCTCCAAAATAAAACGTTAAAAAATTTTTCAAAAGACACTACAAACTTACGAAAATGGCATTGTTACAGGGGAAAAAAGTGTATTAATAAGCCTCTTCTGTGTTCCAGATGGCAGACAACAGATTTTGAGTTTGGGCATGGACTTGAAGTTGGAGTGGATGAAATTAGAAGATTTTCAAAAGCATCTTGATGGGGAAGATGAGAGTTTTACTACAGCAGATGCAATTCCGAGTAGTGAGTAGTGTGGGAATTTTGGAGATTCTTTTCATGAATCTAGATGTGTGAAGTCTAGGGGCGCCTGGGTGGCGCAGTCGGTTAAGCGTCCGACTTCAGCCAGGTCACGATCTCGCGCTCCGTGAGTTCGAGCCCCGCGTCGGGCTCTGGGCTGATGGCTCAGAGCCTGGAGCCTGTTTCCGATTCTGTGTCTCCCTCTCTCTCTGCCCCTCCCCCGTTCATGCTCTGTCTCTCTCTGTCCCAAAAATAAATAAACGTTGAAAAAAATAAATAAATAAATGTTTAGATGTGTGAAGTCTAATTTATCTTAATTCTTTCATTGCAGATTTATTGAGGGATGCTGTGAAAAATGGGGATTACATTGCTGTGAAGGTTGCACTTAATTCAAATGAAGACTATAACCTGGACCAAGAGGTAATACATCTTAGTAAAATCTCATGAAATAAAGATGGAAAGTAGCGCTTTTCACATAATTCAGTTTTACTTTTCATATTTTAAAAATTATAAAAGTAAGGGGGTGCCCGGGTGGCTCAGTCGGTTAAGCACCAACTTCGGCTCAGGTTGTGATCTCGCGGTTCATAAATTCAGGCCCCCGCTTTGAGCTGTGCTGACAGCTCAGAGCTTGGAGCCTGCTTCAGATTCTGTGTGTGTCTCTCTCTTTGCCCCTCCCCTGCTTGCTTGCGCTCTCTCTCTCTCTCTCTCTCTCTCTCTCAAAAACATTTAAAAAAATTTTTTTTTAATTATAAAAGTAGGGGTGCCTGGGTGACTCAGTCAGTTGAGCATCTGACTCTTGTTCAGCTCCAGGTCATGAGATCGAGCCCTGAGTCGGGCTCTGCACTGGGCATAGAGCTTGCTTAAGATTCTCTCTCCCTATATCATCCGTGCTCACTCTGTCTCTGTCTCTCTGTCTCTGTCTCTGTCTCTCTCTGTCTCTCTCTCTCAAAAATTAGAAAGATGCTCTCTTCCCCCTCCCCACCCCATATCCCTCTCCCTGGCTCGTGCTCTCTCTCTCTCTAAAATAAAATGTTATAAAAGTAATGTTCACTTTATAAACTGAAAGCACAGTAGAAATGTATAATGTAGAAAATTATAGACCTTGTAATTCCAACCCCTACAGTGACCATTTGGTTCAGCTGTGACCTGTCTGGTTTTGTTTGTGGTTCTGTCTGTGGTTGAACCTCTGCTGCTTGAGGGCATAAAATGACTCCTTGTGTCTGAGTCTTTTAAGCTTGGAGAATTTTTATTTTTATTTTTTTTATTATTATTATTGTTTAATGTTTATTCATTTGAGAGAGAGACAGAGCGTGAGCAGGGGAGGGGCAGAGAGAGGGAGACACAGAATCCAAGGCAGGCTCCAGGCTCTGAGCTGTCAGCACAGAGCCTGACATGGGGCTCAAACTCAAAAACTGTGAGGTCATGACCTGAGCTGAAGTCAGACGCTAACCGACTGAGCCACCCAGGCGCCCCAGAGGATTTTTATTTTTAGATAGTCACATCTGTCAGTCCTTTCCTTTATGGCTTCTGGGTGTCTTGTCTTAGTTACAAGAGATTTTTATATTTTCTTCTTTAGTTTTCATGCTCTCGTGGTGGATTTTTAGGTTTAATCTTCAGAGATTATGGTTCAAAAAAATTATTGGGATTTTGATTAAAATTGCATGAAATCTGGGGCACCTGGGTGGTGCAGTCAGTTAGGCATCCAACTCTTGATCTCAGTTCAGGTCATGATGTGGTTTGTGAGGTTGAGCCCCGCATTGGGCTCTGCTCTGATGATGCCGAGCCTGCTTGGGATTCTGTCTCTCCTTCTCTGTGCCCCTCCCTTGCTTGTGTGTGTGCGTTCTCTCTCAAAATGAATAATTAAACATTAAAAGCATTTTTTTAATTGTATGAACTCTATAGATAAACTTGGCTGAGAATTGACATTTTTTACATTTGAGTCCTCCAAATAAGAACGTGATAACTCTACATTCATTCAGCTCTTCATTTATTCCTAAAGCGGTTTTATGAGTTTTTTCCTTCATACGATTCTTGCACATTTAGTTTAGATGCTTTCCTACATATTTGATAATTTTTAAATTATCTTAGTGTGATCATTAGGATCTTTTTTCTCCCATATTTTGTCTTCTAACACGTTATTACAGGTGTTCGGTGAGGCTATTGATCTGTGTGTGTGTGTGGTCTCTGGTCACTTTGAAATTCTCTTACTTTAATAACTTTTAAATTATTCTCTGGGTAGAGAATATGATCATCTGCTGAAAAGTAACTGTTTTGTTTCCTTCGTGCACAGTAATATTTCTTTTTCTGGTCTTGTAAACTTGGTGACATTTTGCAGAAGAGTTCTGATGGAGGCGATCCTGTTCTGCTCTCGTCTGAGGGTGGCTTTCCCCTGAGGCTGTGTGAAGATCCTTTTTCTGTTGTGCTGTTGTTGGTTTCTAGTGGACAGTAGACTTCCTTTTGTCTATCTGTTGAAGTTCTTATCAGGGATGGATGTTGGGTTTTATCTGGTGCTTTTTTCCCTACTTTCTTATGTAGCTTGGTCTTCATTAATAAAAAGCCTAGCAGCTACAGGGAACTTTACTAAGTTAGAAAAAAGGTTTTTTCCCTCTAATATGTTTTGTGGTAATAAGGTAATTTGCAGATGAGAGGAAGTGCACTACCTTATTTCAGTTAATTTTTCTTACATTTGTGTTCAGATTGCTCATGCAGGTGAATTCTGCTAAACTTTCAGATTGTAGCCAAATTAACTCACCTTGTTAGAACTTGGTTTTATCAAATGGCATTTAATAAATGGCTTGAGGGGGCGCCTGGGTGGCGCAGTCGGTTAAGCGTCCGACTTCAACCAGGTCACGATCTCACGGTCCGTGAGTTCGAGCCCCGCGTCGGGCTCTGGGCTGATGGCTCAGAGCCTGGAGCCTGTTTCCGATTCTGTGTCTCCCTCTCTCTCTGCCCCTCGCCCGTTCATGCTCTGTCTCTCTCTGTCCCAAAAATAAATAAAACGTTGAAAAAATAAAATAAATAAATGGCTTGATTTTCCCATGTGTTTGTTTCAAATGATTGGAAATGTTTTGGCTTTTTATTTTTTGTCAACTTTATGTAATTTTATCTCTTTTTAAAGTATTTTAGGGGTGCCTTGGTGGCTCAGTCAGTTAAGCATCCAACTTCGGCTCAGGTTGTGATCTCGCGTTTGTGGGTTCGAGGCCCGTGTCAGTCTCTGTGCCGACAGCTCAGAGCCTGGAGCCTGCTTCGGATTCTGTGTCTCCCTCTCTCTCTTCCCCTCCCCAACTTGTGCTCTGTCTCCCCTCTCTGTCTCTCTCTCTCTGTCAAAAATAAATAACATTAAAATTTTTTATAAAGTATTTTAATTTGTCTAGATTGTCATAGCCTCTTAGAAACCAATCATATCAGTGTCCTGTTTCCTGCTTCTGAATTTTCTTCTTCATCCCCTGAGCAATCAAACTGTCATTTCCCAACAGTTAGCTTTTGTAGAGGCCATTTGTCTAATCCAGACAGCATTCGGTTACCCTTGGACTTAGGTCACTTCTAGTGGTCATTTCTAGCCTCAGATCTTTGGCCAGCTAAGCAACTATCACGAATGTGAGTTTCACCTGTTTTACCTAGAACACAAGGAGGCTTTCGGACCTGAAATGTGCGATAAATAAATAAGTACCTTTGCCATTTTTATAGCATCAAGATGCACTATTCATCAGTATGTCGTGCAGAATGTTGACGGGCCTTTAGAACATCAATACCTGGAAGTTGTAAAATTTTTATGACATGTAAAGAAATTGTGAAGGTTATTAGTTTCTGATTATAATAAGGATATTTTAGTGAGGGGCACCTGCCTGGCTCAGTCAGAAGACGGTGCGGTGCAACTCTTGATCTCAGTGTTGTGAGTTCAAGCCCCACATTGGGTGTAGAAATTAATTATTAAAAATAAATAAACTTAAATAAAAATAAGGATATTTTAGTGAAAGACTTAGGTAGATGCTTAAATCAGTATACTTCAGCGATTTCACGTTGAAACATCCTGGGTGAAGAGACTTAGTTCTGGAATTTTTCTGATAGACATTGACATGTCTTTTCCTCAACAAAACCAATGAAGGATTCAAGCGGGATGACCCTGGTGATGCTCGCCGCAGCCGGAGGGCAAGACGACCTGCTGAGGCTCCTCATCAGGAAAGGGGCTAAGGTGAATGGCAGACAGAAGAATGGGACCACCGCCCTCATTCACGCAGCCGAGAAGGTTGGGAACTCAAGAACCCTCAGTTTCTTAGTCTAGGAATTCCTGCCTGTGGACTAGGACGGTCTGTTTCTGTCCTGTCCTGAAATGTAACTCTCATATAGTCACAAAGCTTTAGAGTCTCATATTTCAGTTCATCTCAGACTTGTCATGAATAGATTTTTGTTAATTAGTAGCTGTACTTTGTAATTGAATTTTCAAAATGTGATTCATGTAGTGGGAAGTGATTTATATTGAAAAAGGACCCTGGGGGCTCCTGGCTGGCTCAGTTGGTAGAGCATGCGAGTCTTGATCTCGGGGTCATGAGTTCAAGCCCCATGTTGGGCACAGAGTTTACTTTAAAAAAAGAAAAAGTAAAAGGACCTCTGGTTAAGGTACTAATACTGGTTTCAATGTTAGATCTTTTAAAAATCTTTTCCGGTTGAGGGGCACCTGGGTGGCTGAGTCAGTTAAGTGTCCCACGTCCGGCTCTGTGCTGACAGCTCGGAGCCTGGAGCCTGCTTCAGATTCTGTGTCTCCCTCTCTCTCTGCCCCTCCCCCACTCACGGTGTCTGTCTCAGAGATAAACAAACATTTAAAAAAATGAAAAATCTTTTCCAGTTGAAATTAAATGTTCCTTTTGGTTAAGAATTTAATGAAAATATTGCCACATACTATCTTTTTAAAAGATGAATACACAGAGATTCATAGGTTGAAACCAGTGGTTCCACTTGAGATCGAAGTTGCTGGCAAAGGGCGTGTGGCTGTGTGGAGCCTGAGCAGGAGGGCACAGTGAAGAACCGTGTTCACCAACCTGCTTGGGATAGAATCTGAGTATTTTTCCTGATGGCTAAAAATTTCAAATCATCAAAAAATATCTTCTAAAGAATTTTGGGAATTAAATTTGCTTTTTTTTTTTTTTTTTTTAATAGAACTTCCTAACTACAGTGGCTATTCTTTTGGAAGCAGGAGCTTTTGTAAATGTCCAGCAGAGTAACGGTGAGACTGCTCTAATGAAGGTAAATACTTCACACGGGTCACCTACTCCCTCGCTCTTCACAGATGCCTCTGCCAGGCAGTCTGCTGGGGGCCGAGAATAGGATGGGGAACAGGACACAGATGTGTAAGAGAAACCGTTTAGCAAAGAAGCAGTTAAAAGCTGGTGTGAACAATAATGTAATAGGAATAAGCACAGAGAGCTCTGGAATTACATGAAAGTTGGTACCAGGCCTAGCAGTGTGGATTCAGGGCCGGACAGGGCAGGGCTTCTGGCTGGCTCAGTCAGTAGAGCATATGACTCTTGATCTCAGGGGTCATCAGTTTGAGCCCCGCGTTGGGTTTAGATTACTTTAAAAAAAAGAGGTAAGGAGCACCTGAGTGGCTCAGTCGGTTAAGCATCTGACTTCAGGTCAGGTCATGAACTCATGGTTTGTGAGTTTGAGCCCCGTGTTGGGCTCTGTGCTGACAGCTCGGAGCCCGGAGCCTGCCTCAGATTCTGTGTCTCCCTCTCTCCCTGTTCCTCCCAGTTCCTGTTCTGTCCCTCTCTCCCTCTCTCTCTCTCTCTCTCTCTCTCTCTCTCTCTCTCTCAAAAATAAAGATTAGGGGTACCTGGGTGGCTCAGTCGGTTGAGCCTCCAACTTCGGCTCAGGTCATGATCTCACAGTTAATGAGTTCAAGCCCCGCATTGGGCTCTGCGCTGACAGCTCAGAGCCTGGAGCCTGCTTCAGATTCTGTGTCTCCCTCTTTCCGTCTCTCAAAGATGAATAAACGTTTAAAAAAAAATTTTTTTAAATAAATACATAAATAAAGACTTAAAAAAAATTTTTTTTTCTTTTTAAAAGAGGTGAGACACGGTGGATGTGTGGGTGGCTGAGCTGCATCCCACAGAATGATACATAAGCTGACAGGGATGAGCTGTGTGAGCGGAAACTGGAGTAAGATGTATACTGACACCTGGGAGTGGGAAAGAGCACGGTGTGCTTACATTATGGTTTTACGTGAGTGGAATCAGATTTCTTCGAGTGTGTTTGCAGTTGTGGTTTGATGATTGTTTTGAATGGAAGGTTGCTAAAGCTTCCTACATATCTCCCCCTTTAATTGCCCCTCTCTGTTTACAACAGTTTTGTATTTGCCTCTCCTGGGGCCTAGCCCAGTCTAGAATGTTCCTGTTCTAAATTCCTGGCCTAAGATGCTGTTAGGACATAACAGGTCCTGACATCACACCGCGTGTTAGTTCCCTGCACGGAGGGAGGCTCTGTCTTACTGCCCCCTTCCTAGATACAGGTTGGTGCAAGCTCTTAATCCGAGTAGGTGTTTCTTGGCCGTACTGAGTTTCAGCTGCATTTCCTGAGTCAGTGAGAGCACAGGTACAGGCTCAAGTTACCACTGGGCCTGGGCCTCAGTGTGGTCTTGAATCTTTGTACTCTCAAGGCCAGCATCACCTGTCCCCTCGGCCGAACTCACTCCTTGTGCTGCTGTTTCACTTCTGGTTCGCGGAAATGCTTATTTTGTTCAGGAGCCCTACTTTCGAATTTTAATTTTCCTTTATGTGTTCCTGTTGCCATATGTTTAGAGCAGAGGTGGCACCCCAAAGCATGAATTAAAACTTTGTCTTACCGCGAAATCACCGGATACATGCTGCACAGCAGATACTCGAGTAGTCAGGCGTGTGGAGGTGCGCACAGGGCAGTGAGCGCAGACACAGGAATTAGGATGACCTAATCCTGAGAGCGTTCAGGAGCCACTAAGCTGGAGAAACATAATCAGAAGAAAGGTGACTGTTTTTAATGTCCCCCTAGGTCAGTAGGGGGAAGGAAGTGGATAAAAGACCAGGAGTTAGCAGACATATAGGGGACATTTTTTAAATTAAGTGAAATAATAGTCTGTACCCAGGTAGTGATAGTGGAGATAGAAGTGGGTAGACCAGTGTTTTAAAGAGGTAGAATTCATGGGACTTGGTAATTGACGGCTATGCTTGTAATCCTGTTTGCTAATTTAGGGAACACAGACAGTATACAATGGGAGTGGGGTTGCATTTGAGCTGAAAATGCTCAGATGTTTCACATTGTGATCTTTCGCTCAGGAGAAGGGTGTGGGCTCTATATTCAGATTCGGGTTCATCTGTGTAGACAACATGATTACAGCCCTAGGCTGAGAGTTGGGTCACCACTGAGATTTGGAAGGGAAAGAACGGTCAGAGAAGGCAGCCATATAGGAAAGACCAGAGGAAGAGGAAGATCGGGAGGGAGAGGTATCCTGAGTGAGCTGGCCCGAAGCATCTGTGGGGCAGAGATGCCAAAGAACAATGGGCTGAGAAATTGGGAGAAAGGGAGAAATTGCCCTTGGGGGTTAGCACTGCAGAGGGTGTTGGCGCCCTCATCTGGGCAGAGTTTGTATTGGGTTTGAGGGATGTGGGATTGCAGGGGCTGGGAAGGTGGATGCTGGATGTAGCTGGCACTTAGGAGTTGGTCTGAAAAGGAGGAAGGCAGTGCCCAGAGGGGAAGAGGTCGAGGGATGGTTTCTTGTTTCTTCCCAGAGAGGAGCTTAAGCATACGTAATAAACTGTTGTCTAAATTAGACTGCCTATAAATGTATTTAATTTTGTTTTTTATTTTTTTGGTTTGCTTTGGTTTTTGTTTGTGTTGGGTTTTGGGGGGCACCTATTGTTTAAGCTTTACTTAGATTTAGTATATTAAATTGGTTTTATTGAATGTGAGAATTAGAAGAAATAAACCTGGGGAAAGATTTTCAGAAATGTTTAAAACAAAATAAAAAACCTTTCATCTCAGAAATAATGTATAAACTTGATCATTACCAGAATGTGAGGGTGTGGAGAAACCACATTCTCACCCCCTAATGTTGGGCATATAACTGGTCCCAGCAGGGGCCTCTCACCCTTCCTGCTACTGACATTGTGGGCCAGATCGCTTGTAGGATGTGTCACAGCATCCCTGACCTCTGCACCAGGTGACATAGTACCCACCCTCAGGTGTAACAACCAGAAATGTCTCCATCAATTGCCTGAATTCCCCTGGGGGCAAAACCACCCCAGTGAGAACCACAGGGTTACATGCTTTTGAAGGGCATTTGTCAGATCTGTCACTAGATGCATGCCCTTTGACCTAGCGATTACACGGCTTAGACACCTGCTCTGTAGAAATGCTGTCCCGCATGCTCAGTAGCACACGAGATGGCATTGTTCTTGTGGGAAAGCTTACCGGCTTGGCCCTGTTCCATGTACAATATATATTACATATATTTTAATATTGAAACATATTGTCAAATTGGTTTCCGTACCACACCCAGTGCTCATCCCAACAGGTGCCCTCCTCAGTGCCCGTCAGCCACGTTCCCTTCCCCCATCTGCATCAACCCTCAGTTTATTCTCAGTTCTTAAGAGTCTCTTATGGTTTGCCTCCTTCCCTCTCTGTAACTTTTTTTTTTCCCCTTCCCCTTCCACATAAGAGTGAAAACATATGGTATCTTTCTCTGTATGACTTACTTCACTTAGCATAACACTCTCCAGTTCCATCCACGTTGCTACAAAAGGCCGTATTTCATTCTTTCTCATTGCCAAGTAGGATTCCATTGTATATCTGTGTACAATATATTATTTTAATTTCAGCCTCAGTGTCGTGAGGCAGAAGTACCGTTATCCCCTCTTGACAAGTGGAAACAGTGAGACTCAGAATTAAGGGATTTACTTGAAGTCACAAAGCCGGCAAGTAACAGAGACAGGAGAGAGCCTGGATGTAGGTCTTTTTACTCTAGAAATGGTCTTTGAACTGCATCCAGCTCCATCTTAGATTTGCTGGATTCAGATTTGTATCTGTGCTTAATTAGTCTCCTTTAAAGCAGCTCCTAGGAAAATCGTGAAATTACTTTGTGATGCTAAGAGAGCTCCCTTAGAGATTCCCAAGAGGATCTCACTTGTCTGGGTGCTAAGGTATCGGCTGCTAGGGCACAGGACTTGGTCTGAAGAGTGGAGCACGCCAGAGCTTAGAAAGGCCTGGTGTTTGTTCTGTCTTGGGACAGAAGTACCTTTCTCAGACTTGCCCGTTTCCCCAGGAGTCAGGGAGGACATTGAATGTAGCACAGATTTCGGTACTGTTCGCGGACTAAGAGGAGCATATGCCACCTGTCGTTGATGTCACAGTTTGTAACCGTGGGTGAGACCTGATAACCGTGTTCTCCCCCCCTCTCTGACCTTCTGTCCTCTTCTCGAAGAACACCTGGGCTCACGTGTGGAGAAGGGGACAAACACTGCTGGGTAGTTCTCTTATTTTGCAGTTAAGTGATTACTACTCCTTTTTTCCTGTCATAGGCCTGTAAAAGAGGAAATTCTGATATCGTACGACTTGTAATTGAATGTGGAGCTGACTGCAATATTTTGTCAAAGCACCAAAATAGTGCCCTGCATTTTGCGAAGCAGTGTAACAACGTGTTGGTGTACGACTTGCTGAAGAATCATTTAGAGACGTAAGTGTGCGTGAATGTGCCATGGTTCAGTCACAGAGTCGTCTTGGACACGTCATCATTAGAGGTGTGGAACGGGAAAAGATTGTCGCGTGGAAGTCCTGCCAGGTTTCTGTTCTCAAAAGCTCATACGTTTAGTAAGTGCCATATGAGTTGTTTTTCCGCAAGTCCTTGAAGTCCTCAGACTTTTAAACTTAGCACAGTCTTGCCTAGGAGTAACTCCTTAAAACCTTAATTATGCTTGCAATTTGGCTTACGGACATTTTCTCAAAACTGCATAAGCTGTAGTTGTTGCTTTTTTAATAGACATAATTTTTAGAGCAGTTTTAAGTCACGGTGAAGTTGAGCCGAAAGCCCAGAGGTTCCTAAATACCCTCTGTTTCCACACATGCACAACTTCCCCGCCAACTTCTGTCGCCAGAGTGGTGTCTCCACGAACCCAGCGAACCTGCATGGACTATTCTCGTCCAAACCCCCTGGTTTACCTGAGGGTTCACCTTGGTGTTGTGCAGCTTGGGGTTTTAACACATTGTAATGACATGTACCCACCATTGGTGTCATTCAGAGTGCCACTGCCCTGAACATCCTCTGTCCTGCTTATCCGTTCCTACCCCCTGACCCCTGGCAACCACTCGTCTTTTTACTTTCTCTCTAGTTTTGCTTTTTCCAGAATGTCATGCAGTTGTAATCCTGATGCTTGCCTTCTTCAGATGGCTTCTTTCTCATAGTAGTAGGCATCGAAGATCCTTCCATGCCTTTTTTTTAATGTTCGCTCGTTTGTTTGAACTCCAGTATAGTTGACATACAGGGTCACACTGGCTTCAGGTGGACGGTGTAGTGACCCGGCAAACCCGGTGCCCCTCCGTGACGAGTGTACGCTTTTTCCCGGTCACCTGTTTCAGCCTTCCCCCTACCAGCCTCCCCTCTGGCCACCACACTTCGTTCTCTGTAGTTAAGAAGGTGTTTTTTGGTTTGTGTCTTCATTTTTCCTTGGTTTTGTTTCTTCAGTTCCACATGAGTGAAATCGTATGGTATTTGTCTTTTTCTCTGACTTCACTTAGCGTACTGCTCTCTTGCTCCACCCATGTGGATGCAAGTAACAAGACATCGTTCTTTTTTATGACTGAGTAACATTACATTGTATATGTATTCCACATCTTTATTCATCAGTCGATGGACCAAGAGTTGGGCCGCTTCCAAAATCTGACTGTTGTAAATAACGCTATAAAAACATAGCCACCTCCGTCCTCCGTGTCTGATGGCTTGATGGCACATTTCTTGTTTTACTGAATAGTATCGCATTGTCTGGATATACCCCAGTTTATCCTTTCAAGATCATTCTTTTTCAAGCGAATTATTAGTATTATTTTTCTTTGTTAGAGAGAGGACAAGTGGGGAAGAGAGAGAGAATCTTAAGCAGGCTCCATGCTCAGCACGGAGTCCAACCCTGGGCTTGATTTCACAAGACTGGTATCGTGACCCGAGCCAGAATCGAGAGTTAGATGCTCATGCAGCTGAGCCACCTAGGCACCTCTTTTTAAGTGAATTCTAAATCATTTTATTCTAATTAAAAGTTCATGCAAGTCATTCGGTAGCTTTTTCACTTAATTATTTTGGCAACACATAACAGAAACTTCACAAACAGTCACAAACAGTAGGTAACACAAGTAAGGTGTTTATTGTTCATGTAACAGGAAGTCCGGGGGTAGGCAGCCTTCGGCAGGAATGGCCACTCTTCCCCTCTCTTCCTCCACCGCCAGCCACGCTCAGGGTGTGACTCGGATCTTCGTGCCTGCACGATAGTTACTCCAATTCCAGTATCAATATCCTAAGCAGCAAGTAAGGTAAATTTCAGACGAGAGAAAGGGCATGTGCGTGGTGAGTCGGCCGACATCGGCGGCCTTTGCCGGAAGCCTTCCCCAGCTGGTAATTTTTGTGTGTCTGTGATCCAGCACACCGGACTTCTCCTCCTAAAACCAGAATGTCCTGGGCAAACCAAATGAGTCGTTTAAAAATATTTTCTGAATTAGCACTTCTCAGTTCATTCGACTGCTTTCTAAACTAAGTACTATAACAAGGCGTGTGTGTGTGTGTGTGTGTGTGTGTGTGTGTGTGTGTGTGTGTGTGGCAGTTTCTGAATTTATTAATAGAATTCTCATTTTCATAGACAAATAAGTCCTGAGTGCTGTCCATGTACCAGGAACTATTCAGAAGACTGGGAAGATGGAGACAGCAGTGAGGGAGAAAGATTTGCTCTCTTACAGCCTGAATTTCCATGTGACAGCACAGACAGTAAGACACATACATAGTGTGTCAGATGCCGAGTGCTAAAGAAAAGTGCAGAGAGGGAACAATGAGTAGGAAGTTAACGTTTTTTTTTTTTAAGTTGATTTGGGAAGGCCTCACCGGTATTGAACAGTTTGATGATAATGTGACTCATGGTTATTTTCTACGTCAATATTAACAAGTCTTCTTTTTTGTTAGACTTTCAAGAGTAGCAGAAGAAACAATAAGGGACTACTTTGAGGCACGTCTTGCTCTGTTAGAACCAATCTTCCCAATAGCATGTCACCGTCTCTGTGAGGGGCCAGATTTTTCAACGGATTTCAATTATAAACCCCCACAGAACATACCAGAAGGTAAGCCTATGTTTTCTCTCAGTTTGAAAAGGGACACTGTAACTAATTTTTAAACAGTGTAGACCTCTTTCTGTGAACATAACTTGAACAGAGTCCCAGTGTGTGTAATAATTCTGCCAAATGGTTAACAGCAGGGCTACTCTGGCAGAGAGAAACCCAGTTGGTACCCACCATCCTAGGTGACCTGGAGGGACCCACAGAGCACTGTGTTAGCACTTGTTTAAAAAGTACGGAAGTTGGGGCAGCTCTTTCTGCCCACAGGTCCTGTCCCCGTACTTTAATAAAACCATTTCTCTCTCTCTCTCTCTCTCTCTCACACACACACACACACACACACACACACACACACACACAGTATGGAAGTTGGGTCTTAATAATTGTACTTGTTTGGTTTTTTCTTTTTTTAATGTTTATTTATTTTGAGAGAGAGTGCGTGCGTGCACAAGCAGGGGAGGGGCAGAGAGAGAGAGCGAGAGAATCCCAAGCAGGCCCCTGTCTGGCAGTGCAGAGCCCAGTGTGGGGCTTGAACCCATGAACTGTGAGATCATAACCTGAGCCGAAATCAAGTCAGCACTTAACCAACTGAACCACCCACGCACCCCTAGTTATACGTTTTTTTTTTTTTTAATTGAGTTTTATTAAAATTTAGTTAGCTTCAGGATTCTAAGTCCAGAGTGAATGTTTCTCCTGAATAAGCCAGTGTCTTGGCTCATCGTAAAGTTGAGTACCGAGAGATGGAAACTTCAGTTCTGCTACCTAGGCTCTGCTTAACAGCTGCTTTGCAGGCAAGACCATGACCATGGCATGGCCTTCTATGGGACACTGGGACACCACATGTTTAAATGGAGATAACACTGTCTCTGCCTGAAAGTAGAAAGCTGGGCTTTTCCTTTTCTGTTAA
This sequence comes from Puma concolor, assembly GCF_028749965.1. NCBI lineage: Eukaryota > Metazoa > Chordata > Mammalia > Carnivora > Felidae > Puma > Puma concolor. The sequence continues at coordinate 241,651,172 of NC_141667.1, read as the reverse complement.
AAAAATAAAAACATCCATTTAAAAAATATGTATTCAGGGGCACCTGCGTGGCTCAATCAGTTAAGCGTCCAACTCTGGTTTTGGCTTAGGTCATTATCTCGTGGTTTCATGACTTAGAGCATTACGCCGGGCTCTGTGCTGACAGCACGGAGCCTGCTTAGGATTCTCTCTCACTCTCTCTCTGCCCCTCCCCCACTCATGCTAGGTCTCTCTCAAGATAAATAACTTAAAAATTTTTTTAAATTAATAAAATAAATCGTATGGATTCCTTAATGGAAATTTAATTTAAAATATAGCCATGAAAATTTCATACCATGAAAAGACATCTATTCATAACACCTGTGTTTAGTGACCTGGACACTGAAGAATCATTTGTGGTTTCCACTGTCCAGACGGTTAGTTCGCATTGCTGGGTGGCGAGCACCAGGTTGGGGGTTGGGGTGCAGGGATGGGTGAGTTGAGCCCGGCGTCTCCCAGCATGCGTAACTCATGGGCCCCAGAGCACCAGGACTGCCTTAGGGTTACTGAGGGCTCTTTTCTGCACATGCACAACATCTGCAGCCAACAGAAATTTTCTGTTTCCAAAATCTCAAAGATGCCTCGTCGTCCTCAGACCGAAGATCCTGATAGGTTTTCCTGCCCCTCGCTAGCCCGTGAGAGATGCAAGACTCTCAGGCCCCGCCCAGACCTGACCCTCAGTCCACACCCTGGTGAAGTCTCCATTTAGGAGCACACTCAGCCCTGAGAAACACTGACCTTGGGCTCTTGAGGAGACTGTAATTGTTCAACACCTAGTTCAGCTGGAGAAAATGTTTATATCGATACCACAAAACAACTGCTGGCAAACTGATTAGAGTCCCCTGTGTCATTTTCTTCTGTGAAATTCAAGTATTTGTCAGAGGAGAGCAAATAAACACACCTCCCTTAGATCTCCTTTTGGTCAGAATAAACAGCACCTGAATGAAAGATTTTCGGATAGGATTTTCCCTATTGACCACGTGTCCCCATTCGGGCCATTTTGAAGAGTCACCACCCTCCTTTTCGGTGCAGTCAGTAATAAATACTCAACTCTTTGATAGTGGAGCTGATGGGAAAAAGACTGTAGGCCTTCTCTTCTTTTGAACCTCAGCACTCAGGTGAGTGGGGGGTTGCATTTTAAAGCTAGAGAGCAAAACCAGGATGTCAGACCTTAAACAGCTTGAAAGGAAAGGTAAGAGGGCCAGGGGCTCTGTGTGTCCTTCTTTCCCTGGGATCAGGACAGATGGTTCCTTGGGGTCTCTTTTATGAAGTATAGAATTGTTCTGGACCATTGTTTTTTTTGTCCTGAAAGTGGCTTACCAGAAGGGTCATGAGTTCATACGCCTATTTTCTGTTATACTGGAAACTATGGCTTATGTTCAAAGAAATGAGTCATGCGGTACAGTTCGGATATTCAATGAAAGCTTCAAACCTCATGTTCCTCCCCCCGCCTAGAATAAGTTTGGGTATTAACCGAAAAATCTGGAAAGAGCCAAATACCATGTGGAAGAAAATGGACAATCATTCAAACCCACACCCAGAAACAGCCACCACAGAAGTTTGCTTCCATGGACATTTGCATTCCATGGACATGAATATGTATTCAGCTGCAAATTATAAATACCGCTACTTTTTTAGACCAAAAACTGTTATGTAGAAAAGCGTATTTTTAAAATTTTGATTCATGAGTTCTCAGTAGGCATTAGATAGAAAATAAAAGGGATCTGTGGTTTGAAAAGTGCTGGGAGGGACACCTGGGTGGCTCAGTTAAGCATCTGACTCTTGCTTTCGGTTCAGGTCGTGAGCTCATGGTTCAGGAGTTTGAGCCCCAGGTTGGGCACAGAGCCTTTGGAATTCTCTCTCCCCCTCTGTCTCTGCTCCTCCCCTGCTCACTCTGTCTCTCTCTCAAAATAAATAAACTTTTAAAAAATTTTTTCTAATGCCAAGTTTTGAAATTGGAGGACTGATGATTTGGTGTGAATGGGCACCGGGTGGGGTGCTGCTCCACCCAGGCGCATTCTGGGGACCGCTTCCAACTTGTACGGGGTGCATCTCCCTCTGAGCTGAAAGGTGGCCATGTTAGGAGTGGTATTAAAATCTGTGTTTACATCTCCCTTATTCAGGCTCTGGCATCCTGCTGTTTATTTTCCATGCAAACTTTTTGGGTAAAGAAGTAATTGCTCGGCTCTGTGGACCGTGTAGTGTGCAAGCTGTAGTGTTAAATGATAAATTTCAGCTTCCGGTTTTTCTGGTAAGATTTTCTGTAGTTCGTTACTGAAAAGCACATTCTTCTGATCCAGAAGCACAGATGACGTTTAAATTGCTGTTTTAATAAAGTACGTTAATTTTAATTTAGTAAACCACTTGGAAATGAGGCAATAACCCATAATCATAAAGTAAAATTGTCCCACATTTTGTCAATGTAAGTCTGGATTTCTAAATGTTTGATATATATGCCTTAAGTTACATTTATCACATCTTAGAAATTCTTAAGGTAGAAGAAACATACTGATTTTAAAATACTCTGCCTTTTCCCACCGTTATAATTACAAACATTCACTTAAAGAAAAATTTGGAAATCTTAAAAGTATTCTGTTCTTCAAATACCCAGAAACACAACCACTAGTATAACATGGGTGTACTTAGGCTGAGCTTTAGGCAACCATTGTACTGTAATTTTGCTTTATAATAACAAATGTATTAGTGGCTATATACATTTTTTAACATAAAAAAATGGTCTTGAAGAATCTTTGTGTATGTTTCCTTTTCCACAGGTAGAATTCTTTCCTTAGGCTGAATTCAGCAAAATTAACTGGTTATGAAGATTTTTTAACACTCAGGCTCTATATGGCTGGATACATGCTAATCCTAAAGATTTATCTGAGTATTGTTTTTTTGCAGATAAATCTTAAGCTTTTTTTGTCATTTGTATCTTTTTAATAAATCAAGGGGAAAGTAGTCACAGGAAATTGCTTTATATAAATTAAAATACAAAACTGGTATTCTCTTCTATCACTGGGAGTCTGAAAGGTTTTTGTTCTCTTAAGCTACAGTGATACTCTTAGACGTAGAAGTTTGAGGAAACACTGACTGTGGTCTCTCTCTCTAGGATAGCCATTTTGTTTACTCGTTCAGCCCTGCTACAGGCCTCAATAAACTCTTCATAAGGTTGACGGAAGCGCCTTCTGCCAAGGTGACAATCCTTTCCTCACATTTAGTGCAACTACTCACATTGCTATTCCAGCAGCAAGCCCAATGTGGGGCTCAGTCTCACGAACCGTGAGATCATGACCTGAGCCGAAGTAGGTGCTCAACCAACAAAGCTACCCAGGTGTCCCTAAGCATCCAATGGTCGTGAGTTCACAAGCCCCACATTGGGCTCCACGCTGGATGTGAAGCCTACTTAAAGGGAAAAAAAAAAAAAAAAAAGAACATACAATGTGTTAGACATAATTGTGTGTCATAAATTGTGTGGAAAGATGAGAAGAATGCATCTCTCCAGTACGGAGCAGCCGGAGTTGTATTCTAGGCTGTTATTTAATGGCCATATGTATGTCTCATAGGCTGCTCACTAAACATTTCTTTGTAAAATGAAGATGAACCAAAAAAGTCTATGTAATAAGTGGTAGTTATTTACTATAATAACTTTAAGCACTTGGATTTATTAAAAGTGATAACCTAACACTTGAATTGATAATCAATTTGAGAACATTGCCAAATAAGAACTCTCGGCCGCGCGCGCGTGTGTGTGTGTGTGTTTTCCCTCCTCTAAGAAAGGGGGGCTCGGCAGAGGTGTTGGTGCTGCTACGTTGCCTCTTTTCTTTCAACAGGTGAAGTTGCTGATAGGCGCATACAGGGTGCAGCTGCAGTGACGGAACAGAGTCGGGACGGAGTCCTTTCCAGACCTGTTTTAGGACCCTGGCACAGCTAACACCTCCAGATTTGAAGTTTCATCTGTAAACCTCTTGCAGTTTCGGGCTGGGTATCTGTTACGGGCTGTAAGATGGGACGTGGGGGTTCTAATATATTCTGAAATAGAGATGTGTTTGTGCCAGTGTTCTCAAATCTCGATGTTGTCTCCAGACTGCATACTTCGGTTTTTCCACAATGTGGAATGGTATATAGAATTATTTAAGAAAATTAAAAGTCTCTTTTCTAACTTGAAATTTTCTACTAGCCCTGGTGAATTTCTGCATTAAAAACAAGTGTGTGTATGCCAAGCACTAAGTAAGGGGCGAATTTGCTGGCCTCGAAGGATGACTTCTCTGACTTGGTAGGCAGGTTCAAGGGAGGCGGTGTGATGTCTAACCTGCAGTTGCCACAGGTCCTGAATTGGAGGTGACAACTTTTTGTATTTGCAGTTACCCTTTATTCCGGGAAAAGATAAAAGAAGATACGACTCACGAACTTTTATCCTTGTTCTTAGAATCCATCAAGTAATTTTTAAAAAGCAGATCTTGTGCCCTCGTTACGAACGCTGGGAAGGCAGCCGAGGTTTGTCCGCCACACTGGGCCTCATGTGAAGAGCTATCGTCTCTACAGATTCCCCAGAGGTCTTAAATTCTCTTAAGAAATATTTGGCAAACTAGTAAGTCAAACTCCATCTGGACTACAGAGATGTATAAAATTATTTAGCTCCTGATTGGTTTTATAATTGTTTGAATTACAATTTTAATGAAAATTTCAGAAGGTCACATATTTGACCACATCGTACAGATATTTGAGAGAGCCGTTTTTACTTTACAGTACTAAAACGGCCTTTTCCTACAGTTTTCTCAATAAAATACCACAATGTTGGTCTATTTTCTTTGTATCTCAAGTCTCAAGACTTCAAGGTGGATACTAATGTGTAATATTTTTAACTAAATGACAGCTGGGATTGGAATTTTTTCAGCTATATTGAATCATGCACTAGTACTGTATCTAGTACTTTCTAGAAAAATCACAAGACCGAGCAGCAGTGGATAGGTCAGGAACAGCAAGGGAGACAGTACCTTAATCTAATACACACTAAGAGATATGGGTTTTTAAAGAAAATTTGTTCTGTCAAAATCATGCTGAAGATCTCCATCATCATCTTTATAAGCACACATTATTACAAGGTGATGTACTGTTGATCCAAGAGGTAAGGCCAGGCTAGAAACCAAGTAGAACGACGAGTAGTTCCTTCAGTAGGAGTTTAGGCTCAGAAGGATGAAAGCTGTTAGAAGTCAGCAAGGAGAAAAAAAAAAAAATCTTTAACAGATGAAACTTAATTATAGGAAAAGTGGCAAGTTCTTTTGACAGAAGCGGGGTCAGGGAAGGAAGACAAAGTTTGAGCTTACTTGGGAGTAACACCACCTTTGAGTTGTCCATCTCAGCTTTGTGCCAGATGTGCTAGTAAATTCTGTAAACAGTTGTGTCTACCAGGAATGGAAGGTACAGCCACACAACTTAATACATTTTGCTCTAAATTACACCTTTGTTGTTGTTCTTTTGAGAGAGAGGGAGGGGCAGAGAGATGGAGGGACACTCCCAAGCAGGCTCTGCGCTGACAGACACGGGGCTCAGACTCACGAACGGGGAGATCATGACCTGAGCCGAGATCAAGAGCAGATGCTTCACTGACTGAGTCCCCCTGGCGCCTCAGCTATAGCTTCTCTGGAGCCAAATGAAAAGCACACTTGTCCACTTTGGTTTCTTAAGGGTGAAGGAGACTTGAATTGTCTTGAGACTCGCACTTGGGAGAGTGGTTTCTTGCTGGTTCTGTGATGAGGCAGCTAATAATTCCATCAGATGTTAATAATGCTGCTACTTTGATTATTCAAATAAAGTATGTACAAAGTGTGAGCCTTGGCTTCTCTGGAAAACAAAGCAATTCTCAAGCGGCAGCTTAACCAAAAGGTTTACAGACCTGCTTAGGTACTGCAGGTCAAAACCAAAGCAATCTTCTTAGTTTATACAACACAGAATATATAACTAAACTTTATCATCTGGGCCGTGGGTGATATCACTAAGTACATCATCACTGAAAAGCACACAGTCCACATTTTTACTTCAATTTTATCTTAGAAAAAAATCATCTTCAGTCTTTACTCTTTTCTGGTGCATATGTCAGTGAGGACATCCTAATTGGATGACTCAGTGAACTTCTATATCATTCGTATCTGGCCCACTCTAATAAGCATGGCTGTAGCGGAAAACACATTATACGGGCTTTTCTCCGCAATGGTTAGTACCAAAGAGAAACCTCTAATACCTAACACTATGCAAATGTTGGACCACAGTTAGTTTGCTTTCACTCTGAGAATAGGTCATTTAGGATCACTGATTAGCAAAGACCAAGGAAAAGGAGGATACATACGCCAGAATTGTCAAAAAGTGACTTGTGAAATAATTCTGAAAATGTTAACATTTCATACAGTTCATGTTTCATAGCCTAAATACTATATAAACTCCTAAAACTGTTGTAAACTTTTTAAACTTAATTGGCTAAGTAAACGCAGAGAACCACTCACAGGATCCATACGGCTTTCCTCTTCTCTGTGCAGACTTGCAGATAAATCTCCTTTCAGACCAAACTGGGATTTCTAGGCCTCACATCTACTTCCAAGTAAAGAAAAGTGTTACTAGTAAGCTAAATCTAATTACAGTGAGGAGGCACAAATAAGGACCAAATTAAAATCCAGAAATAGTCCTCTGCCGACATCCAGAGCCCCCAAGAACCCCAGCTGGAATCTAACCCTAATACTGCGTATCAGTTTAACTTGGAAGAAATTAATTTTTCATTATTCTACAACACACTATTTCCCTCATACTCTTTGCTTTCTTTGGGCTTAAATATATATACATGGCTTTAGTAAAACATGATTTTTCTCACAACAGTGCCAGATTTCATGAGTAGCCCCTTATCTTGGGGACTGACCCCAAATTGCAGGCTAGAGGGGATGCCAAAAAAAATCCCTCTAACAGTTCCCATTTATAGCGAATTGAAAGGAGAGTTTGTCTGTCATTCTGTATTTGTAGGCTACTACCACACTACTTTGCAACGTCAGCCAGCAAGAACTCTTATAACACCTGAATGAAAGTGGAAGTTTGCACCATTCCAGATATTTTAACCACGGAAAATTTGTCCATGAGGCATAATGTCAAGTGTTAACGATTATTCATAAGTTGTTTATATGGAGTAATAAATTCACAAATGAAATCTCTGTTTTCTGGCTGTTTCTCCTCTGACTTTAAAAGCATTTCTCCCACAAGATGACCTGGAAAAAAAGACAAATTCTTTATTAGCAAACAGGAATTAATATCTGTAGTGTATTTTCTGTTATAAAAAACAAAGAAAATGTAGTCCCCATGGCAGAGCAACACCAGCTGTTAGAAATGAAAATTCTCAGGCCTTCTAAATCACAAACAGTGGGGTCTGTATTCTAATAAGCCTCCAGAGGGTTCTGCTATACCTTGAAAACATGAGAACCACTGTTTCAATCAAAGGATAACCTGAAGATAATCCAATTTTTAATAAAATTCCTGCATTTTGTTAACTTCCAAAACTTTAATAAAAGTTAATTATCTTCCTGAAATGAATCACTCTGTTTTTGCTGACTATAAAATCTGTAATAAAAAGCAGTTACTTCAAATAAAAACACTATTCATCTCTTACCAAAATTAACTTCAAAATCCTCAAGTTCCAATGACAAATTCACTTGCCAAGCCTGTAAGATCTCTCTCCGCTGGCCACATAATGCCACAGCTTTGATCTGTGCCACAGTCAGCCTATGTATCTTAAATTTTTTCCCCTTACCCGTACATTCTGAGGTTATTTCTTCAAATTTTAAGTAAAGGATTCACAAAGAAGTCTGAAAATTTAATACCAACAAAAGGTCTAAAGGATATTTACAAAGTAATTCTCTAATTTCAAAAGGGATTCTAATTTTGTAAATAGTAGAAACCACAATTTACCTGGATGGCTTTTATCATTCCCTCCCCACCCCCTGGATTCTCTACACTCAATGGGAGGCTGGAACTCACAACTCCAGAGATCAAGAGTCGCACGCTCTACTGACTGAGCAAGCCAGGCACCCCTACCTACAGAGCTCTTAAAAATAAAGAATCTTGCTTTGCTGGATCCCAACCCTCAAGTTTACATTCAGTAGGTGGACCTGAGAATGTGCATTCTTGATCCCGGAGGAGAACGACACTGGTCTAAAGGGCCAGCTTTGAGAATTACTAACCAAAGTTAATTTCCTAGAGCTGGATAAAAGAACACAAACCAGAGCTCTCACATTTTTGTATTCATGGGCATCAGATACTTTAAAAGGGGGAAGTTTCTCCAGGTTTCCTTATATGCCAGAGCCTCTGACACAATGTGTGCTCAGATCTCCTGAGATCTCGTTTCAGTGGGTAGTCTGGTTGATGTGGTCAGCTGTGCGTTGAGATTCTGCACTGCCAAGAGAAACCCTTAAGGCTGGTGCTGCTGGTCCCCAGGACAACCCTTGTAGCAAAAACAGAAGAGCTCCTTTATCGCCACCAGATAAAGTGGTTGGAAAAGAACCTTAAAACAATACTTTCTGGAGCTATTAGGATGACATTTTACCATCAACGGAATTCTGTCATAGTAAGTCACGATGTAGGGGTGCCTAGGTGGCTCAGTCAGTTGAACGTCCAACTCTTGATCTCAGCTCGGGTCACGACCTCGCAGTCTGTGGGATACAGCCCTGCATCAGGCTCTGCGTGGATAGCATGGGCCCTGCTTGGGATTCTCTCTCAAGTAAATAAATAAAAAAATAATGCTTTTTTAAGTCACAACGTAAATGTTGCTATAAAATAGAAAATTTGCTGCCTTTTAAAAGGGTAGAAAGAGCAGCAAGGGAGAAATGGAGCTGGTATCCCTAGTACTGATCTGAATTTATGATATTAAACCATTTCTGAGGGGCACCTGGGTGGCTCAGTCGGTTAAGCGTCCGACTTCAGCTCAGGTCACGATCTCACAGTTTGTGAGTTGGAGCCCTGCATCAGGCTCTGTGCTGACAGCTCAGAGCCTGGAGCCTGCTCTGGATTCTGTGTCTCCCTCTCTCTCTGCCTCTCCCCTGCTTGTGCTTTCTCTCTCAAAAATAAATAAACATTAAAAAAATTTTTTTTCTTTTTTTTTTTAATAAAAAAATCCACCATTTCTGAGATTACACACTTTCCGGGGCGCCTGAGTTGCTCAGTCAGTTGAGCGTCTGAGTCTTGATTTTGGCTCAGGTCATGATCAGGATCAGGTCATGGGGTTGAACCCTGAGACCAGCTCCACGCTCAGTGTGCCTGATCTATTCTTTCTCTTTCTCTTTCTTTCTTTCTCTCCCTCTCTCCCCCCCCTCCCCCGCCCCCTCCCCAACTTGTGCTCTCTAAAATAAAAATAAATAAGATTTTTAACAAAGATTTACACACTTTACAAGGAACATAAGACTAAAATTCTAGACTTAGGATCACTAAAACCCAGGAGGGAACTTCTTTCTTAGTAAATAAGACCTGTTTAATATTTTATCTCTACTCTTAGTTCAGTTTTACCTAAGGACAAGTCAGTATACCAACCAGTGAGGAAAGACGAGGGCAAATGTGGAGTTAAAAATAGCCTCTGACTGCTCAGATAAAAGGGCGGTGCCCCTGCAGATCCCGTAGGACCTCGGAGGAGCAGAGGGTTCAGCTTCTACTACAAACTATCCTTCACATCCGTTCCGGAGGTCCGCAGGCAGCACCAGGAAGTAGGACTAAGGAAACTAAGAAGCAAGGAACGTTGTTTTAACGGACATTGACTGACCTGAAAGGAAATCTGACACCAGCATTTCCTAGTCTCTGAACTTGATTCATGCCAGAAGCCGATATTCAGGCAGCTTCATCCATGTTTTCTTTCACCCTCCTAGAAATAAAAATCAAATTTGGCCAGTTTCAATGATCAATAAAAAGAAGTGTTAAATCATTTTCTTAAAGTTCTTAACCGTAATCGGTTCCCACTCAGTAAAGATCTTCCTTTGAATTAATTCACTTCCTCGAAGAACATCAACAGACTTAAAATTCAACTCAATTTTATGTCTTGGCATTAATCACTACTAAATCCTACACCTTGAGTTTCCAAGCCTGCTAATAATTTTAAAATATTGAGAGCCTAGTTTGCTAAATCCTTCCTTTTTATTTCGGTAGGCAGGCCCTCTTGTTTGCATGGTTGATCCCTCAGCATACCACTGCCTGAAATTTTATAATCCAGAATCCTACACAGGATACTGATTCCTACTCTAATTTGCAACATTTTATTCTACTTGTACTTGGGCAAGGCCCACAAATATACCTCTTGTGCTCCATCAGAAAAAGACTCAACCGACCCTAATAATCCCTTGAACCAACATTCTCCAAACACAGAACATTAACCCCAGATTTTTCATTGGAATACAGTTTTAGATACATTATCTCATCCTTATAAAATGTATTTTATAACATACCTGAAATGTTATACACAATACTACACTATTACAGCTTAGAAATACACAAATTGGCACTCAATTTTTTTTAACTGTTAGGGTACATGACCCCAAAACACTGGAAATAACTACCCTAAATTAATATTGTTTTCAAAACCCATTTGGGTCTCAATTTCACCTGAAAACTGGATGGAATATGAAACTGCTCCCAAAATCTGCATGTAAAAAAATATGTACACAAAATTCTGCATGTAAATTTAAGGGGATTCCAAATGATCCAGCAGGACCCCATGGTCCAAGTTATAAAACCTTAAACATTTTTTCAAACAACACATGCCACAAATCAACAAGAAATTATCTTTTATATATATTTCCACCTGCAAGTAGCATTCTACACATAATCTTAGGTAACTGTGAAGTCATTAAAGCATTCTTAAATTGGTTATTTATATATATATATATATATATATATATATATATATATATATACACATACATACACGCGCACACTTCTACCATTGTATTTCCTTTAGTAAAATTAAGGCTGACAAGAAGAATGGAACCATAAACCAAACTGTACAACTGGGTTACTAATTTTTTTTTTTTAATGCTCATTTATTTTTTAAAAAGAATCAGAGCACGAGCAGTGGAGGGGCAGAGAGAGAGAGAGGGAGACCCAGAATCTGAAGCAGGCTCCAGGTTCTGAGCTGTCAACACAGAGCCTGACATGGGACTCAAACTCTTGAACCGTGAGACCATGACCTGAGCCAACGTTGGATGCTTAACCAACTGAGCCACTCCAGCTCTCCTGGATTACTAATTCTTAATGACACAAGGACTGCTAAAAATAACTGTCTTCTCAACTTCTGAAAAATGTGAACCTGCAATTTACAAAGCATTCATCACATATATTGAAACCTGGAAAGATAATCTCTAGAATTATCCAAGTTTAGTCGCCAATATCTAGTCTTTAAAAAGGTGGCTTAAGAGCGCCTGGGTGGCTCAATCAGTGGAGCATCCAATTCTTGGTTCTGGCTCAGGTCATGATCTCACAATTCATGGGTCTGAGTCCCACTGTCAGGCTCTGTGCTGACAGTGCAGACCCTGGCTTCTCAAGCCTTCTCTCTCTCTCTGCCCCTCCCCTGCTCACACTATCTCAAAATAAATTAAATTAAATTAATTAAGTTAAACTAAAAATAAAATAAATATAGAATTAATTCCATTAAAATAAAAAAATAAATAAAATGGTGGCTTAATATCTGAATTCAATATTCAAAATCACTAGCATTCTGGTTAAAGACGTGGTCTTACAAAGAAGTGACCAGGTTTATTGTACACTGGATTATAATCAACATCAATGAAAGAATCACAGTGAGCCAATGGACGTGTACATCCATTCCATGATACAGATACTTTGGATTTAAAATCTGTAAAGTCCTAGAAAGGTGACACACATAATTCCGATGCTGAAGAACAGTGTCTCTATCAAAGTGATACTGTCAAATATTGGGGGGAGGAGAAGCAGCCAACAATTACATTAAAAGAAAAGGTCTCCTATAACTGAAATCTTAAGCATCACTGTAACAAGACACCACTTTGGACGAAAGTGGTCTATTTTTATTCAGGATAAAACTGGGTAAGAACTACATAGAAGTTCATGTTGGACTTGCCAAAACATGGATTAAGAGTGAAACATGGCTCCTCTGACCACACCCTAATACCTTTCATAGTCAGAAATGTAAGCAGCCAGTAATATCATGTATGCTTTTCTGATGATTTTTCTTAAAGAATAAAACATTAAAGATCTACAGAAGGCCCATTCTTAACAGTCAACTAGGTAACAATGACTCTCCTCTTTGAGTGAAAGAAGGTATCCTTTCCCACTGAGTACTCAACCCTACTCTCATCCACACATTACATGTAGTTTGCATTATTTAATATATAAGCTACAATAGAAGTAACGTTCTAAGAAAGGGAGGTTTAAAATATAGGTTATACTTCAGCAAGCATGGAGGCTGAGCAAGACTATTCAAATTACAACAAACTGTAAATACCCAAGACAGGACTTTAATGGCTCGTGTTGAAAACACCTTGCCAGAAATCAACCTAAAATTAGGTAACGATTTCCTCTGAAGTAGATTCCCATGGTATCAAACCCTAAAGGAGCCTGTGTTCCAAGTTTGCAGGTACGGGGGAGAAGGGGACAGCCACGTTATCGAACATCACCATCAGAGACAGCTTAGACGGCATAGTGCTCACAACTGAATCTGACCCTTGGCCTTCATGACAAAGACACAGACCACAATACCAGTCACTGAAGCAATAAATAAGCCAAATGCTATTATTACAGGCAATTCACAACAGTGAAAATATGTAGCATATTCTTTACTAAGTAATTTTATTTGAATATTAATAGATTCTCTTTAAGCAACAAAGAATATAACTTCAAAGAGTATAGGGAAATAGTGTGTGATTAAGTGAATAATATACCAGAAAGATTAGGCCAAAAATCCAAAAGCCATCTCCCAAAGAAACTTGAGAAAATGCCCATGAAAACAGCAAATCTCTAAAATAATACTACTTACACAAATTCACTCTTTCTGATGGAATACAATTTCGACTGATGAACAAATGATATAACTGAATAGTTTCAGTTAACTGAATTAATTGGAAGTCACAATGACAAAAAGTTTCTTACCATTTTAGGGGCACCTGGGCATCCAACTCTTGATCTCAGCTCAGGTCATGATCTCACGATTCATGAGACTGAGCCCCACAACAAACTCTGTACTGTCGGCATGGAGCCTGCTTGGGATTCTCTCTGTGTCTCTCTCTCTCTCTGTCTCTCAAAATAAGTAAATAAACTTTTTAAGAAGTTTCTCAACATTTTAAATTCTCACCTCTTTTTGAGTTGAAAATTGGCAATAAAACATAGCAAACTGAGGGCTTTGATTTTTTTCATCAAACCCTATTTCTTCTACCCAAGTTAGCAGCGAGATATCATGATAAAAGCTCAATTATATAATTTCTATCTTCCAGCCGATATTTTACAAAAAGCAAAAATCCATAATATGAACATCCAATTTTGGATTCCCAACATCATCTGGCTTTCCAGAATTCTAATAAAGATCCCTATGGTTTTTTTACACAGATAGTGATGAAACCACACAACCTAGTTACAACAGTCCCCCCTTACCCACGGTTTTGCTTTTACCAGTTTTGGTTACCTACAGTCAGTGGTTATCTGGAAGCAGACGGTCCTTTCCTAATGTTTTGTCAGGTCAACAGTAGCCTAATACTACTTCACCACACTTCATCTCATCACATAGGCACGTCACATCAGCAAGAGAAAGGTGACAGTACAGTAAGACATTTTGACAATTACTTAAGTTGTTCTATTTTATTAGTTACTGTTATTAATCTCCCACTGTGCCTAAATTATAAATTAAGCCTTATCATAGTTACGTATATTAGGAAAAAACAGTTATCTGTAAGGTTTGGTAGTATCCACAGCTCCAGGCATCCACCTGGGTTCTTCAAAGTGTCTCCCTTATGCTCTGGTTTCTCTTCAGATCGCATAATTCTTTCGCCTTTTACAAAGTGTCTCCCTTAGATAAAGTGGGGGGAAGGGCTACTGTACAAACAGTAATAAGGGTATGACACACAAAAACATACCCAAATGACCAAGAAGTGTGAAAAGTTACCCAACATCCGAAGTTACTAGGAAAGCGTAAATTAAAACTACACGGATATACCTCTACACACTCACTCTATGGCTAACACTAACACAACTTGACAATACTGAGTGTTGGCAAGGATGCAGTACGGGACAGGAATCACGTGCACTGATGTAGGACAGACACTTTGGAAAATTAGCAGTGTCTAAGAAACATACATATCCACGATACTCGCAATCCCACTCCCAGATATTTCGTCCCAGAAAAATGAGAAGTCTGAATGACTTGAACAGGAATGTTCACAGCAGCTTTATTCATTACAACCCAAACTGGAATCTAACCCAAGAATATATCAGTAGCAGACTGGACAAACAAAATGTGGCATAGTCACTTCATGGTACGCTATGCGGCAATAAGACAGAACCAACTGCTGACACCTGCAACAACACAGATGAATCTCAAAAGCACTATGTTGAATGAAAGAAGCCAGAGGCAAAGGGTATACATTCTATGATCCCATTTACATGAAGTTCAAAAACAAGCAAAACTAATCTATTGTGATCAAAACAAAATAGTGGTTGCCTGTGATGCAGGATGTACCGACTGGAAAGGAGCTCCTAAGATACAAAGTTTATGAAAATTAAGGCTGTCAAACCAAATAAAATTCACAAATTTAAATGACAGGCTATTCCAAATTTTTAAAAAGCATGATTTTAAGGTTTTTTTCCCCCAAAGATTTTATTTTTGTAAGTAATCTCTATACCCAACGTGGGGCGCAAAATCATAACCCTGAGATCAACAGCCACACGCTTCACCAACTGATCCAGCCAGGCACCACAGGATTTTAAATTTTTTTAAATTAAAGAATCAGAAAAAAACTATTTTAAAGTTCATATAGCAACTCAAAATTAATAAATAAGGGTATCTGGGTGGCTCACTTGGTTAAATGTCTGACTCTTGATTTCAGCTCAGGACATGACCTCATGGTTCATGGGTTCGAGCCCTGCATCAGGCTCTGCTGACAGTGTGGAGCCTGCTTGGGATTCTCTTTCTCCCTCTATCTGCCCCTTCCCCTCTATCTGCCCCTTCTCCACTCACATTTGCTCTTGCTCTCAAAATTAAAAATCAAAAACAAAAACAAAAAAACAAAATAAAATAAGGTCTTGAGTAGGTAAGAATCATCATTTATAAATATTAAATAATATTGAAATCTAGAAAATATTTACAAAATAAAGATTTTTTTTCAGCCTTATTGAGGACAACTAGATATTTCAGGAAAATAATTTATTGATACACAGTCTTTTTCTCCAACAGTCATAACATTTACTGTAGTTATCAAAGAAATATAAAATTGAGCAAAGACTCATATGAAATCTAATAAAGTACTTGATGATGACTTGTAGGGGTGCCTGGGTGGCTTAGTCGGTTAAGTGGCAGATTCTTGATTTCAGCTCAGGTCATGACCTCATGGTTCCTGGATTCCAGCCACATGATGGGCTCTGCACAGACAGCAGAGAGCCTGCTTGGGATTGTCTCCCTCTCTCTCTGCCCCTCCCCAGCTCACATATGCACTCTCTCCCTGTCTTAAAAATTTATTTTTTTTCAACGTTTATTTATTTTTGAGACAGAGAGAGACAGAGCATGAATGGAGGAGGGTCAGAGAGAGGGAGATACAGAATCTGAAACAGGCTCCAGGCTCTGAGCTGTCAGCACAGAGCCCAACGCGGGGCTTGAACTCACAGACCACAAGATCATGACCTGAGCCGAAGTCGGCCGCTCAACCGACTGAGCCACCCAGGCGCCCCTCCCTGTCTCAAAAATTTTTTTAAAAAAGTGAAAAATGTGATGACTTTTATCATACGTAATTAATGACTTCTAAGAAAAGTTACAACTCAGTTTCAAGGTCCCAGACCCATACATATTTTCAAGGCAATTGTCATGAGGTCAACAATGGCTTGTGACTGAAAGATACCACTGAAAATCTCCAAACTTAATTTTGTCCACAAATTCCTACAAAGGCGTTTCAATCAAAACAAAGGGGGGAGGGGCAGACGGAGGGGGGGTCCCTGGGCAGCTCAGTCCGTTAAGAGACCAACGTCAACTCAGGTCTTCATCTTGTGGTTTGTGGGTTCAAGCCCCACATCAGGTTCTGCCGCTGACAGGTCACAGCCTGTGGACCTGCTTCAGATCTGTCTCCCTCTCTCTCTGCCCCTCCTCTACTCGCACTCTGTCTCTCAAAAATAAACATTAAAATAATAAAAAAATTTTAAAAAGCATTATCCTCTTGTGATGACCTGAGATTTCTCAAGCACCTCTCCCCTACAAAAGCCAAAGAAAACATATCCTTGATCATTGCATAATCAAGGTTAAGTTTTTTATGTTTTTTTTTTTTTTTTAAGTAATCTCTACACCCAACCTGGGGCTTGATCTCAAAACTCTGAGATCAAGAGTTGTATGCTCCACAGAGAAAGACAGATACCATATGGTTTCACTCTTATGTGGATCCTGAGAAACTTAACAGAAACCCATGGGGGAGGGGAAGGGAAAAAAAAAAAAAAGAGGTTAGAGTGGAAGAGAGCCAAAGCATAAGAGACTCTTAAAAACTGAGAACAAACTGAGGGTTGATGGAGGGTGGGAGGGAGGGGAGGGTGGGTGATGGGTATTGAGGAGGGCACCTTTTGGGATGAGCACTGGGTGTTGTATGGAAACCAATTTGACAATAAACTTCATATATTGGGGAAAAAAAAAAAAAAAAGAGTCATATGCTCTATAGACTGAGCCAGCCAGGCAAACCCAGGGTTAAGTTTTTAAAAACAAGTGGGAGTACAGTAATAAATTGCATTTTTAGTTCAAGATAGTTATGAACTTACCCGTATGGTTTCTTAGTTCTTTAAAAGTTGAATATTTCACATACATTACTGCACAAAGAACCTCAGTTTATTTAATGTATGAACCACATTCATTTATAACGAAATGGCACTGGAAATGAATTACCAAATGACATTCAACAGTTTTTATTTTTCACCATATACTTACATCCACATAAAATAACAATGTTACCTGCTTTGAAGATAACATGTGAGGGACACCTGGGTAGCTCAGTTGGTTAAGAACCCAACTTCAGGTCACTATCTTGCAGTTCCAAAGGTCAAGCCCCACATCAAGCTCTGCGCTGACAGCACACGGCCTGCTTGGATGGATCCGTCTCCCTATCTCTCTGCCCCTCCCCAACTCATGTATGCACATGCACGCTCTCTCTCTCAAAAATAAAATGGTATTGGGGCACCTGGGTGGCTCAGTCGGTGAAGCGTCCGACTTTAGCTCAGGTCATGTTCTCACGGTTTGTGGGTTCAAGCCCCGTGTTGGGCTCTGTGCTGACAGCTGGGAGCCTGGAGCCCGTTTCAGATTCTGTGTCTCCCTCTCTCTCTGCCCCTCCCCTGCTCCTGCTCTGTCTCTCAAAAATGAATAAATGTTATAAATGTTATATGCAGTGAATGATATCACAATGTTATACTGGAGAGAAACTACTTAAACATCAAGTAAGTGTAATCTGCACTGTAATGTTTTATCTATTTAAATTTATTTAAATATAGGGTAGAGAACGGGTGCTAAACTAAACCAGTGGTGCCCCAAGATGAGGAACATCAGTCAGGTTTCTACTTCCATGTTAGTGCTCCAGCCAGCAACTCCTCCTCGTGGGAACACGATGCTGGATTAGAAGGGTACCGTCAAAACCGCGTTTATACGAAAATACATTAAGGTGCTCAAATGTCTTAATACCTTGTCTTGGACACAAGATAACCAACACATGTTCTAAAAAAGAGACTGTAAAGTCTAAAAACAGATGAGAGATATAAAAAAAATTGGGGGGGGTCACATTTTAAAAATGCACAAAATTTCCTGTTTTAATGATTACCACTAGGTTTGAGAAATTGGGCTGTAGAAACACAACAGAAAACACAAAAAGCATAAAAAAACATAATAGTCATAAATCTCACTTCTCATACTTTTTGTGTCTCTGCATCATTTGTAAATGCAACATACTCCCATCAATCAGCAAAAGCTCCAGATGCACACTGTCTTTCATCAGAGCCCACAAGGACTTCATGCCTCCCCTTGGCAAGGAGAAACAGCATCTGAATGGTGTGCAAACCTCAGAACTCCCTGCAGTCCCTTTTTAAGACCATCTATGCTATGTTATTTCCCATTTTCAGTCACCATCAGGGCTTATGAAAACATTCCCAGGGGTGCCTGGATGGCTCAGTTTGTTAAGTGTCAGATTTGGGCTCAAGTCATCTCATGGTTGAGGAGTTTGAGTCCTCCATGGCTTTGTGCTGGTGGTGGGATCCTGTTGGACACTGATTCTCTTTCTGTTCCTCCCACTTGCACACACTCTCTCTAAATAAACTGTAAGAAGTGAGAAAAAAAAAAATTCCCAGTAATTTTGCATTCATTACACTCAATTTTGAGACAAACGCTGTGTGGTATAAAATCTCATTTGGGTTCTGCCAATACCTTCCAGTATGATCTTGGAAATATTGCCGGTTCACTGATTCAACAAATTGCAATGAGCACCTAAATAGGAGAGTGCTTCTGCCTCAGGGAATTCTCACAATAGGTCCCCCTCAGGATCTTGGAGGGTCCAAGAATTGTCTATTAGATTAGAACCATTTACTTCTAACAAACAATGAGAATTTAACTGAAAATAGCCATGTACTAATAACCACCAGTACTCAGAACATGGAAGAACAGGCAGGCTTTTAAGCTGATTTCCCAGTAAAAAGTCTGGAATGGGAAGGTACACAATATGGGGGGCACATTCCTACTGAGAAAAAAATAGAAAGTTGAAATAAATCTGGAGTTTTGCCCATTCTAAACTGCGTGTGTTGGGGCGCCTGGGTGGCGCAGTCGGTTAAGCGTCCGACTTCAGCCAGGTCACGATCTCGCGGTCCGTGAGTTCGAGCCCCGCGTCGGGCTCTGGGCTGATGGCTCAGAGCCTGGAGCCTGTTTCCGATTCTGTGTCTCCCTCTCTCTCTGCCCCTCCCCCGTTCATGCTCTGTCTCTCTCTGTCCAAAAATAAATAAATGTTGAAAAAAAAAAAAAATTAAACTGCGTGTGTGATCATCTACTTATACACAAATGACTAAGAAATAAACTCCAAATGATAACAAGGTTAAAAATCAGACAAGTTTTGGGGCGCCTGGGTGGCCAGTCGGTTAAGCGTCCGACTTCAGCCAGGTCACGATCTCGCGGTCCGGGAGTTCGAGCCCCGCGTCAGGCTCTGGGCTGATGGCTCGGAGCCTGGAGCCTGTTTCCGATTCTGTGTCTGCCGCTCCCCTGTTCATGCTCTGTCTCTCTCTGTCCCAAAAATAAATTAAAAATGTTGAAAAAAAAATTAAAAAAAAAAATCAGACAAGTTTTGGGGCACCTGGGTGGCTCAGTTGGTTCAGCGTCCAACTTCACCTCAGGTCATGATCTTGCGATCTGTGAATTTGAGCCCTGCGTTGGGCTCTGTGCTGATACCTCAGAGCCCGGAGCCTGCTTTAGATTCTGTCTCCCTCTCTCTCTCCCTCTCTCTCTCTGCCCCTCCCCCACTCTCTCTCAAAAATAAAATAAACATTAAATATTTTTTTAATTTTTTTTTTTTTAATTTTTTTTTCAACGTTTTTTATTTATTTTTGGACAGAGAGAGACAGAGCATGAATGGGGGAGGGGCAGAGAGAGAGGGAGACACAGAATCGGAAACAGGCTCCAGGCTCTGAGCCATCAGCCCAGAGCCCGACACGGGGCTCGAACCCACGGACCGTGAGATCGTGACCTGGCTGAAGTCGGACGCTTAACCGACTGCGCCACCCAGGCGCCCCTAATTTTTTTTTAACGTTTATTTTTGAGACAGATAGAGACAGAGCATGAACAGGGGAAGGTCAGAGAGAAAGGGAGACACAGAATCTGAAACAGGCTCCAGGCTCTGAGCTGTCACCACAGAGCCAGACACGGGGCTTGAACTCACGGGACTGTGAGAACATGACCTGAGCCGAAGTAAGACACTTAACCGACTGAGCCACCCAGGAGCCCCTAAATTTTTTTTTAAATCAGACAAGTTCCTCATTTCCCAAGAGCCATTTTCTTCCTTCATTTCAGTGGGTTCTATAGGCAACCTCCCTTTGTGTCTCAGAGGGCGTTGTTTGCCAAGCTTTGATCAACATATACCTTATGACCACTAATGCTACATCCATTTATTCTCTCTCTCTCCGTTTGCTCTCCCTCCTCTTCCTTATCTCTATCTAATAATCATTTTTGGGGCACCTGGGTGGCTTGGTCAGTTAGGTGTTCAACTCTTTGATTTCAGCTCAGAACACGATCTCCCGGTTCATAGGTTCAACCCCTTCATCTGGCTCCACGCTGACAGTGCAGAGCCTGCTTGGGATTCTCTCTCTCCCTCTCTCTCTCTGCCCCCCGTCCCGGCTCTCTCTCTCTCAAAATAAACTATAAAAAAAAAAATCTTCATAGACCAAGCCATTACTTTTCACCTCTCCTTACTGGTTTAATTCACTTGCCTGCTTTTATTCTGGCTCTCCTTAAGTCTTCATGAGTAGCAAATTCTTTTCTAAAACATAAACTAGATCATGTCACTGCCTGATCCAAGCCTTCATAATTATCTCGTCAAGAAAAAAAAAACCCAAGGGGCACTTGGTTAGTTCAGTCAGCGGAGCACGCAACTCTTGATCTCAGGATTTTGAGTTTAAGCCCCATGATGAGTGTAGAGATTACTTAAAAATAAAATCTTTATGAAGGAAAGGGAAAGGGAAAGGGAAAGGGAAAGGGAAAGGGAAAGGGAAAGGGAAAGGGAAAGGGAAAGGGAAAGGGAAAGGGAAAGGGAAAGGGAAAGGGAAAGGGAAAGGGAAAGGGAAGGAAAGGAAAGGAAAGGAAAAGAAAAAAAAAAAAGACCTCAACTATTTACTATGGCATACCCTGGTCTACATCTTGCATACTCAGTGGGGCAGTATTATTCCCAGAGGGAGAAAATCAGTTGAAGGTGGGAGTAGGGGAAGGCAAAAATCCCTTTTCATGTATAAAAGCATGGACATAACATATATTTACAGGACATGAACAGCTGTGTTAAAATTTCATGGGGGGGGGGTCAGCCGGGGGGGGGGAGAAAAAAGGGTTAAGAATCACCTTTGCCTTGTTCACTTAATTCGAGCCACATTCTCCTCCTCCTTGCCATAAATGATAATCCTCTCAGCTTGAACTGGATTCACCTTCAACACCTCCAACTTTGCACGTCCCCTCTTCTGATCATTCAGGTATCAGCTATCTCCTTAGAGAATCCTCCTCTGACCATCTAAAATGGACAGGTCAGTTTCCCCAGACCAGCTGTATCCCCAGTGTTTATTAGGAGTCAGTCAGAAACTCTCTAGTATTGCCATAGTATGTGCTCAATGTATTTAGGAAATCTAATAACTACATGATATGGTGAAACAAAACAATGTTTATTTTCTAGTCATACCTTGGAGATAGAATACTTCAAATTTATGATGGATATTGAAGAATAAAGTGGAATAAATGATCTCTGACCAAGATTAGTTTTGGAAATAGCAAATTGCTCATTCAAGTCCTTGGGTAAACAATATATATATATACATAATTGTTTATAGTTACTATCTGAACATAGTAATTTTTTTTAATTAAAAAAATTACTTTGGGCTCTGAGCTGGCTCAGTTGGTTAGAGCATGCGACTCTTGATCTTGGGATGGTGAGTTCAAGCCCATGTTTGGCTACAGAACTTACTTTAAAAAAGTAAATAAAGCACACAAAACAATCATTTCATTTTGCTATGAAGTCTTCAAACTTATATAATTCACTGAATAACAAACCACAATTCTTTAGAAATGTACACAAATGTCTTTTTATTAATTCCAAGCAGAGCTAATCTAAAATACAGCTTACAGCCTCCATCCTTTTTGGTTTGTAAATGAAATACCTACTTCCCTCCAGTATTTCCAAATTAATGTAAGATTCGAAATTCAAAGTAAAATCATAGTATGAACACCACAGATGGGAATTCTTCTAGAAGAGTTTATGGTTCTTCCTATAACTGATTATTTAAGAAATGAAATTCAAGTTAGCTATCTGGGCACAGTAATGCCCATTTCCCCATCACTGGAGAACTGTAGAAATGTTTTAAATTAAAGACTTCAATTTGAATGTTTTATTTATTTATTTATTCATTCATTCATTCATTCATTTATTTATTTATTTTTGGGACAGAGAGAGACAGAGCATGATCGGGGGAGGGGCAGAGAGAGAGGGAGACACAGAATCGGAAACAGGCTCCAGGCTCCGAGCCATCAGCCCAGAGCCTGACGCGGGGCTCGAACTCACGGACCGCGAGATCGTGACCTGGCTGAAGTCGGACGCTTAACCGACTGCGCCACCCAGGCGCCCCTAAGGACTTCAATTTGGAGTCAAATGCCCTACTTTTCTCTATCACAATAAAATAACCCATTATTAAACTGTGTCAACACCTCTCATAAGGCAAACTGTTGATGTTCACCAAGTCCTCTAAAAATCTTACATACTGATAACTCTCTTGGAGATATTAATAGTTCATTTAATTAAACAGGCATCTACTTAATGTAATCTAATTTTTAAAGCACAAGACTTTAGGTCTCTAATTCCTGGAATTCTTATAAGCCAACTTTAGACTTTAAAGCTCTTCCAATTTCAATTACATAATTTCTATTCCAAAATGTCCACTATTACCTACAATAATCCCATCAGGTTTTATTAACATGTGATCTTTACTGACTTTATGCATTTGGTTGGGGGCTGCAGGGAATAAAGCTGAGTTCTGTCTATAGTGAGGTAGGCAACATCTAAAAAAAACTCTATAAAAACATACATACACCACGATCGATTTAACTGGTAGAAATTTTATCCTATATATACATTCACACGCATGCTTCGTAACATATATCCTAAGACATATGTTAGGGCATATAAGGGAGAGGAGAAGGAAACATCCCTGGCCAAGAAAGATCTGGTATACACCTGACAATGACCTACCAACAGGTATAGGAACAAGGGATCTTTCTCTGTCACATATGCATTTGGAACAATCTCCAAAACAGAATATTGTGAGGAAATAAGTAAATGGCAAATGTGTACAGTGTGCTTGCCTATGTACTAAGAATGTACACAAATATGCCTGAGTGCACAGAAACTTCTAGAAGGATACACAAGAAATTTGTAACAATGATTATGCCTGGACAGAGAAGTCAGGTGACTTGTAAACACAGCATAGAAAAACTTACTTTTACTACAGACCAGTTTATACCTCCTCGTTTGTACAATAGATGGATATTATTCAAATAATTCAAAAATACATTAAGTAGTTTACATATCAATAGTATTTGAAGGTAAGTTCATATATATTGGCTGTTAATGCTTTCTAAAGTACAACAGTGTGACAAGGATTATTTCCAGATCTCAAGTATTTAGATGATGGCTATAATATAGGGCTTACATAACTTAACTTTCAACTTTGAGGAGTAAGACAATAGACATTAATCCACCTCTGGTTTCCACAGTTCCTTGTGCTGACCACTAACCAAATATGAAAAAATTAGGTAAATGTCCATTTCTGTAACAGACTGTTTTTGTAACTAATGAACACAACTGCAGTATTTGTGGATTAAATGTAATCCAGTATGAGACTCCGTTCACCAAGCCCTTCCAAGACTACCTAAGCAGCTCCATCTACATAGATGGTTAGAAGGTATCGCAGCCCCCAACCTATATAGATTTTGTACTGAACTATTTGTCTCATACTTTATCAACTATTAACTTTTTTTGGTGACCACCAAAACTCATGAGCCAAGACCTTTTCCTAAGCATAATTTTTCATGCTGAAACCCTTACAAGGTGTCACAAGTACCTGAAGCCTTCCATCCTGACCTTGCTGCCCTATTCTTGGAAGTTGGCAGCACCAAAACTACCCACCATTTGGTTAAAATCAGTCATCCTTGCGTTCCTTCACATAACTGGCCCCCGTATCCACTTAATCACCAAGCCCTGACAGTTTCATAATTAATTGAAGTCCTGACTTCTACTCTTCCTCTCCAATCCAAATACCATATAAAAACTCGTTTCCCTGCCTGCAGTCTAAGTTACTACAAATACACCCTTCCTACAATGTAGTTAACTTTTTGGACAGTATTAATCGTACCACCATCATTCTCTGACCAAAAAACTCCCAATATCTGATTAGTTTTCTGCTCTCATTTTGGACTACCAGCTTCATGCACAGTTATCAGCTCCCAGTCTTTGTTCATAATGGGCCTTCTCTGATAGCACCTGCTCCCAAAGACATGATGTAACTCATCTCGAAGATGATACTCAGGAGCTTTTACCTCCTCAAATCCTTGGACACACACATTAAGAATTCTCCCCCTTTTGTTGTGAACGGTCCTTTAAATCTCACACTCCTAAGCAACAACATTCTCTCATCCTATGCAAATCTTTCCCAGTTAGTTTTTATCTTCTACTCATTTCTCTTCTCCAAACTCTCTGTAACACTTCATTTTGGACAACAGGTCTCAAGTGTAGTATGTGAAGTCACCCAAATATACCCAGTACCACCACAGAGCTGAACACACAGCAAGCTATTTTTTTTAAATGGGTAATGAGATACAAGATAACCTACTGCATGTGATGCTCTAGGTCAATCACAACAAAATGCATTCTTTACTCATAACAAGAGACCAAGACTTATTTTATATTCATGTGTGCTTTCTTGAATTTTTGTTTACTTTGGCCTGCCACCAACATCATGCAAATATAATATAAGTCTCAAAGATGCTACCCCCTACTGATGTTTACCATCGTTTTGTTTTCCCTTAGGACTTTTCTTCAGTGTATTGTAATTCTCGTGCTGTATTCCAACCTCTGCCACTACGGGAGTTTGGAACTGGTCAACAAGAGGAGCACCTGCACCTACCCAGTCTTAAACAAAGGTCCCCCACATTAAGATTCTTAGTCTAAAATGTAGCAAATACTTAACAAATGGGGCTACCTACTGCAGAATCAGTCATCCATGATCTGTGACTTCTGTATACTAACCTAGGCTCTTTCCAAATATAACAATGACAGTAATCCTTTACAATGCATGCATGGGTCCTATCCACTTAAAACCATTCATTTTACTGACGAAATACATGTTAGCATATATCCAAGTATGACAGCAACAACACATGTACCTTAAATTGGCATTTTAATACCTAAGTTATTTTTAACGATGTGATAAAATTCTAAAAAACTCATGGTAGTACTAGCACCTATGCTAGTGTGTGTGCATGTGCAAGCGCTTTCTAAAAGAAAATAACTAGCAAGGAACAAACAGAGAAAGAATAGTTACTGCCAAATTCTCAAGTGTTCGTTTAATGGTGATCCAGCCAAGAGCACATACAATCCACTGAAGTTCTAACGGGTACAGTTTTGCTACAGCTGTTCGCAACAGCAATAGCTCAGTCTGGAGCAGAAAAAAGCAGGACTGTAGAGGGAAGTCTGGGATGAGGAGGAGAGCTAAATAAAGGCAGGATGATGGACATGGGAAATTAATGAAACGGTAAAGATACTGAATGCTGAGGAAAAAAATGTCTGAAAAAGTTATACAAATTAGTTCAAACAGCTAACTAATGGTCTTAAAAACCCATTCTTTTCACACTATTGAGTATAAGGACAGAAAACTTAACTATGGCTCAAGTAAATATTAAAATATACTTCTATTTCACATAGAACATATTAGCTATATAGAAAAAAAACCACATTACAACTCTGGCTACCTCAAGTTGACTCAACTTATTTGTCCTCCTTGTAGATGTTAGATAATATGTACCACTGTAACATATTGATTTAAAGTTGTACCATAATGCAAACTGGAAAATTTTTAAATCATTCCTAAATATAGCACTTAGACATTTATTTCCCAACTTTTCATCAGTTCTGAGGTCAAAAAGAAATGGCAAAACAGGACATTTTTTTCTTCAGGTTCCCAGACTCAGTGGCATTCCCATTCTTCCTAACTTATACTAATTTGCATTTACTATAAAATATATGAAAGATAAAAACCCAAATGCAGGAACTCAGTAATGTCTACTATGTAACTAAGAAAAATGTTAATTTATCTCCTTAGAAATAGTTCAAATCGCTGTAAAGGCGACTCAGAAAAGCAAGCAATGCCTCTTTTATAAATAATTTTAAAAATCTATACAATCCATCCAACTGAACAGTAATGGGGTGTTAAACTCCAAGAACATGATAAAGGAAGCAAGCACATAAAGCAGGATGAAGTAGAAGGGAACTGGTAGCCGGTAAGAAACCCTTTAGAGAACTGGAAACATTACCATTCTTAAACAGGAACTATTAATAAAAGACCAAGTGAGAAAGTTTCTTCAAACTGTGTATCACATGCCTTTTCTCTCCCAATACTTGTACAAAAGCTTTTCATGCTCTTTTGATGCAATACCCAGGTTATGTATCAAAGCCCCCAAGAGTCCTAGATGTTCCTCTCGTAACATCCAAGTTTTTTACTGAAAGATTTCTCCTGGAAATCTTAACCACTGTCATTTTAAAGTCAATTACTAGAAAATACCACAATAAGACCTTCAGTGTCTGTAGAAGTGTATCTGATGATTACATATACGAAGTGTATGTGGAAAATCACAACAGTAAGTTCAAGTTGCTGCCCTTTAATAGGAGCCCCTTCTATGTCCTGACGAGTTGCTCTTCACAGCCAACCTGTCCCCCTTTTGCTGCTTCTAATCTTCTCAACATATACTAAATGTAAGAAAAGATGCAAGACAAATATGTAAATTCTTAAAACCAGTCGCCTTCACTTTACATTCAACTAGGAAGAAAATGTTCTTTTTCTGGAGAGAAATATCAATATTTGGACATTTCAGGAAGGCTTTTATATTCACTTCCAGTTCCTCTGGTCTCCTTAATGCTTAGGATTTTACCACCCACAAAACACCATGTATTTGGTGTACCCGATATACAAAACTGTGGCATTTTTTAATTGAAAAAAATTTAAGAACCCTTGTTTCAATTTTTAAAAAATTTAAAATTTGCCTTCTTGCAAGTTTGCCTCATCCACTCACCAGCTTCAGAGTAAGATGTCATTTCCATCCATCCATTTCAAATTACTCTTCACATTTCCTGTCTCCCTCCCTCACTTGGCTCTTAGTACTTTCTTTTTAGATATATTTTTATTTAGACATTTTTATTTAGGAAATATGTACATATTTTCCTAAATTGTATTAAAAACTGGGCAATTCACTCACATTCTCTAGTGGCTCTTCTTGCTCTGACCCTCAATACAATGATGGAATTGTCTAAGAATTTATCATCTCTTCTGATGATTTCTCTTGCCACCCACTAACTTCAAGCTCCAAGAAGGCGAGGGCCCGTTCTATTTTTTCACTATTGTTAAGTCCAGGCTGAGACACAAATGCCCAGTAACTATTTAGGGAATGAATAAGCAATCTGGGATTCTCATGCACACACTTTAACTAGTACTGAAAGCTCCACATTACTCCCGGTCTTTCTTCTGGATTTTGCCTCAGACTGGTTCAAGATATACTGAGTGTCAAATGTTATGCTAGCTGGGAACCCTGATAAAAGATGAAAATGTAGGCACAAAAAGCAAATAAGTAAATAGCATATACTGACAAAGTGACAGGAATGTAAATTCTACTGAGGAAAGGCTCTTCAAAATATCTGGGGAGACAGACGATCAACTTTAGTATTTAGTACACAAAGGGTGGAAGACTGAAAACAGATCTTAGAGCCCTGTGGCCTCAGGGCACCTTGGCTGGCTCAGCTGGCAAAATGTGTGACTGTTATCTTGGGGTTGTGGGTTTGAGCCTCATGTTGGGTGCAGAGATTGCTCAAAAAAAAAAAAATCTTAAAAAACAAACAAACCCAATGGCCTACAATAAAGCTGAGTTTTAATTCAAATGGAAAGCTATTGCATTTGAAAAAGGAGACGACCATTATCTAACCCACATTTTAAAAGAATGCTCTAGATACTATGTGGAAAATAAATTACAAGAGCAAAAGTAGAAGCAGGACAAGTTAGAGGGTAATGTAGTCACCTTCAGGAACAAATGATAGTGCCTTGAGAGAGAATACATTTACTGTAGAGTTTTAAAATCCTAACAATCCACCAAGGTACTCAAACCAAAATGTTATACAATCCAATATCTACCTCTCCCTCAAGCAGCTACACCTCCCCCACGCCCAATCCTAAACACACTTACCTTCTGTGTTTCAGTTAATGGTTTCACCACCATCACCTTATCATTCAAATTAGAAACTCCTAGATCACTCCTCGTCTCCCCGTCTCCCACTAACACAGTCTGTTAAATTCACTCTACTTCTGAATTACTCCTGTCTGGAATCTGAACAATCATCACTAACATTAAAGATCCCTTCAAATATCATGTGAGGGGTGGGGACTGTGGGAGTAAACCAATTATCTATGTGGTCTCTGCTTTGTTTCTGATCCAGTAATTTTGTACCCAAAGTAACTGTTCTGACACCCAGTCACCCAAAAGGCAAAGATCCAAACTCCTTGAGTCAATCAGTTTTATCTAATCTTTACTTCTTCCCTTCTCTATACTTACCTCCCTCCCCTAGACAACTCCTTGTAACTGCCCAGGATCTGTTTACTTATTAGCCCTTCCGACCACACCATTCCATCATCCCACAACCCTCCCCGCCCTCTCCTTCCCCTCCAAAACCCCAAAACTGGCAAGTACTTACTCACCTTTATGACCTGCTCAAAAGTTACCATCTTAGTGAACTCCTCCCCGTCTTCCCAACCTTGTTTCTAGATTATCAGAACATTTCCTATTCCCTTCCTTCCTACCAAGTGGTCTTACACTTTGCTTACCTATAACCATTAAACTCTAAATCCCAAGAGAGCAAGAACCATTATTTTATTCATTTTTATATTCTCATGTAAACACCAGCTGGTGTCATTCATTCACTAAACAAACATTTAATAAGGACATACTATGAGGATAAAACTAGTACTAAATAATAAGGTCCTTACTCTGCTACAGCTGACTGACATCCTGGACAGAATGAAGTAAACAAATAAATAACACAAAAACTTCACACAAAGATTTAAAGAGAAATCTTGTAGCACAATAAAAATTTTTTAGGGCTGAAAATTTTATGGAAACAGTAGCCAATAGGTAAGTCCAAACGAAAAGTAACAAAAGTGAAAGGAGTAAATGTAAACTTAATGTGTACAATTTATTTCTTGAAAACTGGTACTCAAAATTCCTTTCTTGCATTCCTGCATAAACACCAAGCAATTAGACTACAGGAAATCAATCTCATTAACACCTAATCAACGTCACTAACACCTAATGTCTAATACATAAACTCTGAAGTTCAACTTCAAATTTTTCATTTTAAAAAGAAAAAAATAAGTGAACTGCGTAATTACACCATGTAGGGAGATTCTGGGATTATATCCATATAAGGAAAAGAAAAATTTGACAAAGTGACTATTCTAGACCAGAACTGTCCAGAAGAAAAATAATGCACACATTGTAAGAAATTTTAAGTTTCTAAGAAACACATTAAAGAGAAAAAAGCAACAGATGAAATTAGCTAAACAGTGTATTTTATTTAACTTAACATATCCAAAATATATTTCAACATATGGCCATATTAAAAATTATTGATACTTTACATTTTCTTCATACCAAGTCGTTGCAATTCTGTACTTTACACATGTTTAAGTGGTAAATTTTCTCCAATATTTATGTGTATTTAGGTTTCATTATATTAAAGATGCAAAAATAGATTTGCTTA
Source organism: Puma concolor (assembly GCF_028749965.1). Lineage (NCBI taxonomy): Eukaryota > Metazoa > Chordata > Mammalia > Carnivora > Felidae > Puma > Puma concolor. Next base: position 241,621,146 of record NC_141667.1, on the reverse strand, counting down.
CCCAAGGTGTTCCAAATATGCTAAACACTATTGATAAACTGAATTTAATTACAATAAAATTAGAAATCTTACAGTCTTACTAGTCCCATTCTAAAGATTCAATAGTCCACATATGGCCACCACACTGAATAGCACAGCTCCAATAGAATTATGGCATCCACTTCATCCATCACAATGTTGTCTTTTATCAGCACAGACTAAATCAAACAATGTTGTCCCTTTGTCTCCTGAGACACACATTTTCTAGTCCTTTTATCTAAAACAGCTGTCACTTTCTCTACCCTTATGACTACACAAATTATTTCAACTATTTGGTCTCCCATGTCTGGAACACCAGTGCCACGGGAGCCGAGGGATGCTCTCCTCTGTGCAGTTATCTGCAGTGCCCAGACTGCAAGAAACTGCCAACACAGCAATTGTACAAAACCAGTATAGAATGTTTTAAATGTTGCTATATTCTTTAACATGTACATATTTATATAATCTACTGGACAGAATGACTAGAAATTGCTTGTGACAAGTAGTCTTCCACACTGTTCAAGTAACTGCACAATTCAAATTATGAGATCTATAATTTCAATCAACAAAAGGAAGAGCTCATCCATTTACAGATCTAAACGATCATAATACAAACCTAACTACACCTTAGTTTACCTCAGCTCTATCGTCTGTAGCACAAATATTGGGACATAAACTAAATTTACTCTTCCTAAAATATAAGCGTATTATATAGAAAGGCAGACATTAAGAATCCGAATACTTGTGCTTTCTATATTATACCTCCTACCCCCAAAATTTGGAGCTTGTTATTTTCCAAAAACTTGTGATCTCTTCTAACATTTTAAAGATTTAATGGCTCCAGATAAAGGCGACCGTACCTAAAGAAAGAAAAAAATTAGGTCTTTCGAATCTTCCTAATTAATCATGTGTAATTCTGAACAGCTCCAGCAACAGATCAAGCACAAAACTAAAGTTCTTATACCTGCCTACTAGGATAATAGGGGCTCTTAAATACGAGGTCATGTGTGCAGGCAGGGAGTTATAGGAGTTCTCCTTATCTGTGGTTTTGCTCTCCACAGTTTGTTACCCACAACCTGGAAGTAGATGACACTCCCGAGTATACGGTCAGAAGGTCACTAGTAGTTTAATGCTGCATCACAATGCCTACAACACTCGCCTCGTTTTGTCTCATCACATAAGCATTTTATCATCTCACATCACCACAGACATGACTACAATATTCTGGGAGGCCACGTTCACATAACTTTAATTACAGGATATTATTATAATTGTAGTTTTCATTAGTCATTACTGTTAATCTCTTACTGTTCCTAATGTATAAATTAAACTTTGTCACAGATACGTATGTAAATAGGGAAAAACATTATTTATATAGGGTTTGGTACTATCTGTGCTCTCAGGCTTTCACTGGGGGTCTTGGAATAATCCCTCCTTAGATAAGGGGACACTACTACATAGGGAAACTATAATCTGAATCAGAAAACTTGAGTAATGCATAGATTAACAGTTTCCTTTTTCAAATTTTACGCTATTTTTCTGCATTTGTGTACCTAAAAATAAAGTTAAGCGTTGACTTCTGTAGAAACAGAATTCGCTGTAGTGTCCAAGTACTGCCACAGAAGTTAAAAAAAATCATTTTCTGACTGGAGAAAATGAGTAATAAATAACAGGAAAACCAAATGTATAAGAAATCTATTCACATAAGTTTTTTTTAGAAGTAAACAATGAAACAAAGTTTCACTCATTAGACTGCATGAAAATTCCTCATTTGGAAAACAGATTAAATAAGCCGCCTTGGAGAAGAAACCTTGTAGTCTCTTAAGTCCTGGGTTTCCACAGAGCAAGAAATCTGACTTTTTAATAAAAAAGTGAGGGAGATGTGGGTTGGTGCAAAGTTGAAAGGGTACCTAAGTTGTCTTCCTTGATGACAGATAATGTAACCTCTCAGAGTCACATTGCTTGGTCAATGTGGATTTCCTGGTAAAACTGAGAGGACATTAATGCTAGGGCAGTATTTGGGAAGAACAGACAGGCACCCAGGTGACATCTGAATTACAACTAGAAACAAGTCGCTATCCTTGTTTTCTATACACAGATATTCTTAGCAGACATACACCACAATGTTTTAGAAAACTACCTGCTGAGACTTTTACAAGGCTACAAACCAGGTGATTGTTTCTTTGCACTAATATATTCAAAACACTTTTTGAAGAAACTATAGTCAACAATAGCAACTATATATGCTCTCATTATGGACCGATTTGATTGTTTTAACGTACTGCATAATTCTGAATAGACTCTGAAATCATACACATACGTAGCGTAAGTCTTTGTAAGGTCTCACAATCCAGGCTGTAACTTTTTACCATAAAACTACTTAACAATTTCCATTTATTGAACTCCTTGTTCAGCATTATGTTCCAAAACGACTAATGAAAATTGAAGCTGCAAAGCAAGAGGGAATTACATTTAATAAATATACTCATGGTCTTAGAAAATACATTTATGACATCTTTATCTTTAATCTACAAAAGCAAAAAACCAGTTCACACAAGAGAAAGGTCAAACCATCATTTTAATCCATCAAAATGGTGTAATTCTATTCATATTTACCAAGATGGTAAGCAAAGACCCGGACAGTTCTAGAACTTTTCACCTGTCAGGCATACCCATCTTCAAATACACTGATACAAAACAGATTATTACATTGTTTCATTTCTCATACTGGTGTAAGTAGCTTAAAGTCACTTGAGTAAAAAACTTTTACAAAATTTTCAAACTATACTTTTCTGCATTCCCTCTTCACTTGAATTAACTAGGCTTGTGACACAAAAATTAAATCCTAGTTCAAAAAAGGATAAATACATATCACCTGTTAGGATTTAGCAATCAATAGCCATGACAGTGCCTGCTTTTAAAAAATGGATTTGGGGGGCACCTGGGTGGCTCAGTAGGTTGAGTGTCTGACTTCGGCTCAGGTCATGATCTCACAGTTCATGAGTTCAAGCCCCACGTCGGGCTCTGTGCTGACAGCTCAGAGCCTGGAGCCTGCTTCAGATTCTGTGTCTCCCTCTCTCTGCCCCTTCCCCACTCATGCTCTGTCTCTGTCTCTCAAAGATGAATAAATGTTAAAAAAACAAAACAAAACAAAACAAAACAAAACAAAACAATTTTAATGGCTTTTGTGTGGTACTCGTCAATTGGCAGAGAAAAGTTTGGGAGTATTTGGATGGTCTCAATGACTGGCCAGGGATCCTAAACAGCAGGACAATGACCTACACCACCACCAACAAAAATCAACCAACCAAAAATGTTACAGTGATTCTTTTGAGTGATACTTTAGAACAGAGACTCTCAAAGTGGGGTCCCTAAACCCAACATCAATACCAGGGAACTTGTTAGAAATGTACATTACTTAGTCCTACCTGAGACCTGCTGAATGAGAAAACTGTGGGGTGGGCCCCAGAAAGCTGTTTTAATGAGCCCTCCAGATGACTCTAATGCACACTTAAGTGTGAGAACTACTAATCTGGAGGATGTTCATGACTTTTGTCCTTTAATTTAGAACAGGGATTTTGTTTTTCTACAGTTGTATCTCTCAGCCTTGAGAACAGGTACGGCAAACAATAGGACCCTTCAATACATACTGGTAAAATAAATACATGGGTATAGTACAATTCTGAATGACATGGCTCCCCCATAAATTCCTTATGACTGAGAAAGTATCACTTTGTAGACACACTCTGATTTTTATGTTCACTTTGCTGAACTGTGGACCCCTAATGTTTAAAATATTCTAACCAAGTCCATGAACATGTAAATATTCTAACCAATTCTAAGAATTTGCATTATAAACTAAGCAATAACCACTGAGTAAGTTACTACTACCTCCAACACTTCTAAAAAGATCACAAATTAAAAGAGAATCACTATGTGTTAAATTGTTTACTTTTTCTCATTACATAAGAACACCAGACATTTGTAAATCTAAGCAATGCATCATATTTGATACTGATTAATGTTATCTAATAATCTGAAAATACCCTGAGGAAAAACTTATTCTGGCAAAATGTACAATAAAACAATATAAATAACCTGTGCAAGATAAATTGTTCCAACAAGAATACAAAAATTAAAATGTAGGTAATTCGTAGGCCAAACATGGCAAATAGCAATAGGATTGTATTTATATAGTTTCCTAAACCCCAAAACATACACAAACTCTCATCTACATTCACCAAAGTCTGCTAAGCTGACATTTTGCATAATGAAGATGGAACAAGGAAGAGTATGTCTTAGAGATCCAGGCAGGGATGTAACACAAAACGTAACGGATTACTGTGGCTACTCCTTTAAGCTTTGACAGTACCTCACATACATACATATCCTACGTTAAATATCTGAAATGATGATTTCAGAACTAGAAACAAATTATAGATATCACTATCAGTTCCAAAGTCTTGAACATTACCAAAAGCACACTTACACAGAGCATTTAAGAAACACAAGGTCCATTACATTACTATTCAATTAACGTCTATACGTTACTGTTCATGCAATGCAGGGCCCTCATTTTTAATGAATAAAAACCATTTCTTATTAACTATACTTAAAAAAAAAAGTTGAAAATTCAAAAATCATGTATTCAAACTAAATACACTTCTTAATTGTATCTAATCCTACTAACTAGTCTTAACTTTAAGACGGACGTACCTTACATGAAATTTGAATTATACTGTATAAGAAGTGAAATTTTATGTACATGTACAAGCACAATACCATCTTTTAAAATCAACTTCTTTAATTCAGAGAGCAAACAGTAATTCTACCTTAGGGTTTTTATATAAACATAGTCAACAAAACCTAGTATCTGTTGCAAAGGAAGGAAGAGTTGGTCCTGGTAACAGTCATTCAAGCCATAAAACAGTATCCTTGAAAGATAACTTTTTTTAATGTGCGCTATGAATTCTGGCTAGCTCACTTTAAGAAATGCAGTATTCTCCATCTAGAAAATCTAGAAAATTCTCCATCTAGAAAATAAAATCCTCTCTTACTGAAAAGGAAAACTATACATCATAAAACAAAGTACATACCACTGATTCCACCAAGTAAATAAAAAATAATCAAAGAGTAAGTTTCAACCAAAAGGAAACCTTGGAGGTATTTATAACCTAAACGTGATTTTATAGAAAAAGGCAAGAAGTCAAGTAATATTCCCAAGATAACAGTGTTCTGGTTGGGCCTTTAAATATTCAGTCATGTAAGATTCAAACTTCAATCACCAATACTGCTATTCAGTAATCCAGTAAACAAAAGAAACTTCCAAACTGTTTTTTCTACACTTAGAAGACAAGTGCTTTTAACAACAAAAAAAAACCTAATACAACATACAATGCAAAATACAGATCTTAATCAGATACTGTTTTTTTAAAAACTTAAGATTAGATACTATAAAAATAATGAAATTCTTCACATTTCCCCAGAGCGACATTCTATGAATTACCTGTCCACATTCACTCAGGAAGCTATGCATGCTTTATTTTACACAACTGTGAAAAACAATTATGTAAAGTAAGCATACTAAAATTGTTTCCTATTTTTAGAAACTTAGTTCTGAAGGATGCAGGAAAGGATATAATGCCCTTGTGAAATATAAAACTACTCTCAGGGTGCCTGGGTGGCTCCATCAGTTAAGCGACCGGCTCTTGGTTTTGGCTCAAGTCATGATCTCAAGGTTCTTGAGTTCGAGCCCTGTGCTGGGCTCTGCACTGACGGCGCGAAGCCTACTTGGGATTCTTTCTCTCCCTCTCTCTCTGCCCCTGCTGCGTCTCTCTCAAATTAATAAACTTTAAAATAAACAAAATAAAACTACTCTCAATTTATTTAATCCTGCTTTCTTTAGGATGAAATAAACCCACATGGGTCTATACAACTTTGATGGACTTGTTACTTACTTTGAAGTAGTTCCCACCTCTCCCCACTAAATAAGTTCATGTCTACAACTATCTATGAAGCAAGCACAGAAAAATACAACTGTCTAATCTAGGAGTTAGATATGTGGGTGTTCACCATCTTATTCTTGAAAGTATTAAGTCTGAGTTTTTACATCATTACTACCCTTTCATATTTCAGGAATTTATTTTAACATATTATTAGACATTATAACACAACAGCACACACAGAACATTTAAATACCACAACATTCCCCAGAAATTTTCCTCTACTTATGCAAAATAATGTATTCCTTTGATTTCTGACTAGTTCCATTAGACAATAAATTTCAAACCTTTTTAGAAAAGCTTAAACATAAATTTGATCACATTCTCTCACAAGGCATTTTCTTTCAATCACACCATGTATCTTTTTCTCATTCAGAATCTAGGTTGTAATTATCAACCAAATCCCCGAATATTACTTAGTGACTATTAATCATTCACGCTGATATTCAGCAAATTACTACAGACTTCAAATATAAACACCAAGTTACTGAAATGTTCAAAGTATGTTTTTGCATAAAATGTAAAGGTGTAATTTCAATTAGTATTTGAGAAACAAGATCCAACATTTCATTACTGTCCTTATTGATATTTCTAGTTCTATTAAATGGCAATTCTGGTGAAACCAGGTTACTTTTTCCCCAATATTACTGATAGGGTTAAAAAGAAATATTTAATCTCTTTCGTTGAATGATCGGTACTCATTTTAAATAGAAAAACTCAAAAATTCAAGGAATAACAAATTGAGCTTTATGAAATATGGGTGAACCGTAAGTTCTGTAAAAACTAGATCTGTCCAAGTTTGTTTATTTTCAAAACAAAAATGGGGAAATTCTGACAAAATAATTAGGAAAATGGGTATTCCTTTATTTTGTGCAAATTACATATTAATTGCCATGAGATCTAAATCCTACAGACTTCAAACTGAGTGTTTCAAATCATGACACAAAAAGAAACACAATATTGTGATATTATAATTCTAAGATGTTTCAAATTACCTTTTTATGGACAGAATTATGGTAACATATGACAAATTCACACTTATTTTAAAAAGCTAATACTATTATTTATTTTTATATCTACTGCTTTTAAGAAAATGACATTTAAATATCTTTCCTGGTATGTATGCTAATTGACCAGAAAAAAATATTGACTGAACCAGCCACAAAGTTGTTTATACAAAAACACTAAAAACTGAATAACTAGAAGTTCCCAGATGCTCCACTTGACTGTCACTCAGAAGCTGACTGTTCCCAGGGTAAACTTGGTAAGCACTGGAACAAAGATTCTCTTGATGCAAGGAAAAAGCTGTGTAGAACTCAATTCTTGGAGCCAGAGTTGAGCCGGACACTAGAATGTTCAGAAGATTAGGACATCTCCTTGTGCACTGGCTTTCAAATGCTCTTGAACCAATGTTACAGAATTTCACAACCTTGGCCAAAAACAGCTTGGTATTAACATCAAAGGATCAAGCTTTTTCTACTCTTAATTAAGCTTTGAAGCAAAATACAGTGCTAGAAATTACCTAAGAATTGTATGAATAAAAATACAGGTGACCGGAAAAGTGTATTTAGGTGCTATAGATATCATTTAAAAATTATAGTTAATGTTAAAACTCCCTACACTGTACTTAATTAATAAAATAATCCCACTCCCTGCCAACTCATGTACATGGAAAATGTGATGAGAACAGTCTTTGACTATTATTTTATAATCTCCAAATCATGTTTTTAAAGATTTGCCAAAAACAAAAGCCTATGAATACCACAATTTTACAAAATTCCATCCATACTGCTGTGTCTGAAAAATAGAACGTGAAATAGTACACAAGAAAATTTTCACCGTTACAAAGGAATGCATCTCAGTTTTGCTTTATACCTAACTGCTTCTGTGCAAGATTTTAAATTAACCAAATTTATTTCTTTCCAAAGTATGCCTTCCAGCATAAACATATACCATGCAAAAATGAATTAATATTTACATACTATTCATTTCAAAATAGCACATTATTCTTCATGAAAATGCTAAAAGTATGATACAGTAACACACTGCAACGTTATATGAGAAATAACTACGTTATGATCAATGGCTGATGCATTCGATTTGTGGTTTAAGGTGAATATAAAATTCCGTAAATGTAATTTTAAATTAGACGTGGCTAACATACAAAATTTTAAATATAGCGAGGACTTTGTTTTAGAATAACAATTATAATGTGATTAAATCAGTTTTTCCCTAGTACTGAAAATCAAACTTCAGGGGTCTAATCCGATTCCAATGCCCTTAGTTAGCCACATTCTCAATTTCCTGTTTTCCTTTTCGTTGTTGTTTTTTTTTTTCCCCCAATCACCACTTGAACTGTTTCCCTTGGAAACAAACACAACTAGCCTGTCAGACACGTTTCACTGGAGAGACTTACCCAACTACGGGAAGATATTTACAACACAGCAGAGTTAATCCACCTTTAGTACTTCCATGAAACAACATTCTCAAGAAATGCCTAATTTCTTCTAAATCACACCAAATCTTCATGGAACATCCAACCTAACATGATTGTAAGGAAATTTAAAGGGTAAGATCTAGATACTGACACCAAATAATAGCAGGTTAGATTAAAAATAGACATTATTTTATAAGCAAAAGAGATTTGCCTCCAAACAGTGTTTTTTTTTCCAAGATTCAAAAGATTTATTTGAAAAAATCAGCACAGGACAAAGATACCCTTAATATTCCTTCTCAGAATATTTGAATATTTAGAATCTATATGAAATGTAGACAGCAACTCTGATTTCACAGAAAGAACATCAATGGTTTATACAAATGTAAACTCCCATCCCCACCCCTCCCCAATATACTATTCTATCTACCCCTTATTGACATTAGCTTTCACTAAGCTTCTATCTTCAGTGCTACTTGCACAACCTAAAAAGCAGAAAATCATTTTCATTTTTAAATGGCTGGAATTAATTAAAGCAACCAAAGTACTACTGTTACAGCAAAGTTTAGTAAAACTATGAGAGAATACTAATAACATTTGTAAATTATCCAAAATGATTTCTTTATTGAGATTAAGTAACTACATAGACTTCACAGTTCTATGGCATATTTATATTTAGCTAAAGTCACAAACACATTTTAACATTCACAATGATGAGCATCATCATCACCATTCTAATCTACAAGGCTTATGTATGAATAAAGAAAAATACAAAAACCTCAAGTTTTACAAAAGAAAAACTTTAAAGTCTACATACATTAACAATAAAACCATTTCTTCCAGGTAACAGGTAAAAGTATAAAGGCATACCACGGAGGTTTTTTTTTCCTCTAAGTAGCCAGGAATGAAAGAACGTTTAATATCTACGACGCTTATTAGGGCCTTCAAAGTTGCCCCCTTGGCTTCCTCTACCAAAACCACCAGGACCACCACTAACAGGACCTACACCACTCATTGGTGCTTGAGGGGTTTCAGAACCTGTTCTACTCCCCATAGGTGATCCCATCTGAGATGGCGGTCCTTGCGGAAATCTATCATTATGCTATAATACCACATAATAAACATGAAGTCCATTTGGAACACGCCAAATATTAAGTGACAAGAAAAATTGGCAAAATCCCAAGTGGTGGTGTCATGAAGTTCAGCAGAAAGTCCAGCAGAATCAGGATCACACATAGAAGGAAGAAAGGAGCAATTTAATTAGTTACTACATCAAAAAAAAAAAAAAATTAAATAAAGCATCTGAAGAGTTACATATTGCTAATGCTATGCCCCAATTTCATGAAAAAAGAATTGATTTTAAGAAGGGAATGCCATTTTAAACCTAATCAGTATTACAATATTGTTCTGATCTTTTTAATAAAAAAATAAGTTTATACTGCATACAACTGTGCTGTGCAAAAAATACTTTTTTTGAAAATCAAAGAAATAAAACTGGGGAGCAGCATCACACTGAAAAGGTATAAACATCCTAAAAATTTCAACAGCAGTGCTTTGAACACAGAAAGTACTAGTACAATCACACACAGAATTATTATTTCAATATTAAAACTTTTGATGTGTTTTTCTGGAAAGACTATCAATGGGAAAATATGGTTTTCTTAAAAACTGACAATTTATTAACATGTACTACTAATAGCACAATTAAATATCTGAATTCTTTGCTTTGGAAAACTTTACAAGAATAACCACATATGTTAATCTCAAAGATTGAACAGAACTCCCTACATGCAGTAGTAAAATGTCACTGTGAAAAAAATCAAGGGTGATATTTAAATAACAGTTACAATTTCAGAGGGAAGGGTGGAAAAACAGGCCAGTTAATACTACTTTAAGTTACTACTGATGATTATAAGCCACACAAAAACTTAACCGAAGCAAAGTTTTTACTAGCTTTCAGACATTTTACTGTAAAATAAAGCCTCCAGAGAAGGAAACAAATATACTAATTATGCGCCATCTGATCATAGATATTATGGCACTGCTTTTCTATCTCTCTATACACTCATTAAAATAAAAAACTGTTACCATGTCCAATTTTTCCAAAATGTTTAAAGATCTGCATTTAAAGTAAATAAATTTTAAAATGATGAAACACTGTATCCATCAATCCTAAGACACACATTCACTTTTAATATCTCTGAAATCAGTATGGATTTACAGTCAATGGCATTTCTGAATTTAACTGGCAGTGCTTTTTCTTTCTTAGCAGCAATGGCGCCTTAACACATGTTGTGGTAGTTCCAAAACTGCCTTTCAAAGTATACAATCATTACCAATTTTCCTTTAAATGCTATTTAGAACAACCATTAACAAAAACCAAATGAAACAATGTTTTGCCAATAGAAAACCTCATTTAAATAGTGACAGACTTTAAAGGAAATGAGAAGTTATTAGTCTTGCTACTAACACTCAAAATAAGAACTATTATTGAAAAATTTTGCTTTTATAATTACTTAACCCACACAAAGATATCTTCACACTCTCAAACCAACACATAAAACTGTATACTTTAAATTTTATAACAAATATGATTAGTAATCCTGTAAGATTGCAAAATGTAATTTAAAATATATTTTACAACCTTAAAGTACCTTATTTTACAGTTAAATTCTCTGAAATTAATCATAAGCAATCTTGTTATTAAAAAATATTTACAGAAAACTGTGTTTTCACACATACTGGAGTTTTATTCCCCACCAAAGGTAAGGAGTCTACACACAGGAAAAAGAACACAATCTTAAAATCTTGACCTTTACATTGAATACTGGTAAGAGGTGGATACAAACTAAAAGCAATATAAAAATAACTATAATTAAAATGTATATTGGCCATATACTTAAGTACAAAAGCATACCATGATTGGTAATCCTAATTCTTGTGATACTTAAAAATTGCCTTTCACATAAGTCAACATATAACTGCACAAAATTACTTTTTCTTCAGTGGATATTGATCTTTACCGCCAAAATAAATGATGCCAAATTATGTTAAGTGTGAAGTTACCTTTGGGGCAGAAAAGTATATATTACTGAATATAATCAAAATAATGTTTATGATACATTACCACTGCTCCATTATCTGGCATCATTGGCGTTCCCATATTTGCAGCTCCTTCTGGTCCCATGGCAGGACCAGGACCCATTGGTGGGCCAGGTATAGTTCCTCTGTTGTTCATATTCATACCCATCATTGGAGGAGGACCTTGGTTACCAGCAGGTGCTGGGCTAAATGCATCTACGCAAAACAATCTATACTTAGAGCTGTCCTATCTTAGTTTAGTAAACATTAAAAATTTAACAATACTTATGCAAACTATATATACAGCAAGACTATTACCAAAATCATTTTCCTTCTTCGAGAATGGATGCTCAATTATCTACTCTGTAACAGTGCATTACCTACACTATAGAATTTTCATCCCCAAATCAAATGTACACAAAACAAGTGAAACAACTATTAATTATTTCAGGATATCTGCGACTGTCAAAGCTTGAAAGATTTTTTTTAAAAATGAGTGTACTTGCTATAGTCTGCTTTTTAACCAACTACTCCCTTACAATGGTGACTATACTCTACCAGTTTAAATTAACAGCATAGGATTAGCACTTTGGAAACTACGAATAAATATATAAAGTTCACTAAAACTAACCTCTTGACTTTTATGTAAGTTACTGAATATATCCCAAAACTACAGGAGGTACTGTTTTTTTAACTTTATGTAGAAATAGGCAATCTAAACAAAAAAACAAACAAACAAACAAACAAACAAAAACCAAAAAAAAAGGCTCATCATGACAAAGCTTATTTTTAAAAAGCAACTGTAACCAAATATAAATATTAACAGCTATTTGAATTTTTTTGACATGCTAAAATTCTGGAAATGGGGACAACTAGATATACTTCAAATTTTTTCATCAAAAAAGATATCCACCTGGCCTCATGTTAATTGCAATACTGGCTGAGCTGTAACACTATATTTATAATGGCTTCAAATACAACATTTTTAGGTATCTACTTTGAATTTTGTTATTTTTAAAGTACTCATACGTTTTTTCATCAAAAACTCGTAACAAAGACTGACTCTAACTTAAGAGTTTTCTTCTAGTATTTCGTTTGATAGGTCAATTTTACGACACTCAGAATTCAATTTCTCAAAAACACAATGTAAGCAGAGTTGACATTTTCATTCAAACCCACAACTCTACACAGTATCTTAATGCAGCTGAATTCTACAGATGACTGAGCCTAGGGAGCAGCTGTGAGAAAAAATTCTTACTCCCTACCAGTCCCTGGCAATATATGCTACTGACTCTTTCTCAACTCAATCCCCAGGAACCCAGCCACTGCATAGGGAAGATTATTTCCTTAATCCCAAAATGTTCCTGATGATAAATCTACACTACCTATCCAAGAATATTTCTATTCCCTCAGCAGAGCAATAAATAAAAATTTTTACGAGAATCCCACATCTTGGGCCACCTGGGTGGCTCAGCCAGTTAAGCATCCACTTCAGCTCAGGTCATGATCTCACAGTCTGAGTTTGAGACCCGCGTCGGGCTCTGTGCTGACAGCTCAGAGCCTGGAGCCTGCTTCGGATTGTGTTCCCCCCTCTCTCTCTGCCCCTCTCCCCCCTCCCCCACTCTCTGTCTCTGAAAAATGAATAAACCTTAAAAAAATTTTTAATAAAATAAAATTTAATTTAAAAAAATATTTCCACAACATCTCTCACATGGAAATGAGGAAGAATGGAGACATTATCTGTAAAGAATCTTAACTTTCCCTAAAAGAACACATCAAGGGTTAGGTTTACTTCTCTTTTTAATAAAATGTTAACTGTTATAAGATTCAAATATAGCTATACAACTATGGGTACAATAAAAAAAACAAAAATAACATTTTCAACTATCAATAATTAGAGTATTATTTCTAGTAATTAAGCTTTCTATCACACAGCTATATTAAACTAAATTTAAAGATCTAAGAAATGTTAGAATTATCTGGTCCCCTGAAAAGCAGTTTTATAATCTGTGATTTCCTTGGTAGATAAACTGGTGATACACCAGAAAGTCTATTTCCACATTCCATCAACGTAACTTGATAGGACATGACAATTTACTGATTTGACAGTGACATTCAACTGAATGATAATGACTCATAAGTAAACCATTAGGATAAAGTCTCAGATTGGATAAAATGTAAAAAGGAAGAAATTAAATGGACTAGATTTTAGGAGAGTTGAGAAAGTGATCAATTGTAATATGGTTCTCTGGTAAAATAAAATGCCCTAAAAATTTTTAATTCTCTTAAATTCTTAATAAGGAATCTAAAAGTATATTCTCATTATTCTTCTGATAAAGTTGCTAATCAAGCAGTCAGAATGTTTTCAAGGCCTCTGCACATCAGAAATAATTCATTTGTTTCTGATGTTCACAGCAATCTAATAATTATAATGGTATTTCAAGGTACCTACAATCCATAACCTCACACTTACAACTCTTAAAAGCACCTGGATTGTATTACACACCTTCTATGGTTTACTTTGGAAAAACACTTAAAATTGAACTTCTTGTACATTACTATATATTCAACTGTGCCTCTAGAATTTATGCACTAGAACGAAGCCTGAAGAACTTCTGTATTCTTTGTTCACTAATTATTTCATGTTTCCATCGCAACTAACATCACAATTAAGATCTTTATGAGTAAGGGCCATGTTTCATGCTTCCTTTGTATACCAGAAATGCTAAGTAACTTTTTACTGGCAGGTAAGAAAAGTGACCAAGTAAACAGCAATAAACAATTTTAGATGATCTGACTACAAGCAGCAAAGAAACAGGCATGAGAAGTAGGGGGAAAAGGTTGATCACAGAAAAAACTAATTCCAGATATTAGATGCTTTAAGGTTTTTTTACTCTCTACACCACATATTCTAAGTACAATCAGGATTTTCTCAGTGGGTGTATATATTATGCATATTAGAATGCTACAGTAATTAACCTTCACATTATGTTATGTAAAGACTTTAATTTCATGACAGCTTCTATGGGACAATATGAAATGAATATATAAAAAGTTTATCTAACTTTTAAGTGTATAACATTTCAAACTTAAAAAGACCTACAAGAACATCCCACACTTATTTTCCCTTCACCTTGTTCACTTGATACAGTATCCCTCACTAGTAGAGATGTTAATGTAGGCACTTTCATAAAACCTTTACATCAACTCTAAAGTTATGCATTAGCCTAGATGTGTAAGACACATCTCATTTCCTTGACATGTCACAGACGCCTCCAAACAATGTACTTCTGTGCACAATACGTTAGGTTATGGCAAAATAAGTTAAACATTCAGTAAAATGAATAAAAAATAACTCCAAAGTTACACAAAAGGTTACCTTACCAATAGAAATTTATAAAATACTCTCAAAAAGTTTAAAGACACTACAAAGTCAGGAACTATCAATTTCTAAGGTAAAAAAGCCAATTTGAAAGCATGAAGTTTGATTTTTTAAAAATGCAACATAGCTGCATTACACCATGCAATGACTGAACAAGTTTCAGGTTGTATCAAAACCTGGTTACAGGTTTCTTTCATTAAATCTATTAACATATAATATACCCTTAGCCGTCAAGTAAACAAAATGATAATGGTGTTTTTAGGCACACTGTTTTTAATGTACTTCTATTTTTTTCAACTTACTAAATATATGAGATTTCATTGTTACAAATGTTGGTTCCAAATTTTAGACTGTTACTGATATGTAGATACCACAAACAGCATGTACAGTTCCCCAAAGAATTACAAGTTACAGAAGACTTTTGCTTCAGATCCCTACCTCCCATGTTTATTGCTCCACGGGGACCCATATCACCCATTCTCATTTCCTGTTCTCTCTGTAAGTAAGCATAGTTGTCACAGTCAACCTATCGATCTTATGACTTTACATTTCCCATCTAAAATCAGAAAGAAAAGAATAAATTGGGACATCACTTTCCATTAAAAAAAAAATTAAAATTTTCCAACATCACTTACTTAATAAACCTGAAAAGAACTTCGGTCTCCCAGGTTCGATATGCCACAGTGCTTAGAGCATTCAGTTTATACTGCTAGATTATACTGTCAGATTACATAAAATCTACCACAGATGTTTTTAATGTTCTTAGTTCAATAGATCAATGGCTAGATTCCAAAAAAGAAAAATCTAGCATTAATAACCACCAGGACCCACTATTTCACTGAAGTCTTAAAACAGAAATGACCGTTAATCCTTTTATATGCAAATGTTTTCAAACATCCAACACAAACAGCTGTGGGCACTAAGATTAAAATAAAGTTATAGACAATTTTCATTTTAGAAATACTGCAATACACACTTGAGTTTTTATTCAAATATCCAAGCATCGTTTTACCCAAGATATGACCTATACAGGCCATGAAAGTCTCCCAGCACACAATTATTAAAAATTCAACATAGCACTGCTTCCTTTATTTGGAAATCTAAATAAAAGTGTTATTACACAGTTGCCAAATTCTGAAACAAAATGCTAAGGTTAATAGTGATACAAAGGTCATGCAAATTACAAAATGTTTTAAATTTCAGTAAAATTCAACTGCTTCTAAAAAACTTCATTTACTACCAGTAGTTACATAGAGGTAACTTCAATGAAATCTCTAGGTGAAATTACTCCACATACTGTGATGGAAATTTGCACTATTATTTAATGATCTTTTCAATTATCAAATCAGTGTTAAATGTAGCAATCATAAAACACATTCTGAGACAACTGTAGCAATGTCTAAATCTTTAAAAAGCACCCTTTTTCTACTTTTAAAAGCAATTTTATTAAAATGTGCTTAAAATTCCACTTAGTAATACAAAATACCAGTGAAAGCACCTATAAAAGCTAGAAATAAAGAAAAGCTTATGGTAGACAAATGCCATTAAGCAGCAAATCAACTGCCCAGATGTAACCTGATATGTCTGAAGACGTAACTTTGAATGAAACTGTTACAAGGAAAACATCACACAGCATCATAAAGAAATGTTTTATCAAGTTATTTAGAAAATGGAAATCCCAAATCTTTCTTTAGACTGTTTTTTTTTAAACTTTACAAAAAACAAATTTGTCTCTTCTTATAAAACTTTTGGCTAGTGATGGACACTACTGACTAGCAAAAGAGCTAGACTATTTTATAGAATGGATTTCTGATAAAGTCATATGGAAAATACTATTTTATGATCACATATAATACTATCATCAATAAATCAAACCAAGTTGTCATTTCCTCATCACTAAAACCTGATAAAATGTGGACTGCTTCAGCATATCCAAACTATTCCAGGTATTAGTTATAGCAGATTCTTGTTACTGAAAAGCTGGTCCATTTCAGCACCACAGTAAAATACACGGATTTTTTTTTTTTTTTTTGATCATGACATTTTTGGGGAATAAGGGATTAATAATTTGTATTTTTACTTTTGGATTTGCCTTAGCTATTAAAGATGAGAAATGTAGCATCTAGCCACTAACATGGTAATTATGACAGTCTTACTGTTTGAGACTTCAATTTTCAAATCTCCCTTATAAATTCTGACATGCTAACTGGTGCCTGTGATTCACTGGTGGGGGCAAGGAGGGAGACAACTTTTTTACTATTTCCTTACAATTTCAGCTTTACCTATCACTTTCCAAAGTAACGTTTAGCTTTACTATTCACAAAGTACTTTTAAAAAATTGTTCTTAAATTATTCTATTCCATTTCCTTCATTAGCAGAATTCTGGAGAGACTATAGGTTTTCAAAAAAGCTTTTATTAATTAAGTATTCTCCACACCCAGTGTGGGGCTCAAACTCATTACCTCAAGATCAAGAGTCACATGCTCTACTGACTGAGTTACCCAGGTGCCCCTAGATTTATGATTTTAAGTCAATTATTCAACAGTGGCCATAACATTCCCTTTCTGATGCTCTATTAGAAACTGATTCCAGTTCTATAGTATCTTTCTTTAAATGAGATAATCAGAATGTCTTATGATAATCCATGCTAATGTAGCCTATCACTATGCTAAAACACCAATATATATATTATAGCATTTTCCACTAAACATACATATATTCCATACTTAGTATTGTTGACATTTCCTTAAAGAAAAAGTACCAAGTACTATTTTATACAGCTTCACATGTAAGACTAAGAAAATGAGATGGTATAATTAGATGACAGATTATTTTTTAGCTATTTTAGAAAGAGCAAAAGAACTTTTCAGCTTCCTATAAGGTCATGTCTTAAGGTTACTGTTATTTTCTAAAAATTCACTGCTACTTATTTCTAGTAAAATGCAAGTCACATTATATTTAAGGGTAGGTTAAACAATGAAAATTAAGACAATACTTCTCATTATAACTTGATTTATCAAATATCAGTGAGAAACACTTGAAATTCACTGTAACTATGTACCCATCCAAAAAGCAATACACAAGACCTTCACTTCCATGAATTCTAGTATTTGAAGTTAGAACTGGCGCATAATATAAGCCAAATTTTGAAAGACTGCACTGTAACAAGATACTAAAGCTATGATAAAAATTTGGTTTAATTAATTCAATTACTCTTCATAGCAACCCTGTAAGATAGGTCTACGGTTATCTGATTTTAAAGATCATAAAACTAAGGCACAGCACTGTCAAATAACTTACTCAAGTTTGAACTGACCTATGAAATTCTGCCAAAATAGAGTTCATAAAGTTTTCACCTTCACAAAGCACCTTCATTTTTTTTTTCAAGGATTCCAACAAAGACTAAAAAAGGGAAGGTTCTTAATTTATTCTATGTTCATAAGAAGTTGTGCCTTTCTGGGGCACCTGGGTGGCTCAGCTGGTTGAGCATCTGTTTAGCTCAGGTCATGATCTCGTGGTTCATGAGTTCGAGCCCTACATACGGGTCTGTGCTGACAGCTCAGAGCCTGGAGCCTGCTTTGGATTCTGTGTCACCCTCTCTCTCTGCCCCTCCCCCACTCATACTCAGTCTCTCTCTCTCTCTCTCTCTCTCTCAAACATAAACATTAAAATTTTAAAAAGACATTATTTTTTTTAAATTGTACGTATGTATTCCTGAGCCTGTCACTGAACTATGCTTATATTCACAGGTGACCAAAAAAGTAAGCAAAATATGACTAATTTCCAGAACCACATATCAAAGCAGCATTCCATTAAAACAGTGGATTCTCAAAGTGTGGTTGATGTGAGTACTGAGTCCGCAAGACTTTTTCAGGAAGCACACAAATTCAAAACTTTTCATGTCTTACTAAACACTAGAACATACATGCTAACTTGAATATAAATTAAAAAATTAAAATATATAATAAAAAATAATAAAAAAATAAACACTAGAACATGGATATAAGACTATGATCTAGTTGGGCTTTTCAGTCTATCAACTATTGTGTGGATGATGCAAAAGCAATGACAGGCAAAAATGTTGAGATTTTAGCACAAATCAAGGCACTTCCATTCAATTTTTACTAGTAACTATCATTGTATTCTTCACACACAAACTGCAGTTTTAAATTTTCAACTATGAGTACCTAGATGAAGCAGTTAAAATGAGTATTAAACCACCACATGCCTTTTTAATAATCTATGCAACAAAACAAGATACATACATAAAGCATTTCTGCTTGCATTCTGAAATAGGGTGGTTCTTCAAGAAAAACCATTCTTATGACTGGGTTGCAAACTGAACAAGATGTCATCTGACAAACTACGGTTACTGACTTGTGTACAGGTATTCCTTGCTTTTTGAAAGTGTGCATGCATTACACCACTTAGCTTTTATGAGACACCTACATTTGTAGTGTTTTTGCTAACCAAACAGCACCCAAAGATTTTCACTTTTATGGAAAAAAGGCAAAAAGTAAAAATAAAGTTCAGTGTGTTTTGCAGCAAGCAATTTCAGAGACAGCACAAACCTAGAGCAGCAAGACTGGCACAGCCAAGCTCTTTCTTTCCCTGGGAACTAGACTCAACATCTCAACACCAAGCTGCCTGTATCTGTGAACATCTGTGCTCTAACTTGACTTATTCTGTGCATCAGCTACCAAGATGTGCCCTAAGGTTTCAGAAGAAGCCTAAGGGGTTATTTTTTGGGCCTGGAAACCCTCAAAACATTTTTCATATAAATATTAATGGTAACTGCTTCTTCATTTTATGCCATTTTGGCTTACAAAAGGTATCACAGGAATGCTATACTTTTGGACAGTGTTTGGTACACATTTTCTGATAAGATCAGTGGCTGATATGTTAAAAATGTGACTTGTTTTTTATTTTGTATAATAAAATACATTAAAATATGGAAGATTTGCATAACTCAATAGGTCAATATTTTTATAATGTTTGGTATATGACATGACAAAATCATGCATTGGTAAAAGATCCATTCAAAGTTTAAGGCAGCCCAACGGATTATAATACAATGAAAACTGTCAAGTTTCACTGTAATATTAAACAAAAATATCCACAAGTATCTGTAAATGTTAAAATATACTCATCTCTATTTACTAATTTATCTAAGTGAAGCCAGATTTTCTTCATGCACTTCAACCAGAAGAGCATTTTGCAACAGATGGAATGCAAAAGCAAATATGGGAATCCAGCCATTTCCTATAAAGCCAAACATTGAATAAATTTATAAAAGAGTAAAACAATACCACTCTTCCCACTACATTAAAGTGGAACTTCAAAAAGATCTGCAAAAATATAATATAAGGCGACTGTTCCCACTACAACCCACTTTCTTTCAAGTTTCTCTCTTAATTTCTAATATGGTAAACACTGACATAACCTAAATAAAGCTCTTAGGGGTCTTCAATAATTTTTAATACTGTAGAAAGATATCAAAACCAAAGAGATTAAGAACCACTGCTTCTAAGTTCCGGTCAGTATTTGCTCATGAAAATTTAAGCAGCAGAAAATCTGCACTAATGTAAACTAAACATTATTTTATGTAAAATAGGATCTTTTCCTTTAATACTTAACACTCAGGATACCAACCTGTGAATTTAAAGATCTCGTACTTTTTTTAGATAACCAAATTTAAAGAATTCACACAATACAAAAATAAGGCTAAAATAAATTATACTATATGCCTAAGGTTTAGAAAAGTGAGCTACAGAAATGACAACATAGTATCAACTGACACAACACTTTGCAATGAGTTGATAGAATATATTCATCTAACACTCATTAATCTAAATCCTTGTTAGAATGACAAGGATCATTATTCTTTAATCTGTAAACATCTTTCATGTACACTTCTGAAGAAACTTCTAGGGATTGACAAGGGATCACCATGTACCATTTAGGTTCAATGTCTTAATAGAGAAAATGCTAAAATTCTTGATGTAAAAATACTGATACAGAACATTTAAATCTACTAAATGATATATAATTTTAGAGAAGATTCTAAGTTTTGGGAAATAACAAGATTCGGCCTTTTTATCATTAAACATTCCTAAATATAAATTACATTTAGCACTCAGAAATCTATCTTTTCCTTCACTGGAGAAGTTTACACAAAAGAATAATAAGATTATTAGATATCTAGTTAAACTGTTAAGGAGAAATAAACAAACTATTAGTATCTGAAATTTTCACTATATAACAAACACAACATATCTGGAAAAAAAACTGGAATAAAAATCAATTACATGAAATATTAATAGGTATAAAGAAAAATTACAAAAATAACCACTAGGTATCTTTGCCAAGAAATTATTCACTCCTTTAAAAAGTGTTACAATACTGTTAAAATAAAAATAATTTTAAACTAAAAAGGGAAGTAAGACATGTTTCCACTGATATAAATAATAGCATGCAAACTTTCCAACATAACCAACAGAGAATGCTTGGAAGACTTAAAATTTCTACTTCAAGTAATTAAAAACAAGAATTTCCCAAACATACTACTTACTCACTACTAGAAAGAGAAGGGGGGATGTTTTTAAGTAACATGAGACAGTCTTTCAATAAATACAATTTATGGTGATTTTTTTACCCTCAATTTGAATACATGCATTCCATGATATCTGCACCCCTGAATACTGGAGAAATGTTCTTCAGTTATGTGGTTGTTAAAATGGTATTTTTACACCATATATCATTAGGGAATTGCAAATTAAGACAACAGTGAGATACCACATCAATCAGAATGGCCAAAATCCTAAACACTGACAACACAAAGCATGACAAGGATGTAGAGAAATAGGAATTCTCATGTATTGCTGACAGGGATTATAAATGGCATGTTTACTTTTCTAGAAGACAATTTAACAGTTTCTTACAAAACTAAACATACATACATACAATCCAGCAACCACACACCTTGATATTTACACAAAGATGAAAACTTATGACCGCACAAAAACTTGCACATGGATGTTAATAGCAACTAAATTTAGTCATAATTGCAAAAACTTGGAAGCAACCAACATGTCCTTATTAGGTGAATGGATCAACAAACTGCGGTAGCTCCAGACAATGAAACATTACTTGGCACTGAAAATAAACAAGCTATTAAGCCATGAAAAGACACAGAGTAACCTAAAATGCCATTACCAAAAAACCAATATGAAAAGTCTATATATTACAATTCCAACTATATGACATTCTGAAAAAGTCAAAACTATAAAGACAGTAACAAAATCAGTGCTTGCCCAAGATAAGGAAGGAGGGAGGGATGAACAGGCAGAGGACAGAGGATTTTTAGGGCAGTGAAACTATCCTGTATAGTGCTAACAATGGGTACATGTCATATTTGCCAAAGGCCACAGACTGTGCAACACCAAGAGTCAACCCTATGGTCTTTGGGTGATGAGGATGTGTCAATTTGATAGTGAAGGAGTCGGTAAGTTAGGGGAAGGAGGTATATGGGAAATCTATCTTCGGCTCAATTCTGCTATGAGTTTAAAACTGCTCTAAAAAATAGTCTCTCCTAAAAAAAATAAAAACTAAACTAAACTAAAATAAAATAAAATAAATTAAAATACAATACAATTAATTAATTAATAAAAAATAGTCTCTTAGAGGCACCTGGGTGACTTAGTCAGCTAAGCATCGACTCTTGATTTCAGCTCAGGTCATGATTTCACGATTCAAAGGATGGAGCCCTGCATCAGGCTCTGTACTGAAGCGCAGAGCCTGCTTGGGATTCTCTCTTTCCCTCTGCCTCTCTCCCCAACTCGTTCTCTCTAAATAAATATTTTTTTTTTTTTATAAATTTTTTTTTTCAATTTTTTTTTTATTTATTTTTGGGACAGAGAGAGACAGAGCATGAACGGGGGAGGGGCAGAGAGAGAGGGAGACACAGAATCGGAAACAGGCTCCAGGCTCCGAGCCATCAGCCCAGAGCCTGACGCGGGGCTCAAACTCACGGACCGCGAGATCGTGACCTGGCTGAAGTCGGACGCCCAACCGACTGCGCCACCCAGGCGCCCCAAATATTTAAAAACTAATAAAATAAAAACTATTAAAAAAATTTAATGTTTCTTTTTGAATGATCAATTCCATATATAAATTTATACGACAAATTTTAGTCATGAAATAAAACTTTGTTACTTGTTAAATTTCAAATCAGAAATAAAATGAAACAACAAATACAAAAAGGGGGGCTTACTCTTAGCTCACTGCATTTGTTAACCTCAAAACATACCTCTGAATCTAAATTCATTCAATGTATTTTTAAAGCCTGGTTCAGGAATCTTAAAAGATTATTCTGGTGCCACCTGTCAAATTCAAAACTTAATTGCTGCTTTTTAATAAATAGAGTGATTTTCTAACTGAAGATTAATTAAATCTAATTACAAATAATCCACCATATATCAAAAGACAGAAGAGAATAAACTTATATTTAAACAAATTTATATTCAGCTGAGAAGAGTTTTAATCACATATCCAAGGGATACTTTCAAAATTATCATTATCATCATCTTTTTTCACTTGTCATAGCAAACTCTAAACACAGGCTTTTAAAGACTAAAACTGATTAAGAATATCTATTCTTCAAATTTAGTTATTTTATCCTAAACTCTTAAAGAAATCATCCATGTATCAGCTACAACACAAACACAGTATTTTTAGTACTACCCTATTAAAGCTCACATAATACTGGTAATTGGTTTGCAACTCTTCACTCATAACCTCCTAACCAGTACATTTCCTTATCAAAGTCAAAACAACTAACATGACTGACCAAGGTATGAAAGATGAAACAAAAGAACAAATATAAACTGTACAAGAAGCAATTCCAAACTGGTCCCATCAACAGAAAAAAGCAGTAGAATGTGCAAACAAAGCACAAGTGTTCCAATGTATAAAGAATTAAGTATATATTTAATGGGGAATCTTTGTGTGATGCTAGGTATTAAACAAATTATCTTAGTAGTTAGTATACCATAAGCTATGAAATTTTAACAAATTACATAGTTTTCTTACGTAGACAACTCAAAACAACAGGTTCAATTATAATAATTTTAAAAATATTTAAGTGGTAACTAAATAAAATTCGGGTATTTAAAACACAAATTTATAAGAAAAACTACTATTATAAGCATATCAACTGTTTATTTTTTTTTTTTTTTTTTTTTTTTTTTTTTAAAATTTTTTTTTTTTTTTTTCAACGTTTATTTATTTTTGGGACAGACAGAGACAGAGCATGAACGGGGGAGGGGCAGAGAGAGAGGGAGACACAGAATCAGAAACAGGCTCCAGGCTCTGAGCCATCAGCCCAGAGCCCGACGCGGGGCTCGAACTCACGGACCGCGAGATCGTGACCTGGCTGAAGTCGGACGCTTAACCGACTGCGCCACCCAGGCGCCCCGCATATCAACTGTTTAAAAGCAAAATTTAGGAAAACCAGTAACAGGACAAATGAAGAAGTTACCTTCTGAGAAACATGGTAAATTTACAACCAGAAAACAGGTTTTGAAACGTGGTGTACAATATAGTGCAGGATATCATAAGATAAAGTACAGGCAAACTTACCCATATAGTTTTCAATTACTTGATATTTTAAACAGAAATAAATGCATTTCATCAGCAGAGAATGCTCACAAACCCAAGTTTCCTGCCACTAACAGTTAGATAATAACTATCCATAGACATTCACATTTATTTAGTCTAAATTGTTATAAAACTCTGATATTTCAGGTGACACGACAGAACTTCATGTCCTCAATATAAAGTAAAGAAGATACTAGATTGAGACTGACCTAAAAAAAAAAAACAACTTTTTTTAATCACCTTGTAGAACTTAAAGGGGGGTTTCTAAGTATTCCATTAAGAAGTCACAAAGCAGAAATAACAAGCTAAATTTTTATGTCTTCATAGCATCTTTTTAATTCAAATTATTTAATATGTAAAAATTCTTACTAGTTTTATTATACATATTTGACATCTCAAAAGTGTTTACTTTAGTTAAACACCTCTATTTACCAATCTTGACTTTCCTCTTTTCCAACCCCTCAAAAAAAGGTAAACATTAAGCTAAAAGTCTTACCATTCTGAACCAAGTACGATTCAAAGAACTTACCATTTCAAAGGAAAAGACATGAGGTATACCTACAACACAGTGAATAATAAACCAATCATGTCAGTTTAAAAGAAAAAAAAAAAAAAAAAAAAAAACACTCAGGGGCGCCTAGGTGGCTCAGCTGGTTGAGCATCTGACTTTGGCTCAGGTCATGATCTCACAATTCGTGGGTTCAAGCGCTCCATCGAACACGCTGCTATCAATGCAGAGCCCACTTTGGAACCTCTGTCCCCGTCCCCTACGCTGCCCTTTCCCCGCTCCTGCTCACTCTCTCAATAATAAATTTTAAAAAAACATTAAAAAAAATACACCCAAGTAAGTTCCACAACAGTGCTGAGGCTACTCAATGCACTCGACACTCCCTTTGCAATCTCTTTCTATACTCTCAAAACTTATTTTTAAAGTTTATTTAAGAGAGAGCACACACACGTACACACAGGGGAGGGGCAGAGAGAGGAGAGAGGAAGAGAATCCAAAGCAGACTCCATGATGTCGGTATGGAGCTAGACGCGGGGCTTGAATCCATGAACCATGAGCTCATAACCTGAACCAAAATCAAGAGTTAAGACACTTAACCAACTGAGCCACCCAGGTGCCCCTAGACTCTCAAAACTTTTTAGCTTTATCTCTGTACACTCTGTGCAGATACTCTGCACCTACAATACTCTAATCAAAGAGACGGGGCGCCTGGGTGGCTCAGTCAGTTGACCAACTTCGGCTCAGGTCATGATCTCACAGTTCTTGAGTTCAAGCCCCGCATAGGGCTCTGTGCTGACAGCTCAGAGTCTGGAGCCTGTTTCAGATTGTGTGTCTCCCTCTCTGTCTCCGTCCCCTCCCCCGCTCATGCTCGCTCGCTCTCTCTCTGTCTCTCTCTCTCTCTCAAAAATAAATAAAACATTAAATTTTTTTTAACAAAATAAATAAGATACTCAAAGACCTAATCCTCAACTTGATTCACTTCTGTATCCTCTATGGTACTCAGCACTTTGAACACAGTAAAAACAGTGACCAAATTTTCTTACTAAATGGAAACCTCTAAAATCCTTCTGTAAGTCTAATACTCTGATGGGATATCCAAGTGAGATCAATGAACAGTTAGGTGTACTGAAAACCAAACATCAAAAATTGTTATTTGACTGTTTTTGAAAAACACTCTTCATTATGGGATTCCAATATGAAGTCTACAAAAATACATCAATAGTCTTAACACCAATCGTTTCAAAACTACAGATGTTTACCATGAGACATTAGTATTCAATAAATACCAAAGTATAGTGGCCCATAAACAACACTGAAAACCATGTGACTAAGCTGCACTGGTATCTGAAAAATAAGACACCAAACTATTTAATTCTCTGTTTATATCTAAGTAACCACAATATGACAAATGCAACACTCTCAAACTCAAAAAACTCAATTAAAGATCCATTAGTGGACAACAAAGTCAGAAAATAATTAGAATGCAATGTGGTAAGTACTAAAAAAGAATCATTATTAAAAATGATACAGCTGAGGTGAGTAGTAACAGAAGGTTATGCATGCACTGAGTGTATGCAGACATTCTCCAGGAGAAGAAAAGAGATAAAGAAATTTTTCTGGATTATAAGCCTCTCTGAAACTCTAATGGAAGGTTAAGACAAAAAAAAGACACTAGTCATCTAACATGACATAAAAATAATTAAGTACAATAAAGTATCCTCTGGTAAAGTTGGTATAGAGTTTAAGAGAGGCTCAGTAAGCATTTCCCTTTGGAGTCATTTGGAAGACTTTTAAATATGAATGATAAAACAGAAGAAGAAAAAACCATTAATTGTAATCATAATGTATGATGAAGATAACCATACATCCTGGTTTGCAAGAGACTGCCCATTTTATGCCTGCTGTAAAAAAAAGTAACTTTAAATAGTACCTATATTCAGTTGTCCTAGTTTGGTTGAAAATTCTTGAGGTTTTCCCCTACAAATGATTAGATAATACTAAAACTATTAAAAAACCCTTTTGAGGGGCGCCTGGGTGGCGCAGTCGGTTAAGCGTCCGACTTCAACCAGGTCACGATCTCGCGGTCCGTGAGTTCGAGCCCCGCGTCAGGCTCTGGGCTGATGGCTCAGAGCTTGGAGCCTGTTTCTGATTCTGTGTCTCCCTCTCTCTCTGCCCCTTCCCCGTTCATGTTCTGTCTCTCTCTGTCCCAAAAATAAATAATAAATGTTGAAAAAAAAAAAAATCCTTTTGAGAAGTGATCAAAGATTTCAACAGCTGGTTAAAAGTGATACATTTCTTCAACCCAAATACCCCCAATCGTCAAAATTCTAACGATCACTTCCAAAGTATATATGAACATAACAAACATAAACATATATTGATTTTTGTATTCACTGGACTACAAAAGTATAAGTCTAGTTCCAATTACGCTCCATCCCAAATATTCAGAAAAGTTCTTGTCTCACTGTAAGAAACACATTAAATTATTTTAGTAAATAAATGAAAACATTAACAATAAAAAAACTGGTCACAACTAGAACATTATATGGCAGATCACTGCAATGTAAATGCTATAATTTTGATCATCATCATCATCATCATGCCCAAACCACTGTAACTGAGCTGCTATTATAACAGCAATAGGTACTAACCTATCCCCCCAGGTCACACCTAAATCTGACACCAAGCTCTACAGCAAATAATTCTTCCGTTATTTCCACAGAATAATGAAGATGCTATAAAAATCCCTTGTAAAATATGTCCTTTTTCTGAATGCTTCAGGTATTTAGACTTCTAAAAAATAATCTTCTTCTGCAATAAAATCAAATCATTTATTAGAGCTAAATAATTTATAGGAAGAGGAGTAATAGCCACGTGGAAACCACAAAATGGCAACTTCTCTCAAAAATTCACAGATCATTTCAGAAAATGTTATTTGTACCTACTTATTAGTAATTAATGATTATCATCAGTTCTCTGTGCCAACAATCTATTAATGAAATTTTATTACTAGCTAGAGTTTCTGTTGAGTTTTGTACATGACACATCAGAGAAAGCTGGGTTGTAAGTAAATCAGTTAAGAAAAACAATGCCCACTCAAGAAGGAGGAAAAAAGACTAACATAAAGAAGTGGCTGATTAAATAGGTCAAATTTGGCAATGCTGATCAAGAGAAGGTAACATTTGAAAGAACAATGCTTTATGTCTCTACTAAGAAAACATTTGAGAACTCTAAGATATCAGCTGTGGGGCAATGATGCCTTATCAAACAGTTCCTCTAATAACTTTTGCTCTGATTTATAACCATAACTACCAATAAACCTTCAGGTC
Source organism: Puma concolor (assembly GCF_028749965.1). Lineage (NCBI taxonomy): Eukaryota > Metazoa > Chordata > Mammalia > Carnivora > Felidae > Puma > Puma concolor. Next base: position 241,592,735 of record NC_141667.1, on the reverse strand, counting down.
ACTAATTTGGACTCTTCAGGGACTTTGATTCTAGGATAAGAGGTGCTCTGTTCAATGAGACTTCCAAAAACACTGGAAAAAAGCATATTAATTAATAAATTTACTTTTAATTCACAAACTCTTTGAGTTTGGTTAACATGAGTCACTTTTTACAGATTCCTCCCAACTCCCAACAATCTGGACCTAGACCAGGGGTCGGCAAACTTTTTTGGTAAAGGGCCAGAATAATATATATTTCAGGCTTTGCAGGCCAGAGAGGCTTGATATAGTCTCATGCGGTTGTGTCACAACTAGTCAACTCTATCATCTTTGGGCAAAGCAGCTATAAGCAAAACACAAACACAACAGGCAGTGTTCAGATTTGACCAGGCTTACCCTAGTCTGTCAACCCCCAGTCTAGATGAAATACTTAACAAAAAGTTTAAAAAGTTAATGTATGATTTGAGACAATACCTGTAGGTATTGTCCACATATAGGCTGAAAGCTCAACTTTCACACCGAAGTTGTCACACCAAAATCCCACAGAACACTATTCACATAGAATGTTGTGCTACTTACATTGTTAAGTGTATGAATCCTATTCCCCAAGTTGATTGACTCTGAGCCCTCCCTTCAACTCCCCAGGTCCCAAAAAAAATTGAACTACTACTATTCTTATTTCAATATTTCGACTATGTCTCATTTCAACATATGGCTAACAGTCTATTTTTGCTAATGAAAATAAGCAAGCTGAAGAGCTTCTTAAGATGCAGATCCCATGGCTCCAACCCAGACCCACTGTATCAAAAATATGTAGTGGATTGGAAAGCAGGCATTTTTCTTTAAGTTCCATAGATGTGCTGCAAAGGTTGAATACTAGTGAATGTAGCCAAAACTGTGATCAACGGAGAATGCATTAGATTCTACTAGAATCACAAAATGATTCAATTTGTAGGTTGAAGACCTAAGACAAAAACCTACATTTTTAAAAAAGATCCCTGAGTGTTTATTATGCACTATTTGAGAAACACTACCATGGAAGAGGCATTTATACCCTTAGCCTCTGGCTACATCTCTTTAATGCTTTTGGCCTACTAACATACTAGGTAGCTACAATGGAACAATTCTAACAAAAGACACATAACTGGATCAAATTACTGCCTTAGCATGTAATGTACATTTATTTTCAGGTTTATTATGTACATATGTTTAAATATCCAAGGCTATTCCCACCTATTCAAACAAAAATAAAAATTCTTCAAAATTCTTCAATATTCTTCATGTATGTATTTCAAAAATCTGAAGGGCTATTCTTTTATTCACTAAAACACAAATATTAATATTTACCACACCAAAAAGAAACTTCTAATAAAAAAAAATACTTCTAAAGTCTTAAAACACTGCCCCAATCTACCTAAACAAGGTAGTTCATAACTACTTGATACAACTACATACAACTACAGTAGCATGTCCATGTTTTTATAATATCATTTTCTCAAGAAAGCCAAGTTTACTCTAAGAAACTTCATTAAAAAATATTCTAATTAAAGCCTCCACTTTACTCCAAGGCAAACTGAATCCACAGAAAAAGACTGGTACACTGTAGTATTTAAATGTTTAAACTCCTAAGTCTAGGGGCACCTGGGTGGCTCAGGAAGTTAAGCATCTGACTTAAGCTCAGGTCATGATCTCAAGGTTCTTGAGTTCCAGCCCCACAGGAAGCTCTCTGCTGTCAGCAAAGAGCCTACTTTGGATCCTCTGTCTCCCTCTCTCTCTGCCCCGCCCCCCACTCACACTTTCTCTCTCTCTCTCAAAAATAAACATTTTAAAATAAAAAATAAAAATAAATAAAAAATAAACTACTTAATCTATAGTAAGTGGAGTAACCTCAAAAGCTATTAAATTGTGTGAGTAGAAAATCTCAACCTAGTAAGTACTATCTAGAAAATGGTTCAAATACACTCAACTATAATAAAGATAAGCCTAAGTGTAGGGCACAGCACAAAAATATATACATTGTTATGGTAGCCAAAAATATATTATGCTATAGAAATGAAAAGTAACATGTTTATGATTACCAGAGCTATTATCAAAGAGCTTGACTTCTAAGAAATAAGGTATGAAATTAAAATGGCAACCACTAGTTGACGAAGTTCTGACATATCTTTGAAACCCTTAAAAATATGTTCGTATGTCATAAAATTATGATAAAGTTGAGGCTAACAAAGAAAAACATGACCAGACATGACTGTGTGTTTTCCCTGTTTTATTACTTAAAAAAAAAATTATTATTCAAGGAACAAAATATGAATATCAGCTTTTATTTCATACTTTAAAACCCATACTATTATTTGTGTTGGAATATATCTAATAGGAATATTAGAAAGAAATGAGTGGTGGCATCTTAAACCAAGTAAATCTACTTTATACTTCACTCTTACTACTTGGGCAAGCTGAACACTTACCATTTGATTCCTCCCTTTAAACTGAACAGTGAAAAAAGAGAAAGCACATAAGAGGGCCTAATTTCAAAGCTTTTAAAAACAAAAACAAACATTAATTGAAAAATTTTTCCCAAAGACAGTTTTCAAAGTAAATGAATAACTGATACAATTCAATGTTTTCTCTATTAACAAAGAATAGTCAAGACCAATAAAGAGCTTTTGTTAACATTTCTTTAGTGTTTCATTAGCTTATATTAACAAGCATTATGAAGCTAGGAACCAAATAAAACTGATACCAAAATGATGAAAAACTTGTCTATCTATAATTTCTAGTCTCAAAAAAAAATCTAAAAATCCGACGGAGACTATATTTTCCCCTAAATATTTAATTCCATTGTTACATACTATTTTAAATACAGTTTCTCTTCAGAAAATTAAGAATCTAGTAATGCTGTGCTCTAACAAGAATATTAATTAAAAACAGAAACAAAAAACAAACAAAAAAACCCAGCACCAGCTCTCCAGCCCAGGGTTTAGCAAACATTTTCTGTACAGGGTGAAAGAGTAAATATCTTAGGTTTTGTGAGTCACAAATACTTTCTAACATTCTTTTATTTTTCTTATCCACCAACTCTTTAAAATGTAAACACCGTTCTTAGCTCGGTGGCAGAGTGGTATGAAACTAGGCAGTGGTCCCAGGCTATAGTTTGCTGACTTCTACTCTAGCCAAATTAATCTCATGATGCTTCAAATATGCAATATATACTTTAAGTAACTACTTGAAAACAAAGATATCATAATGTTAAAATAGATCATCATCTACATTTTCTAAGAGCATAATCCTGTGAAACAATAATATATTTTTGAAATGCCAAAAAATCCATCATGAGTATTTTAAATACGTTTCTTCTCAAAGTTCACTGGATATTTGTAAAATTTTACCCACCATTAAAATGAATTTTAAACATAACAAATGTTTTCAAATTAAAGAATCTACATATTCCAATTTTAAATTGCAGCAACATTTCCAAATAATTTTTTAATAGAGAAAATTAAAATCTGCCCTTCATTAATTATACCTATATTAAATGCCACTGAACATATATTAAAAAGTGGTATTTTAAAAATTGTGAAATAATTTCAAAGAGTCTGCAATCAAGTTTATGATATAGCCAACTTAAACAGCAGAACGCATTTTACTTTTTTCCTAAGTCACCTAAATGATTTATATGACGTTATTACAAATAGCTACACGTGTGTTCCAAGAATTTAAAGTTTATGCCAGAAGAATAGTAAGAAAGAGAATTCCGCCATCTTTAACCATAAGCAAGCACTTTAGGAAAAGAAATGTTCAGGTACATAAAGGGACAAGGAAGAATTTCCTAATCCTAAATGTTACAAAATAGTTCCCCTAAGAAATGTTATCATAGGTTGTTTACATCTTGATAATATTTGAAAATAAAAACATGTAATCACTAGTTTCCAAAACATGGACCTGCAAAATTTTAGTGTATGTGCTGCCAAAGCGAGCACGGGCCTGCAAAATTTTAATTCCACATACTCTCATGACATCATAAAATATCCTCGCATTGATAAATCCAACAGATTTACATTCACATGTAACAACCAAAAGACCAAATACCACAGGTTAAAATATATCATAAGCAAATACTATGTATCCAAGGAGGAAAAAGAGAATTGCAAAATAATGCTAGAAATTACTCAAAAGAAAATTTATAATGCTTAAAACGCTCAACTAATTCGGTAATGGAATTTAGGTATCAATTAAACCTTTAGTATGATTTATAAATAATAAGAAACTTTCCTAACTGAATTTAAATGCCACGTAATTTTTAGTCAAAGTTATTGACTTGATGCAAGCTAAGATAAAAATTTCTTGTTGTTACACAAGTTAGGATGTATTTTTTTCTGTGCGTATCCTTCTTAATGAAAAAAGTTTAAAATTTTTCTAGGGACAGAAGAACGGGGACAGAGAAGGCCAGCAAAGAGAGTCATGACTTAATAATATTAAGGAATCATGGCTTTTGAACAGCTAGAGAAAAAAACACTAGTAAATATTTTTCAGAATAATGACTGTTAAAATGGCATTCATCTAAAGGTGAAGAATAAGACTGTTAGTTAACAATAAGAACATGTGCATTATAACATATCTGAAGTATTCGTGTTTGCCCCACCATTTTGCCTACCCAAAACAAAAACCTGAATTAGACCAAACCTTTGGAACTCCTGTTTATGAGAAACTCAGGGATAAAGAAACTTGTTAAACATCACTGCAAGGATAAATTCAACAAAATATAGGATGTGAAATACTCTAAACAACAAGGATCTGTTTCTTAAAAAGATAAAAATTTAAAGGGGGAAGAGAAAACCTACAGACTAAAAACACTAGATTTATCAGCCAATTTGAAGAAACCAATTGTAAACAAACAAAATAAATAAAATATATAAATTTTATTTATATTTTATAAAATAGATCTCCATGCTGATAGAGCAGAGCGTGCTTGGGATCTTTCCTCTCTACCCCTCTCTCTCTGTTCCTCCCCCACTCTCACACATGTGCTCTCACTTTCTCAAAATAAATAAACATTTAAAAAATAATGACAATTCAGGAAAGTGGGTATACTTAAAGATGAAAAGACCAGCTATGTGTTGATAACTGTCATCGTTGGGTAATAAGCACATACTAGTGTACCTTTGTATATACTATTCTACATTTGTAAATATCTAAAATCATCTAATACAAAGAATTTTTAATATCAGTAAATGATGAAATCAAGTAGAGAATATAGATTTATCAAGAGTTCTAATTTAGTAGCATATATTAAAAAAAAGATAAAGTAGAAAATTTTTAACATCCTTTTCATAAAACATTAATAGTATGTTCAGAAACTTCTTTTAAGTTATTACCTGTAGGAAGTTAAGAAAATCATTAGTTTAACATAAACACGAGAAATTCAGGAAGACTAAAAAATATATAAACCAATATCCAAAGAAATTAAATATACACTGTGCACCTAACAATATAAAATAATTTTAGTTAACTAGTACTTTACTTACATTCTCCATATAGTTTGGCTTAAAGCCCTCTTGCTGTCGCCTGAGTTCCTCCTGTTCTCTGTGTCGGATCATTTCTTCCTCACGGCGACGGTGCTCTTCCTCATGTCTGAAAGATTTTTAAATAAAAATTGCAACATGTAAGCCATTACCAGGAATTGTATTTCATGTAAAACAAAACCATTTATAAGTAACTTTATGCAAAATCTGTGAATAATGATTGACTTACTAGATTTACCTTCCTTCTTCTAGTTTGCTCTAAACCTTAATTAATCAAGTAACCCAAAGAAATAAAAGTACCTAGGGTAAATCAAAAAACAGAGTAACAACATGTAACTAAGTTAGTTATGTGCTTATGGTCAAGAAATCAGGAGTCCAAAAGCTCAAACATGTAGTCTCTTACTGTATATAAAGAGAAAGGGGTGGGATCTATCACTGGCATAAAGGCACTCAGAACCAATCCCAATCTAAGCCACTGCAAAGAACAAAACTGCCTAGTCAAAAAATCTACCGTGTCTAAGGAATCCTTAACAAACTCTCTCTCCATTTTATCAACTCCCTGAAGAAAACCTCTAGAACAGGTGTCAGGTTACCATCTGTTTTTGTACATCAAGTTGTAAAAGACAATCATGTACTTAATGTCTATAGCTACCACTGGGTCAGAGCAGTGCTGAGTAGTTGAGACAGAAACCATATGACCTGCAAAGCCTAAAATATTTACCGTCTAGTCCTTAGCCGTTTTCCAAGAAAAAGTTTGCCAACCTCAGTCCTAGAGGTATATTTAAGCATGTGAGAGAAAAAAATATTGAACTATAATATGTGTGCACAATTACTAGTAAATCAGCAATTACTTATGATTACAAGAAAAAAACCTACAAAATAACACTGAAGTTATTAACAGGCTCACATTATATTGGCTTTTATGTCAATGCAAATTCAAGTGTATATGCCTCCACCCAAAAAATAAAAAATAATTTAAATAGTGAAGACTATATAATACTGATGTCCTCTCATTAAGTCACACTTTCTAAATTGCTCATTTAAGTACCTTTATTACACTAAGTGTAACAATCAAATTTCAAGATACTCTGTTGTTTGTTGTATAATGCTTCCTCCCCTAAATACAAGTCCATGAACCAAAAGAAATGATATATCCCACAGACAGCACAAAAACCACTGGTTGAAGAATTTGTGTCAGACCACAGGTTAGTAACAAGACAATGTTTCTAAGAAATTTTAAGCAAAATCTAGACTATTTTGAGATTTTTGTCTAAGTCTCCAATATACATTTCCATTGTAAATTGAGTATTCAAGTAAAATGGTTAATCCACTTCTTGGACGTTAACACACTCATAAATTTTACTATAAAGAAAACACTTTCATATTCACATAGCTGAAAATATATGCAGGTACAGGTAAAAATTTCCTATTCAATAGGGCGCTTGGGTGGCTCAGTCAGTTAAGTGTCTGACTTCAGCTCAGGTCGTGATTTCATAGTTTGTGAGCCTTGTGTTGGGCTCTGTGCTGACAGCTCGGAGCCTGGAGCCTGCTTTGGAGGAGAGTCTTCCTTTCTCTCCACCTCAGCCCTGCTTGCTCTCGGTCTCCCAAAAATAAGTAAACATTAAAAAAAATTTTTTTTTAATTTCCTATTCAAAAACTCTAATACTATGTATGTTTTGAAATTCAGTTTTCCTGATTTCAAATAGATTTATAAACCAGGAGGAAAAATAAGGTGAAAAGGTATAATCACTTTAAACATCTATTTTTCCCTTCTTTTCCTTTGTCTATAAATTCGAGAAGTTCTACTTAATTTTGAAATAAGTTCTGATACCACACCGGTAATTCCAAAATCTGAACATACAGACAATATTCAGAAATATTCCCTATTGTACATACGTTTGCTTCTAATTTTTTCTATTCCACAAGATGCTTTAATGAGTATCTTTACATGTACATTTAATGTCTCTTCAAGTGAAGGATAGCTTCCTAGGTTACATTTACAAATGGAACTAATAAGTAAAAAAGGTGTGGCAAATTTTAACATCCTTCATGTTACACTTAAATGCAAAGTGATAAAACTTCAATTTTACAACTTAATTTGAACCCACTAATTATTCTCAGGCCTCACATATTTTTGTAGGGCTTTGAAATTATTCTCAGGCCTCACATATTTTTGTAGGGCTTTGAAAAATAGAAAGGACCTAGAAACTAAACGATGATATAAATAATGGATAAAAGTGTCCTGCTATTCTTTGTTCCTATTAGCACATGCCCTCCACACATGTTGCAGGGCTAAGTTAAGATCTTTGTGTTGAAATGACATAAAAAAGGAAAACAGGTGGATGGATAGATGAGTGAGCAGAAGGGTGGTAAGGGAAGGAATGAAGAAATAAATGAATAAATGAACTACTAAAGTGGTCAAGTCACAGTCTGAATAAGCTCATCAACACCTTGTCCTAGTCTTCCTTCTTCACTGCCACGGTCTCTGAAGAATTAAGTGACCCATGAGAAACTTAATAATTTATTTGTAGCACGAAAAGGAAACCAGAAAATTGTATACCCTGGATAAATTATTTAATTTCTCTCAAAACATACTTTCTTATGCCATTCTGTCAATCTTCTAACTAAAGTGAAACAAAAAAGCAGAGTCCAAATTATCTGGCTTATTAATAATTAAGGCTGTCTTGTATGGTAGGAACCTCAGTCAGATGTATTTCTTCAGTTTAAGTGCCATAATTTTATTTGCTTTCCCTTGAAAGTACAGAAGATTTTTGACAATTATTAGTGAAAGTTCCAAGACACATTGTCCCCTTTCCTTTATATATGCTGCAAAACTGCTCAATTTTCAGACAACTTGCTCATTTTTTTAATAATGTTTATTTTTGAAAGACAGAGACAGAGTGCAAGTGAAGGAGGAGCAGAGACAGAGGGAGACACAGAATCCGAAGCAGGCTCCAGGCTCTGAGCTGTCAGCACAGAGCCCGATGTGGGGTTCGAACCCACAGATCGCAAGATCATGACCTGAGGCGAAGTCAGATGCTTAACGACTGAGCCACCCAGGCGCCCCTCTTTTTGTTTTTTTGTTTGTTTGTTTGTTTTAAGAATTATTTTAAGGGCACACAAGAGATGGGGAGGGGGGCAGGGAGGAAGGGAAGGAGAGAGAGAGGATACCTCAAGCATGCCCCCACCCAGCATGGAGCCCCATCTAGACCCTGGGATCATAACCTGAGCCGAAACCAAGAGTTGGACTGAGTTACCTAGGCACCCCTGTTCACATTTCTTAAATCAAGATTCTTACAGTTAATTTCAAAAGAAACTTCCTAGTCAAAATATAAAAAAAAGCCTTTCTAGTTGGCAGACATAGGGTTAAGATTGTTAACAGATTTATCACTGCCTGTATCTGCTACAATACAGCTAAGTATCAAGAATACCCATAAGATCATCACATGTTGAATTACTCTTGCTGATAGTACACAGCTATCTGAATTTCAAATTGAATCTGATATACTCCAGCACATTAAATAAAATTAATGAGGGGTGACTGGCTGGCTCAGTCAGAAGAACATACAAGTCTTGACCTCAGGGTTGTGGATTCAAGCTTCACAATGGGTGCATACTGCTAAAATAATAAACTTAAAAAATATGTAAGATTAATGAAAAAACATTCAATTACAAATTACCACATACACAGAACACTCCTCACATCAAGCAACCAACATTTCACCTAATGTGCAAATAGGTACCCTTTTAAAAATTACTAAGTACTCCATAGTTTCTGCACTTCACTTTAATAATCTGATCATTCCAACTATCCGCCTCCCTATGCTTCTCTAAATTCCAAAGAGGCAAAACTTGTACTTGTGTCTTTTATTCCCAAGTATATCCCTAATACTTACGATCCTTTTTTTTTTAACTTATTTCTAATTTCAAATTAGAACAAAAAAGTTAACAAAACTTAACAAAAAAGTTGCAGAAACAGTACAGAATGTCTATCCCTCATGCAGCATCCCCTAATATTAACATCTTAACGCATAGTACAACTATTAAAAGTAGAAATTAACATTAGTATATTACAATTAAACTACAGATTTTATTCAGATTTCACCAGTTTCCCCATTAATGCCCTTCTTCTGTTCTAGGATTCTTTCTAGAATCCATTACATTGTATTTAACTATTCTCTTTAGTCTACTTCACTTTCAGTCTTTTTTGGTCTTTCATGAACTTGGCATTTTTTTCTTTTCCAGTGCCATGTAGGTTTCACTGCCCGGGCCTGGGACAGAATAGGGATCCTCACCCATGGTAGGGTGAGGAGGGGATGGAGATGAGGTTGATAATAAAATATGGTTTGTGGTACCATCACGGGTTCTGTCTTTGCTGAAAAAGACCCAAGGGCCTGGTTAGCTGGTAACTGCAAAGTCTAATTTTTCTGTTGACTGCACATGCAGGTGCAGCAGGAAGCTTTTCCTGCTGGTTACACCTGCAGGAAGCAGCTGGGAGGTAGAGAGTTCAAAAGCTGGATGCATGGGGCACAGGGAGGAGTAAGTCAGAGAAGCCAGTCTGTTAGCCACCATGTTCCACCTGCTTTTGTAAGTACAGGGCACCACCAGGCTGGAAGCTTTCTGGGAGGGCTGAAAATGACCAGGCACAGCATAGGGCTGTAACTGTGGCTGAGACAGGTACTGCACTTCAGTAAATGCTGAAGGTGCTGAGCTGTTGACTAGGACTACAGGCCAGCATCTTGGGTCCATAGTGAGATGGGGGATGAGCAGTCCCATGGACGCTCATGGACTGCCTCGTGATTGCCTACGCTCTGGGCCATTATTATTGCCTCTGCAAAAAGAGCTGCTGAACCCATGTAGTGCTGGGTTGTAAGCACTTGGGAGTCTGCATCTGTTTGACTTTATCAGCTGCCAAAAGGATGCCAGGGTGATTCTGTGCTCCAGAGCTCGTCCCCCACTATGTGCTGAAGAGGTGAGATCCTGTATAAACAGTTGCTCTGCTGGAATGCAGGTGATGTCGGAGTGGTCAGGTCCTCTGCTTTTTCTCCTCCATTTTTCTTCACGTAAAACTTTTCCTGGGCTGTAGGAAAAGCTACTGCCTCTTCCTGTAGGGCCACAAGCTTCTCCTGCAACTTCAGGATGTGTTCTGTGGTTCCATCTACTTTTTCTTCCTTCTCTCGTGCTTTTCCTTCAACCTGTTTCATCATCTTACACACCTCTCCTTCCTACTGCAAACCACACTCCTGCCTCCGTCATGATGCACTAGTACAATGCCCAGGCCATGGTACTAGAATCCTTGGGGCATTCCAGGAATGCAGGAATGAGATTGCTGGGGGCACCTGGGCAGTGGGAGCCCTGCTCTGTCACTGACTGCCAGACCTTGTACTGGACATGTGGGGCAGAAGGTCCTCAGGGGGTACCATGCCCAGCTGAGGCAAAAGCCCACCTATGTGCTGCCATGGTCAGGTGCGCAGCACTTGCCTCCCTGCCCTGCCAGCCTGGCAGCCAGAGGTCTACCATGTGCACAGGCCAGGGTCTCTAGCCTGAGCACTCAGCACACCTTCTTCCCCACCAGCCTCAGGGTGAATCTGACACTTCAAAAAAAAAAAAAAAAAAAAAACAAACAAAAAAAAACCTGATTATTTTGTACAATGTCCTTCAAGCTGGGCTCATGTTATATGCCCTCATGAAAATGTCCAATGCTAGAAATGTTTGGCAAAAAAAAAAAAACCCCACACAAAAAAATGACAATGTATCCTTCTGAGTATATCGTATCAAGGAGTATCTGGTGTCAATGTCTCATTACAGGTGACATGAACCTTAACGCTTGTTGCTTCTCCACTTTAAATTTACTATTTTTCCATTAGTACATAACACAAAAGAAAAACGTAAACTGCGTTTCTCAAGTTTGGGCATAAATTTGAAACACCCATCAGTAAATCTTGTTTGTAACAATTATTATGACTACATGGCATGCCCACTGGTGATTTTCTCTCTCTCATTCCTTCCATACTGATTGTTGTTCTATTGTAAGGAAAAGCTGTCCATTGTCTTCCATTTATTTATTCATTCAATTGTTTACTTTTATCAGCATGAGCTTCTGGATATCTAATTTATTCTGCAGTTTAAAATGTAGTATTATCAGGGCTCCTGGGTGGCTCAGTTGGTGGAGCATCTGACCTCAGCTCAGGTCATGATCTCCCAGTTTGGCAGTTCAAGCCCCGCATCAGGCTCACTACTCAGTGCACTTTGGATCCTCTGTCCCTCTCTCTCGGCCCCTCCCCTACTTGCACTTTCTCAAAAATATATAAAATATTAAATAAAAAAAAAGTTCTATAAGAAAAATAAATAAATAAAATAAAATCTAATACTACCATTTTTTATTTTGTTGTTGAAATTTTTCCAAGTTTGGCCATTTAGGAGCACCTTCATTGTGGCTCCTATGTATTTTCAACGTGTCTCATCTTTTATGAATATAGGTCTACTGCATTGTATTGGGTTTTGCCTTACTGCACATACAGTATTTTTTTATACAATTTTTTTTCTTTTTTTACAAACTAAGGGTGTGGCAACTCTGTAGGCTATTGGTGCCACTGTTCCAAAAGCACTTGTTCACTTTGTGTCTTTGTGTCATATTTTGGTAGGTAATTATCAAAATATTTCATTACTATATTTGTAAGGCTGATATGTGATGATTTTTTTTTTAATTTTTTTTAACGTTTATTTATTTTTGAGAGAGAGAGAGACAGAGCATGAACGGGGAGGGGCAGAGACAGAGGGAGACACAGAACTGGAAGCAGGCTCCAGGCTCTGAGCCATCAGCCCAGAGCCTGACGCAGGGCTCGAACTCACGGACGGTGAGATCGTGACCTGAGATGAAGTCAGACGCTTAACCGACTGAGCCACCCAGGTGCCCCATGATGTGTGATGATTTTTGATGTTGCTTACTACTGTAATTGTTCTGAGGCACCACAAACCACACCCACATCCAGACAGTAAACATGACCAATAAACACCGTATAATCTAACTGCTCCATCAACGAGCCATTCCCCCCTCTCTCTCCCCTCTCTTCTCTCTCTTTCTCCTTGGGCCTCCCTACTCCTTGAGACACAACAATATTGAAATTAGGCCAATGCCTAATCCTAGAATGGTATTTAAGTATTCAAGTGAAAGGAAGAGTTGCATGTCTCTTACTTTAAATCAAAAGCTAGAAATGATTAAGCTTCATGAGGAAGGCATGGTGAAAGCCAAGAGACCAAAAGCTAGGCTACTTGCACCAAACAGTTAGCAAAGTTGTGAATACAAAGGAAAAGTTCTTCAAAGAAATTAAATCAAAAAGTGCTGCTCCACCGGCACCTGGGTGGCTCAGCTGGTTGAGCGTCTGACTCTTGGTTTTGGCTCAGGTCATGAACTCATGGCTTCATGGGTTCAAGCTCCATACTGGGTTGTGCACTGACAGTGTGGAGCCAGCTTGGTAGTCTCTCTCCACCTCTCTCTGCCCCCCCCCCCAACCGAATCGTGCTATCTCTTAAAGAAACAAACAAAAAAGTGTTACTCCAGTGAACACAGGAATGGTAAGAAAACAAAATAGCCTTGTTGCTGGAATGGAGGACTTTAAGTACATTACATAGAGGATCGAACCAGCCACAAGGTTCCCTACAGACTTAATCCAGAACAAGGCCCTAATGCTATTCAATTCTATGCAGGTTGAAAAAGGTGAAGAAACTACAGGAAAAAAATTTATGAAGCTAGCAGAGATGTAGAAGCTGCCATCAAGTTATCCAGAAGATGTAGCTTAGATAATTAATGAAGGTGGCTACACTAAACAACAGATTTTCAATGTAGACTAAATAGGCTTATACTGAAAGAAGATGCAATCTAGGACTATCATGGCTATAGAAGGCTGACTGTCTTGTTAGGGGCTAAGGGAGCTGGTGACCTGAAGGTGAAGCCAATGCTCACTGACCATTCTGAAAATTCTAGGGCCCTTAAGAATTATGCTCAACCTACTGTTCTATACATTGCCCAACAAAGCCTGGATGATAGCACATCTTTTTGTAATGTGGTTTACTGAGTATTTTAAGCCCACTGCTGAGATCTTCTGCTCAGAAAAAAAAAAAAAAAAAAAAAAAAAAAGAGTCCTTTCAAAATATTGCTGCTCACTGACAATGCAACTGGTCACCCAAGAGCTCTGGTGGCAATATACAATGACTTTAATGTTTTCGTGCCTGCTAACAACATCCATTCTACAGCCCACAGACCAAGGAGCAATTCTGACTTTTAAGTCTTATTTTTTTAAAAATACATTTCACGGAGCGCCTGGGTGGCTCAGTCGGTTAAGTGTCCAACGTCGGCTCAGGTCATGATCTCGTGGTCCGTGAGTTTGAGCCCTGCGTCAGGCTCTGTGCTGACAGCTCAGAGCCTGGAGCCTATTTCAGAATCTGTGTCTCCCTCTCTCTCACCCTCCTCTGTTCATGCTCTGTCTCTGTCTCAAAAATAAATAAACGTTAAAAAAAATTTTTTTTTTTTTTTAAATACATTTCACAAAGCCAGAGCTGCCCTACACAGTGATTCTTCTGATGGATCTGGGCAAAGTAAAATGAAAAACTTCCAGAAAGGATTTCACCATTCTAGGTGCCACTAAGAACATCTGTGCTTCAAAGGAAGAGGTCTATCAACATTAACAGGAGTTTGAAGAAGTTGACTCCAACCCAACCCTCATGGATGACTTTGAGTTGAGGGGCTCAAGACATCAGTGGAGGAAGTAAATGCAGATGTGGTGGAAAAAGCAAACAAACTAGAATTACAAGTGAAGCCTGAAGTTGTGATTGAATTGCTGCAGTCTCATGACCAAACTTTAACAAATGAGAAGCTGCTTCTATGGATATGCAAAGAAATTAGTTTCTTGAGATGGGATCTACTACTAGTGAAGATGCTGTGAAAATTGTTGAATTGACAACAAAGAACTTAGCATATTACATAAATGAAGCTGATAAAGCATCAGCAGGGTTTGTAAGGATTGGCTCCAATTTTGAAATAAGTTCTACTGTGGGTAAAATGCTATCAAATAGCATCGCATATGACAGAGAAATCATTTGTGAAGAGTCAAAAAAATTGCCACAGCCTCCCCAACCTTCAGCAAGCCCCTCATCAGTTAGTAGTCATCAACAGCAAGAAAAGATCTTACACCAACAAAAAGATTACAATTCACTGAAAGCTCAACGATGGTTAGCACTTTTTTTTTTTCATTTTTTTTAAGTTTATTTATTTGGGGCACCTGGGTGGCTCAGTCAGTTAAGCATCTGACTTTGGCTCAGGTCATGATCTCGCAGTTTGTGAATTCAAGCCCTGTGTCAGGCTCTCTGCTGACAGCTCAGAGCCTGGAGCCTGCTTCAGATTCTGTGTCTCCCCCTCTCTCTGTCCCTCCCCTACTCATGCTCACTCTCTCAATAATAAATAAATGTTAAAAAAAATTTCTTTTTAAGTTTATTTATTTTAAGAGAGAGCAAGAACAAGTGGGGGGGGGGGTGCGGGCAGGCAGCGAGGGAGAGAAAGAATTCCAAGCAGGCTCCGTGCCATCAGCACAAAGCCCAGGGTGAGGCTCAAACCCGTGAAACGTGAGATCATGACCTGAGCCGAAATGAGGAGTCAGGCACTTAACCGACTGACACCCACAGGCATCCTCCACTTTTTTTTTTTATCAATAAAGTGTTTTTTCATTAAGGTGTGTAAATTTTTTTAGATATAATGCTCTTGGCACACTTTATACACTTTATACAGTGTATAGTGTAAATGTTAACTTTTATATGTACTGAGAAACCAAAAATTTAATCTGATACCTTTTATTGCAATATTCACTTTACTCCAGTGGTCTGATACCAAACTTGCAGTATCTCAGAGGTACAACTGTACTTTCTTATTCTCTGGCACAACATTCCAGGATCATCTCACACCTTCCAGTCCAGTAATCAACCACTTCTCCACAAAGCCTTGGTTCCATTTATTACAGAATGATGTTTAGAAACCAAAATCTGGGCAATGTGTGTTCACCGCTTCTAGGTGGACAAGGATTATGAAATACATGTATGTATGTGAACCCACACATACACAAACACATCTATATTTCTGTCTAAATTAAATACACTGAGTTCATACCAATACCTCTGATCCCAATTCAACACCCCAGGACTCATTTTAGTTTTAGCCTTTCTCTTTCTCCAACAAGGAGAAAACCTGCATTTGATTATCTATATTTGTTCATCTGTTTACTCAAAAAAAAAATACATCGGGCGCCTGGGTGGCGCAGTCGGTTAAGCGTCCGACTTCAGCCAGGTCACGGTCTCGCGGTCCGCGAGTTCGAGCCCCGCGTCGGGCTCTGGGCTGATGGCTCGGAGCCTGGAGCCTGTTTCCGATTCTGTGTCTCCCTCTCTCTCTGCCCCTCCCCCGTTCATGCTCTGTCTCTCTCTGTCCCAAAAATAAATAAACGTTCAAAAAAAAAATTAAAAAAAAAAAAAAATACATATACATTCTTTCCATTAAAGACCTAATCAGGGGAGCCGGGTTGCTCAGTCGGTTAAGCGCCCAACTCTTGATTTCAGCTCAGGTCAGATCTCACGGCTCGTGGGTTCAAGCCCCATGTCAGGTTCTGCACTGATAGCATGGAGCCTATTTGGGATTCTCTCTCCTCTCTCTGCCTGTCCCTGCTCTCTCTCTCAAAATAAATAAATTAAAAAAATTAAAAAGTCATCTCAGAACTGCTAGCCCATATCCCTGTGAGAAACACATTAACTAGATTAAAATTTTGATGTACTGTTTTTCTTGCCATTGGCTTATACTGTCCAGTCAAGACAGTGTTTTCCAAAGTTATTTAGGGTCCTTATTTCCTTCCCCATCCCCTTTCAGAGTGATAATGTTATTCACTTGCAATACAACTATGTTCTTTTGTTTTAAGATTTTATTTATTTTTTTTTTTTTAAATTTTTTTTCAACGTTTTTATTTATTTTTTTGGGGACAGAGAGAGACAGAGCATGAACGGGGGAGGGGCAGAGAGAGAGGGAGACACAGAATCGGAAACAGGCTCCAGGCTCTGAGCCATCAGCCCAGAGCCTGACGCGGGGCTCGAACTCCCGGACCGCGAGATCGTGACCTGGCTGAAGTCGGACGCTTAACCGACTGCGCCACCCAGGCGCCCCATTTTAAGATTTTATTTTTAAGTAATCTCTATACCCATTGTGGGCTCGAACTTATAACCCTGAGATCGAGAACTGCATGCTCCACCAACTAAGCCAGGCCCCCATTTGTTTTTCTTTTTATGCCCTTTTATGGGTTCTCCGACGCTGGTTATTTATTTTTTTTAGCAGATGAAGGGTAGAGTACTAATTCTAAAAGTCTAACTGTCAAGTATAAATATCAGGGAAAGATGGAGTCATAGTTTTATGTATGGGAGGGGAGGTTTCCTTCTTGTAAAAGTAGAAGAGACTTTAACATATTTACATTAAAAAAAGCAACAAGGAAGAAGTTGGCAAAAGGTCCCTTGTGTAAGGAAAACATGCAGGGCGTTTTATACAATAGTGGTTCTCAAGCTTTATGATGCATTAGAATCACCTGGAAGATTTTTAAGCACAGTTGGCTGGTCTCCACCCCTACCATTTCTGATTCACCAGTTGGGGGATGTGGAGGCTTGAAAATAGAATGCTGGGCACCTGGGTGGCTCAAGAGGTGGAGCGTCTGACTTTTGGTTTCAGCTCAGGTCAAGAGCTCTCGGTTTGTGGGATCAAGCCCCACGTTGGGCTCTGTGCTGACAGAGCAGAGCCTGCTTAGCATTCTCTCTCTGTCTCTCTGTCTCTGTCTCTCTCTCTTTCTCTCACTCCCTTCCCCTCCCTCCTTCTGCCACTCCCTCACTCCTTCTCTCTCAAAATAAATAACCATTAAAAAAAAAAATGTGAATGCTGCCTGTCGAAATACCATAATTTCAGAATAAGTAGGTTAGAGTGAAATCAGAGTAGTTCCAAGACAGAAACATATACACATTGTTTTAATCAAGCACAAAGTTAGAAAAAATACATTAAAATATACTGAATACTATCTATCTCCAGACCATACTTGACATTTATTCAAGGTTTTTCACCTTGTCTTTTATTTCCCATGATCACCTTACTTTCTACCACAAGCACTTACTACCTTTATAACACTTAAAAAACCAAATTTTAAGTGTGCTTAATGTATCATAGCTTTGAGGGGCACCTGGGTGGCTCAGTAGGTTAAGCGTCCGACTTCAGCTCAGGTCATGATCTCACAGTTCATGAGTTCTAGCCCCGTGTCAGGCTCTGTACTGACAACTCAGAGCCTGGAGCCTGCTTCAAATTCTGTGTCTCCCTCTCTCTCTGCCCCTCCCCTGCTCGCACTCTCTCTCTCAAAAAATAAACATTAAAAAAGAAAAAATTTTTTAAATATATCATAGCTTTGTTTATAACATTTCCTAATTGCTATGACTTTCAACAACTCTTAAAAGTAACATTTATCTCATTATATTTCACAATTAAATATTTCTGGTATAAGAAAAGCTGTTAATTTTTATTTATACATCTTAGATCAACCAGTCTCCCAAACATCCTTATTTAACCTAAAATATTTTAAGTTGACCATCACAGTTGTCTATCGTATACTGAGATTTTAAATGCCCATACCCCTTTTTAATCATGTATCCCACTTCCATAAATCTTTAAGCAAATTATCAGAAGCCCAAAACAAGAAAAACTAAAACTAAGAGCAGTTAATATATAGCCATCTCTAGAAAAAAACGATCCAGGAAATCATAATACATTCTTACAAATTATATGAAGCACTTAAGTCCCTTATGTATGTTCACAGTGAATGCAATCAAAGTGTCCATAACCAGCTAAAAAAATAAAGGAAACATAAGAATAACAAAGAACTATGCTAGTTTATAGTCAAAATGGAAAATTTTGTTACTTTTCTGTATTTTCCAACTTGTACAATTTGTTTATAATAGGCAGTAGGGAATTTTATCAATAACACACACAACAAAAACTGGGTATGTTCACATATGTATTATGGTGATGTTCTTTTACCTCAGTTGTATTTGCTTCCGTTTTTGCAACTCTTGGTTTCTGAGTTCTTCCAATCGTCTAAGTTCTTCTTGACGCCTCATTAGATCTATAAAATAAACAACACATTAATATTTCTACCTTCTCTTTCTGTATTTTTAAATCAATAAACATATTATTACTGACAATATATTTAGTAACTTATTCATATTCATGCACCTAGCTTCTCTTTTGTCTATTATACCATCTTATAATGAAAGACTATATAAGCTGTATAATCAAATTACTATCTTTTCTGGACCTGTTTGTTTCTTCATAGGTATGAAAATAATAAAATTCATCCTTATGTTAATAAATTAAAATGAATAGTAATTGTTTTAACATAAGGCCTAGAACATACTAAAAATGGAATAAATGGCAGACATATTTTCATGTACACTTGTAAACACATTAAAATTTTTTTTCAGCAGTGAATATAAAGCACAAAAAGATGCTTTGGGAGACATGAACAGAGGGCACATAAGACCAGAACACACAAACAGAATAAAGAGATAAGATGCTGCTTAAAACCAAAAGAATATCCCTCCCAAAATACAATTAGTGTAAGATTCCTCCTATGCAAAGTCAATTTCTTATAAAAACAAACAATGAGAGAATTCTTTCTTATAAGGGTAATAAAGGCTGAATTCTGATATTAACAAGATCATTTTAATTTTAAACAAGATGAGCATTCCTGCTGTCATGAATCTTTGCTATATCAAGAACAGGGGTTCCAAGAGTAGTACAAGATGAGAAAAAGTACATTTGTTTTGCCCAAGTGCTAAAGAATCTTTGTAATATCTTACCAAATTATTATGTGTGCATACACACATGGATCAAAAAATATTAAAATACTCTGCATAGCACAATTACTGGTTGCTTTTATTTCCCTTTTCCCTTATCATGTTATCTGAAATTTCTAATGTGAACATAAATTATCTTGATTAAATGTTCCTTAACAAATCACTATTATTAAGAACATAACAGGGGTGCCTGGGTGGCTACATCAGTTATGTGTCCGACTCGGTTTCAGCTCAGGCCATGATCTCACGGTTTATGAGTGCCAGCCCCACATCAGGCTTTGTGCTGACTGTGCAGAGCTTGCTCGGGATTCTCTCTCCCTCTCTCCCTGCCCCTCCTGCATGTGTCTCTCTCAAAATAAATATGTAAACTTAAAAAGAAGAGAACATACCAAAATACTAACGGTCACAGTTAACATTCTATGAGTCAGTTACCCTATATCATAACCATGACAAAGTAGGCATCATTAACCTTAACAAGATAATTATCTTTCCCATTTTTACAGACTGAAAACAGATTGAATTATGTATTAATTATGTCAATGAAAAAAGATTTGGACAGACGGGCCTGGCTGGCTCAGTCAGAAGATCATGCAACTCTTGATCTCGGGGTCATAAGTTCGAACGCACGTGGGGTACACTGATTACTTAAAGAAAACTTAAAAAAAAAAAAAAACAAAAAACATTCAGACTGATTATAAATGTACTGTAGCGACACAGGTAGTAGGCACTGGGTGATTCTGTCAACATGCCAGTTGACAGAACACTTAGCTATCTTAAAAAGTCACCAAACACTACTACAATGATTTTTAACATTCAGACCATTAGTTGTCATCCTTAACTGCTCATCAGAACTACTTAAGTACCTTTTAACCACAAAATCTCTTGGGAGGTAGATATCAATATTTTTTTTTTTTTTGGAATCTCCCTAGTTGACTCCACTGTACAACCACTGAGAACCATACAACTATCATATAGTTACTTTAGCTGGAGAAAGCTAGTAGACACCAAAAATATATATCTACCTCAATAAGCCAAAATGTGCAGTGTCCTATTATCACTGATTATCCAAAAAAGTCTATTCAGTATATCCTATAATAATTTTAACATGAGTTTGTAGGCTAGCTTCTCTTAAATCATGGACAAATTACCACATATAATAAATGTAAAAATATGCATTTTCTTCCACGAAAAGGACTAAGACATTTGTTTTCCAACTAGATTTTCTCCTTTTAAGCTATGCCTGTTGAGAAAACTGCTTTACCCTCTCAGACAGTATTTTCCTCATCTGCAACACTGGTAAAATAATTAGCTCAAAGAACCCAACACTAAAATTCCTGAAATTTCACCAAAGCCTATATATTAAACACTGCCAGGGTAATATCCTTCTGGGGAAAAAAATTACAAAAAAATAGAGAGAGAGCTAGAGTGTTTTTTCCTTTGATCCAGTAAATCAAAGTAACAGGTATTTTCTTTAAAAAATATCCTGGGGCACATGGATGCCCAACTCTAGTAAGTGTCCAACTCTTTATTCTGGCTCAGGTCATGATATCACAATCATGAGATTGAGCCCTACATCAGGCTCCATGCTGACAGCTTGGAGCTGCTTGAGATTCTCTCTCTCCCTTCCTGTCACTCCCCTGTTCATGCTTCTCTATTAAAATAAATCAACATTAAAAAAAATAGGAATCCAAAGCCATCCATACACATAAAGACATCAGATGTAACACTACTTTTTTTTTTTTAATGTTTCTATTCATTTTTGAGAGAGAGCGCACGCGCGGGGTAGAAGGAGAGGGAGACAGAGGATCTGAAATGGACTCTGCACTGACAGCAAATAGTCAGATGTAGGGCCCAAACTCATGAGCCATGAGATCATGACCTAAACTGAAGAAGGAGGCTTAACCGACTGAGCCACCCAGGCGCCCCTGGAGCACTACTGATTACTAGACCAAATAACATTTGAAAATCCTTGCCTAATTTAATGATAAATAACATAAAATTACATCTATAATTTTTATATATCAAATACATGGGAATATAAGGAACTAAAGGAGAATACAGACAAATTTAAAATTTGATTTACTAGACTGTAGAAGTGTTTCTCAACTTAATATCCTTCATGAAAACTGAATGTATACTCTCTGATCTAACAAGTCTATTTTCTAGAAATATAAGCATTGAATCTACAGATTGTAAGGGCATATTTAGCCCCAAGGAAAAGCTGAAACACTGTATTGCACCACAAGATGCATCTTGAATACAAGAAAGACCAGACAGAAAGCAGTAATAAGGTATAGTAAAATGTTAGTAACAGAATCTAAGTAGCGAACACCTTAAAATTCCTTCAACTCTATGTTCAAATTTTCTCACCAAAAAAAAAAAAAATGGGGGGTGGGGGGGAACATATCCTAAATAAGCTACTGAACTTTACTTAACAAGAAAGAATCAAGATGGAGTCACTTACGACAAGATGGGAAAAACTCAGGCTTACCTCAGACTTCCCCACAGAAACATTCAGTGCTAGAAGACAATGAAACATACTATCAAGTACTTAAGAAAGGAAGACAGAAAAAGATCCATGAATTCGAAGCACCAGTTTAAAATGTTAAGGATCACAGATAGGATTTTAGAACATGCAAGAACTCAAGGAATGTTGTTTCTATGAACCGTTCTTAAATCATGAGGATAAACATCAAATGATGAAAAGACAAGTCATGAGTACTCTATTTAATAGGGTTAAGATTAAAACACATGAACATTATCAAATTAAAGAACATTAACTTGAAATGAAAACACAGTACTGAAGAGATATGTGCACTCTGATGTGCACTGCAGCATTATGCACAAAAGCAAATATACGGAAACAACCTAAGTTATCTATCAATGAAAGAATGGATAAAGATGTGGTGTACACACACAATATACACCTATCTACACACCCTCATACACACAATATACATACACACACACAATGGAATATTATTTCAGCCACAAGAAAATGAAACCCTACATTTCCAAGAACACAGATGGACCTTGAGGGCATTAAGCTCGGTAAAGTATGTCAAATAAAGACAAATACTGCATGGTAGAACTTACATGTGGAATCTAAAAAATAAAAATAAAAAAAAATCAAACTCTTAGAAACAAACATTAGAAAAGTGGCTTTCAAGGGGCTGGAAAGTAGAGTAACCAGGGAGAGTCTGGTAAAAGGATAAAAACGGCTGCCCTTAAGAATAGTAAAGCCTGAGGATTTAATGTGTAACATAGTGGCTATGTTTTAAATAATTACTGTGTAACTGAAAACTACTAAGAGAGTAAAACTTGAATGTTCTAAAACACCAGAAAAAAAAACAAAATCAGCCTTTATACTGAAAAAGAAAAAATTAAGTTAAATAAATCCAAACAAATCAGATGCAAAATAAATAAAAGTTGAGAGGAAAAGAGAATGAAAGAGGAATAAAATATGCCTATTCCCTTGGTTTTCTTTCCTTCAGTTATCAGGAATCAAAAGATATTTATAAAGGCAATATACTTCTACTACTTGATTTACCAGTTTGATAGCACATATAAAGAATGAAAATACAATCATAAAAACCCAGTGGTGGAATAGGAGAGAGTAATAACAAAATGCATGCAGAGTTAAATTTCATCTGTTCAAAGTTTATAACTCTAGGAACAAAGATAACACAAAAATAACCATGAAGAAAATTCAGAAACTGCTCCTATGCTGATGATCATAAACAAATGGAGAAGGAAAAAAAAAAACCTGAAGTATAATGGGATTTGGATCTAGAAAACATTAAACAAACACCAGTAAAGTACCAAAGTACAACTATTAAAACGTATCAGTGTATCCAAGAAGAATTAAGATTCACAAAACTGGGGCACTTCCGTGGCTCAGTTGGTTAAGCATCCAACTTTGGCTCAGGTCATGATCTCATGTCTCTTGAGTTTGAGCCCCGTGTTGGGCTCTGTGCTGACAGCTCAGAGCCTGGAGCCTGCTTTGGATTCTGTGTCTCCCTCTCTCTCTGCCCCTCCCCCACTTGCACACAACGTCTCTCTCTCTCTCTCTCTCTCAAAAACAAATGAACATTAAAAAAAAAGTCACAAAACTTTGCTAAGGTATATATACATAAACATTCACTGAGGCACTGCTTTTACCAACAAACTGGAAAGAGAACTACAGATAAATCAACAGAGGATGAGCTAAACTAATTATACCCACTTAACAGAATATGATGCAGCCATTTAAAAACTGAGACGGGGATGCCTGGGTGGCTGAGATGATTAAGGATCCGACTCCGTATTTTGACTCAGGTCATGAGCTCATGGTTCAGGAGATCAAGCCCCACATCGGGCTCTGCACTAACAGCTCTGAGCCTGCGTGGGATTCTCTCTCCCTCTCTCTCTCTGCCCCTCCCCCACTCATGCACAAGCATGCTTTCTCTCTCTCAAATTAAATAAACTGAAAAATAATTTTTCTAATAAATTAAAAACAAAAAACCAAGATCTGGAAGTATGTACTACTGTAGAAAGTAAAATAACAAGGTACAGAGAAAGATAAATAGAAGACTCTTTGGTTATAAATAAATACACATACATATCTACTGACATATTCAAGTTTTCTTTTCATTAAGGGATATACAAAAGAAACTTAAAATATAGAAGAAACCTGTGATTCCTACAAGAAAGCAGAAGGGGGGAGAGGGGAGGAGACACATTTTCTGTACTAACTGGGTTTTCTATTTCCATGAAAGGTCAACCAGAGAGCCCTGTTTCTGTTTCTGCACAGCCACAGAACACAGATTACCTAAAATCTCTCCAACACCCCAATACACCCTTGGAAATGCTGTATGAAATATAAAATTATAGAATAAAAGAAAACTATAAATTAAAAACAGTTTTGACTAACAATGAAACAAACTAACACTGGAACAAATTACCGGCAGATATCTGCTGAAATAAATGTAAGACGTACTTCAGCAAAAGTAAAACCAGGAGTAATATAAACTAATCAATGTGCTTTTCTAATATTATAAACCAAAAATATTGTTAACAGGGGTTATAAAGAAACATACAAAAAACAATGAAAAAACAAAAGCTCAGGGGAAATAACTGCAAAATTACTGTGCTTCAGAACTCAAACTGGAGGTGCCAGGGTGGCTCAGTTGGTTAAGCGTCCAACTGCAGCTCAGGTCATAATTTCACAGTCGAGTTCGAGCCCAGAGTTGGGCTCTGTGCTGACAGCTGAGCCTGAAGCCTGCTTTCAGATTCTGTGTCTCCTCCCCATCTCTCTGCCCCTCCTCTGCTCATGTTCTGTCTCCCTCTCTCTCTAAAAAATAAACAAATAAATAAATAAATACATACATACATAGTCCTTAGAGATGAGGCAAATCTTCTAAAAGCTCAGAAGAGCTTTATGAGGCCTAAAGAAATATTGCTCTTTGTCAACACTATATCCTCAATCAAATACCTCAGTGTCTTCTTCAACTGACATTATGTGCTGAAGAAATGGCTGTTATAATACCATTTATCAGCAGCAGCAACAAATAGCTTATAGTAGTATAAATGCTTCCATATTTAATCAGTTATGTGCGAAGATTATGGCATGACTGTAGACAGTGGCAAAGTGCCCAGCAGGCTCTGAGCAGAAAACAATTCATATTAGAGAGAAGTACTAGAGCAATCATGGAGCCCAAGAAACTAAATTTTTTAAAATCCCCCAGTTGATTCTCATGTGTAACCAAATTTTAAAACCATAAAACCACCAGACTAGATAAAACTGAAGGCCTCTCTTCCAGCTCTAAGCAGCAAATGATTCTGAAACCTCATCACATAAAACAATTTCAAATTTTCTGCTACAAAAGAGACTTAATCTTTAAACATAGTACATGATAATAAATGGGTTCAGGGGCGCCTGGGTGGCGCAGTCGGTTAAGCGTCCGACTTCAGCCAGGTCACGATCTCGCGGTCCGTGAGTTCGAGCCCCGCATCAGGCTCTGGGCTGATGGCTCAGAGCCTGGAGCCTGTTTCCGATTCTGTGTCTCCCTCTCTCTCTGCTCCTCCCCCGTTCATGCTCTGTCTCTCTCTGTCCCAAAAATAAATAAACGTTGAAAAAAAAAAAAATTTAAAAAAAAAAATAAATAAATGGGTTCAATTTTCTGAAGAGTAAACTTACAGAACTGCTAAGTTTAGAATCCAAATGAAACCAGAAACGTCTGACTAGTTTCTATAGTTGTTGAGCTGGATTGTTTTTTAACGTATTTAATTAGCATCAGCACAGTCAGTGACTTCATACATGTTCAATAAACTTTTACTGAACAGAAAAAACAAACACTGGACTTTTAGTAATCGAAACTCTACCAAAAGGATTTAAAAAGATGAATGATGATCACATTTTCACCTTTTAAAGAAATACCAGCTCTAGTATAAAAAATACCTTAGAGGAGACAAAGATTAAATAACTCCAATAAGAAGGCAGAAATCTAGGTAGATATCTATAGTGCCTTGATCTCTGGAGGTAGTCGAAGAAAGTAGATAAATGTTTACTCAATGCTTACTTTAAAAGACAAAAACAAAAAAATTAACACAATAGAAAGCAATCAGAGGTTTATTTTTAACAAATACAAAACTATGCGGCACACTGGTGTCTCAGTGTCCAATTTCAGCTCAGATCCTGATTTCACCGTTTGTGAGTTCAAGCTCTCTGCTGTCAGCACAGAGCCTACTTCTGGGATCCTAGGGATCCTCTGTCTCCCTCTCTCTCTGCCTCTCCCCCACACTCGCGTGTGCACGCACACGCTCTCTCTCTCAAAAATAAACATTAAAAAAAAAATACAAAATTATTACAGATAGTTGAAAAATGAGTGACAGGAATTACCAGAAGAAATTATTTGGAGAATTAAAGAAGGGGAAAGATAAACAGTAAAGATAAGCATAAAAAGAAACCTAGCAAGCGAGAGGAAAGAAGTGGGCTTCTACATATATTCAAGCAGCTTGTCTTATAGTTAGGTATTTGACCAGTAACTATGAGAATAAATTATCACCCATTATGATTGTTCTTAAAAATTCAGTCAGCTCTAGGGGCACCTGGATGGCTCAACCCAGCTCTTGATCTCGGCTCAGGTCATGATCTCACGGTTTGTGAGATCGAGCTCCAAGTTGGGCT
Organism: Puma concolor; assembly: GCF_028749965.1. Classification (NCBI taxonomy): domain Eukaryota; kingdom Metazoa; phylum Chordata; class Mammalia; order Carnivora; family Felidae; genus Puma; species Puma concolor. Next base: position 241,566,158 of record NC_141667.1, on the reverse strand, counting down.
CTGCGCTGACAGAACAGAGCCTGCTTGGGATTCTCTTTCCTGTGTCTCTGCCTCTACCCCGCTCATGATTTCTCACTCTCGAAATAAATTTAAAAATAAAAGTACAAGTTTTTGTTCTAGGGGAGCATCATTGGCTCAGTTGGTTAAGCATCCAACGACTCTGGATTTTGGCTCAGGTCACAATCTCACAGTTCATGGGATTGAGCCCTACATCAGGCTCTGCACTAACAGCATGGAACTTGCGTGGGATTCTCTCTTTCTGCCCCTCCACTGCTCATGCACATGTGTGAATGCTCTCCCTTTCTCTCTCAAAATAAATACACTTTTTTTTTTTTTTTTACATTTATTTTTGAGAGACAGAGTGAGACAGAGCACAAGCGGGGGAGGGGCAGAGAGAGAAAGAGACACAGAATCTGAAGCAGAATCCAGGCTCTGAGCAAGCATTCAGCACAGAGCCCAAAGCAGGGCTCGAACCCATGAATCATGAGATCATGACCTGAGCCGCAGTTGGTCACTTAACCGACTAAGCCACCCAGGCGCCCCAATAAACTTTTTTTTTTTTAATTTTTATTGGTACTCCACTTAGTTAACATACAGTGCTATATTAGTGTCAGGTGTACAACATTTGATATGTGACTATTGCCAAATCCACATACCAAGAATTACCCACTGTGCTTCTCTTTTTGCCAGCAGAGTCATCTATCTTCTACTGGCAAAATTTAAACACTTTAATAACATCCAAGAATACTACTTATGTAGGCAAAACTTATTTTAGTAAGTTCTGTGGTTTTGTTTTGTTTTTTTTAACGTTTGTTTATTTTTGAGACAGAGAGAGGCAGAGCATGAACAGGGGAGGGGCAGAGAGAGAGGGAGACACAGAATCCAAAACAGGCTCCAGGCTCCGAGCTGTCAGCACAGAGCCCGACACGGGGCTCAAACTCATGGACCGTGAGATCATGACCTGAGCCGAAGTGAGCCGCTTAACCAACTGAGCCACCCAGGCGCCCGTTTTGTTTTTTTTTAAGTTCTCTTGGAAAAGGGAGATTTTTGTTTCCGATACAGTGAGTTCCAACTACCTTCTAACTCATAAACAGCAACTTAAATAGTATGTGCCTTAAAAAAAAAAAAAAATCATACTATATCTATATGAAAACCCATTTTTACCTTGCCTCATTAGCATTAATTGGTGTTCATGCCTAGCTGCTTCCATTTCTGCTTCCAGTTTCTCTTTGGCTTCTCTGATGTTTCTATCAACCTGTTCACGCTGCTGCTTTTCCATTTCGTCAAGAGCCTTCCATCGAGATGCATACTCAAATTCAAATGTCCCAGGTTGAGCAAAACGTGGTGGCTGTTCTCTTTCCCTAAGAGTTTACATTTGAAAACATACAGAAATCTATGTTTAAAAGGCAAAAAAAACAACAAATAAGAACAACAAGAACTACCATTTAGCAAGCAGTTACAATGTTCATGGCACTGTACTGGGCAAGTACTCTACATGAATTACCTCATGACAATATGGTAATTCATGTTTTAACAAGCCTGAGTTTAAGAAACTGCCCAAGGATGCCCAACTAGTAAGCATAGAACCAAGATTCAAAACTAAGCAATCTGATACTACCTGTACAAGCTGCACTCCCCTAATTATCACCTTCAATAAGGCTTTCTGGTTTTCCCTCAACAATTTTATATAAGGCAACATGCAACACAGGAATCAAATATGCCCTAAATAAATTGTCTAGAATCAAAGTTGTTCTCTGAAAGTAACTTTTAGGGCGCCTGGGTGGCTCAGTCAGTTGAGCGTCTGACTTCAGCTCAGATCATGGTCTCACAGTTCATGAGTTCGAGCCCCACATCAAGCTCTGTGCTGACAGCTCAGAGCGTGGAGCCTGCTTCAGATTCTGTACCTCTCTCTTTTCCCCCCTTTCCCCGCTCATGCTCTGCCTGTCTTTCAAAAATAAATGTTAAAAAAAAAATTTTTTTAAGTAACTTTTAGGCATAGTAATAAAAGCGAATAGTTTATTGAGTGTTATGTGCTAGATTAATTGGCTACACCAAAAAATAAAGGCCTAAACTTTTCAATTGTAGTTATTTAATACTTGTTTTTCCTTGTTAGACTATGAACTCAATGAGGATGTGAAATATGTCTGTTAAATGGTATACCTCAAATACCTAGCACGTTATCTGGCACACTGTATATATTTAGTACTTATTTCTTGAATGAATGCATAAAAGATGAGCAAATGACCAAAATAACTTTTTAAAAAAAGAATGACCTATGAATGTACCTGAAATTCAAAGAATTTTTTCAACTATTCTTGCCTATAATAGCTTCTATTAAAAAACATTGGTAAGGTGCCTGGGTTGCATAGTCAATGGAGTGTCCAACTCTTGATTTTGGCTCAGGTCACAATCTCATGGTTCTGCACTGTTAGTGCACAGCCTGCTTGGGATTCTCTCTCTCTCCATCCCTCCCTGTTCATGTGCACGCTCTCAAAATAGATTAACTTTTGAAAATAAATAAATAAAATTTAAAACACTGGTAAGAACATAATCCGTACCCCACCAATAAAAGTATAGATGTCTCAACAACAAAAAATATACATTTCCTGCAATCCTAAATTTTAACTTTCATTTTAGGGTGGGGAGGGAAAGATGGATAGGTAAGACAAATTTGGGAGATAAAGGGGGAGGTCGTCAGAGGTAAAGATGTAGTCACAAGAAACAGCTTCAAATATTTTTAGAGGCACATAAAAAAAAAACAAAGTTAACTATGATCTAGGTATTCTATACCTAAAAAATACTTTTTCTTTTTTAAACATGGACTGGGAAAGGGGAAAATTGGGGGAATCAAACATGCACTAATTTTTCTGAAAGATTTATTTATTATTCAGTAGTTCCTAGGTCACAGTTGGACTATAATTGTAAATATTAAAAATTTTAAATATTAAAATTTAAATATTAAAAATCTTAATTTTCTCCAGGGAAACACTATTGAAACAATATGGATTTGGGGAGTTAAACTAAATTTGAATCATGGCTCTTATGCTGTGAACATTCCCTTCTAAGTACAACTCTTTAGTAGTAAAACTGGAAATATAATGAGATCTTGTAAGGTTTGCTGGGTTAATTAAACCATTATATAAGCAAATTTTCCTACATGCATATAAACTCCACTTTTTGTCACACCCTTACAATTCCAGTTCTCTAAACCCTGAATCCAGAAAGTATGCTCTAGTTCAAATTTGTAATGGTAAACTATAACCAGAAAAAAAAGTCAAGCATCTAGGAAATCAGTCTTTGGGAAAAAAATCATATGAGAAATCAAATGGGTTCTGAATTATAACTGATCCTTCTCTCCTAAAATACGTTCTTCCCTTGCTTCAAGGACACACTGCTGGCTGATCCCCCTACACCAATGACTGTTCCCACTCCTGTCTTTGCTAATTCCTTCTGATATTCCAAACTTCTACATATTGGAGTATTCCAGGGCTCAATCCTTTGACACAGTTTTCTATCACACATGGTAACTTGCAGCCCAGAGAGCTCATCTAAATTCCAGATGCAAATCCAACTACTAACTTGACATCTCCACTTGGGTGTTCAAAACCATTTCAAACTTAACATGTCCAAAACAAAGTTCCTGAACTTCCTCCCCCCAAACTGCTCCTCCTACAGGATTCTACAGATCAATCATTAGCAATTTCCTTATTTCCAGTTACTTCGGCCAAAAACCATGTAATCATGCTTTTTAACTCTTTTTCTCCTACATCCATCAGCAAATTCCAAAGTCTATTTTCAAACTATATCTATCCAGAATCTGACCACTTTTCACCATCACCACTGTGAGCTCCTAACTCATTTATCTGCCCAATTCCACCCTTGGCAATCTATTCTTAAATCAATCGGTAGCCAAAAAGCTTCGGTTAAATTTAGGTTTAAGCCACTACTCTGCTCATTCCTTTCTCATACAATACAAAACGCCCAATCAGCTCAGTACCCAGCAAGACACAATAATCTGCACTCCTCCCAAGGTTTTATCTCTACCTTATCTCTCCATCCTTACTCACTATGCTCCAACTAAACGGGCTTCTCTACTGTTCCTAGAATCTCTCCAGAGTCTTCCTTCTTGGACTTTATAGTTACTATTTCCTGTGCTGAGATCACTATTCTCTATTCCATCCACGTCTGATACCTACATAGCTAGCTTCCTCCCCACCCCTTCAAGCTGTTAATCAAACGTCACCCTCTCAGGTAGGCTCCCCAACCACCTATACAAAGAGCCACACCACTCTGCTCACAGCATCCACTTTCCCCTGTCTTTCTGCCGTATTTGTTCTACTAACTTTACTGTTTACCTTCCTTACCACCCCAACACAGCCTGAATTTCTGGCCTATTTTGTTCACTGAAACATCTCCTGTGCCAGGCATGTAATAAGCACTCATATTTCTCATTTAAATCAACCATAAAGAAAAACCTTCAACTGCCCTATAATCAAAGAACACTAATTAAAGTAACATGAATAAAATACCAATTTGAACATCAGCTGTCAAATCCTAAAATCATAACATCCATTTTTTGTCATGATAAAGAAAAACACCTTTATACATACCAAAGAGTATAAATTGGTATGTTATTTCTGGAAAACCATTTGCCAGTATTAATCAATTTTAAATATGCATACCCTTTGATCTAAGCTTTTAGACCATACATATACCTATACATCGTATGTTAACCTTTAATACGGGTTTTGTAATTTTTGATTCCTTATTTCTTGTGTGACTCCACCACAAGAAATGTCAGCACCAGGAGGGCAGAAACAGTTCAGAGTTGCACTGACCGCACCTAGAACAGTGCCTAGCACAAAAGCACTCCATTATTTGCTGAATTCATGCATGCTCGTGGTTTTATCTACCATAATGAACAAGTGATTGGTTAAAAGTAATAAAATATATTCATAAAGGCAACTTATGTAAAAGTACTTCTAACATATCGAGCAAAAAGCAACTAGTACAAGAATAATACACATTTTGAAAACTGGCTATTTTTCTTTTTTACCACTAGGAGTGCTTATCTTGTGCCACATTATCTAACTAGGATCTCCCCTGCTTTACCCCCACCAAAAGTCTCCCTTTAACCTGTAATGTAACTAAAGCATACTAATTAAAAAAATATTTTCATGGTATCTAAATTATATTGTGTCTCTGTCATAATTACTGATAGTCTCCATCTAGCTACCTACTCTGGTCCCAGTTATAAAAGCAGACTTTCCTAAGTTAATGTTCTGCCCATTATATACAAGAAGAGCATTCCATGTAGACCAGGCCACTCTATTAACCAGATTATATGACTGAACAGAAAATCTTATAATCCAACAATACTTGATAATAAATGTCATGTAACATCCTTGAAAGCACATATCTAAAAATATCTTTATTAGTAAAATCTTACTTATGATATTGTTGAGTTTTCTGCATTAGCTTCTCTGGCAAGCCATCTTCATCATCAAACTGCTCCATAGGCTCCACAATGACTGGACGAGGGGTCCTGGATAAGTAAAAAGCATAAGAATTAATACAATGTCTAGAATTAATATCCTCCTAGAAATTCTTTATACTAATTCCAAGATACATGTGGCGCCTGGGTGGCTCAGTCAGTTGAGCGACCAACTTCAGCTCAGGTCATGATCTCACAGCTCATGAGTTTATGTCCCACGACAGCTCAGAGCCTGGAGCCTACATCAGATTCTGTGTCTCCCTCTCTGCCCTTCCCCTGCTCATTCTCTCTCTCAAAAATCATAAACAAACATTAAAAAATAATAATTCCTAGATACATACTTGGGAAATTTCTTGAGCAAAAGGTCTCAGAAGTTACCATATATACTCTATTTTTTTTTTTTTTTTTTTTTTTAATATTTATGAGAGAGAGAGAGAGAAAGACACAGAGCACAAGCAGGGGACAGGCAGAAAGAGAATCCGAAGCAGGCTCCAGGCTCTGCGCTATCAGCACAAAGCCCAACACGGGGCTCGAACTCACAAACCGCGAGAGCAGGACCTGAGCCAAGGTGCTCCCACCCCCCCATATACTCTTAAAATTAGTCAATAAACATTTGCTGCACCAGATACAAATGAACGTTAAAGTCAAACAAAAATGAACGCTTGTTTTTAGAGCACTGCCTATTCAAAATGACAGAGGAGTAAATCAACAACTGTGAACCTACATAACCACTGTAGTTAATTTTTACACAGCACGATGGAAAAGAATGAGCACCTGATTCATATTTTATGTATGTGGAATTATTATCCCTATATCCCACCATCCCAAACTCCCATAACCAACCACCTTCCAGCCTCCCTGCGTCTAACCAGTCTTGTTCAGAAAAGTCTTTCTAAAACCTAAAATGACATCTAAAACACACTGGCCAAGCAGCCAAGCAAAAAGAGAAGGAGAGAGCCAGAAGACACAACACATTCAAGGTGGAGGTTGGGGGAAAGAGGAGACAAGAGTGGATGATCAAAGATATGACTTGTAAACCCTCCTTCTTTACTACTTTCCTAAGTAAAACAAAAGGATGGGAAAGTTCACTGAGGAAGACAAAACAGGGAAAGGAAATAGAATGGATGATATGCTGACATCAAAATTTTCCTTGCTATTAACTTTGTTTGTAAGGATTTTATAGCCAAGAGCAAGATTTAAAAACTATACCACCATGGGGCGTCTGGGTGGCGCAGTCGGTTAAGCGTCCGACTTCAGCCAGGTCACGATCTCGCGGTCCGTGAGTTCGAGCCCCGTGTCGGGCTCTGGGCTGATGGCTCAGAGCCTGGAGCCTGTTTCCGATTCTGTGTCTCCCTCTCTCTCTGCCCCTCCCCCGTTCATGCTCTGTCTCTCTCTGTCCCAAAAATAAATTAAAATCGTTGAAAAAAAAATTTTTTTTTTAAATAAAAACTATACCACCAAAAGTACCCATGTGTGTTTGGTACAAACATTTTCTTGTAGCTTTGACTGGACTCATTTCTTGTAGCTTTGACTGGACTCATTTCTAAAATGATCCAGGGGCGCCTGGGTGGCGCAGTCGGTTAAGCGTCCGACTTCAGCCAGGTCACGATCTCGCGGTCCGTGAGTTCGAGCCCCGCGTCAGGCTCTGGGCTGCTGGCTCAGAGCCTGGAGCCTGTTTCTGATTCTGTGTCTCCCTCTCTCTCTGCCCCTCCCCCGTTCATGCTCTGTCTCTCTCTGTCCCAAAAAAATAAACAAACATTAAAAAAAATAAAAAAAAAATTAAAAAAAAAAAAATAAAATGATCCAACAGTATTTTTACCATTTTTTCCAAATTAGCAAATACCAGGACTGATGTGTTTTCAGTGATAACTGAATGCACTGGATTCATTTTTGTTAAAGTCGATTTGATGGCCTGTCCAAGGAATGGATTACAGATGATCAGCTGGATGAGAAGCACCCTAAGGATTTATAGATCCTGTCAAACTGTTGGTGATGACATCATCATTGGCACACCTGAAATGTTATCACTGCTACCATCACAGTCCCCTACATGTCATCTCTAATAATATCTCTGGAGGGCCTGGCTGCCTAATCCAGTAGAGAAGAGGCTTTGGTTCTTCCAGCTCCTGCCTCCCAATTATCACACTCAAAATATAGCATATTCATTTGACAGGATTGAACCATCATCTGTACATGAAGATCCACATCAATCTTTCTTATGATCAGTGCCTTCTACTGATAACAGAGCACCTCCTCTGGTACTTGCAGATGTTTTGTTGATTATGCTCACCTTTTGGAACTATGTAGGCCTAACCACAAATAAAAAATCTTTGCCTAAGTCTAAAAAAAAAAAAAAGAAAGAAAGAAATTTTGTTCTTATCAGTCTCTTACCATGTAAGTAATAGTAAAATCTATACTGCCTTCAGAAAAAAACAAATCACTTAACTTTTGCAGCTTTAACGTAAGAACTAAGAAGTAAAGGGACTTTCTGGATTCTAAAAGCTTCCCTTTACAAATAAAGATCCTGAGAGTAACAAAGACTTCAAATTCTAAACTGTTATTAAAAACGATTATTAAAAATGATTCCTGGGGAGCACCAAGCTGGCTCAGTTGGTGGAGCATGCAACTCTGGTTGCAGGTTGTGAGTTTTGAGCCTTACACTGGGTGTAGAGATTACTTAAAATCTCTATTTAAAAAAATTATTCCGGGACTAATGAAGACATTTTAGACAGAATAAGAAATAGAAGCAAGCGTGGAATACCTTGGGGTGACAATGAGATTATAGAAACCGCAGATAAATTAAGTGGGAACCCAAAAGAAAAGAGCCTTACAGGCCTCAATTTTAAGGGTGAGACCTCATATCTAACATCTAAAAGCAGAAGTGTAATAAAGAATGAGTTGGGGGACCTGGGTGGCTCAGTTAGTTAACGTCCAACTTCAGCTCAGGTCACGATCTCGCGATTCGTAAGTTCGAGCCACATGTTGGGCTCTGTGCTGACCACTCAAGAGCCTGGAGCCTGCTTCAGAATCTGTGTCTCCCCTTTCTCTGCCCCCTCCTGCTCACACTCTGTCTCTCTCTCGGTCTCTAACAAACAAATAAATGAGTAAATACAGGGGCGCCTAGGTGGCTGTCTGTTAAATGTCTGACTTAATCTCAGCCCAGGTCTTGACCTCAGGGTTGTGGGTTCAAGTCCCACACTGGCCTTCACACTGGGGCTACTTTATTTTTTTTATTTATTTTTTTTATTTTTTTTTTCAACATTTATTTATTTTTGGGACAGAGAGAGACAGAGCATGAACAGGGGAGGGGCGGAAAGAGAGGGAGACACAGAATCGGAAACAGGCTCCAGGCTCTGAGCCATCAGCAGAGCCTGACGCGGGGCTCGAACTCACGGACCGCGAGATCGTGACCTGGCTGAAGTCGGACGCTTAACCAACTGCGCCACCCAGGCGCCCCTGGAGCTACTTTAAAAAAAAAAAAAAAAAAAAGAAAGAAAGAATGAGTAAATACAGCCTCATAGATCATATGCAAGCCAACGAGGTATGAGAAAGCAGCTGAGAGTTCCTGAGCCCCTGGGAGGATGTGTTACTTCTAAGAGGACCCAAAGAGGCCCAGGGACAAATGAACAAAATGCACTATATGGACCACTTACCCACTGGAAGCCACTGCAGGACCACACACATCAGAAAAATAATGCGGCCGGGTAAGAACTACATCTGAGCAAGGCCAACAAAGAAAGAAACTCACACTCCCCCTATTTCAATACCAGAAGGCCTCTACCATCCAAAAGAAAAATCAGAAAAGGAGACTCAAGAAGGAAAACGTACTAAGCAAATCATCACGCTCAGAACACAACAGAATTACTTAGAAATGACAAAATTAATTTTATGAAGTCAAGGAAATGATGCACAAAATTAGAGAATATAATGACATCTCTACTATACTCCCAAATAATGCTGAGTTTGTAACAAAAATTTTTCAATTTTCAACATACGAATATGGGCCACCAGACACAAGACATCAGAGTGAATACAGCTCTCTGAGACAGAACTTAACCAATACATACAAATGTTATATATTTATACCTACACCTAGGATTCCATTTCTAAAGAGATACGTGAATAAGTGAGCAAAGATCAGTCAGTCACAACCACGTTCATCACATTACATAAAACAAAAAGACCATGTGTAGTGTTCAAAAGATGTCCTTAAGAGACTCTTATTTTTGTTCATTGGGCTGTATGTTAAAATGTGAACATTTATGGTTTCACTGTATGCACCACTGCCTGTAAAAATTCCTTTTGTCCATTATCTCACACATCTTATTTATTTCACTTTGATCTTTCTGTGTTAAAAAAAAAAAAAAAAGGATTGTGTTGTTTTGTTTTTGAAAATATTTATTTTGGGGATAGAAAGCATGAGTAGGGGAGGTGCAGACAGAGAAGGGGACACAGGATCCGAAGTAGGCTTGGCGCTGACAACTAAGAGCCCACTGCAAGGGTCGAACTCAAGGATGGTGAGATCATGACCTGGGCCAAAGTCGGACGCTCAACTGACTGAGTCACCCAGGCACCCCAAAAAAGTTTTTAAAACCTAACATAAGTTCTGCTTATAGGTATAATTACTAAATTTACTCTTTTTAGTAGTGTAGAAAAATATTTCATTGGTATAAAGACTAAAAGGAAACAAATTAGTGATCAACCATTAATGCTCAATCTGGAGGTTCTTACATGTAGAGTTTCTTCTCCTCACTCTGCTCTAAACTAATCCATCACTGGTTTAGCTGTAATACTGATAATTGTCCATAGTATGTTTTATAGAAGTCAGTGAGTCCTGTGAAATCCTACCATTTGGAAAGGACCTCTGATTATGTTTCATGAACATCTCTTCAGATTTTCCTTTCTGCTAGATATATATAATTTTACACAGAATAATTCACCTGTCCATGCTTTCTTCAGACATCCTTTATCATTCAATACAAAATGGCACCATTTCAGATGTATGCATGCACCATAATTTTTAACCATACTTATTGGTGGACATTCAAGGTTTCTATGTTTTCTGAAATGAAACAGAATGATTAACATAATTGTGACTGGGGCACCTGGGTGGCTCAGTCAGTCAAGCATCCTACTCCTGGTTTCGACTCAGGTCATGATTTCATGGTTTTGTGCTGGCAGTGCTTGGAATTCTCCCTTTCCCTCTCTCTGTCCCTCCCCCACTCACCCTATCTCTGTCTCTCTCAAAATAAATAAACTTAGAAAAAATATATATTTGTGACTGATCTTTCCTCACTTGTTCAGGTATCTCTTTAGAAGCAGAATGGTGAGAACAAGGTGACGTGATGACTTAAAAGATGATGCAACCTTTTGTGTATGCAATTAAAAAAAGGATGATGTAAGGACAATTTGTTTCACTACTAAATTCTTACACACATACAGCATTTTTGCAGGGTTTTGTCAATTTTAGTCTTTAATATACCTGAGAATTGAAGAGTAATGATAAACAATTCTTAGGATGATAAAGTTTTATGACAGAGGAAAAATAAAATCACTAGGACCTGTATGATCTCAGATTACAAAATAACCCAATGGACCCATATGGTAAATTTTATGGGGAAAAAAAGTTTATTTAATATTCTTTTTGTTCTTCTGAAGACCTCTAATAAACAATAAAATATCAACCTTTATAAATACTTCTCAAAAACGAAAGTATAAAACTAAAACTGGACCCAAATGACACCAACGGTGTAAAAGTTATGGGTGTTTTTCTGGAAAGGTAAATAAATAGTAATTCATACTTCCACCACCAGCAGGTATGGCTAGATACCTCTTGTGTTTCCAATTTATATAAGCAAAAGCAATATTACAGTATTGTTTTTATTAAAGTATTTCTTCTGAATCTAAAAGAACCCCATTTAACGGAAAGATGTGATGAAGCAAATAAAATGATGGAAAAGTAATCCCTGGAAAGTAGGGATTAGATAGGAAAGGTATCAATCCCTGGAAAGTAGGGAAAGATAGGAAAGGTATGAAAAAATTAATGTATCAATCCCTTATCTGCTTAAAGAGTTACCAAAATAGGCCTGAAACAGCTATCCCACCATGCTAACAGATAAGGCTGATTTTCTGTGCCAAAACTGTGCAAACAATGTGGTTTATGTTGAACACAAACCATCTAAGCTTTTTTCCTTCATGAAGTCCTAAATTCTGGTATTTTGCCAGGTAAGTGGGAACTTAAAAAACCAACCACCCTCCACCCCACTCCTTATATATGGACATGGCTACTAGGATCAGTTAAACTTCACCTGGTAGTTAACACTTCATTCTATTGTCTCAACTAGTTGCTGGCAGAATTAAGCCAAGTACTTTTCCAACTCAACTGGAAAAGGACTCTTGGAAAGCTTATACCTAGTTTCCTCCAAACTTTACCTGGTGTGCATTTTTCCATTACTGATTTTGCTCTGTATTCTTTTGCTGTAATAATCTTAGACGTAAAACTGTATGCTAGGCCTGAGTCCAACTAGTGAATCATGAAACCAAGGAGACTTCCAAGATACACCTGTAAGCACACTTATCAAATATAACTTTTGCTGACATACTCACATTTTTATTTCCAGTCTTTTTTTTCTGATCAGTTTCTTAACACAAATTTGGATCGTAGCATACATCTAGTCTTGTCTTGCGTCCCTTTTTTTTTTACTTGCTACATTGTTTTATTTATAGAAAATAAATATACATTTTTTTAAATAGGTTCCACGCCCAACAGAGGGCTCGAACTCATGACCCCGAGATCAAGAGCCACATGCTCTATGGACTGAGCCAGTCATGCACCCCTATATATATTTATCTACATGAATTTAAGTTTTTGAGCAGTAGTTAGCACAGATGCATAGCCAAAGGCCCTGCCATAAACAGATGTGGAGTTTGCAATGTGTTTAGTTTTGTATCATTAATGACATATAACTCACATACCATAAAATTCACCATTTTAAAGTGTACAGTTCAATGGGTTTTAGTATGTGTAACCATCACCATGATCTAATACCAGAATACTTTTATCGCCCCCAAAAAAACCCCAAATTCATTAGCTATGAATTCCCTATTTCCCTGAACCTCTAGTCTACTCTCTTCTCTGTGGTATACACTCCCTTTAAAAAAATTTTTCAGGGAACCTGGCTGGCTCAGTCAATAGAGCATGTGATTCTTCTTCTCAAGGTCATGAGTTCAAGCCCCACACTGGGCACAGAGATTACTTAAAAAATAATAAAGGAATTTTTTTCATGAGTTACATTTCCTGATGTCATGAAATATTCTTGAAAAAATACACACTAATCCACTATATGATATACTTACTCAATTCTCTATTAAGAAATTTAGATGTAGCCAATCATGATAAACCAGATATAAAACGATACACCAAAGTTTTGAGTCAAATACTTACTTAAAATATACCTCTATTATAACAGTAAAACAACCTTAAGGTTTTTATACTCAGTAACTAAATACCTCCAAGTGACCAATTTCCATCAGCACCAGGATTCATAAAACACTCACGTGACTTCACTTTCACTCACTGGGTATTTTTAAACCTTTGCCAATACATAAAATTAAAAAAAAAAAGATGGGGCACCTGGTGCCTCAGTCAGTTAATCATCTGACTATTGATTTCAGCTCAGGTCATGATCTCATGAGTTCCATTAGAAGGCTTAACTAACAACAAAGTTCCTGAGCAAGGAAGAGTCTCTAAAAAAAATAAATCACTCCACCTATAGCACAATATGAAAAGAAAGGATGAGGCGCCTGGGTGGCTCAATCGGTTAAGTATCCAACTTTGGCTCAGGTCATGATCTCATGGTCCGTGAGTTCGGGCCCCATGTTGGGCTCTGTGCTGACAGCTCTGAGGCTGGAGCCTGCTTCAGATTCTGTGTCTCCCTCTCTCTCTGCCCCTCCCCCACTCCTGCTCTGTCTCTCAAAAAATGAATAAATGTTAAAAAAAATTTAAAAACAAAAAGGGATGTAGCATCAGGCTAAAATTCACCATTTATTCGTTGTGCAATCTTACACAAATTATTTAACATCTCTGGGTCAGTTTTCTCATCTGAAAAATACAAAATCCAACATGCTTATGTTTATGATCACGATTATGAAACAGAATGGATAATACAATGTCAACACTTGCCCATTCCCTCAAAATTGTTTTTAAGTTATTCTAAAAGCTACCTGTAAGACATGGTTAATTGTTTTCCAATGCCTGGCTGTAACTTTTAAAAAATACCAATTAATCAAAGCTTGCAATGGAACAAATACTAATCACATGCTTTGAGTATTTTTAGTTCCTTCCTTCCTTCATTAAATAATTGATTAGCTGGGGTACCTGGGTGGCTCAATCAGTTAAGCACATGAATTTTGATTTCTGCTCAGGTCATCATCTCAGTTCATGGGTTTGAGCCCTGTAACAGGCTCCATGCTGACAACGCAAAGACTGCTTACAATTCTCCCTCTGCCCCTCCCATGCACCCACTTGATCGCGCTCTCTCTCTCTCTCGAAATAAACAAAAAAACTTTAAAAAATTATTATTATTAGCTTAATTTGTAGCCAGGAATTATTAAAATACAGGTGCTAGAAGAGTATCGTGGTAGATGAAATAAGTCAAAGACAAATACCATAGCATTTCATTCATGTGGAATTTAAGAAACAAAGAAGAAAAAAAAAGAAAAACCAAAAAACAATCTTAACAGAGAGCAGGGGAAGTGGGTGAAATAGGTAAAGGGAATTAAGAGTACACTCATCTTGCTGAACACTGAGTAATATACAGAATTGTTGAATCACTGTATTGTATGTACACATGAAACTAATATAAAACTATATATTAACTGTACTGCAATTAAAATTAAATTTAAAAAAAATACAGGTGCTAGGATTATAGTACTGAACAAGACCAAGTCCCTGCCCTCAATGGAACTTGGCATTCTCCTGCAGAGAAAGACCTACAAATTAAAACAGTAAATGCTTTGACAAAAAATAAATTGGAGAGTATCAGTTGATACTGCAGCGGGGATGAATAAATGAAGATAAAACAGCTTCTCTAAGATGTTCCCTAGCAAAATATGAATAAAGTGGAACAAGGAGAGCAAGCATTCTCTAAACAGAGTGTAAGACCAAAATCTCTGAGAAGTGGCAGTGCTGTAAAACATATGAAACACGAATTACAGCTTTAGCATGAACACCTGACAGTCCCAAACAAATTGAAAAATGCTTTACATATCACCAAACTATGCTCCATGGGGCAGAGATGTTTTACACGGACTTTGTGTCCAATTCCCCAAACCTTAAAACATTTGAATACTCCCAACCAATAGTAAAGTAAATGGATACTTTATCTCTAACAGAGATAAAGGAATCAATGCAGCAATCAACTAGGGAACTTTTCCACCAAATCCAGTCTAAAGACTAAGGATGAACATCAAGAACACCACCCTGGGCAAATTGAAAGCAAAGGCATGTTAATACGGCAACAGGTTGAATGACTATTATAATTACTTACGAATATTTTTAAGTAAATGGATACACCATTCATGGACTAGAAAAAAGTCAGTATTATGAAGATGTCAATATGTTCCTCAGAATGACCTGAACACTCAACACGATTCTAATCAAAAGCCCAGAAGAACTTTTTTCAATTGACAAGGTGATTTTAAAATCAGTAAAGATGCAGAGGGTGCCTGGGTGGCTCAGTTAAGCGTCCAACTTCAGCTCAGGTCATGATCTCACAGTTCATGAGTTTGGCCCCACAGCCAATTTGGGATTCTCTCTCTCTGCCCCTCCCTCACTCATGCTCTCTCCTGCTTGCTCTCAAAATAAACTTTAAAAAATATATAAATAAATAAAATAAAATCAGTAAAGATAATCTGAAACTAAAGTAACATTGTACATTAATTACACTCAAATTGGGAAATAAATCAAATCAGTAAGGCTATACCAAAAAAAAAACACAACACCCAGAACAATTGGGTGATACTACTTGATTTCAAACCTTAGCACAGTGCGGGGTGCCTGGTGGCTCAGTCAGTAAAGCATGCGAATGCTGATCTCAGTGTTTAAAGTTCGAGCCCCACACTGGGTAGAGATCACTAAAAAATAAAATCTTTCTTTTTTTTCTTTTTAAAGTTTATTTATTTATAGTGAGAGAGACAGAGACAGTACCTGAGCAGGGGAGGGGCAGAGAGAGAGAGGGAAAGAGAGAATCCCAAGCAGGATCCATGCTGTCAGCAGAGCCCGATGTGGGGCTCAAACTCACTAACTGTGAGATCATGACCTGAGCCGAAACCAAAAGTTGGGACGCTTAAGCAACTGAGCCACCCAGGTGCCCCTTAAAAATAAACACTTAAAAAAAAAAAAAAGAGTGAAAGACAGTACTGGTGTAAAAGACACACCAATTGGTGAAATGAAAGTGCAGATTTTCTTCCCCTCGATTTTTGATAAAGATAAATGGTAAAAAAGGAGAAATCATAATCTTTACAATTACTGGTGCTGCAACAAATGGCACTTATATGGAAAAAAAAATCTACTATCTCACAGCATACTCAAAATGGATCACAGGTATAAATAAAAAAGCTAGGGATGCTGGGGTGGCTCAATCAGTTGAGCGTGAAACTCTTGATCTCAGCTTGGATCTTGATCTCAAGGTCATGCGTTCAAGCCCCACGTTGGGGTCCACGCTGGGCATGGAGCCTACTTTAAAAAAAAAAAGAAAAAGAAAGAAGAAAAAAAGCTATAAAATGTCTTAAGAAAGGACAAGAAAAGCTTTGCTACCTTAGGAAGGGAAAAAATTTTCATACAAGGATCCAAAAAACATAAACCATAAAAGAAAAAAAATGTAAATTATACTTCACTGCTGCTTTCTGAAGAACACTACTAAGAAAATTAAAAAGCAAGCCACATACTAGAAGAAATAGTCCTAAAACAGACCTGTATCCAGATGTTTTAATTCGATAAGGCAAACCACCCAATTAAAAAATAGACAGGGACACCTGGGTGGCTCAGTCAATTAAGCATCTGACTCTTGATTTCAGCTGAGGTCATGATCTCACGGTCTGTTGAGATCAAGCCCCAGGTCGAGCTCCACGATGACCATATGGAGCCTGCTTGCAATTCTCTCTCCCTCTATCTCTCTGCCCCTCTGCCACTTGTGCTCTCTCTCTCTCTCCAAAATAAATATTTTTTAAAAATAAAAACTAGGGGCGCCTGGGTGGCTCAGTCGGTTAAGCCTCCGACTTCAGCTCAGGTCATGATCTCGCGGTCCATGAGTTCGAGCCCCGCGTCGGGCTCTGGGCTGATGGCTGATGGCTCAGAGCCTGGAGCCTGCTTCTGATTCTGTGTCTCCCTCTCTCTCTGCCCCTGCCCCATTCATGCTCTGTCTCAAAAATAAATAAAACGTTAAAAAAAAATAAAAAAAATAAAAACTAAATTTAAAAAATAGGCAAAAAATTTGAAGATACTTCACAAAAGATGTAAAAATAGACAAAAAGCAAATGAAAAGATGCTAATCACTAGTTGTTTGGAAAATAAAATTTAAACTCACCAGGAGACACTCCTATACTAGACTATCCAAAAGACTAAAACTATCAAGTGTTGGTGAAAGTATGGAGCAACTAGAACTCTCTCACTCATTGCTTGTAGGAATGTAAAATGATACAACCATTTTGAAAAACAATTTGGCAGTTTCTTATGAAGTTGAAAATTCAGCCATTTATCCCTAATTACCCAAGCCACATGAAAGTATAATGTTCACAAGAAGCCTGTACAGAAATGTTCATAGTAGCTTTATTCACAATGGCTAATAGTTGAGAGCATCTCGAACATTCACCCACCCTTAGGTCACTGGGCAAACTGTAATTATGTCCATATGGTGGAATAAAACTCTGCCATAAAAGTGAGCAAAATACTAATACAATAATATGGATGGAATCTCATTAACATTATGCTAAGCAAAAGATATGAGACACAAAAGAGTACAAATTATTTCACTTATACGAAATAACCAGAAAAGACAAAAGACAAACTAATTTATAAGAGCAGAAAGACCAATAGCTATCTAGGACAGGGTTAAGGGGTAGAGAGAAACTGCAAAAGGGCATAAAGGAACTCGTCAGGATGACGAAAATGTTCTAGATCTTGATTGTGGTGCTAAGTTACATACATCTGTTAAAACTCCTTGAGTTCTATGTTTAAAATTGGGAACATTTTAATTCATGCAAATTATGCCTTAAAAAAACCTGAGTAAAATGTAATTCATCCATTTGTTATTTAAATATAAAATTTTACTTTGCATATAACATTCAGTAAACTGAATAAAAATCGTAATACAAATCATTTCTAAGATTCAAGTATGAATCAATACACTGAAGTCTGAAGTATGACTCTTGGAATCACACAAAAATTCCTGTTTATATTCACTATATACTTATTCAACACCTACTTACCATATGACAAGACAGTATGAACTGTATAAAGAAAGACAGAAGTTCAGCACAGAGAGAGAAGCCCATATGTAACTGCATAGGATGATGAGATGTTTAAAACTTACGTTGTTAGCAAGAATGCCCCATCACCACATCTTTCCAGAGCCTTTCGTGCAGGAGGTTTTGCTGCAAATTCTACAAAACCTTTTCCTGTAGCTCTACCACGATCATCCACAACCACAACGGCTTTCTCTACTGGACCAAACTGGGAAAATGCTTGCTCTAGAAGCTCATTGGAAACAACCGGCGAGAGGTTCTTGACAGTTAGGGCTGCTCCATGTGTAGCAAAACGAATTCGGAGAGGTCTGCTCTTCAAAATGGTGCCATCCAGCTCTGCTTTTGCAATTTCAGCCAGTGTTCTGGATTCCTTTTTAGGAGGAAAAATCACTTTTTAAAGATGATAGTAATAAACACAAATACTTTTAAATAGTGGTTTCTAGGGAGAAGAGCTGGGTAGCTTTTGGAAATGGCTGATAGGGTCACTTTGTTTTGTGTCTTTCAATTTTGGTATCACATGCATTTAAGTGTTCAAAAAATAACTGTAAACATTTTAATTAGAAAATCCCAACCCCAGGGGCGCCTGGGTGGCTCAGTCGGTTGAGCGGCCGACTTCGGCTCAGGTCACGATCTCACGGTCCGTGAGTTCGAGCCCCACGTCAGGCTCTGGGCTGATGGCTCGGAGCCTGGAAGCCTGCTTCCGATTCTGTGTCTCCCTCTCTCTCTGCCCCTCCCCCATTCATGCTCTGTCTGTCTCTGTCTCAAAAATAAACAAACATTTAAAAAAAAAAAAAAAAAATCCCAACCCCAATGTCCCAAGTCATCAAAGATGGTCTACTCATACACAAATTACCAGCTATTAAATATTCACAGCAGTATCTTTTTTAAATCTCTTACATATATTAAAAGAAAATCATAATTACTTTTTGAGACCAAGCACCGGTTACTAGAAGCTATTACTGAACAGAATAATTTTCAGTATATACTGTTTTTTGATATTTATATCTTTTATTAAAACAACCCACCTCTCCAATGCTACACAAATCCCCTTTCCTCTTTCATTTTTTACATTTCCTATGAAAACTATTATTAGATGTTGTTAACCAGGTCTCCTGAAATACTTTCATGGGCTACACATTTCTCCATTATATTGAGAGAAGCAAACACATACATTCATGGGCTGTAAGAGTTATCTCCATTATACAGAAAATCAAGTACACACCCGTTTATAAACTAGAAAATATGTTCAATGCTGAAACCACAAGAGAACTTCCTTCTTGAAGAATTCAAAGTTGGTATAGAATACAGACATCTAAACATAATCAACAAACAAGTTTAATATAAGTATGTTCTTTTCCTTTGTGTTGTGAGAACTCTACAGTGAGAATTTAAACAGGTTTTATATGCATTTGTAGTAAGAGTAAAAATATACTGTCTTATGAAAAAAGTCTTAAGGTCACAACAGATCTTTATTTAATACCTAAAATACAACAACTTTAAATTACTACAACTTACACAAAAATCTATAGAACTAATTTTACAAAGACAAGTCTAACCTTTTTTTTTAATGTGTATTTATTTTTGAGAGAAAGAGAAAGAGCACGAGCAGAAGAGGGGCAGAGAGAGGACAAAGGATCCAAAGCAAGCTCTGTGCTGACAGCTGAGAGCCCGACACAGGGCTCAAACTCAGCAACTGTGAGATCATGACTGAGCCGAAGTCAGATGCTTAACTGAGCCTCGGGGTGCCCCAACAAATCTAACCTTTTTACAGATACTCAAAATGGCTACTTTTTAAAAATGTTTTTATTTATTTTTGAGACAAAGAGAGACAAAGCATGAGCAGGGGAGGGGCAGAGAGACAGGGAGACACAGAATCTGAAGCAGGCTCCAGGCTCTGAGCTGTCAGCACAGAGCCTGACGCAGGGCTCGAATGCATGGATTGTGAGATCATGACCTGAGCCGAAGTCGGATGTTCAACCGACTGAGCCACCCAGGTGCCCCTCAAAATGGCTATTTTTAAAAAATTACTCTTAGAAATTTTTAATTAAAATTACTCTTAACAAAGTAATACCAGCAAACATTTAATAAATATCTAACAGGGGATAGGCACTTTGCACCTAATCTGTCATATGACCCAACAACTCTTAAGAGGTAGATTTTAAGAATGAAGTCTTGAATTAAAATGCTGTTAGGTATGGAGTGCCTGGGTAGCTCAGTCAGTTAAGAACCTGACTTCTGAAGCTCAGTTCACAATATCACAGTTTGTGAGTTGGAGCCCCGCGTCGGGCTTTGTGCTGACAGTGCAGAGCGTGCTTCAGATCCTCTGTCTCCCCCTCTCTGCCCTTTCTCTGCTCACTCTCTCTCAAAAATAAATATTAAAAATAATAATAATAATGCTGTTAAGTTTAATTGGGAATGGGAAGGGACAGGAGGAAATTTCAAGAGATGATAACGTTCTCTATCCTGATAGTTTGAATTAAACAAATGTTATTTATCTAAAATCACCAAATTGTACACTGAAAATTTGTTCATTTTGCTGTATGCAGAGGTCAAATACCTCAAAAATAATATTGGACTCTAGTTACTAGTAAGCATGCTGGATGGGCACCTTGGGTGGCTCAGTCGGTTGAGCATCCGACTTCGGCTCAGGTCATGATCTCACGGTTCGTGAGTTCGAGCCCCGCGTCAGGCTCTGTGTTGACAGCTCAGAGCCTGGAGCCTGCTTCAGATTCTGTGTCCCCCGCCCTGTCTCTCTCCGCCCCACCCCTGCTTGTGCTCTGCCTTTCAAAAATGAATAAACATTAAAAAAAAATTTTTAATAATAAGCATGCTGGAGTGTTTAAGAGTCAAGAACTGATGGATGAAAAGATGAATAGATATGTGAAAAACACATTATAAGAAAACTTAAGTATGAATCTAGATGGTGGATCTATGGCTGTTCATTTCTATGTATCTGAAATTTTTCATAATAAAATGTTAGGGGTAGAAGGATAAAGAGAACTTGGTGAGGACTTTCTAAAAGTGAAAAGTGCTTCCAGAGGATGTCTCCTCTTCAGATTCAGTCAAGTATAATCACAATGTCATATATTTTGTTTTTCCACAGAGGAAGCAGAAAATCCCCAATTTTTATGTTAAATCAAGTAATTTTTTTTACAGTTGGCAATGAATTCAATTTTTAATACTTTTGAGCCAAATGAAATGTTTATGCTGTCAGGAATTTTCAATGCCATGATCCTTCTTCAAAGTTTATACTCTTCATGGTTTTAAATAATTCCGCACCGGAGTTTCTCAACTTTAGCACTACTGACATTATGGGCAAGATAATTCTTGGCGGGGGGGGGGGGGGGGGGGGGGTCTGTGCATTACAGGAGACTTAATAAGCCAACAGAAACAACCCCCACTTCTGACAATGAAAGATGTCTCCAGACATCATCAAATGTCCCCTGGGAAGCAGAACCACTCCATGTAAGAACCACTGCTGTTGGGGCACCCAGGTAGCTCAGCTGATTAAGCTTCAGGTCTTCATCTCAGGGTGGTAAATTCAAGCCCTGCACTGGGCTCCATGCTGGGTACAGAGCCTACTAAAAAAAAGGGGGGGTTGCAATGCCTGGGTGGCTCAATCAGTTAAGCCTCCGCTTAACTCTTGGTTTCAACTCAGGTCATGATCTCACTGTTTGTAAGGTTTGTGAGATGGAAGGACAAAGAGCCTCCTTGGGATTCTCTCCCTTTCAGTAGGCCCCTCCCCCACTGGCATGCATGTGCTCAAAAACCACTGCTGTAAATCTGTACTAAAGTATCTGTAAAATCAATTAAAATTATGTGTTTGAAATGAAACCAAATATTTGTTTACTTCATGACTCAGAATAATGATACCGAGGTAACTTTTACTAAGCAGGTAGTATATTCCAGCTCTTCATTATTTTATGTATATTCACAACTATGTATGCATTATCTTCTACTGGTCTCATCAACAATCTTATAAAGTGGGTTATTACTATCCCCACTTCACTTATAGGTAAACAGGCCTAGAGAGGTTGAAACAACTTGCCAAAAAATCTGGCCAACTGCAGCAACGTGGATGGAACTGGAGGGTATTATGCTAAGTGAAATCAGTTGGTCAGAGACAGACATATACCACATGTTTTCACTCTTATGTGGTTCCTGAGAAACTTATAAGACCATGGGGAGGGGAAGGGGGGGAAAAAAAAAGTCACAGAGAGGGAGGGAGGCAAACCATAAGAGACTATTAAATACTGAGAACAGGGGCGCCTGGGTGGCGCAGTCGGTTAAGCGTCCGACTTCAACCAGGTCACGATCTCACGGTCCGTGAGTTCGAGCCCCGCGTCGGGCTCTGGGCTGATGGCTCGGAGCCTGTTTCCAATTCTGTGTCTCCCTCTCTCTCTGCGCCTCCCCCGTTCATGCTCTGTCTCTCTCTGTCCCAAAAATAAATAAAAAACGTTGAAAAAAAAAAAAATTTTTAAATACTGAGAACAAACTGAGGGTTGATGGGGGATGAAGGAAAGGGGAAAGTGGGTGATGGGCACTGAGGAGGGCACTTGTGAGGATGAGCACTGGGTGTTGTATGGAAACCAATTTGACAATAAATTATATTTAGTAAAAACAAACAAAAGAAATAACTTGCCAAAGATCTACACAAAATTCATAATCTCTACCAAATACATCATAAATCCCTCCTTTCAGCTAGTGTCCCAGCATTACTCTGTATAAAAAGTACAAGTACAGGTTCTTAACTAAAAATAATACAAAAAGTATCAAGAAACTAGGTGACTATCCCAAGTTACAGATTGCTTGTAATAGGGTCAAATGATGTACATTGGATCCTTTCCAAAGGCTCATTCCAAAGCACCTGATATTTTTCTCATTGTTCAACTAATAGTTAAAAGTTCCCACTGTAATAGTACTAATCCACTGAGATAAATTGGAAACAGCCTTCAAGTCAATCAATAGAAAGTTCGGGTAAATGGCAGTCCATTCATACTGTGAAATACAATATGGTCATTAAAAATCAATCTCATGGGGCGCCTGGGTGGCGCAGTCGGTTAAGCATCCGACTTCAGCCAGCTCACGATCTCGCGGTCCGGGAGTTCGAGCCCCGCGTCAGGCTCTGGGCTGATGGCTCAGAGCCTGGAGCCTGTTTCCGATTCTGTGTCTCCCTCTCTCTCTGCCCCTCCCTCGTTCATGCTCTGTCTCTCTCTGTCCGAAAAATAAATAAAAAACGTTAAAAAAAAAAAAATTTTTTTTTAAAAAATCAATCTCATGACATAAAAGATACCAGATATATTAAATGAAAACCTCAAAACACAACAGAGTATATAGTATGGTTTGATTTTTTATGGAAAAATGAAAGATTAACAGTGATTACATTTAATGCATTAGGGGACAATCTTTCACTAAAATTAAAACTGTAGTAAGAAAACTTCCCTGAACTAAAAGAGCATTTGAAATTATATGCTAGACAGGCCTACTAAGGAGATTGTGCAACATCTTCTCTAATGTTTGACATTCCATAAGAAACACACAGCATTGCATACTTAACAAAAAGCACGAGGGGAAAGGGTTTAACCCGCGATGACTATATTAAATTCAGTTGATTTTTAACTCTTTAATTACAACAGTGGTTCTCAAACCTTAGCAAACATAAGAATAACATGGAGGGCTAGCTAAAACCCAAGACTGAGGGCCCCAACCCACAATTTCTGATTCAGTAGATCCTGGGTGGGCCTTAGAATTTGCATTTCCAACAAATTCCCAGTTAACTGATGAGGTGAGACAATTTTTAGATGGGGTAGTCAGCACTGCTAGCGTGAATAGTAGGGAATATAAGTGGCCTTCTGCTTACACTGGGAGGATACCTGGATCTGTTGGACAGGGAACACACGTCTATAAATCACCGCTCCAGAAGTCTGGTTTACTAAAGTTAAAAGTAGGGGGAAGAAAAAGATAAAAGCAGAAACTGAGTTCAGATCAAACTAATACCAGTTTTAACAACATTAAACTAGCTGTAAAATGCACCACAGGGGCACCTAGCTGGCTCAGTCTGAGTAGTGAGCGGCTCTGGAGTTCGTGAGTTCAAGCCCCACTCTGAGTATAGAGATTACTTACATATATACATATAATCGTTTTTTAAAAGGTTATATTAATACATATAAATAATCTTTTTTTAAAAAAATGCACTACAACTTTTCAGTTAATTTATCCAATCTAAATTGGCAGTAACAAGCCAAAACCTAAAAAGAAGCTTTTAGGTCTAAAATTCCACAAAATGTATCCAAAATAAACAGTCTATTTCAACCCTAAAGTACCACAGGCTCACATCATAATACGGCTTTATGATCTTATGAGGAAATGCCACTTAAATTCTTTTTCCCAACCGTTACATATTAGCAATGCTGACCCTATAACAGCTCAAAAATGTTGTCTCACCTTACCAATTAACTGGAAAACGACAACTACCAGTGTAAGACAATTTATTTGCATTTAGTATTTCCAGGGGCATCTGGGTGGCTCAGTCAGTTAAGCCTCCAATTTCAGCTCAGGTCATGATCTCTAGGTTCTTGAGCTCCAGACCCACATGGGGCTCTGTGCTGATGGCTCAGAGCCTGGAGCCTGCTTCAGATTCTGTGTCCTCCCTCTCTCTCTGCCCCTCCCCCTCTCGGGCTCTGTCTCTCTCTCTCTCTCTCTCAAAAAATAAACATTAAAAAAATTGTTTTGGGGTACCTGGGTGACTCAGTTGGTTAAGTGTTCAACTCCAGCTCAGGTCATGATCTTACAGTTTGTGGATTCAAGCCCTGCATCGGGCTCTGTGCTGACAGCTCAGAGCCTGGAGCCTGCTTTGGATTCTGTGTCTCCCTCTCTCTTTGCCCCTCCCCCATTCTCTCTCTCTCAAAAATAAACATTAAATTTTTTTAATTGTTTTTTAAATGAAAATATAATCTAAAAATATATATCAGATAAAATTACGCCACTATTTAGAGCCACTACACCACCACTACACACTACAGCCACTATATCATTACTTACGTTCAGATCAGGTATACACGATGTTGTTTTCCTAAGCAGAAAAATACATAACTCAGAAATATTTAAAGCTTTTAAATTTACCTGTTTATCACAGAGCTCAGATTAAACAGTAAAGTTATCCATAAAGTCAAATCTTTTAAGCTAAATTCTAATTTCCTACTGGCAAATTTTTAACATTCCTACACCAAAAAATAACATGACAGGTTTAGAGGAGCATATCCCAAAGGAGCAGACAACAGCAGCCCCTCTCACCTCCCCATTTCATAATCCCATTAAGACTTTTTTTTAAAAAGAAACTAGGGGCGCCTGGGTGGCTCAGTCGGTTGAGCGTCCAACTTCGGCTCAGGTCACGATCTCACCGTCCGTGAGTTCGAGCCCCGCGTCAGGCTCTGGGCTGATGGCTCAGAGCCTGGAGCCTGCTTCCGATTCTGTGTCTCCCTCTCTCTCTGCCCCTCCCCCATTCATGCTCTGTCTCTCTCTGTCTCAAAAATAAATCAACATTAAAAAAACATTTTTTTTAAAAAAAGAAACTAATAGCAATGAGTTGTGCTGTCCAACACAGTAGCCACTAACCACAGGTGGCTATTTAAATTTAAAAGTAAGTAAAATTTAAAGTTCAAATCCTCAGGCACAAGTGCTACATTTCAAGTGCTCAAGAGTCACATATGGCTAGTAGCTACTACACCAGACAGCACATATACATAGCATTTTCCATCACTACAGAAAGTTCTATTGGCAGGGTTAATAATACACTAAAGGAGAAAGGATTCTTAGTAGCTTTAAAGACAGAAAGGAATAAGATTTTTCCATGTTAAGATATTTACTATTGGCTTATTTTTAAGTGCAAGGCTCCCAAAACAAAGGGAAATGGAGTCCTACCATTCTTCCTCCCGAATGTAAACTTTAGAACAGACCAACACGGTGCCAGAAGCTAAAGACTAGGAAAATGTGAAATAACATCCTTTTGGAAAGTTTACTAAAAGTTGCCTAACCTCACTTCCTTTAAAATAACTTTTGGATTTATATTAAAAATAACTTTACCAAATGACAGGCTGTTTCCCTACTGTCCTAAAGGTAATGATTTATAATTTTATGTTTAAAACGCACTGATTATTTAACTTGAATTTCAAGGACATTTTCAGGTCTCATTAATATTCTATGAAGATTTACCCTTCTCTTGAAGCCATTTAAGATTTTAGATGTTCAAATGTTCTCCCTAAAAAAAATACAATGTCACAACATTACAATCAATTCTGTCTACATATTAAAATTTTGCCTGGGTCAATCATGAAGAGAATGCAATTTTGAAAGTTAAAGTTCCAAAAAGAAGCTTCCACAAACTGCAAAGCACATAAAATTTGAGGGTCAAACTAGAAAGGCAACACATGCAGAAAAAGTACTTGTGTAAAAATGTCTCCAACAAAGTTATTTTCTTGGGGAAAAAACCTAGCATCTAGATATGAATTACAATGAAGCTATGTAAGTGACACTGATTCACCACAAAGCACTCAGGAAAACTGAAGAGAGTAGGTATTTGCCCTGTTAAGAAGAGTATACCCTCGCTGTTTGATTAATTTTTTTGTTCGATGTAAGGGAGGCACAATTTTTGCATGATATTGGAAAACTTTTTAAGATCTGGACTAAAAAAAAGGTAAAATGTGTACTCTTCCAGCAACAAAAAATGCCTATAAAATATATTTATATATGATTTTATATATATAATTCATCCCCCCCCCAAAAAAAACAACGTAGAAACTTCCAGAATGTTTGGGAGAGGACGCATATTACATTAGCTATCCAATAATCCAACGCCGTCCAGATACTGCAGCGTTTCAGAACTAGGCGGTTTAAGATGTGCTGCGCTGAGGCGGGGTGAGAAACGACACGGTTTACCTTTAAACGCTTCCAAGTCTGGCTGAAACCAGGGAGATCGTTCGGAAAACGTTTTTAAGAAGCGAGTCCGCTGGCTGCTCTTCCATGCCCCACGAAATTTCTGGTGAGACCGGAGCTTCCCTTCCAAATTCGTATCTAAGGCCCTCACGACACAGTTTCGCCGGGAGAAGTCTCACCCCAAAACACGGCGGCCCCCTCCCCTGCCCCCGGTGGGAAGCAGGCGACGGGAACCCCTAGGCGGGGGAGCCGCAGCCCCCGGAGCGCGCGGGCCAGCGGAGCCCGCCGCGCGCCCAGCCGAAACGTTGGCGACGGCCACCGCGGAGGGCCGGGGAGCCCGGGCCCGCTCGTCGGAAATACGGGGCTACCACGCCGCGCCGGGGGACAGGCCGGTCCGGCGCGGGAAGACCGGGACGGCAGGCGCCGCGATGCTCACAGGCCACAGAAAGGGCCGCGGCTGTGCCCAGGGCTTTCGCCGGGGCGGCCGGCATGGAGGCTGCCTGCGGCGCCCCGCTCCCTTCACGCCCCCTTCCCCTGACAACGCTGCGGCCGGGGCCCGACACTCACCAAACGGATGAAGCCGAAGCCACGGTCCCGATTGATGAAGACCTCGCTGGGCTCGCCGTAGCGCTCGAAGAGCCGCTTGAAGTCCTCCTCCGTGATGTCCGTGGGCAAGTTCCCCACGAAGAGGCGGCAGCGCTGCGTGTACGTTTTCTCGCCCGGCTTGAGGAAGCTCTTGATGTCGATGGTGAAGCCCATCTCCTCGTCGGGGTGGTCCTCCGGGGGCACCGGGGCAGGTGGCGCCGGCTCCCCAGCCAGCGCGAGCGCCATGGCGGCCGTCGGCTCGCTCTCGCCTGCCGCAGACTCCAGAGCGCGAAGGCGGGCCGGGTTTTTCTCAATGCGTACTTGCTTCAGGTTTCCTCTTAACATCATCTTAGTGAGTTCACTTATACCGGATAGAATTCTAGATCTATAGCTGTATCACTATATATACCTACAGAAACGGAATATGGAAGGACAAAGTCAGAGAAGACACCTAGGTCGCCACGCCGGCTGCCCTACCCCGAAGGACTCACGCCCGAGGCGGCTGCACGTTCAAAATGGCGCTGCCACAAGCCGCAGCTACAAGAAGAGACGCCGGCCGTAAGTCCCGCCCCACCGCAAAGGCCGGCGCCGGAGCTGACGCGCCTGCGCAGTATCGGCGCTAACCGGCACGGTAGCTAGCGTGCGCCGGAGCGCGACGTTACTAGAGCTGCGGGTTCAATCAACCTCCTAGGCTGGCGGAAATGCGGTTTCCTGACCTAAGTTAGTTAGCCGAGTGTTGGACTGCGTCGGGTGAAAATTTGTGCGATGTGTGCGATGTGAAAACACAGTGATTGGGGAACATCCATATTTTAAATATCCTGCTCAATTTTCAGTGACTATGAAAAAATGAAAATTTGCAGATTTTATGCATAGCCTTGAAGATGTTTCCCACTAATTGAAACACGTAAAAACACATTTATTTCAGCCGTTTCGACAGCAAGCTTTTTATTATATTTACTGAGACTATAAAATAATTGTGCTATTGATTATTCACAACTCCATGAAATTGCTTATGAAATTCTGAACTCTTACGGACCACATTCTGTGAGAAGGGTCAACATTTTCTATAAGGGGCCAGACTGCAAATATTTTAAGATTTGTGAGCCATACAGCGTGTGCCAAACTACTCGATTCTGCCCAGTACCTCTCCTGGCACATGGGCAGGTACTCTTCAGTGAGTGTTAAAAAGAAATGAATTCACACTCTGAAAAACATTTCAGTAGTTTCTCATGAAACTAAACATATGCTTCCTTTAGGGTTGCCAGATTGGCCCAGTCCCTGAAGCGGTGATTTCAGCCCAGGTCATGATCTCCATGATAGCAGGGTGGTGAGTTCTAGCAGGCATGGAGCCGGCTTAAGATTATCTCTCTCTCTCTCTCTCTCTCTCTCTCTCTCTCTCTCTCTCTCTCTCTCCCCCTCTCTCTCCCCCTCTCCTCTCTCTCTCTCTCCCCCCCTCTTTCTCTCTCTCTCCCCCCCATCCCTTCCCTTCACTCTCTCTCTCAAATAAATAAAATCTTAAAAACAACACCAAACAAACAAAAAACAAGAAAAAACAAGAAAAAGACACCTGGGTGGCCCAGTTGGTTAAGCCTCCAACTTGGGTTCAGGTCATGATCTCAAGGTTCATGGGTTGGAGCCCCACATCCATCTCTGCGTTGACAGCTCAGAGCCTGGAGCCTGCTTTGGATTCTGTCTCTCCCTATCGCTCTCTGACCCTCCCCCGCTTGTGTGCGTGCGCTCTCTCTCTCTCTCTCTCTCTCTCTCAAAAATAAACATTAAAAAAAAGAAAAAAAGCCATATGCTTACTTTAGAAAAGCAATCCTACTCCTAACCATCCAAATGAAGTGAAAATTTGCATTCACACAAAAAAACTATATGCAAGTGTTTATAGGGGCTTTATTTGTAATTAGTAAAAACTGGAAACAATCCAAATGTCCAACTAGTGATAGGTAAACAATGGTACACTCACATAATAGAATATACTCACCAATACAAGGAATGAACTATAGAATATATATCAGTGGTTGCCAAGAGTGTGGAGGGGTGAGGGGTTGACTGCACAGAGACACAGGGAAATTTTTGGAATGTTGAAACTATTGAGGTGGTGGCTACACAACTGTATTTACCAAAACCTGGTAAACTGTGCACTAAAAGGCTCAGCATTACTGTATCTAAATTATACTTTAAACAAAAAATTTCAAACTATCCAAAGAAATAAAAATAAAATACCATCAAGACTAATACCTACTTACTTTAGTTGCCACCAAAATTCTAATCATCCACACTCTAATCCCCGTATAGCTCTGTAAATTCCTGAGTCTAACCCAATTCCCCGCAGCCCTCTCAGTTGCTCCAAAGCCTTCTGTTGAGTGCTTGGAATCTCACTCCCAAGTCATCAGCAAAATCCTCAATCTTTCATTTTTTTCTCTGAATATCTTCATCTTCCTGCTTTAACTGGAACATGGTTTTCCTCTGAGGACTGTTTCCCTAACAGCCAAGAAGGCTCCCTAGAAGGGGATGGGTTTTTTTCCTCTATTTACGGGTCACCAGACTTGAGGATGGGATACATTTTCCATGACCCCTTGCAAGTTGGAGAACATTTTCCCTCTCCTTTAACAAAAAACCTAGCTCCAAAAAGCTCGTGACCACATAAGCATGAGTTTATGCTCCCTCTCCCACTCTCCTTCTTCTTCACTCTCCCTTCTCCCTGTAATAGCTTTCTCACCACTCTTTAAATTTACAACCACAAATGTCAGGTAAGACCTCAGCCCCTAGTTATTTCTCTCACCTAACAATTTCAGACTATTTTCTCTCTCCTCAAACCAACACTCCTCCCTACCTCTACCCTCCCTACCCGTCCCTCCTATTACAAGAATGAATTGCCAATGATGCCCTCTTAAGGCCAACCCACTGGATAGCATCTTCTTTCCAAGCACTTTGCTTCCGCAGTTACCTAGTCAGTCACTTGATCTGTATTGAACTATTTCCATTTGCAAAACAAAACAAACTGTTGAAATAACTATCACCTTAAAAATAAAAAAGGAAAGGGGCGTCTGAGTGGCTCAGCCAGTTAAGCGTCTGACTCTTGATTTAGGCTCCAGTCATGAGCTCACAGTTCCTGGGATTGAGCCCTGTGTAAGTCTCCGTGCTGGATTCTCTCTTTCTGCCCCTCTCCTGGCTCATACTCTCTCTCTCTCTCTCTCTCTCTCTCTCTCTCTCAAAAATAAACTTTAAAAAAAAATAAATGTTTAAAAAATAAGTAATAAAAAAATCCTTCTTAGACCCATGTTGTTCTCTAGCTGTTTCTTTACTAGAGAGGAAGGAAGGAAGGAAGGAAGGAAGGAAGGAAGGAAGGAAGGAAGGAAGGAAGGAAAGAAGGAAGGGAGGAAGGAATGAAGGAAGGAAACCCAAGAACTGTTTGTATTTTCTGTCTTCATTTGCTCATCATTTTATTTTTCCTTAAACCACATTAATTGGATGTCTATCCCCACATTCCATTCCTCTGAAACCTCTCTTGACACAATGGGCAACAGCCTCTACTTTATCAGATGCAATAGTTAAATCTCAGACTTTTCAGCAGCATTTGACATTGTAGATCCGTGCCCGAGTTCCACCATGGGAAATACCTACTTGACAGTTATTGTGCATAGTAAATGAATTATGGTCTAATCTTTGGAAAATATTTTGACCCCATAAATGTTACTATTATTGGCCACTTTTCTTCTACCTTCTTGAAACACAATTCTGTCTTCTGTACAATCATATTCTTCTGGTATTCTTTCTCTCTTATACTTCACTGGCCACTCCTCAGTCATTATGTCTTTCTTAGGAATCTTCATTTCAATTGTTGAAGAACACAGGTCTAAGTCTTCTCTCTTCTTTAGCTACCCTCATTCCCTAGTCAGACCATCCACATCAAGGTACCTCAGAAGCATTAAAGCAGGTTTTTTAAACCTGAACACTATTTACATTTTGGACCAAATAATTATTTGATGTGCAGCAGCATCACTGGCTTCTACCAACTAGATGCCAGGCAAAATCTGCCAGGCATTATTCTAATTGCTTTGCACTTATTAACTGACTAATTTTCATAACGATCTTTGAAGGTAGATATTATTGTCATTTTTTTAGACTTTATTTTTTAGAGAAGTTTTAGATTCACAGCAAAATTAAGAGGAAGGTACAGAGATTCCCCATATATTCCTAGCTCCTACATATGCACAGTCTTCTCCATTATCAGCCTAACGGACAATAATAGCACCTCTGTTACAGTTGGTGAACCTCCATTGACACATCGTGATCACACAGAGTCCAATGGGGTTCACATGGTGGTGTACGTTCTGCGGGTCTGGAAAAATTTATGATGACATGTATCCACCATTATAGTATTGTACAGAGTACTTTCAATGCCCTAACACTCCTCTGTGGGGGCACCTGGGTAGCTCAGTCGGTCAAGCATCTGACCCTTGATTTCAGCTCAGGTCGTGATCTCACAGTCATGAGATCCAACCCTGACATTGGGCTCAGTGCTGGGTGTGGAGCCTGCTTGAGATTCTCTCCCTCC
Source organism: Puma concolor (assembly GCF_028749965.1). Taxonomy (NCBI): domain Eukaryota; kingdom Metazoa; phylum Chordata; class Mammalia; order Carnivora; family Felidae; genus Puma; species Puma concolor. Next base: position 241,534,062 of record NC_141667.1, on the reverse strand, counting down.
AGCTCCCTCTGCCCCTTCCCTGCTCTCTTAAAAAAAAAAAAAAAGTAAAAAGTAAAACTCTGTGCTCCACCTACATCCCTCTCCCCATCCAACCTCTGGCAACCACTGATCTTTTTATTGTCTCTATAGTTTTGTCTTTTCTAGAAGTCATATAGTTGGAATCATACAGTGTATAGCCTTTGTAAACTGCCTTCTTTCGCTTAGTAATATGCATTTAGGGTTCCTCTATGTATTTTCATGGCTCAATAGCTCATTTCTTTGTAGTATGGAATAATATTCCGTTATCTGATATTCCATTATCCATTCCAATATACCACAGTTGATTTATCCATTCACTTACTAAAGGACATCTTGGTTGTTACCAAGTTTGGCGATTATGAATGAAGCTGCCATAGATATGTGTGCAGGTTTTTGTATGGATATAAGTTTTCAACATTTTGGGGTAAATACCTAGCAGTGAGATAGCTGGATCATGTTAACAGTATGTTTAGTGTTTGAGAAACTGCCAAACTGTCTTCCGAAGTGGCTATACTTTGCATTCCCACCAGCAGTGAATGAGTGATCCTGTTTCTCCACATCTTTACTAGCATTGGTGATGTCAGTGTTCTAGATTCTGACAATTCTGCTCAGGGTGTAGTGGTATCTCCCTCTTGTTTTAGTTTGCATTTCCCGGATAATATCCATATGGAGCATCTTTTCTTTTCTTTTCTTTTTTAAGTTTATTTATTTATTTTTGAGAGAGAGAAAGAGTGTGAGTGAGAGAGGGGGAGAGAATCCCAAGCAGGCTCCTCACTGTAAGCACAGAGCCTGAAATGGGGCTCAAACCCACAAACTGTGAGACCATGACCTGAGCCAAAATCAAGAGTCAGATGCCTGACTGGGCCACCCAAGTGCCCATGCAGCATCTTTTTGTCTGCTCACTGGCCATCAATATATCTTTTCTGAGGTGTCTGTTAAAGCCATGGGCTCATTTCTCAATCAGGTTGTTTCCTTATTGTTGAGTTTTAAAAGTTATCTGTATACTTTGGATAATAGTCCTTTATCAGATGTCTTTGGCAAATATTTTCTGGCAACTTATGGCTTGTCTTTTTATTCTCATGACAGTGTCTTTTGCAGAGTAGAAATTAAAAAAAAATTGTTTTAGGTTTATTTATTTATTTTAGAGAGACAGAGAGAGTGAGCAGGAGAGGGGCATAGAGACATGGGGAGAGAGAATCCCAAGCAGGCTCCACACTGTCAGCGTGAAACCCGATGTGGGGCTCGAACTCACGAACCATGAGATCATGACCTGAGCTGAAACCAAGAGTCGGATGCTTAAACAACTGAGCCACCCAGGCGCCCCATAATTTTTAATTTTAATGAAGTTCATCATAAATTCTTCTTTCTTTCATAAATTATGCCTTTGGTTTGGTGTTGTATCTAAAAGTCATCACCAAACTAAAAGCCATTTAAATTTTCTTCAGGGGCACATGGGTGGCTCAGTTAAGTGTCAGACCTCGGCTCAGGTCATGATCTCATGGCTCCTGAGTTTGAGCCCCACGTCAGGCTCTGTGCTAACAGCTCAGAGCCTAGAGCCTGCTTCAAATTCTGTCTCCCTCTCATCTCTGCTCCTCCCCCACTCTCTCTCTCAAAAATAAACATTAAAAAATTTTTTTAATGTTCTTCCATTTTTCTTCCACAGTTTTTATAATTTTGTGTTTTAATTTAGGTCTGTGATCCATTTTGAGTTAATTTCTGTGAAGAGTGAGTGTAAGGTTTTTGTGTGTGTAGATTCTCTCCTTTGTAGAAATATGTGGATGTCCAGTTGTTCAGCACCATTTTTTGAAAAGACGATCTTTGTTCCATAGTATGTATTACCTTTGTCCTTTGCCAAAGATCAGTTGAATTGTTTTTATGATGGTCCATTTCTGGGCTCTCTATTGTCTCATTGATTTGTCTATTCTTTCTCCAGTACAGTATTTTTTTGATTAATGTAACTTTATAGTAAGTCTTGAAATTGGGTAGCATTAGTTCTCCAACTTTATTCTTTTCCTTCAATATAGTGTTGCCTATTCTGGGTCTTTTGCTTCTCCATGTATACTTAAGAATCCGTTTGTCTATATCAAAAATAAAATGTGTTGGCATTTTGATTGGGATTGCATTGAATCTGTGGAACAAATTGGGAAGAACTGACATCTTGACAATATTAAGTCTTACTATCCATGAACATGAAATAATTCTCCATTTATTTAGCTTTTCTTTCATTTCATTTATCAGAGATTTGTGGTTTTCTTCATATAGATCTTGTAATTTGTTATATCTAAGTATTCCATGTTTTCAGGCACTGATGTAAATGATATTGTATTTTTAATTTCAAATTCCACTTGGTCATCGCTGGTATATTAAAAAAAGTAATTGACTTTTAAAATCATTTTTGTGTCCTGCAACCTTGCTATACTCATGTCATCTGCAAACAAAGACAGTTTTATTTCTTCTTTCCCAATCTTTATGCCTTGTTTCTCCTTTTTCTGTCTTACTGTATATCTAGGACTTCTAGAACAATGTTGAATGGCAGTGGAGAGAGAGGATATCCTTTCTTTGTTCCTCATCTCAGCAGGAAACACTTGGGTTTCTTACCATAAAGCATGATGTTAGCTATAGGTTTCTTGTAGATATTCTTCATCAAGTTGAGGAGGTTACCATCTATTGCTAGTTTACTGAGAATTTTTTTAAAAAATGAATGTTGGACTTTGTCAAATACCTTTTCTGCATCTATTAATAAGACCATATGATTTTATTCTTAAGCCTGTTGATGTGATGAATTACATTAATTGATTTTTGAATGTTGAACCAGGCTTGCATACCTGAGATAAACCCACTTGCTTCTGATGTACCATTCTCTTTACACATCGTTGGGTTCAATTTGATAATATTTTGTCAAGGATGTTTTTATCTATGTTCCTGTGAGATATTGGTTTGTAGTGTGTTGTTTTTTTTTTCCTTGCAATGTCTTTGTCTAGTTTGGTATTAAGGTAATGTGAGCCTCATAGAATGAATTAGGAAGAATTCCTTCTGCTTCTACTCTCTGAAAGAGATTATAGAGAATTGGTATAATTTCTTTCTTACCTGTTTAATAGACTTCACCGGTGAACCCAACTGGGACTAGTGCTTTATTTTTTGGAAGATTATTAATTATACTAGCTTGGGTAGGTCAGTCAGTGGAGTCTCCAACTATTGATTTCAGCTCAGGTCATGATCCCAAGGTCATGGGATTGAGCCCCACATTGGGCTCCGTGTTTAGCATGGAGCATGCTTAAGATTCTCTTGCTCCCTCTCCCTTTGCCCTTCCCTTGCTCATGCTCTTTCTCTCTCTCTCTCTCTCTCTCTCAAAAAAAAAAAAAAAAAATACAGGCCTATTCAGATCGCCTATTAGTTTTTGTGTGATTTTTGGCAGACTGTTCCTTTGCAGGAATTAGTTCATTTTATCTAGGCTATCGGGGTGTCTGTGTGGCTCAGTTGGTTGAGCATCCCACTTCAGCTCAGGTCATGATCTTGCGATTTGTGAGTTCCAGCTCTGCATCAGGCTCACTGCTGTCAGAGCAGAGCCTGCTTCAGATCTTCTGTCCCCCCCCCACCTCTGCCCCTCCCCTGCTCTCTCAAAAAAAAAAAAAAAAAATCTAAAAAAAAACACCTAGGGGCACCTGGGTGGCTCATTCAGTTAAGCATCCAGCTCTTTGACTCTTGGTCTTGGCTCAGGTCATGATCTCATGGTTTTAAGTTCGAAGCCCATGTTGGGCTCTGTGCTGACAGTGCAGAGCCTGCTTGGGATTTTCTCTCTCTCTCTCTCTCTCTCTCTCTCTGCCCCTGCCTTACTTGCACTGTCTTTGTCTCTCTCAAAATAAATGAGTTTTAAAAAAAACCTAGGCTATCGAATATGTGGGCATAGAAGGGTTAATGGTATATCTTCATTCTCTTTTTAATATCCATGGGATCTGTAATGATGTCCCCTCCTTCATTTCTGATATTAGTAATTTGTGTCCTTTCTCTTTCTTCCTAGCTAGCCCGGCTAGAGGCTTATTGATTTCACTGAGCTTTTCAATGAACCAACTTTTGGTTTTATTGATTTCCTATAATATCTTCTTTTCAATTTAAGGTGGCTCAGTCGGTTGAGTGTCTGACTTTGGCTCAGGTCACGATCTCGCAGTCCATGGGTTCAAGCCCCACTTTGGGCTCTGTGCTGACAGCTCAGTCTGGAGCCTACTTCAGATTCTGTGTTTTCCTCTCTCTCTCTCAAAAATAAATAAACATTAAAAAATATTTTTTAAAATATCTACTTTTCATTTTAATTGATTTCTACTGTAGTTCTTATTTCTTTTCTTCTGCTTACTTTGATTTTTTTAATGTTTCTTTTGCCGGGGGGTTGGGGAGGAATGTGACTGGGGGAGGGGCAGAGAGAGAGGGAGACACAGAATCTGAAACTGGCTCCAGGCTCCGAGCTGTCAGCACAGAGCCTGACACTGGGCTCGAACTCACAAGCTGTGACCTCATGACCTGAGCCGAAGTCAGACGCTCAACTGACTGAGCCACCCAGGTGCCCCTCTTCTGCTTACTTTGGATTTAATTTGCTTTTCTCTTTCCAGTTTTCTAACATGGAAACCTAGATTATAGATTAGACTTTATTTTTTAATTTATGCATTCAAGGCTAAAAATTTTTCTCTAAGCAGTTTTTGCTGCATCCTAGAAATTTCGATAAGTTGCATTTTCATTCCCCTTCAAAATATTTTTAAATTTCTCGAGATTTCTTCTTTCACTCATGTGTTATTCAATCTCCATGTATTGTAGGATTTTCCAGTTATCTTCCTGTTATTGATTTCTATGTTAATTCCACTGTGATCTGAGATAACATATATAATTTTTATTCTTTTAAATTTAAGGTATTTTTTATGACTGAGAATGTGATCATTCTTGGTGCATTCACCATGTGATCACCATGTGATCTTCAGAAGAATGTGTACTCTGCTATTGTCTGGTGAAGTAGTCTATTGATGTCAATTATATCCAGTTGAAAGATGGTAGAGTTCAACTGTGTCCTTACTGATTTTCTGCCTGCTGGATCTGTCCATTTCTGATAAAGGTGTTCAAATTTCCAACTGTCATTGTGGATTCATCTATTTCTCCATGCAACTGTATCCATCATGAATTTTGATACTCTGTTGTTAGGCACATTAAGAGTTAAAGATTATTATGTCTTCTAGGAAAATTGACACTTTTACAATTATGGAATGCCAAGGAAAAATGGGAAAGATGGCAGAGTAGTAAGATCCTGAGGTTACCTCCTCCCATGAATCCACCATGGTTGTGAGTACACAAAGAGAAACTCTTTCTGAGAATGACCTGAAGACTAGCAGAACAGTTTTTCCACAGCTGAAGATATAAACAAAAAGCCACAGGGTAGGATGGGCAAAGACACTGTCTAATCAGGAACCAAACCCCTAGCATGGCAACCCATAAGCAAGAGGTATGTCACCTGCAAAGAGGTATTCCCTAAGGAGTAAGAATTCAAACTTCACATTGGGCAACCCCTGCCCTGGGGGATCTGAGCCAGGTAGATTAGCTCCCATAACGTCTGTCTATGAAAATGAGTGGGGCTTACCTCCAGGAGAGCCAGAGGGCTAGCGGAAACCAAAACAGTACTCTTAAAGGCCTTGCACACAATTTCACTCACTTCAAGGCCCAACAAAGAGGTACCGGTGTGAAAAGAGCCTGGGCCAAAAGTGAAAATTTATTGACTGATTTAGAGCATGTGCCAGAGGGGCAGGGATCTATAGAAACTTTCTCTGGGCATGGAAGGACTGATGAGTGTCATTTTTTTGCCCTCTTTCAGTCTAGTTGCCCTAATGCTGATAAGCACCAGTTCTGACCATCTACATCTAAGTTGCTAGCACTGCTCACGCCTCCAAAATGAGTTTTTGCCCTTCAATACCCAGCAGGCAGCCTCATCAGGGAACACTACCCCTCCAAGTAACTCCTGACCCAATGAACGAGGGCCACCTCAGCCCAACAGCACACCCTCAACAGTCAGGGGCCGGGGTGGGGGAAAATCCCACCTACCAGCATGTCCACAACACCTGCAGCCATGTGTTGGAAGTGAGACACTCGGTGTAGGCTAATCCAGCCACCAGCACACCCACACCACTCATGGCCAGGTCTCACAGCCCACCAGTACACCTGCAGTAATCATGACCCAATCAATCACAACAGTAAGGCACATGCAGCCCATACAGGGAACACCACTGGAGTGCCTGGTTCTTGTAACCAGAGAGAAATTGTACCTTCTATATAAGGCCACTACCTTTAAGACCACAAGACGTAGCTGACCTACCTAATACATAAAGACAAACACAGAGAGTCAGATAAAACAAGGAGACAGAGAAATATGTTCCAAACAGAACAAGACAAAACCTCAGAAAAAGAACTAAAAAAAAAAAAAAAAAAAAAAAGAGAGAGATAAGCAATCTACCTGATAAAGAGTTCAAAGTAATGGGGATAAAGATGCTTACCGAACTTGGGAGAAGAATGGATGAACTCAGTGAGAACTTTAGCAAAGAGATAGAAAACATAAAACAAACTAATCAGAGCTGAAGAATACAATAAGTTAAATTAAAAATACACTAGAGGAGTCAATAGTAGATTAGAGGATACAGAAGAATGAATCTAAAGACAGGGTAGTGGAAATCATTCAAGTGGAACAACAAAAAGAAAAAGGAATTTCTTAAATTAGGGTAGGTTAAGGGACTTCTATGACAACATCAAGGATACTAACATTTGTATTACAGGGGTCCACGAAAGAGAAGAGAGAGAAAGAGACAGAAAACTTATTTGAAGAAATAATAGCTGAAAACTTCCCTAACTTGGAGAAGGAAACAGACTTCCAGATTCAGAAGCCATCAAGAACCCCAAACAAAATGAACACCAAAAGATCCATGCCAAGATACATAATAATTAAAGTCACAAAAATTAAAGAGCGAATCCTAAGAGCAGCAAGAGAAAAGCAACTAGTTACATAGAAGGGATCACCCATAAAACTGTCAGCTGATTTTTCAGCAGAAAATTTGCAGGCCAGAAGGGAGTGACATGATATATTCAAAATGCCAAACAGAAAAAAAATCCCTACAGTCAAAAATATTTTACCCAGCAAGATCATCATTCAGAATTGAAGAAATAAAGGGTTTCCCAGACAAATACAAGTTAAAGGAGTTCATCACTGCTAAACTGGTCTTAGAAGAAATACTAAACGATTGTTTTAAGTCAAAAAGAAAAGGCCATACCACCAGAAGTAAGAAAATTATGAAAGAAAAAATTTCACAGGTAAAAGCAAACACATAGTGAATGTAGTAATCTTTTATAAAGCTAGTATGAAGGCTAAGAGACAAAAGTAGTAAAAACAACTATATCTGCAGTAATTAGTTAAGGGATGCACAAAACTATAAGATGTGAAACTTGATGTCAAATACAGAAAATGTGTTGTGAGGGAAGTAAAATTGTGCTTTTAGAATGTGTTTGACCTTAAATGACCATTAACAAAACAGATTGCTATAAACAAAGGATGTTAGGGCGCCTGGTGGCTCAGTCAGTTAAGCATCTTGACTCTTGTTTTTGGCTCAAGTCATGACCTTATGGTTCGTGTGTTCGAGCCCCACATCAGGCTCTGTGCTGTCAGTGCAGGGCCTGCTTGAGTGTCTCTCTCTCTGCCCTCTCCCCCTGTTCACACATTCTCACTCTATCTCTCAAAAATAAATAAATAAACATTAAAAAAAATTGTTTTATGTTTATTAATTTTTGACAGAGAGAGAGAGAGACAGAACATGAACGGGGGAGGGGCAGAGAGAGAGGGAGACACAGAATCCGAAGCAGGCTCCAGGCTCTGAGCTGTCAGCACAGAGCCCAACGCGGGGCTCAAACTCACAGACCGCGAGATCATGACCTGAGCTGAAATCAGACGCTCAACCGACTGAGCCACCCAGGTGCCCCAACAAACATTTTTTTTTTAATTTTTTTTTTTTCAACGTTTTTTATTTATTTTTGGGACAGAGAGAGACAGAGCATGAACGGGGTAGGGGCAGAGAGAGAGGGAGACACAGAATCGGAAACAGGCTCCAGGCTCCGAGCCATCAGCCCAGAGCCCGACGCGGGGCTCGAACTCACGGACCGCGAGATCGTGACCTGGCTGAAGTCGGACGCTTAACCGACTGCGCCACCCAGGCGCCCCAACAAACATTTTTTTAAAGGGTGCTATTTGCAAACATCATGGTAACCACAAATCAAAAACCTATAATAGAAACACAAAAAATAAAGAGAATCCAAGTATAACAATAAAAGTCATCAGATCACTAAGAAAGACAGCAAGAAAAGAAAGAATAGAGAAGAACTACAAAAACAACCAGAAAACAAAACAAAAACAACTATCAGTAATTACTTTCAATATAAATGCACTAAATCCTCCAATGAAAACACATAGGGTGATTACATGAATAAAAAAAAAAAAAAAAAAAGAAAAAAGAAAAAAAACGACTCATGTTTATGCTACCTAAAAGAGATTTACTTCAGGCACACACCTAAGAGACTGAAAGTAAAGACATAGAAAAAGATATTCCAGGGGCGCCTGGGTGGCGCAGTCGGTTAAGCGTCCGACTTCAGCCAGGTCGCGATCTCGCGGTCCGGGAGTTCGAGCCCCGCGTCGGGCTCTGGGCTGATGGCTCGGAGCCTGGAGCCTGTTTCTGATTCTGTGTCTCCCTCTCTCTCTGCCCCTCCCCCGTTCATGCTCTGTCTCTCTCTGTCCCAAAAATAAATAAACGTTGAAAAAAAAAAAAAAAAAAAGATATTCCAGGCAAGCAGAAATGAAAAAATAAAGCTGGGAACCACTACTTACACAAAATAGACTTTAAAAAAATAATATGACAATGGGGTTCCTGGGTGGCTCAGTCTGTATGGCGGTTGACTTCAGCTCAGGTCATGATCTCATGGTTTGTGAGTTCAAGCCCAGTGTTGGGCTCTGTGCTGACAGCCTGGAACCTGAGGACTGCTTCGAATTCTGTGTCTCCCCTTCTCTCTGCCCCTCCCATGCTCATGCTCTGTCTCTCTCTGTTTCTCAATAATAAATGTTAAAAAAAATTTTTTAATAAAAAAATACTATAACAAGAGACAAAGAAGGGCAATGCATAATGATAAAGCAATTAAGCCACTAAGAGAATATAACAATTGTAAATATCTATAAACCCAACATAAATGCAGGGGCGCCTGGGTGGCTCAGTCGGCTGAGCGTCCAACTTCAGCTCAGGTCATGATCTCACAGTCTGTGAGTTCGAGCCCCGCACTGGGCTCTGTGCTGACAGCTCGGAGCCTGGAGCCTGCTTTGGATTCTGTGTCTCCCTCTCTCTGACCCTCCCCGTTCCTGCTCTTTCTCTGTCTCAAAAATAAATAAATATTAAAAAAAAAAAACAAACCCAACATAAATGCACCTAAATATATAAAACAAACATTAACAGACATAAAAGTAGAAATCAACAGTAATAATAGTAGGGAACTTTAACAGCCCACCTACATCAATGGATCAGCCAGACAGAAAAATCAGTATGGAAACAATGTCTTTGAACATTAGGCCATATGGACTTAATATATATAGAACATTCCACCCCAAACCAGCAATATACACATTCTTTTGAAGTAGACAAGCAACATTCCACAGGATGGACCTACATGTTAGCCACAAAACCAATCTCAATAAATTTACGGAGACTGAAGGGCACTTAGGTGGGTCAGTTGGTTGGACTCAGTTGGGCTAACTCTTGATTTCAGCTCAGGTCATGATCCCAGGTTTGTGGTATCAAGCCCCACATGAGGCTCCACACTGAGTATGGGAGCCTGCTTGAGATTCTCTCTCCCTCCCTCTCCCCTACTTGTGCTCCCTCTGTCTCAAAAAAAATTTTTTGTAAGAAGATTGAAATCATATCAAGCATCTTCACTGACTAAAGTAATAAGAAAGTAGGAAAAAAAATGGAAAAAAGCCACAAACATTTAGAGGCTAAAGAACATGCTACTAAACAACCAATGGGGCAACAAATAAATCAAAGAGGAAATCAAAAAATATATGGAGGCATACAAAAATTGAAACACATTCCAAAATCTTTGGGATACAGCAAACAAACAAAAATCTCTGGGATGCAGCAAAAGCAGTTCTAAGAGGAAAGTTTATTGCAATACAGGTCTACCTCAGGAAACAAGAGAAACTCAAATAAACAATGTACCCTTACACCTACAGTAACTACAAAAAGAACAACAAAGCCCAAAGTAGGAGGAAGTATATAATGAAGATCACAGCAGAAATAAGTGATATAGAGACTGAAAATAAAAAAAGAAAAGATCAAGGAAATTAAGAACTGATTCTTAAAAAAAAAAAAAAAAAAGAACTGATTCTTTGAAGAGATAAACGAAATTGATAAACTTTTAGCCAAACTCGTCAAGAGAAAAAGATAAAGGGCCCAAAGGGCCCAAATAAATATAATGAAAATATAATGAAATAGAAATATAATGAAAGAGGAGCAGTTACAACCAAGACCATGAAAATACAAAAGATTATAAGAGGCCACTACAAAAAATTATATGCCAACAAATTGGGCAATATAGAAAATATGGACAAACTTCCACAAACATACATTCTTCTAAGACAGAATCAGGAAGAAATACAAAATTTGAAGACTGATTACTAGTAGTGAAATTGAATCAGTAATCAAAAAACTCCATAAACAAAAGCCCAGGACCAAATGGCTTCATAGGTTAATTCTACCAATTTTTTTTTTTTTTTTTTTTTTTGAGAGAGAGTGTGCAAACAGGGGAGGGACAGAGAGAGCAAGGGGGACAGAGGTTCCAACGTGGGCTCCACTGTAACAGCAGCAAGTCCGACTTGGGGCTCAAATCCACAAATCATGAGATCACCACCCAAGTGAAAGTCGGACGCTCAACCAACTGAGCACCCAAGTGCCCCAATATTTATTATTTTTTAATTTTTTAAAAGTTTTTATCTATTTATTTTGAGAGAGCAAGGGAGTGGCAGAGAGAGAAGGAGAGAGAGAACCCCGAACAGTGGCAGTGCAGAGCCTGACATGGGGCTCAAGCCCACTAACTACAGGATCATGAGCTATGCTGAAACCAAGAGTCAGATGCTTAACCGACTGAGCGTCCCCTAACAAACATTTAAAAAATAGTTGATATCTATCCTTCTCAAACTATTCCAAAAAACTGAAGAGGAAGGAATGCCTCCAAATTCATTCTACAAGTCTAGCCTTACCCTAATACCAAAACAAGACAAAGGCACTACAAAAAAGAAAATTACAGGCCAATATACCTGATGAATACAAATGCAAAAATCCTCAACTAAATATCGGCAAACCAAATTCAACAACACATGAAAAGAATCATTCAACATGATCAAGTGGAATTTATTCCAGGGATGCAAGGATGTTTCAATATCAGAAAATCAATCAATATGGGGTGCCTGGCTGGCACACTTATAAGAGCATGTGACTCTTGATCTTGGGGTTGTGGGTTTAAGCCCCATGTTGGATGTAGAGGTTCCTTAAAAAATAAAATCTTTAGGGACACCTGGATGGCTCAGTTGGTTATGCGTCTGTCTCTTGATTTGGGCTTAGGTCATGATCTCACAGTTTGTGAGTTCGAGCCTTGCACTGGGCTCTTTGCTGACAGTGCAGAGCCTGCTTAGGAATCTCTCTCTCCCTCTCTCTCTGCTCTCACCTCCTAGTGCTTGCTCTCTCTCTTTCTCAAAATAAATAAACTTAAAAACAAATTTTTAAAAGGCAATCCCAGCATCAAAAATTATAAAATACATAGGAGTAAACTTAATGAGACAGAAGATTTGTACATTGAAAACTACAAAACACTGTTGCTTTGAAACAACTACACTGGTTGGTTTGGTTACAAGGTAAATTAGGAAAAAATATGTCCCACTTCATATTCATAAGGTAAAATGAAATAGGGATGTATTGTGTTGTTATATACATATAATTAAAAATCCATTTCCAAATTAAATTTAAGGCCTATAGAGAATGGAAGGTGATGAAACACGGTATATAAATCAGGTATGTGTGAAACATGGCTATGGCATCTGTAGAACACAAAAATTCAGCAGTGGCAGGTAGGATTTTGTTGTCACCAGCAGCAGCAAAAACAGAAGCACACATATGCCGAATTCAGTTGGAAGGAATACATTTCCCAGGCGCAGTGTTTCTCAAAGTGTGATCTGGCAACAGCCTGCACCAGAATCCCCTAAAATACGGTATAAGTGAAGGTTCCAGAGCCACATGTCAGACATTTGCAGTTTAAATAAGCTCCCAAGGTCTTAGGTTCTCTAAAATTTAAGAACACTTCTCCAAATCTCTGAAAACAATTGTTTTTTCTGAGAAAGCCATGGGAAATATTTGTCTGTACCAGCAAATTAAGGATGGTAACTTATTTAATGTTCTGAGACTATATCGTCTAAAACCATTATATTTTTCACTTAAATATTTTAGGCTTTGATGAAAAAATATCAAAGATATAAACTAACTTATTGTTTAGTAAAGAAAAGGTGTTTTCTTGGAATGAAACAGTTCTTCCTACCAAAAAAAAAAACAAAAAACAAAAAACAAAAAAAAAAGACCAGGATATAACAAATGTATCCCTTGTCCTAGTATTCCTTTCCTAAATCAACTCAATTTCACTAAAGGCCTGGTTTTTTGTTTTGTTTTCTGACAAACAAAATGTAGAATGAAGGTGGGAATAATGAACACCTGTACAAACTGTTGCTTCCTAACTTCTGTGTTTTCCATGTCTTGGCTCTCTGAATATGCACTAAGTTAGGGTCTCACAGGTCCTCCCACTCTGCACTAAGTCAGCTGATCACCCCTTCTAAGGCACCTTGGCCATTCTTTGCATCAGATGACATAGTATTTGTCTTTAAACTTTTCATATACCTCCCTAGGCTAATTCCTTTCACAGTAATGACTGCTTTTTTTAAAGTTTATTATTTTTTATTTTATGAATTAAAAAATATTTTTTAACATTTATTCATTTTTGAGAGACAGAGACAGAGTAGAGGGTGAGGGTGAGGGGCAGAGAGAGAGAGGGAGACACAGAATCTGAAGCAGGCTCCAGGCTCTTCAGCACAGAGCCCAATGCAGGGCTAGAACCCACAAACCATGAGATCGTGACCTGAAGTTGGACACTCAACCGAGTCACCCAGGTACACCATAACCTTCTTATGTTTTAAATGTCCATGGGATCTCAAGTGATTCTTTTTTTTTTTTTTTTTTTAAGTAATCTCCAGACCCAACATGGGGCTCAAACTCATGACCCCAAGATCAAGGATTCCACACTCCACTGAGCCAGCTAGTTGTCCTTCCACTGATTCTTGATATTGGTTATTTTTACTTTTTAAAAATTATTTATTTTGAAAAAGAAAGAGTGTTTGCACACACATGAGCAGAGGAAGGGCAGAGAGAGACAGAGAGGGAATCCCAGGAATGCTCCATGTTGTCAGCTCAGAGCTCGTCTCGATCTCAAACCATGAGATCATGACCTCAGCCAAAACCAAGTCAGATGCCTAACCAACAGAACCACCCAGGTGCCCCTATTAATTTGGTTTTTATTAATTTGTAGGCACATGAATTATTAACGTCTTTTTTTTTTAAGCTTAAAATGTGGGGCTTGAACTCATGACCCTGAGATCAAGAGTCACATGCTCTATCAACTGAGCCAGTGAGGTGTCCCATGAAAGTCTTTTAGTATCTACATGTGTGAGGGGAGTCTGATTTCCCAGGTTTTAGGTCTCCCTTGCTTTATCTGTATAGAAGCAAACCGGATTATCTGCTCTTCATTCTAGATGTGACTTCCAGAACGCTCTAGATTTAAAATCACTGTTGCTTTAAAAAAAAAAAAAAAAAATCATTTACAAGCTTTTGAAAACCTTTTATTGTCCTCAATATTACACCACTATTTTCCTAACCTAATTTTCTAAACACAAAGACTTGGGTACTTGGCTTAGATTCTTCTTTCAGCCATAGTTATATTCTCAAATTCTTAATCTCATCCTAACACAGGCATACTTTATAATTCAAAATTACAGAACACTATTCCATTTCTACAATTTTGTACCTCATGTTGTTTTTGTCTACAACTTTTCCCTATTATCTGCCACTCATGATTGCAGCTACCAATACATGATGTGCCAAGGAGTTGCAGTTTTAAAATAAAAGCAATGGGGAACTTCAAAGCTTTGAAACAGAAGAGTGACATGACCTGAAATTATAAAGCATTACTCTTTATTGACGTCTTTACTTCAATCACTTATCCACTTTTCCATCCTATGTAGCAAATTTTACCTTGTATATATAAAATAGCTATTAGCGGCTCTTACTGGCTTTCAGCACTGAGATGGGGCAGGGGTGGGTCTAGGAATCACAGGAAGAAAATGGCAAAATGTAAGAATTTTAAAGACAGAAAATCTGAAAAAAATTACAAAAATATTTTCACTTGCCTTCTGTGAAATGAGAAAACCAATAGATTGCCATTTCTTTTCTTTTTTTTTTTTTTAAGTTTACTTATTTTGAGAGAGACAGAGACAGCACAAGTAGGGAAAGGCAGATAGAGAGGGGGAGGAGGAAATCCTAAGCAAACTCATGAACTGGGAGTTCATAACCTGAGCTGAAACCAAGAGTTAGACGCTTCACCAACTGAGCCACCCAAGTGCCCCTGCCACTTCTTATGGACTGTTATTCTGAATTGTCTTTACTAATTTTTGATATTAAATTAGTGGCAGGAGATAATATTTCCTAATGCCTGTTCTCAATGAAATTAAAAAGATGAAAACAAATGCTGGGTATAGTCCAGATCACTGCTGACAAATTCTTCTGTAGGAAAAGTAGGAGATGGTAACAAGACTTGAACTGTTTTCTTCCTTTTATAGTGAGAACATACTCATCTTATAAAAAAAACAAAACAAAACAAAACTTGGGGCACATGACTGGCTCAGTTGGTTAAGCATCTGGCTTCGGCTCAGGTCATGATCTCATGGTTCTTGAGATCGGGCCCTGTGTCCAGCTCTGCACTGATGGTGCGGAACCCGTTTGGGATTCTTTCTCTCCCCGTCTCTCCCTCCTCACCCCCTTTCTCTCAAAATAAATAAATAAACTTAAAAAAACAAAAACTTGATAAGGCGGAAAAAAATCATTCCCCTGCCTGGAGATGTTTGTTTTTATTATGTTCTGAATTTAGTTGATTTTTCCCTCAACATTTTATGAATATTATGAAAAATTTTACACAGCAAAAAGTTGAATGAGAAATTTACAGTAAATATGGAAAAACCCAGCCTCTAATTTTTTTTTTTTTTTTTTTTTTTTTTTTTAAGATTTTGAAAGAGAGAGAGAGAGCTGAAGGGACAGAGAGGGAGAGAGCAGGAATCCCAAGCAGACTCCACACCATCAGTGTGAGTCCCATACAGGGCTCAAACTCACAAACCATGAGATCATGACCTGAACCGAAATCAAGAGTTGGACGCTTAACTGACTGAGCCATGCAGGCACCCAAGCATCTACATCTTTTGAATTTTTTTAATGTTTATTATTATTTTTTTGAGAGAGAGAGAACACATATGCACACATGTGAGCAGAGGAAGGGCAGGGAGAGAGGGAGAAAGAGAATCCCAAGCAGGTTCTGTGCTATTGGCACAGCCTGATGCAGGGCTCCAACTCATGATCACGAAATTATGACTTGAGCCAAAATCAAGAGTCAGACACTCACCAATTAAGCCATCCAGGCTCCCCCAAATTTTTCACATTTAATTCATTACTGCATCAAGAGCTTATGGTGCCTCATAGTATGGTGAAAAAATAAATAAGAATAAATAAATAAATAAATAAATAAATAAGAATTTAAAGGACAGGATTTAATTTTGTTTTCTCAATGGATAAATTTGATGTTTTTGCAAATCATCTTAAGTAGCCACTGGTTGATTTAATTACTTGGCTCAGATACCACTGATACCAAGCGTCTATCGAATATAACCATATAATGTCATTCAATTAGCGGTAAGTTTTAGTGAAATAATGGGCACATTAAACATTTGGAAAGGAACTTCAAATCCTGTGTTATATTCTCTAGAGTATTCTCTTAGGCCTTTAAGAGTAAATTGGATTTTTGGTAACGTCCCAAAGCCTCATTCAGATCCAACTATGAAAGACTGAAATGGTCGAGTTGTCAAAAAACAAAATGGTTATAATACATTAATGATAATGATTTTTGTGGGTCCTCTAATAATAGTTTTAAGCACTGGCATCAGTGACAGAGTCTCCAAGTACTCCTAGTGTCACTCACCAAAAAGAATACACCTAGTTCTGCTCTAGTCATTGTTCATTTGTCATTCTGTTTCAAAGCTTTGAGACAAAGCCCAGTATATGTAAGAATTTAATATATGATAAAGTCGGTATCCGAAATCAGATATAAAGGGAGAATTACTAAGTATATAGTAATGGGAGCACTGATCATTTGAAAAAGTGGACAGCCTTAATTTTCATTAATGTGTTTCTCAAATTTCAAGCATGTAGTCTTCAGAAGAAAAAAAAAATTGCCACAAAACCTAAAGGTTAACTTAATATATTTTTAATATTTCTTATATTTGTACTAACATAAAAATAGGTATACACTCTTTATTCTTATACTTCTCACACAAGAATAAAATCTAAAATATTTATAAATTAAAGTAAATAAAATGCAAAGTAATCACCTTAATATGAAGTAACAAATAATGCCATTTTGCCCAAATAATAAAACAATGTTTTGCCCAAAAGAAAGAAATCGCAGGTATTTGGTTTAGTAGCAAAAAGCTGCAGTTTCGGATTCCATTCTACTCTCAAACTGTTTCTAAATGTTTTTACTTTAATAATAATGAGAATGTTCACATAGTATCTTGTTCAAACTACTACTGATAAATCTAAGCCTTTCTCTCCTTTTTTCAAAGTAATCAGAACAGAAAATTAACCAAACCTGTCAAATGTTAGCCCTCAAATGCCAATTTTAAAAGGTGTGAATTGATAGAATGAAAAAGTAACAATCGCCTTTATTGAAACCCGCATTACTATTGAATCCAATTAGCTTTAGAATTTGAAACAGAAACATTCTTTACTATTTGCTATTATAATTATTGCTAATGAACTGTTGAAAGTTATAGGAGCTTCACAACAACAAATGGTACTGTTAGGGTTACAGATCTTTTCTGAATAAATGTATGACCTTGTTATGTCAAAACCACATCAGGTATATTATGTGTACAACAAGAGCACACCATCATTTTTCTCATTCTTATGTAATCCATGTACTGCAGCTTCCACAGTTTTATTTTTTTTCAAATCAGATTTTAATTTTGAATACTTAACACTATTGTTAATGTGCATTTCACTTTCCTCGTGTTTGCTAAGAATATGTGATAAATGCTGCCAATCTTTGCACCCATTCTCATTCTTCAATTGATTTTTTCCTTCCCCAAAGAGTTTGCAATACAAACAAAACACAGAATCTTTTGAAGTTGAATAAAGTAACCAGGATCTAGTGGTTTTATCACCATTTGGAAGAATTCGTGTATAATAAGTTTCTGAAAACTTCCTCCCTGTATTGTCTTTTGGAAAGTTAAAATTTCTTACTTGAGGTGGATCGTTTTCAACAAGAATGTCCCGTTGTTTAATATTTAAAACACGGGGCCATGTACCTGGGTCTGCAGAAAGTACAACCGATATAATGGAGTCTTCTGATTTTTTCTCTTCCAGTTGCTCTTGAAATTTATCAGCTATGGTTATAGAAGGTAAATTCACATCCTGTTTGATCAGTGATGTATCATCTGTCCCACATTCTGCCAACACCTGTAGCTCTGAAGTCTTTTCCTTTTTTTCTGGTATTCCCTCTTTTTTTTCTAAAAGAGTATTCAATGATCCATATAATTTCCTTTCATTTTCTTCTCTAATAGCATTCCTTTTTCTGTTTTCTGATGCTGATAAATTTTTTGATTTTGTTTCCATCATCTGGGAGAAACAGATTACAATTTTATGTTAGAATTGTTAAGATTAATGCATATGCCAATGCTCAATAAGCACATGAAAAGTTGCTCATTTGTCATCAAAGAAATATAAATCAAAACCACCACATCCCACTTCACATCCACTACGGTGACTATAATAAAAGATATGTGATATATTGGCAAGTGTTGGCAAAGACGTGGAAAAATTGAAACCTTCCTAAGGTGATAGTGCAAATGCAAAATGGTACAGGTACCTTGGAAAACAGCCTGGCAATTTTTGAAAAGTTAAAGAGTTACCATATGACCCACCAATGCCAGAGTGAAAATGGAGGTCTACACATATTTGTACAAAGTGTTCACAGCAATGTTATTATTCATAACAGACAAAACGTAGAAATAATTCAAATGTCCATTACTGATGGATAAACAAGAAATGTGGGAAAGGGTGTCTGGGTGGCTCAAGAGTTAAGCATCCGACTTTGGCTCAGGTCATGATCTTGAGGTTTGTGAGTTTGAGCCCTGCGTTGGGCTATGTACTGACAGCTACGAGCCTGGAGCCTGCTTCGGATTCTGTGTCTCCCCGCTTCTGTCCCTCCCATGCTCATGCTCTGTCTCTCTCAATAATAAATAAACGTTAAAAAAAATTTTTTTTATATGTGGGTATTATCCATACAATTAAATAGTATTTGGCAATAAAAACAAGTGAAGTTCTATGCTACAACCTGGATGAAACTTGGACACAGTATGATACGTGAAAGCCAGCCACAAAGTATCATATTGTATGATTCCATTTAATAAAGACATAGAACTGATTTTAGAGTCCATAAAATAAAATTTAAAAAAATCAAAATAACAAAGATGTATATAATGTGAATGCATCCTATTAGCTATAATATTTTTCTACAAAGCACAATTAAACACTGCGTTCAAGTTTAAAAAACTTATAAGAATTTTGTTTTGATTTAATCCTGAAAGCAATATTGGCAGCACTGAAGTAAAAAAAGCAGGAGCAACATAACCAAGTTTGTACTTAGACTGCTCTGATGGTATTATCATTTCAAACTGTAAGGAAGACGAAATGGTACAGAGACAGCCAGGAAACTGTGGTAGTCATTCTGGAAAAGATGATGGTGGCTTCATCTAGGATTATAGGAATAGAGATAGGATAGAGTTGAGAGATATTTAGGAAGTAGAATCTGGATTATTGGTAACTGAGTGACTCTGGAGGTTAAGGAAGGAGGAGTAAAGAATAGCCCTAAGTTTCTGCCGAGGCATCTGACTGAATGGTGAGATAAGGATATGGGAAACAGAATGAAAGCAGGTTTGGAGTTTCAGCTTTAGACATGGAATATGAGGTATTTGTGGAACATTAAAATGGAGATTACAGATGGATGGAATAGTCTGAAATTGAAAGAAATATCTACACACAAAACAACCTTCAAATAAAAAAAGAGGAAAAAATATCATCTACAGATATATTTTAGAAATCATCAAAATATATTAATTAAAACTATGGGATCAAAGGGGCACCTGAGTGGCTAAGTTGGTTAAGCGTCTCACACTTGGTAAGATCAAGCCCCATTTCTCTCAAAACAAACATAAAAACAAGAAAGATCTTACTTTTCCCATAAAAATGATTTGGTACCAATTGATGGAGGATCTTGACCTCACCTCGTTCCATGGACACAACAAGAGAACGGCTACATCTACACAATGAACTCTGAAAATGACCTAAAGACCGCAGCTAATCACAGAGATAAGTCCACACTGACGAGATGTGCTTGGGAACCAAATAAATACCTGGTGTAACTAACCACAAACAAGAGGGACAACACAAGCATGGAGAAAAGAGAGGCTCAGACCCCACACTGTGCACTCTTGACACCAACGATCTGAGTCACTATAACGTGTGGCCTTGAAAACCAGCAGGGCTTAACTCCAAAACCTTTAGAAATCAGTGGAGCTGAACCACTGTAAGACTAGGCTCCTTTACTTGCACCCCATTTTCTCTCCCTCCTGTCAGCTGGGAAAGGCTCCTCCCAGAGGAGGGGGCTGTGGTGGTCCTTGTGATAGGGCTCGCCAACCCCCTCTCCACTCACTGCACCCTCTTGGGGTGACTGGGTGAGGGTGTGCTTCCATGTCCTGACCCCCTGTATTCCTGCCATGTTGTGTCTGGCTCATCCCTGCCTGAATAAAGTAATGCCTCTGCCAAAGAAAGAAAGAAAGAAAGAAAGAAAAGAGAAAGAAAGAAAGAAAGAAAGAAAGAAAGAAAGAAAGAAAGAAAGAAAGAAAGAAAGAAAGAAAAGAAAGAAAGAAAAATTCAGTAGGGCTTAAGCCTTGGGAGCTTCAAAAACCAGTGGGTTTAATGCTGGGATAGCAAGAAGATGATAGGAAATGAAGTCCACCCCCTTAAAGGAGTCTATATACTAAATAACTTGACCTGAGACACACCAGAGAAGCAGCGGTTTGAAAAGCATCTGAGGAATACATGAAGATTTACTGACTCCTCTTGGAAAGTGTGCCAGAAAAATCTGCAGATTACTCTAGGAAAAGTGCTGATGGGTAGCATTCCCCACCGCCCCCAGCCTAGATAACTGGTTGCTTGCAAAAGCTAATACTAACACTCTCCCTCTAACTTGCTAGCACCGTCTGCCCTGCCCCAGCCAGGACTGGGACCACTCTAAAGTGATTCCTGCCCTAGGGAAGCGGGAGAAATAACACGCCTGCAGTTTCTGCAACTGGGATCCTTACCTGGCTGCACAGGGAGCAAGCCCTGCCCTGCAGCTGTGACAGAAAGGCTAACTGCAAATTGCTAGGCTGAATGCCACCCCACCCACAAATGAGCCCATAACAACTATGACACGCTTCTCAATGGCATCAGAAGCAAATCCTGCCCATTGGGCCCACAGGAAACAAAGTAGGTCATTACAGATGGTTGGGCTAAAGGCAATCGCAGCTCTGTCACAACAGGAGGGCACACACAGCCCACACAAGGGACACCTGGAGCACCTGGTTCTGGTGGCCAGAAAAGACTGGCCAGAAAAGGGCACCACAGGACCTCTTCTATATAAGGCCACTACTTTCAAGGCAAGATGTAGCTGACCTTCGTAATACATAGAAACAAACACAGAAAATTAGACAAAATAAGGAGATAGAAGAACATGGCCCAAGTGAAAGAACAGGACAAAATCACAATTAAAAAGCTAAATAAAATGTAGATAACCAATACGCCTGATGAAGAATTCATGAATAGTCATAAAGATACTCACTAGACTTGAGATAAGAGTGGATGAACTCAGTAAGCACTTCAACAAAGAGATAGAGAATATAAAAAAGAATGGACTCAGAGCTGAAGAATTTAGTAATTGCAATAGAGGGAATCAATAGGAGATGAGAGGAAGTAGAGCAGATCAGTGATCTGGAAGACAAAGTAATGGAAATCATTCAAGCTAAACAGCAAAAAGAGAAAGGAATAATAAAAAATGAAAAAAAATTAAGGGAATTCTGCAACATTATTAAGGGTAATGACATTTGCAATATAGGGATGCCAGAAAGGGGAGTGGGTGAGCAAAAACTTATTTCAAGAAATAATAGCTGAAAACATCCCTAATCTGGGGGAAGGAAGCACCAAGAGCCCTCAGATCTAGGAAGCACCAAGAGCCCCTTACAAGATGAATTCAAAAAGGGCCACACCAAGACACATCATAATCGAAATGGCAAAAAGTAATGATAAATACGGAACTTTTAAGACAACAAAACAGTTACATACAAGGGAAACCCCATAATGCTACCGGCTGATTTTTCAGCAGAAACAATGCAGACCAAAAGAGTGACAAGATATATTCAAAGTGCTGAAATAAGAAATCTATAACCAAGAAGACTTTATGCAGCAAGACTATCATTCAGAATACAAGAAACAGTTCCAGACAAACAAAAGTTAGAGTTCATCACCACTAAACCAGCCTTATAAGAAATGTTAAAGGGAATTCTTTAACTGGAAAAAAAAGGCCATAAATGGAAGAAAATTATGAAAAGAAAAATTTCACATGTAAGAGCAAACATACAGTAAAGGCAGTAGGATTAATCACTATGAAGCCAGTATGGAGGTTAAAACACAAAAGTAGGAAATCTATTAGATCTACAAAAATTAATCTAGGAATACACAAAATAAAAGGATATAAAATATGACACAGACATAAAACGTGGAGAAGGTAGTAAAAATGTAGTGCATTCAGAATATGTTTGAAATAAAGCAACCATCAACTTAACAGACTGCTATACACATAAGATGTCATATATGAACCCAATGGCAACCACAACTCAAAACCATCCATACACAATAAAAAAGAAAGGAATCCAACCATAACATTAAAGAAATCCATCAAACCACAAGGAAAGAGAGCAAGAGAGGATGTAACAATTGTAAATATCTATGCACCAAACATAGAAGCACCTAAATATTTAAAGCAAATGTTAACAGACATAAAGGAGAAATTGCCAGTAACACAGTAATAGAGGGGACATTAACATCCCACTTGCATCAATGGATATATCATCCAGACTGCAAATCAACATGAAACTGTGGCTTTGAATGACACATTAGACCAGATGGATCAAACAGGTATATATAGAACATTTTATCCCAAACCAGCAGAATACACATTCAAGTGCACATGGAACATTCTCCAGGACAGATCATATGTTAGGCCACAAAATAAGTCTCAGTAAATTTAAGAAGAATCAAATCGTATGAAGCATCTTTCCTGACAACAACAGTATGAAACTACAAGTCAATTATAAGAAAAAAATGGGAAAAAACAGAAACACATGAAGGCTAAACAACATGCTACTAAACAATCAATGGGTCAATGAACAAATCAGAGGAAATAAAAAAAAAATACATGGAGACAAAATGCCAGTAGTCCAATATCTTTGAGATACAGCAAAAACAGTTCTAAGAGGGAAGTTTACAGCAATACAGGTCTATTTCAAGAAACAAGCCAAATCTAAAACAATTTAACCATATACATAAAAGAGCTAGAGAAAGAACAGTGAGCTGAAAGCTAATAAAATAATAAAGATGAGAGTACAAATAAATTTAAATAAGGATTGGAAAAACAATAGAAAAAAAAAAAAAAAAAACAATGGGTGGCTCAGTCAGTTGAGCATCTGACTCTTGATTTTGGCTCAGATCATGATGCCAGGGTCATGGAATAAAGCCCTGTGCTGGGCTCCACTCTGAGCATGGAGCCTGCTTGAGATTCATTCTCTCCCTCTCTCTCTCTCTCTCTCTCTCTCTCTCTCTCACCCCCCTGGCCCCTCTACCCCCTTGTACGTGCTCTCTCCAAAAAAACAAAACAAACAAACAAAAAAAGAATAACGAAACCAGGAGCTGGTTCTATGAAAGATAAACAGAATTGATAAAGCATTAGCTACTCATTAAAAAAAAAAAACTCAAAATCAGAAATGGGAAGGAATAATGACACTACAGTAATACAAAAGATTATAAGGAGATACAATAATAAAAAATTAAATGCTGACAAACGGACAACATAAAAGATACAGGTAAATTCCAGAAACATATATAATTTCCAAAACTGAATCAGGAAGAAATAGAAAATTTGAACAGACTGATAACAACTAGTACTGAAATTGAATCAACAAAAAACTCTCAACAAAAGTCTAGGACTCACTTCACAGGTGAATTCCACCAAGCATTTATGTTAATACCTATTCTTTTCAAGCTATTCTAAACCACAGAAGAGGAAGGAAGACTAGCTTGGAACAATCAATTGATTTCAATACTCATTTGAGATGCGACAGCTCAGTGACTGACAAAAATGGAACTAAATGAGGTTCTAAGATAAATCTGATTAATGTAAGCTAACAGGGAAAAGCTACTGTATACTTAATCATTTAAAATGCATTGAGGGGCGCCTGGGTGGCGCAGTCGGTTAAGCGTACGACTTCAGCCAGGTCACGATCTCGCGGTCCGGGAGTTCGAGCCCTGCGTCAGGCTCTGGGCTGATGGCTCAGAGCCTGGAGCCTGTTTCCAATTCTGTGTCTCCCTCTCTCTCTGCCCCTCCCCTGTTCATGCTCTGTCTCTCTCTGTCCCAAAAATAAATAAACGTTGAAAAAAAAAATTTTTTTTAAATGCATTGAAAATAATTACCTGTTTATATTCATTAACACAACTTTGGCAGCAAAATCTTGTCTGCTGACCTTCAATCATCAGGACATGGTTTCCAGCACTTTTACTAGGCAAGTACTCTCCACACTGTTCACAGCAATTCATTATTAGACCATTGGCTAACCTGTACTTATTAAAGCACTGGTTACTGCACAGTTTATGTACTACATTATTAACGCTGACTTCATGACGAATCTAAAAGAAAAGCCAGAATTTATTAAATAAATGAGCCAGATTAGCACAGTAAGCAAGGAGATAACTAGTTTCTTCAAAAGAAACAATCTCTAATAATTTCTCAGTGGAAGAAATATTCAGGGAAAAGAGTAAAAATTACATTTTGTTATTCTTTCATTTTTATCTTTGATCTTACAATAAAGTAAGATTCATGGAACAAAAAGCTATAAGGTCAGTAATAACTTCCCCAGAGACACTTAAAAACTAGAGGAAACAAACTGTTTAGAAGATTTTGATACGACCTAATTAAAAGAAATGGATTGGTAATTTTTGTTATTATAAACTTCACTGCCCTAGAAAATTCATGGAAGGTGCTAAAAGAACCAGTATTACTATATTCAGGATGGTGTCTGTATATGCATAAATAAGATGGTTCTCGCTTTGCTCAGCTCTGTGGTAACTGAGATAAAATCATGCCCTCAATTTGCATGGCTCCAAGGAACACCAAATTCAGTTGCCAAGGCGTTTGTTACGTAAAGACTGCCTGTATGCATGTTTCTTCTTTAGGCAACTGGAAAGATGGCAATACCACTTAAGAAATATGAAGTTTTCAACACACTTACACTCCACTCGTTCTACATATTCTTGTACCAGGATTGGTTGCTTCCTTCATGTCCTGAAACTACACTTTATTATTTTGAGTGGCTAGTAAGAACAAAATTCACCATTACTTTGTTTAGGAGTATATCCACTTCCATGGAAATAGCTGTGTACTTTCCATAGCATGCAAATGGGATATTTGTTCACAAAACAGTTCTAACATATCCTCATCCTTTCCTTTAACTTCATTGTGTAGATCCAGGACGTGCGTATTATGTAGATGGCAGAACATATAATAACACTTAAAATTATCCTTGTTAACCTACATAGTAGCTTAAATACGATATAAAAATCCAGACCTCTGTTAGCTTACTACAGATTATACATCTTGATTTATTAACTCTTTTTCTAAGATTCTGGTTGTCTTCACAGGGAGGCAAAGATGTACGACAAAATTCTTGGGAGGATTCGTTTGACTCAACTTGAACAGTAGTAGCTTTTTTTGTAGGTGCATCTCTGAAACACAAGGGACAGATGAAACTTAAGAATATTACATTTTAACAAAAGTCAAATATATGAACAAGAAATGACATTTTTCATTTTCTCAGGATTTAATCCTAGGAATCAACTGTAATTTTTGGATCTAGCAAAACCCACCTTTGGTTTCACTGTCAAGAGTTCCTAAATAGTACAGCAAGAGATGATTTGGAGGTAAAAACATTTTGTAGCACAAGAACCTTCTCACAGGTTATTATGATTTTTGAAGGACTCAAAAAAGGTGGTAGCAACTTGGTAGAACGAAGGTAAAAGATGGGAAGGAGCAAGGCAAAGTCAGTGGCAGAGAGAGGGTCAATTTTTACATTTTCCTTTCCTGCCAAGAGTAAGGACAGCACAAATGAACTCACAGCTCTGACACACTCTAGGATAACTCAAGCTCAATAAACTTGAAGATATCTCTGCAACAACTGTATCCATGAATCTATACAGCTCTCAATTACATTCAACACACATCTATACTGCCAGCATTCAATTATATGGAGCCAGGTTGAAAAGTACAGCTTACTTTTTACATATTACATTGCGTTTCTTTGGAGTGCGCTTATGAGAGAAGGAAGAAAGGCAGGTGGTAGAACAACAGAGGTGAGCTGATCCTTTTCGTTGATAAGCTGTCTGTCCCTTCTGTAAAGGTTTTTTGCAGTGTGCACAAGTGATTTTAGCTGGTTTAGTAAGTTGCTGTTGGACTGAAGACTGGAAAATCTGCTTAGGAAGGGAGGCCACTGGTGATAAAGAATCCACCCCTGGCTGTTTCTGATTACGGGGAAATGATGCTGACTGGGAGATCCAAGAATCTTAAAAATAAAACATACAAGAAAAAGTCATGGAACAATTCAAAATTCACATCAGAAAAATATTTTAAAATTTTCATTTTGCAAGTTTAACAGAATAGTGAGGCAGCCCTATAAGCAAATGGTCAGAGCCAGGCAACCCTGTGGCACAATCCCAGGGGAACTATCCACTTTGAATTCTTTTTTCATTTCATTTTATTTATTTAATTTACATTCAAGTTAGTTAGCATATAGTGCAATAATGACTTCAGGAGTAGATACCAGTGATTCATCACCTATGTATAACACCCAGTGCTCATATCAACAAGTGCCTTCCTTAATGCCCCTTACCCATTTAGCCTGTCCCCCCTCCCGGAGGCAACCCCTCCAGCAACCCTGTTTGTTCTCTGTAGTTAAAAGTCTGTTATGTTTTGTTCCCTTCCTTGTTTTTATATTATTTTTGCTTCCCTTACCTTATGTTAAGCTGTTTTGTATCTTAAATTCTTCATATGAGTGAAGTAATATGAGATTTGTCTTTCCCTAATTTCACTTAGGATAATACCCTCTATTCCATCCACAGAGTTGCAAATGGCAAGATTTCATTCTTTTTGATTGCTGGGTAATACTCCATTGTATATATACCACATCTTCTTTATCCATTCATCCATCGATGGACATTTGGGCTCTTTCCATACTGTGGCTATTGTCGATAGCGCTGCTATAAACATTGGGGTGCATGTGCCCCTTTGAAACAGCACACCTGTATCCCTTGGATAAATACCTAGTAGTATAATTGCTGGGTCATAGGGTAGTTCTGTTTTTAATTTTTTGAGGAACCTCCATACTGTTTTCCAGACAGGCTGCACCAGTTTGCATTCCCATCAGCAGTGCAAAAGAGGTCCTCTTTCTATGCATCCTCACCAACATCTGCTGTTGTCTGAGTTGTTACTGTTAGCCATTCTGACAGGTATGAGGTGGTATCTCATTGTGGTATTAATTTGTATTTCCCTGATGATGAGTCATGTTCAGCATCTTTTCATGTGTCTGTTAGCCATCTGAATGTCTTCTTTGGAGACGTGTCTATTCATGTTTTTGTCCATTTCTTCGTTGGATTATTTGCTTTTTGGGTGTTGAGTTTGGTAAGTTCTTTATAAATTTTGGATACTAACCCTTTATCTGATATGTCACTTGCAAATATCTTCTCCCATTCTGTTGGCTGCCTTTTAGTTTTGCTAATTGTTTCATTCGCTGTGCAGAAGCTTTTTATTTTGATTAGGTCCCAATAGTTCATGTTTGCTTTTGTTTCCCTTGCCTCCGGAGACGTGTTGAGCAAGAAGTTACTGCAGCCAAGGTCAAAGAGGTTTTTGCCTGCTTTCTCCTCTAGGATTTTGATGGCTTCCTGTCTTACGTTTAGGTCTTTCATCCATTTTGAATATGTTTGTATATGGTGTAAGAAAGTGGTCTGGGCTCATTTTTCTTCATGTCGCTGTCCAGTTTTCCCAGCACCACTGGCTGAAGACACTATCTTTATTCCATTGGACATTCTTTCCTGCTTTGTCAAAGATTAGTTGCCCATACGTTTGTGGATCCATTTCTGGGTTCTCTATTCTGTTTCATTGATCTGAGTATCTGTTTTTGTGCCATTTGTTTATTTTAGAGAGAGAGTAAGCAGGGGAGGGCCAGAGAGGGGGACACAGAATCCAAAGCAGGCTCTAGGCTCCGAGCTATCAGCACAGAGCCTGATGCAGGGCTCAAACTCACAAGCTGTGAGATCATGACCTGAGCCGAAGTCAGAAGCTTAACCAACTGAGCCATCCAGATGCCCCTATCCACTTTGTATTTGAACGATACTCTATTGTGCCCAAACTGTAAATGGTGGCCCTTGAATCGTGCAATGCGGTAGTTATCAATTCTTAAGGACCCTAGGTTCAAAATGCATTTCCTAACTTACTGGATGGTGCAAGTACATTAAATTGTGTTTTGGTTTTCTCAACTACAAACTGGAAATGATATCTAACTCATCAGAGTGTTATGAAGACTAAATGAGATAATGCATATAGTAAAGCAGTATGTTTGGTACACAGGGCATTTGCAAAAAAAATATTTAGCCACTTTTTTGTCTCAAAGAAGAAAGTATTAATATATTACAAAATAAAGCAAAAAAGGTAAGTACAGAATCTGGTATGTGATGTCCATTTTCATAACCACTTCCTCCTAATACGAAAAATATAAAGCATAGAAAAGAAAAAATTTTACAGTGACCACTCATATGCCCACCAAGTCTATTCTCTCCTCTTTTATTATTTTTGCTTTATCAACATCTATTCATCCCTCTAAACAATGTGTTTTGTGTATTTCAAGCAAATGCAGAACATCATTATACTCCCCTCTAAAATACTTCTTACTCATTTTATTTTAGAGAGCGAGAGCAAAAGCAGAAGAGAGGGACAGAGGGTGGGGAGCAGGGAGAGAGAGAGACAGAATCTTAAGCAGGCTTCATGCTCAGCACGGAGCCCAATGTGGGGCTCGATTCCACGACCATGAGACCACTGACATAAGCCAAAATTAAGTCGGATGCTCAGCTGACTGGGCCACCCAGGCACCACTATTTATTTTAAATTTCATTTATTCATTTTAAGTAAGCTCTACACCCAATGTGGGGCTTGAACTCATGATCTCAATATCAACAGCTGCATGCTCTACCAACTGCACCAGCCAGGCACCCTTCCAAAATACTTTTTAAAGCAACTCTTTCTACAGTTTCTTCTCAGCCTTCTAAATATTATTTCATAATCATTAATATAGGTGATGGATTATTCTGCAAAGTCTCAGTTTTCCTAACTTCACACACGGACTCCTCCATCATATATTATTGTTAGCTTCAAAATGGTACAATATTATGTACAGGTAGTAATGTTTCTCAAACTTTAAAATTCACGAGATCACCTAAGAATCTTGTTTAAACAGAGACTCTAAGGGTGCCTGGCTGGCTCAGTCAGTAGAGCATACAACTCTTGACCTCGAGGCTGGGAGTTTGGGCCCCACAATAGGTGTAGAGATTACTTAAAAGTCAAATATTTAAAAATATATATATACATACATGCACATAGATTCTAAATCAACAGGTTTAGGGAAGGGCCTGAGGTTCTGCATTTCTTTCTTTTTTTTTAATGTTTATTTTTGAGAGAGAGAGAGAGAGAGAGAGAGCGAGCGCATGCGCACATGCAAGCTCAGGGGAGGAGCAGAGAGAGGGAGACAGAAGATCTGAAGTAGGCTCTGTGCGGACATCAGAGAGCCTGATGCAAGGCTTGAACTCACAAACCGTGAGATTATGACCTGAGTTGAAGTCGGATGCCTAACCAACTGAGCCACCCAGGTGCCCCAGGGTTCTGCCTTTCTAACTAACTCTTGCATGATGATGAAGCTTTGAGGCCCTAGAGTACTGAACTATTCTGTCACCTCTCTTCAAAAATAGCTTTGGTCATTAACAAGAAGTCTATGGCCCCCCTCCACCTATCACATCCTCAAAGGCCTTTCAAAGTACTACTAACATTAACAACTATACTTTCAGTTTTAAATTACCCACCTACTGCATCTAATTTTCTTTGTCCTATTTCAAGATACCTTTATCTTACAAGCAAAAATAGAATGGAACAAGTAACAAAAGCAACTCTCTCAGACCATAGGATGACATGCTGGCAAATACAGAATATAGTACAATGAACTTTTTTTTTTTATCACCTAGTACTCAGAAGTTTCATTACTACTCAATTTTCCTACTTCTGAACCATTCCAAAGAAAACAAAAATTACATATTCATCTATATAACAAATATAGGTTGTGTATCATCTTCTTCTGGGATCAAAGTTCCCTGCGTATCATCTAGATACCAAACTAGATTTAATAAATGACAGAAACAAAGGATAGGAACCATTACAAGATTTGTTATTACCATTAATATGGGAGAAATAAGAACCCCAAAGAAAAAATACTGGTTTTTGTAATTTTGGGGAGTTATCCATACTTAAGGGAAGCATATTTATATACAACTATGGAATGTGAGACATCAATGTATGCTCAGGACAATAATTAGATTCTGAAATTTCTTTTTCACTTTAGCTTTGGTGCATAAAGCAAATGCTTCCTTTGTTAATACCACAACTATTTGTTTTCTGGAAATTTCAGAGTTTCTTATTTCATCAAATTTTTATTTTATTTCATTTTATTTTTGGTATTTGTGTCTACAGGTTAAACTTAACCTCTCAATCAAATTCTTCCATATCCTACCCCAAGTATGTTTTAAGAGAAGGGGCCAAGTAGATTATTTGGTACAAATCCCTCATTATATACAAGGAAAATTAAGACCTAGAAGTTACATTACTTATCTAAAAATCTAATAAATATTAGACACACTATTGACTTTCAGGTGTTCTTCATTTCTTCCTGCATCTAAACTCTTCTGCCTAAAAAATATTTTAGTATTTCTTTAGTGTTGGTCTGCTAGTGAAAAGTTCTTTTGGTGTCTCAGTGGGGTTTGTTTGTTTTTGCATGTTAAAGAATAACATGTATGCATAAAGTTTATAAATCTTAAGTGTGGAGCTCAATTAAATTTTTTATAATGAATATACTTGCATGACTACCATCCAGAAGCCTGGCTTTTCTCACTGAATAATTTCCTGCCTTTCCCACAAGCCATCCGTATTATGACCTCAAAGATTAGTTTTCTCTTTTTTTTTTTTTGAAATTCACATACATAAAATCATACAGTATGTACTCTTTTGTGCCTGATTACCTTAACTCAACATCTTGTCTGTAAATTTCATTCACACTGAATATGTAGTTCATTATTTTGCACTGCTGTTGAAAATTCCATTATGTGGCTAGTACTATTTATCTGCCCTATTTTTTTTAAGTTGTATTTATTTAAGTAATCTCTACACCCGTTGTGGGGTTCAAACTCACGACCCCAAGATCCCAAGCTGCTTGCTCTTCCAACTGATCCAGACAGGCGCCCCATCCATCCTGTTGTTGATGGACATTTGGATTGCTTCCAATTTTGACTATGATTTCTATATATGTCTTCTAATAGTTTCTTAATGTATTTATCCTGCTTGGGACTTGGATTTGTAAATGTTCTTTAATTTGTAAGTTAATGCTTTCTCTCCATTTTAGAAAATTCTCAGTTGTACCTCTTCTGTCTTGTTTCTTTCCGGAACATTAAATACATGTCCTCTTCATCAAGTGTCATACATCTTTTACATTCTTTTCTGGATTTCCACCCTTTTGACTTCTCTGATTCAATCTGGATGATTCTCTGAGATTTCTTCCAGTTCACTTACAACTCTTCAGCTTTGCCCAGCCTGCAGTTAAAATGATTAGTTCCTTAGAATCTTTGTCTGATAATCCTATTATCTGGATCCCAAAACCTTGCTTCTATTGTCTGTTTTCCTCTTGATTTCTGGCATATGGCCTTGGATCTTCATGCTGCTGATTGCTTTTCATTCTGTTTGTATGAAAAACTGAAGGGCACCTAGTTGGCTCAGCTGGTTGAGCATCTGACTTTGGCTCTGGTCATGATCTCACAGTTCCTGAGTTTGAGCCCCCACATCAGGCTCACTGCTGTCAGCGCAGAGCCCACTTCAGATCTTCTGTCCCTCACTGACTTGCACTCTCTCAAAAATAAACAAACAAATAAAAAACTGAAAAAAATTTGAGGCTCTGGATTAGGTCAGCATCCCAAACTAAAGGTTGGAAAGGTTGTGTTTGTTGGTTTGGGGGTTTTTTGTTTGTTTTTAAAAAATGTTTTAAAGTTTATTTTGAGACAGACAGAGACCATGCGAGTTGGGGAGAAGTGGGGGGGGGGGGGGGAGACAGAGACAGAGAGACAGAGAGAGAGAAAGAGAGAAAGAGAGAGAGAGAGAGAGAAAGAGAGAGAGGGAACCCCAGCCAGGCTCTGTGCTGCTAGCACCAAGCCTAATGCAGGGCTCAAATTCACAAAACAGAGAAATCATGATCTGAGCCCAAACCAAGAGTCAGATGCTTAAGCAATTGAGCCACCCAGGTGCCCCATGTTTGTTTTTTACCAGTATCCCTCTTTGTGGGCCTCTGTGAATCTACTCAAAGTTCCACTTAGATTTTCAGCCTTTCTCTGCAGTTTTTTCTGGAACTGAACACACACCCACAAGAGAAAAGCAGCCACAAGTAACAGATTACTTCTCAGAGGCTCCTTCTCTTAGATCTTAGAGCCCTCATTTTTCCACTATATTTATATGAGCAGAAATATAATGCCCTAAAATCAGAATAATGGCCAGAAATGTTTATAATGCAATAAAAAATAAAACAGATGCAAGAGCAATTTCTACATTATAGGTATTTTCTGTGATGAGATTTTTGCTGTTTATATATAAAGATAGGTGATGAATATATAACTTTCACTGAAATAGAGTCAACACTAAAAGTTAATGTAAGGATTAAATGATTCAAAGGTCCAGTCAATGGACAATAATCTTATTTTTATAAGATGAAATGCAAAATTTTATGTGTACTTTATGCAAAGCCATAATTTTGTATGATGAAATTTGAACCTATAAGCCCTGTATTTTTATGTAACTCAACTCCAAAAATCTTCATCTTGCTCTTATTTTTTTTTCTTTTTCCTTTTTTGGAAATCCTTCAATTTTTAGACGTAGAACACACAGATAAACTAAAATAAGACACTCTGGAGAAGCTGTAAGTAACAAAAATTATAATAATAATGTAATTGGTGCCATCTTCTTCTAGAAGTCCGGTAGAAATTAGTTTTACTAATGCTAATAGCAAGCAAAAGCAAAAACAAAACCTAGGGCCAATACTAAAATTAGACAACTATTACTATGCTTGCTATATTCAAGTTAAAGAGGGAAAAATAGCAACAATGACAAAAAGACTGTCCTTTTCACAGTTGACTTAACACTTAAGAAAGCTTCAAACATTTACAAATTTTTTTAATTTATTATTTTTTTAAAGTAATCTCTACACCCAACGTGGGGTTTGAACTCACAACCCCTAGGTCAAGAGTTGTACACTCCAACAACTGAGCCATCCAGAAGCCCCAGCTTCAAACATCACTCTTCACTTGACAGCTTGGTAAACTTTCTTTTTAGAATTCTACACGGTTATTATTTAAAAAAAATTTTTTTTCAACGTTTATTTATTTTTGGGACAGAGAGAGACAGAGCATGAACGGGGGAGGGGCAGAGAGAGAGAGAGACACAGAATCGGAAACAGGCTCCAGGCTCTGAGCCATCAGCCCAGAGCCTGACGCGAGGCTCGAACTCACAGACCGCGAGATCGTGACCTGGCTGAAGTCGGACACTTAACCGACTGCGCCACCCAGGCGCCCCTACACGGTTATTATTTAAAGGATATAGTTTTGTCACTTTTGTCCCCAAAAACAGAATTTTAGAGAGCTCAGGAACACTGTAAATTCATCCACCCTTCATAAACAATAGAAATTTGTTGTCATATATCATAAACAGTTTAAACATATGTAGTTAAGAACATCTCCATTTAGATGAATGAGTGTCAATTGAGCCATGTAATGTTTTCTTTGTTGTATTTTAAAATCACTGATACTTTAAATGATAAGAAAATATAAAAATGTAAAATACACTTTGAATTAGTGAGATAAAGGGATGACAAGCCAAGAGTAATCAAAACCACTTCCAAATAACACTTTCAAGTCTCAATTATAGCCACAATTTCAGTGGAATGATGGTATAGCATCTAACTACAGGATGCTTTTTATATTATCAGTCTATGCTATGCTTTTAAGTTGAAAAGCATCTTACTTATCCACATTTACCAATAAATACACAACTTAAACTTATTCAGAAGGTGAAAAATGGCCAAGGTTGAAACATAAAAAAATACATGGCAAGGTTTCTGGTTTTAACTGCACTTAAGAGCTTATATATACATAAGATGGAATTCATGCTTACACAAATAGCTATTTAAAATTTAATAAATAATTCTAAAATAAAATGTAAGTAAAAGAAATACACAGATCCAAAAGGATGATTTTCAATGGACATTATTTCAAGTCTTCAACATCTTCAATTGTTTCATCAAAGAGATCACAAGTTTTCATGATATGATTTCTCAGGTTTAATTCTTATTCAATAAACAAAAGATGTACATAATAATAAATAGATGCAAACATAAATTCATAAAAAGTATGCAAATATATTTTTTAAAATTCAATGATGTGTAAATTAAGATGACACCACCTTTTAATGATCAGTTCAGCAAACATTAACACTCCTACCCCCAAGCTTACAATATGGAGAAAAAATTTATGCTGCAAGGAAAGTAATACCATTTTTTGGTGGGGGCAATTTTTCATTAACCATCAAAACCTTTAAAAATACATTGATGAGGAGGCACCTGGGTGGCTCAGTCAGTTAATCGTCTGACACTTGACTTCAGCTCAGGTGATAATCTGAGGTTGTGGGCTCCATGCTGGGAAAGGAACCTGCTTAAGATTCTCTCTCCCACTTTGGCCCCTCCCCCATACATGTGCTCTCTTTCTCTCTCAAAAAAAACCAACTAAAATTATTAAACTAAATGAAAAATAAAAATATGTTGACACTTTGACTTAACAATTCCACCTACAGAAACTTTTCTAAAGAAGTGTGTCAACTTACAGAGATATTCATGAAAAACCTGTTTACAATTGCAAAGACTAGAAACAACTTCAAATAACAAATGATTATATAAACATAAAAAAGATAATTATATCTGACAAGAACTAATAATGATGAAACGTCAAATGCCCCCCTACCCTAACCCCAGGTCAAGAACAAAGCAAGGCTCTATACTCTCACCAATGCTATCCAACACTGTATTAGAAAAAGAAATAATAGGGGATCTGTGAGGCCAAACTATTTCCATAATAATAATAAGATTATTTGCATTTTTCACTGTTGGCATTTACAATAATGGTAACAAAAGCAGCGATGGGTATAACTGCTGGCAGTGGAACTGAACTGTATTTCTTCACTACCATATATCTGAGAAAAGAAAAAGTATCACCTTCACTTATTTATGGTTGTTATTCCAACACCAAATGGTCAATACAATTCTAATACTAACCAGGAGTTAGCATCAGACCCCAAAGGTTTAAATGGCATAGCCCCCAACAAGATTGCCAGTCATTTCAGATGCCACCCATACTTCTGCCCAACTGGCTATAAATCAAGGAGGTTCCCGATTTAGTTATCCTCTCGGCTTTGATAATTTGCTAGAATGACTCATAGAACTCAGATGAGCTCTATACTTACAATCACAGTTTTTTTTCCCCCAAGTTTTATTTATTTTTGAGAAAGAGAGAGAGAGAGAGAGAGAGAGAGAGAGAGAGAGAATCCCAGGCAGGCTCTGTGCTGTCAGCGTAGAGCCCAATGCAGGGCTCAAACCCACAAACAGTGAGATCATGACCTAGGCTGAAATCCAGAGTCAGAGGCTTAACGGATTAAGCCACCCAGGTGCCCCACAATCACAGTTTTAATATAAAGGATACAAATCAGGACCAATCAAATGAGATAAAGAAGGGTAAAAGTTTGGAAGGTCCCAAATGCAGAGCTTCTGTGCCTACTCTCTCTGGAGCAGGTGTGTTACCTACCTGGCACATTGATAAGCTCAACAACCAGGAAGCTGCATTGAGTTTCAGTGTCTAGCTTTTACTGGTGTTTCATTGCATAGGTATGACTGACAGACTTATTCACTGCATGTGACTGAACTCAATGTCTAGCCTTCCTCTCCTCCCTAGAGGCTGGGTCTTTTTTTTTTTTTTTAATTTTTTTTTTCAACATTTATTTATTTTGGGGACAGAGAGAGACAGAGCATGAACGGGGGAGGGGCAGAGAGAGAGGGAGACACAGAATCGGAAACAGCCTCCAGGCTCCGAGCCATCAGCCCAGAGCCTGACGCGGGGCTCGAACTCACGGACCGCGAGATCGTGACCTGGCTGAAGTCGGACGCTCAAGCGACTGCGCCACCCAGGCGCCCCGAGGCTGGGTCTTTAATGGGTCCTTCTGATGACCCTCTCTCAGCCTTCCTCTGATCAAAGTCTTAGCCCAAACAAATTCAGATGTGATCCAAAGGGCTCGTAAATAGAAAAGACAATCCCAATACTTGGGAAATTCCAAGGACTTAGTCTCTGTCCTAAGACCTAAGGACAAAGGCCAGTGTTATTATTTATTAAACAGATGTCCACAATGAAATAATAAAAATTGGTATCGATTTTACTAGATTTCAGCCTTTGACTACATCTTAATATTCTGTGTGATGAACAGGGAAGCATGCCTAAAACACTTATGTTTCATACCAAAATACAATGGTTGTCTGAAGGCAAAGAGGAAAAGCACTTATAAAATAGTTACATTGCAAGCTAAACCAGGCTTTTTTCACGAAATACCATTTTTACTTAAAAGAATAACTAACAAACTGATTACTGACATTTTCTTGAAAACAAATCAAGAAAAATTCACTTCAAGAAAAATGACAGTATTTGTTGCTAAGAGAAAATTTGAGCTTTCAAGTGAAAATCAACATCTTTGAAAACCTGTATCCACCACTGTCACCTTGACAGCTTTCTAAAGTGTCAACATTTAAAATAACACAT
Organism: Puma concolor; assembly: GCF_028749965.1. Taxonomy (NCBI): domain Eukaryota; kingdom Metazoa; phylum Chordata; class Mammalia; order Carnivora; family Felidae; genus Puma; species Puma concolor. The sequence continues at coordinate 241,497,019 of NC_141667.1, read as the reverse complement.
CAGGGGCGCCTGGGTGGCGCAGTCGGTTAAGCCTCCGACTTCAGCCAGGTCACGATCTCGTGGTCCGTGAGTTCGAGCCTCGCGTCGGGCTCTGGGCTGATGGCTCAGAGCCTGGAACCTGTTTCCAATTCTGTGTCTCCCTCTCTCTCTGCCCCTCCCCCGTTCATGCTCTGTCTCTCTCTGTCCCAAAAATAAATAAACGTTGAAAAAAAAAAATTAAAAAAAAAAAAAAATAACACATCAGCATCTAGAAGTTCAATGAATGGATATTTTCAAAATATATATATTTTTTATTTGACCAAAGCACAATGTAACCGAATCATACAAAGGTAAAAGATCCATCCACAGATCAATGAATCTTAATGTAATAAGTATGAAAACTTCGTTATATGATTTCAGATTCCACATTGTTAAGAACCTCTAAGAAACTGCCACTTATCAAGTTTCGGGACTGTTATCAAAAAACCCGTAACTATCCATAATTCTCTAAAAAGATCACTAAAACAGTACTCCCTCCTACAACCAAATACCTATGTGAGGCCAGATTTTTTTATACTTCAAACAAAACAAGATATTGCAACAGATTCAATGTAGAAATAGATAGATGTGAGGAGATACCATACACTTCACTATCTTCTATTAAGCCAGACTTTAAAGAGATTTGCAGAAATGTGAAAAAATGGCACTGTTCACTAAATTTTGAAAATAGTTTTCATTAAAAATTATATTTTGTCATATAATATGTAATTATTGTTAAATACTTAAGAAAATGTCTTACACTTTAATTTCTAATAACATAATTGATATAAATTAAAAAATCTTGGGGGCCCCCGATTATTTTTGAGAGTGAAACTGAGCCCAAAATGTTTGAGAACTGTCCTGTAGAAATAATAAACGATGTAGACAAAGAAATTTAGTGGACAGTTTCAACAGTAAAAAATGGGATACTATACAAATGCTAATAAAAAGGTAGAGGAATGTGTTATCTCAGACAAAAATCTTATACACATGGAAAATTCTATTTTTAAAATGATGTGAAAATTTAGATTAAGTAAACCAACAGAAACACAAAATTATATATAATGTGCTCTAAATTATATTTTTTAAAACCATGGAGGCAAAAGACTGAAAACAAAATTTTAGGAGTAGTCCTTGCTAGCTGGTAGGATAAGGTGAAATATACTTTATTTCTAGCCATAATTTCTTACAAATATTCTGTAATAATCATGTAGTATTCTCATAACCAGAGAAAAAGATTAATTTAAAAAAAGAAAAAAAATTCTGGCATTCCATTAGAAGCAGTAATGAGGCTCTTAAATCTAGTTCCTTTTCAGTCCTTTCCTAAACTTCTAAGTTGGTCAATAGCTTAAAGCACTAAAATGACCAAAAACCAATACCAAAACAAAAATTTTAACTCTCAAACAAACACCACACTAAATCATGACAAAGCTGCCAAAAAGATCTGCTAAGTTTTAAATAATTTTCATTATATTTTAACTTTATCAGAAAAAGACTGTCCATATAAGCTTTAAAAATGTAGGCCTCTATACGTGCCTCAGTGGCTCTGTGGGTTGAGTGTCCAACTCTTGATTTCAACTCAGGTCATGATCTCAGGGTCATGGGTATGAGCCCTGCACTGGGCTTTGTGCTGATTGTGGAGCCTGCTTAAGATTCTCTCCGCCCGCCCCCCACCCCACCCTTCTCCCACATGCTCACCTGCTCTCTCTCTCAAAAATAAATAAATAAATAAATAGACAAAAAAATTAAAAAACTATATAGGGTTTTTAAAATAACTTTTAAAATAAAGGAACTAATAATATGCTGATTTTAAAACAAAAATAAAGAGACAAGCAGTCCAAAAGTAAACATTTGAAATGCAAAAATTGAAATTTCAAGTTATGTTATTATAAGTTAAATAAAATTAAATTATTGGGGCGCCTGGGTGGCGCAGTCGGTTAAGCGTCCGACTTCAGCCGGGTCACGATCTCGCGGTCCGTGAGTTCGAGCCCCGCGTCGGGCTCTGGGCTGATGGCTCGGAGCCTGGAGCCTGCTTCCGATTCTGTGTCTCCCTCTCTCTCTGCCCCTCCCCCGTTCATGCTCTGTCTCTCTCTGTCCCAAATATTATATATAAAAATAAATAAACGTTGAGAAAAAAAAAAAAATTTTAAATAAAATTAAATTATTACATATTACTTTATTTCTTCAATTCACTATCCACTTTTTTATTCTATGATTTAAAACTAGGGGCACGTGGATGGCTCAGTCAGTTCAGCGGCTGACTTCGGCTCAGGTCATGATTTCGTGGTTCATGGGTTCAGGCCCCACGTCAGGCTCTGTGCTGACAGCTCAGAGCCTGGAGCCAGCTTTGGATTCTGTGTCTCCCTCTCTCTCTGCCCCTCCCCCGCTCATGCTCAGTCTGTCTCTCTCAAAAATGAATGTTAAAAAAAAATTAAAAAAAAAAAAAAAGAAACTAGGTAGGTGGTTGTAGTAATTATGGAGGTTTTCAATTAAAACACTTCAGATGTAAATCGCAGTGGGTAAAACAGATTTAATTTCTGAAAAATCAGGGACCAAGTAGATTGCAAGTAAAATATTCTATCTTAATATGAAAGTCAAGAAAAAAAAGTATTTCATGTATAGAAGATCAATAAAATCACTTACTGCTTACCAGGACTATGATGAGTTGTAAATCCTCCATTCTGAAATTCACCTCCTGCCACATTCATTCTACCAGGATTAAAAGGTCCTACTGCAGTCTTGGTCTGTGAAGTCAAAGATGGGGCGTATGTTTGTATATTAACACCAAAATTACTTGACTGAAGTCCTTTAGCGACATCTCCCAAGTTGGTATTCTACAGTGATGTTATACGTGTAATCATTAAGTTCATATCTCGCCCAGCATTCAGAGCTTATACCTGTTTCTAAGGTTGTAACATTAGCAATAGGAATTTCAGAGTCGATTCTGTAGTGATAACATTATTACCCATTCCTGCATTTACCTTACTTCTTGAAAGACTGGAAGTGGAGAAATCCAAATCTTTGGTTCTATTTTTAGTTCCAGGAAGTCCCCATTCAATATAATTGGAAGAATTTTTCTTGTCTTGTCCATTTGTTTCTATGTCCTCTTCATCATCGATAATAATTGTCTCACTTATATTTCCCTTCTGAGAAGCTGAATCTCTTGAGGAAGGAAGAATTATGGAATAATTTCCTTGTAGACTTTCATTTCTTGATGAAGCAAATATAAAATTTCTTTGATCAGTTACTGTTGGAGCAGAAGTTGAAGGAGGTTGTATAGATTCAATAAATACAACATCATCATCATCATCATCATCATCATCATCATCATCATCATCTTCCACTGATGAGTTTCTAGATCTATTAACTAAAGAACTAGTTGGGCCACCAAATGAATTTCCAACATCCATGAGGCTAGCTGCCATGGCTTTACTCTTTAATAAAACAGGAGTCTGTTCAGCCAAGTCTAATCCTCTCACTGAACATTTATCCATGCCAAAGAACCTGTAACAGAGGAAAATAAATAACAAAAGTTCTAGTATATTATGATCATTGTGTTTTATTGCAATGAAACAGCACAAATGAAATTTTAAATTCTGGTGAGTTTTATCCAACCCTCAGGGAAAATATTGTTACTCATTTTGTTTTTCCTCTCTCATTAACCATTTAATGCCTACCTCAGAGTTTGATGGAAATTAATCATCCAATTTGTAGTAGTCCTTAAAAAATGCACTCATAGTACTCAATTTAACTTACCCTTTACAATGAAAAAAAAACTAAGTCTTCTTTTGAAATAGGAAATAGTAACAAAATCATTTATCAAACACCAATCACCCAGGATCCAAATACAATCACTATACTATACTTTTGTCTACTAAAATAAGTGACTATCATCTAATCCTTATTGCTCTAGCGTCTTTGTCACTGTTTTTCAAATTCTCCGCTTCTAACATAACTTTGATTAAATCTTCCTTATCCTCGTCCAGAAATTGCCAGACATTATGCTACGGGTTTTTCATGTAAAATTCTGAAAACAGCTCCATAATATAGGTATAACTTAATCTACTTTACAAATCAGGAAAGGAAAACCAACTAAATTGTTCTAGGTAAGACTGAGTGGAACTTAAACCCCAGGCCCTAACTCTAGGCCTCAAATTCTTAGCATTCATTAATATTCAACAAATACTTCCGTGAACCTACTCTGCACTAGGGTATGACGAAGGAAAGGATCCAGCAGACAGACATAATTGAAGAATCTGGAAAAGTAAATAACCGATGAAGCAAGGACCTTAAAAGTAGACAGGAGATATGTGCACAGGTGGTAATGAAACTGATTATGAGTAAAAAAATCAACTCTATCTGAAAGACAAGGAAAAGCTAAGTATAACTGGAATATTTGTAAGTACATAGAAATGATAAATGAAAAGCTGAGGGGGGCGCCTGGGTGGCGCAGTCGGTTAAGCGTCCGACTTCAGCCAGGTCACGATCTCGCAGTCCGTGAGTTCGAGCCCCGCGTCAGGCTCTGGGCTGATGGCTCAGAGCCTGGAGCCTGTTTCTGATTCTGTGTCTCCCTCTCTCTCTGCCCCTCCCCCGTTCATGCTCTGTCTCTCTCTGTCCCAAAAATAAATAAAAAAACGTTGAAAAAAAAAAAAAATGAAAAGCTGAGGTAAGTTTATATACGACAGCCTCAATGTTCTTAGAATTCCAAGAATAAAGAACGTGGGAACTGTATGGGTATTAAATTATTAAGAAAACTCATTTCATATGGCAGTCTTCATTCCATTTTAAACAACTCATACTGAAATATGCTACATAACATTTCTATTCAAAAATTTTCCCAACTAATTTTAATTGATAATAAAGTCATGCAATAAGTAAAGTTTATTCTTAGTATGTGTTATATCTTTAAATATTAACTCAATTAATGCTTATAAAAGTGAAGTGAAACTATTCTTTTTCCCATTTTACCCATTAGGAAATGAAGACTCAGAAGATACGTAATCAGCATAGCCTGTTCAAATGTCCAAAGGATAGAGTTAGGATTGAAATCTAAGAAATCTGACTCTAGAATCGATTTCATAGCCAGTATATTATATGCAATTAATGTATAAAACAATTTTTAGAAATTACTTATCTTTTATTAAGATGAATTTATTAAAACAAAATCAACATTCAGAAAGTCTATTTTAAAGAAAAGATAACAAATCTAAGAGACCACTTTAAAAGGGTTATAAAAACCACAAAAGTTGGGATCATGATTAACATTCATCCAGTAAACTGGTTACATGGTTGATTTTCAAAGGAAAGAGGCAATAATTTAGCCTAAACTGAATTATGACATATAAGAGCTGTTATACATGAATTCTCTTAGTCCTTTCTATCTATATTTGAATAAACCTACAACAGAGAAGAACAACTTCTGGAAAAGGGCTATTGCTGACGCCACAGTATCCTCTGGTGACATGTCTTAATCTTTTCAAGGAAAATAAAAGAAAGACCATTCTTCATGCTTTGCTCACTGCAGTCCTCCATCTCTGAAAAAAGATTTAAGTATTCATCTACTCTCAAATCACAGATTATAAAAAAGTTAAACTACTGCTAAAACTCACTGTGCATATAATTTGACCAAATACTTTAATTTCAGAAACAGAAGACTACAGAAAAGTTTTGACTACTTCTATAATATCCACAAACAGAAAAAGTTACACTTTAGCGATTAGTTGTGTGGCACTGAGCAAATTACTTCACCTCATTAATTAAGTTTTCTAAACTATAAACTGTAAATGGGGATAATATACAATTCCAAGGTTTTTATTCAGATAACTGGACATGTAAGTCCCTGGCGTCTGACTGGATCATATTAAAGAAAGTAAAAAAAGTTAAATCCCTCTCCTATGAGAAGGTATTCAGGCAAATAATTTGCTTACATCCTGGGATTTCAACAAGTGTCTAATCTTAAACATTTAGCTAGTCTCCTTTGGTATCTTAATATCTACAACTGATAACCAATGTTTAACATATTTTCATTTTGATACAATGAAAATTAATATAATCTCAAGTAATGGAAAAGGAAAGGAAGGAAAATCTGCACAGAGAAATTTGATAAAAGATTTTAACACCACCATGCAAAACAGTTAGGCTGCAGACCAAATAAGAATGTTAAATGCAGACTATCTCTAGGTAATTGGTAACAACTTTGTAAAATTAACAGGGTATTTAATTAGGGGTACAGATAAGACTTATTAAAACAAAGAAAAGAGTGTTTTGCCCTTTTGTATTTACCTTTAGTGACATCTCAGTTGTTTTTATTTCCTGAAGGAAATTAAAAATTTGTGGCAAAATATATATAACATAAAACTTGCCATTTTAACCATTTTTAAGCATACATGGTCAGTTTTTAAAATATGCTTTTTAAAAGTTGCAAAAGTTTTTGTTATATTCTTATCAGTTGAGTGATTTAATAGCCATTCAATTTTCAATGTTTACATACAATTACACAAAATTTACATTACAAAGAATCTGTCAGTGGTTTAAAGCTAAAATAGAAACGTTGAGATGTTAATATGACAAGATTAGCACATATAAGAAAGGTAAACTAACTTGCTCTATGAATCTACAAAAATTAAAATCAACAGTAAAGTATTTAAAAATAATTAATTATTAGGGTGCTTAGCTAGCTGTCACTAGAGCATGCGACTCTTGATCTCAAGGTTGTGAGTCTGAGCCCAATGGTGGGTACAGAAATTACTTAAAAATCGGGGCGCCTGGGTGGCTCAGTCGGTTAAGCGTCCCACTTCAGCTCAGGTCACGATCTCACACTCCGTGAGTTCGAGCCCCGCATCAGGCTCTGTGCTGACAGCTGGGAGCCTGGAGCCTGCTTCCAATTCTGTGTTTCCCTCTCTCTCTGCCCCTCCCCCGTTCATGCTGTGTCTCTCTCTGTCTCAAAAATAAATAAACGTTAAAAAAAATTAAAAAAAAAAAAAAAGAAATTACTTAAAAATAAAATCTTAGGGAAAAAAATCACACCATAAAAAAAAATTATGGTTTCAAAGTTTCATTTTTTTGGCCATCTATATTCTGTAGGCTCTATAAAAGATAATTAGGACATAGGTTACAAAAACGGTTAAGAATTTTTTTTTTAATGTTTATTTATTTTTGAGAGAGAGAGAGACAAAGCATGAGAATAGGAGGGGCAAAGAGAGAGGGAGACAGAATCTGAAGCAGGATCCAGGCTCTGAGCTGTCATACAGAGCCTGACGTGGGGCTCGAACTTGTGAACCACAAGATCATGACCTGAGTCAAAGTTGGATGCTCAACCGACCAAGCCACCCAGGCGCCCCACAAAAACCGTTGTTAATCATTAATTAGTCCTAGAACATGTCCTACTGCATCTTTGTGGACTTATATTGTCACAGAACAGGTCTTACTATAAAAATATTTATATATTTACATAAAAAGAATCTCAACTCGAAAGCCAACTCATGTTTAGTGAGTATCTGCTATAAGCATTCCTATTTGAGATCAGAAACAAAATAAAGGTGTGCTATGATTCTGGAGGTATAAAAATGTAATCAGATAGGATAAAGAAGCTCAAATGAACAACTACAACAAATAGCAAGAGAATTAGTAAAGTGTCCAAGTACAAAATTACTATCTAGAAATTAATAGCCTGGTAGGGATTCAGTCGGTAGATTAATCACACACAACTAACTTCACTCCTTTCTAAAACCCCCATAAACAATGGTAAGGTTCCTACACACAAGGAAAGGAAGAACAAGAAAAAAAGCAACAAGATTTTGTAAGCTGAAGAGCAAATGGATGAGTAACTACCTCGGTGGATCTGAGACAGCCAAACTAAAATAGTGATGGAACAAGCTAAGAGAAACTTCCTGATTATGCCGTAGAATCTTCAAAAGGCTCAGAAACCAGGAGGTGCAGATATCTCTGGAACAGGGGATGGGGGAGCTAAAATGAGGTTGGGAGATCCTAGAACTATTGTCTCCCTCCATGTTGATGATGACAGGTTCTTCCCTACCCTGGCACAAGGTTCTAGACTTTTATTCTTTGGATAGAACAGAAGATTTTTGTCTGGGGTTCACCAAGCATGGATGAATGGTTCAATATCATGCATACGAAATGTTTCCTCCCACTTGATTCCCACAGAGGTGGCATCCAGACCTTTATCTTTCAGGACCTGACTCTTCCCTGGAAGACTTCTTTCTCAGGAACACTCACCTATGTTTTAAAAACAAAAATCGTTTTAAGTATATTTGAGAGAAGAGCACAAGCAGGGGAAGGGCAGAGAGAGAGGAGGACAGAGGATCCGAAGCAGGCTATGTGCTGACAGCAGAGCCTGATGCGGGGCTCAAACTCATGACGACCTCAGCTGAAGTCAGACGCTAAACCGACTGACCCACACAGGCGCGTCAGAAACACTCTTCTCTATGAAATTAGGAACCAACAAAAACAGGAAAAGACCTAAAGATAATGACTCTAGAGATTCTCCATCAATTGGCCAAAAGAACCATTCTACAGTGAAGTTCCCAAATTGAAAGCCCAACCACACTTTTCTGATTTGCTTTCTAGTTCCGAATTCTTAATCACAAGTAGACCAGTCAAGAATTATGAAATATCTGAGGAAAGCTTCTAATAGGAATAGTTAAAAGAGAAAAAAAAAAGAACGATAGATAAATGCAGGAAAAACAAACGTAAAATGAAAAACTACAAAATTATCAGTACTCTATCTGGGTGATGAGTAAAGATCATAGAAAATTAACTTTTTTTTGTGGTTTCTATGTCTAACGTGGGGCTTGAACTTACAACCTCTAGATCAACAGTTGCATACTCTACCAACTAAGCCAACAGGTACCCCCCAAATTAACATTTCTAACATAATAAAGAGCCTCCAGATATTAAAAGCTTAGCAGAAAGGAAAAACTTATGGGAAGCTTGGGTGGCTCAGTCAGTTAAACATCTGACTTCAGCTCAGGTCATGATCTTATGGTTCATGAGTTCAAGCCCCACGTGGAGCTCTGCGCCATTAGCATGTGCACATGTGCGCTCTCTCTCAAAAATAAATATTTTAAAAATAAAACAAAAGTAAGGGAAAACTTAGTTTTAAGTTGAAAGATAATCCTGAGGAAATCTCACGTAATAAAAAAAACAAAAACACAAAAACCTAGAGGATAAGAATTACAGTTACCATTAACAGTATGTATGTGTATATGTGTGTGTCCCAAAACTTATGGACCAGGCACTTTACCTATTTTTATAGTCAATTAAATCTTAACAGCAATCTTGGGAAGATATATGTAATTTACTCATTTATAAAATGCCCATAATAAATGTTCATTTATTTACCCTTATTTAGTTTGCACTTTCCAAATATATAAGATAGCAGAAATTTGTTGTTAATGTTTTTAAATTTTATTTACTTTTTAAGTATTCTCTTTAAAAAAATTTTTTTTCATGTTTATTTATTTTTGAGACCAAGCATGAGCATAGGAGGGGCAGAGAGAGAGGGAGACACAGAATCAAAAGCAGGATCCAGGCTCTGAGCTGTCAGCACAGAGGCCGATGTGGGACTCAAACTCATGAACCGTGAGATCATGACCTGAGCTGAAGTCAGATGCTTAACTGACTGAGCCACCCAGGCACCCCACTTTTTTTTTTTTAATATATGAAATTTATTGTCAAATTGGTTTCCATACAACACCCAGTGCTCATCCCAAAAGACGCCCTCTTCAATACCCTCCCCTCCCTCCCACCCCCCATCAACCCTCAGTTTGTTCTCAGTTTTTAAGAGTCTCTTATGCTTTGGCTCTCTCCCACTCTAACCTCTTTTTTTTTTTCCTTCCCCTCCCCCATGGGTTTCTGTTAAGTTTCTCAGGATCCACGTAAGAGTGAAAACATATGGTATCTGTCTTTCTCTGTATGACTTATTTCACTTAGCATCACACTCTCCAGTTATATTCATGTTGCTACAAAGGGCCATATTTCATTCTTTCTCATCGCCACGTAGTACTCCATTGTGTATATAAACCACAATTTCTTTATCCATTCATCAGTTGAGGGACATTTAGGCTCTTTCCACAATTTGGCTATTGTTGAGAGTGCTGCTATAAACATTGGGGTACAAGTGCCAGGCACCCCACTTTTTAAGTAATTTCTATGACCATATGGGGCTTGAACTCATGACCCTGAGATCAAGAGTCAAATATGCCTCACTGACTGAGCCTGCCAGGCACCCCAAGATAGCAGCAATTTTAACTCCAATCTGGCTGGCACTAAACCCTAGTTCTTTATACTACATCATGCTGCAAATACCTAGGAATACTCTGAGAAAAATGGCTTTTCTAAGTGATAATAACTGAGTCAGTGACTTGTTACCCTGTCAAACTCACCCCTCACTGGTTCCCTTTTTCTATGAATACCCAGCAGAGCTCTAGAACAGTGCCTACATCCCATCACCTCACAAAACTCCAGGGAATGTGAAATATCACCACGCAGGGATTATAGAAAAATTACTGAATTAAAACAATATCCATTCCTAAAAGCTAGACAGCAGTCTACATCCTGACACAGTGTCCTCGATCTAACTAACTAAAAAGGTGTACTGTGAAGAATAATAGCATTAAGTGCAAAGACAAGACTGGTAAGGAGAACAAGGCCAAAGAGAAGGCAGGAGTACTACCATGTGAGTTATTCTAATCACAAGTTTCATTTCAATCGCCAACTGTAAGGTGTTGGAACAGCTTTAAAGAACAAAATAGGCAGGACCTAAAACTGTACTGAATCCCAGATAATAGATGTGGAATCAGTGATTCTTTTCTTATAGTCATCATCTTCAGGGGCGACTGGGTGGCTCAGGTCATGATCTTGGGGTTCGCCCATTCGAGCCTCATGTCAAGCTCTCTGCTGTCAGCACAGAGCCCACTTGGGATCCTGTCTCCCCTTTTCTGTCCCTCTACCGTTTGCGCACGCGTGCACGCACACACTCTCTCTCTCTCAAAACTAAACATTAAAAAATCATCATCTTCAGACTCCTAATAAAATTACTGATTCAGGCAAGGATTGGTGTTAAAAAACAATTAACTGACAGAGAATTGGGCATTGTATTGCACCAAAATGAAACATTACATAGATTACTTCCTGGTACAAAGAAAAATACATCAACATCATAATGGAGAGATCCAGCTGTCACTACCAATTCGTGGTCAATCTCAGAACTAAAAGTAGTGTGACAACTAGATTATGTACCTCCTGATGTGATGCTGGCTGGAGGACTATCAGGGCACTTAAATAGAAAGCTTTCTCAGATGTAAAACACTCTCTTCATCAACCTTAAAAGAACAGAAAATTCAGAGTATTTTTCTTTCTTTTTTTAATGTTTATTTTTGAGAGAGCGAGCACCAGTGGGGGAGGGACAGAGAGAGTGAGGGAACAGAGGATCCCAAGCAGGCTGTGTGCTGACAGGCTGACAAGCAGCAAACCCGATGGAGGGCTTGACACACAAACCACCAGATCATGACCTGAGCCAAAGTCGGAGGCTCAATTACTGAGCCACCCAGGTGCTCCTACGTTCTTTCTTAATCCAACAGCAAAGAAAAAAAATATTTTTATCCACTGAGAAGGTGGGGAAAAAAAGTTACACTCAAAGCATTTAAAGTGAAACCTACTTTAAATCCTATCCAGTGGTGTAAGTATCAGCATACATTCCCAGTGCTTTCCCAGGGATTACCCTGACTTGGCTCTGGGGACAGGGTCCATCTAAACAACTAGCTCTCTGCCATCAAGACAACAGAAAGATAAATCGACTAACTTTTGCATTAAGTGCATTTAAATTAAAAAGCAGGGTAAAATTACTCACAAGTGGTATGTCTTCTTCCTTAATTTCTGCCAAAGCCCCACCAGACTGGCCTGAAGGTGATTCCTGATCCTAGAATGACAGGAGAGAGAGCTGCGAAACTATTTAATTACAGCCCATCTGGACGTAGCACCAACTCCTAACCACCAGAGGGAGGAAGCAAAGGGTAAGAAGTCAAGGAGTTTCCGTGCTCTTCTTCCCTCCCCCAACCCAGAGCGGTGGAGAAGCGAGGTTTAAAAAAATACACAACTACTATAGGGATCTAAACGACTAGATGTAGCTAAATCTCGTTCCTCAAATTACAGAATGGGAGGTGGAGAACAAGCCTGCTCTAAGGGAAGGCGAGGGCGGGGTTGGTGGAAGGCAACAGGTTCCCTCGACGCCAGCAAGAGAGTTGTATTCCCTCCTAAATTTGCCCACCCAGCGCTATCCCGGTCAATCGGGACACCAGTTCGGAGGTAAGGAGCGGCTCACGTCACCGCCGGGTGAAATCTCCTTCATTTGCCCCAAGCAGTTGCTCTGACTCGGAGACTTTGCAGTCCCTGTCCGCCATTAGAACTCGCCCAAATTAGACAAGGCGAGAAACTCCAGGGAACAGAAGAGGGACGGAGGGGACCCGGTGGGGGAAGAGGCAGCACCCTCGCCCCGAAAAACTTGGGGACCTCGGGCTACCGCGGAGACAGTGGGAGCGCAGCCCCGAGAGCGGGAGAACGAACTGAGGCGCCCCTCCCCCCACCTTTCTACCTCCTCCGCCTCCCCCCCCGCAAGAAAGAAAGGGAAAAATACCCCGCGACCTCCCACCGCCCCGGCCCGGGCAACCCCCGCCCCCCGAGCGACCCCCGCCTCTGGCGTCCGCCTCACCCAGCCCTCCCGGCCTCGCCCTCACTCTCGCAGCCCTTCGGGCCGCACGCGAAGACGCCTGTGACAAGAGCAGAGCACGGAGCAGATCCCGAGGCCCCGACGCGGTAGCGGCAACTGCGGCCGCGCCGCGGGATATTAATCCCGGTTCTGTGGGAGGCTCACGCATCTCCGCCTCCCCAGTCGCCTCCACCTCCTTCTCCCGAGGCTGCGCTGCTCCCAGCCACCCCCTACTACCGGCGAATCTGGACTGCAAAGACAGCGGGGATAAGCCTCACCCGGTTCTGGCTGCAGCTCCGCGGAACGAACCCCCACTCCCCTGACCCACCCCCAGTCCCACCCCGCCATCCGCCACACGCACAACTCCGCTTGGTCCAGTCCCGGGTTTAGCGCTGGTGAGGAGGAGGAGACGGAGGAGACGGAGGCGGTGGCGGTGCTGCCAAGCCCGGAGAGGCCCCGCCCTCCTCGCCCTCATTGGCTGGCCGGAAAGGCGGGCCGCGGCGCCTCGGGCACGTCCATTGGCTACATCTGCCTTCCTTCAGGACCCCCCTCGGGGGGGTGGTCCGAAAGGCTGTCCGTCAGGCGCAGGCCACACCCCCCCGGCGTCGCCGTTCCACTCCCCCCCTACGCCCGCTCTCGGCCCTCGGCAGCGTCCCCTCCCCTCCTTACCCCCGCCTCCCACCCCGCCCCCACCCCCGGGTCCGTCAGGGTCAGGCAGCCCGAGTTTCGCCGCCCGCTGCACCGGCCACCGGCACCGGCCCTGGGCGCCCCCGGTGCCCTCCAGGGCCCGGGACAGCCCGCGAATCTGAGGCCGTGGCCGCCTGCCCTGGCTCGGGCCTGGGCGCCCAGGCTGCTGCAGCCGCTCCCAACGACCCTGCCCGAGGAGAGACGCGGCCTCGATGTCCCCAACGCCCTCCCTGTCCAGTTCCTGAAGCCCCCCGAGAGGGGCGAGCCCGGGCACGGGCTGGAGCGATTGAAAGTGGGAGGTCGGGGCAGCGGGTGAAGTGGGTTCCCGAACGTGCCGCGGGGAGTGGGAGCGCTTCCACCCTCGCCTCACCCCCGTGGGGAATAGTCCCCCCACCTCCCGTCATGGCTGCAGGAGGAGACGACGTCCTCCATTTTGTCGGGACTGCTGTGGGAACTTGGGACCAGTTCAAAACCAGACCCCGTGGGGCTGGGAAACTTGTTCCCGCGAAGCCCCAACTGGGCTCCGCCATTCGGCCGGGGGGACGGCCCCTGATGCCGGCGTCTGCGTCTGAGGGGCCCTGGGGGACGGGCGCCACGGTGGAGGGACCCAGACGCCGCTCCCCGCCTCCATCAACCAAGATGGAGGAAGCTGCGGGCTCCCCTGGAGCTGGGCTCCCGCCTGTTGGAAGGGCCGGAGCCTCCCCTCGGTGCGTCCCTCGCCGCTGCCGTCGTCCTCCTCCGCGGCCTCTTTCGGTTGCCCTCCCCCAGCCTCTACCCGGCCTCCCCACTGCCTTCCACCATCGCCTGGTCCTCAACGGTCGATGGGGTCTCCACTCCACCGCCTGCTCCATCGCTTCGCCCAACCGGGGCCGGCCTGGCTGCGGGGAGCCGAGCGAAGGTGCGCGGCGTTGCGGCGCGCCCCGGGGCGGGTGTGCCCGGAGAAGCCACATCGACGATGGGGCTTCTCTTTTGTTCATCGTCTACACCTACGTCTTCGGCGCACGTCAGGGTGCCGTGCGACATCCAAGATTCCATGTAAAGATGAAAGCGAGGCCTCTTTCGTCTCACCCTAGCGGTTGTTCGTGGGATTACAACTGACGGTGTTGACAAGTTGGTAAAAAACCATTACACATGACACAAACGGATTTTAAAAACCGATTGAACCCCCTCATTACTTTTTCTGGGATATGGTAAAGACACAGGCCTATTGAGTGACAGACACAAATCATCTAAGGCAAAAGCATGGTCATAGATGGACGAGAGTCTTTGTATGTAGTGCTGGATTGCATGGACATCCCTAATGTCACCAAGATTTTTATGTTTTAACTCCTCAATTATTGTTTGGAAATAAATGAAGCAACAAAATGTATTACCAACATTTCAATAACTGTGCAAATTATAACCATCCCTATCCTGTTTAAGCACGTGGTAAAGGCAAGCCAGAGACGTACGTTGGATTAACAGGGTAGAGTTGTATAGACAATTTAAAGTAAGGTCTGTGTCAGAGACGTTAGATACTAGATCCAGTAGTCACACGTCACGTATTTCTGGAGGCATTATCTTGCTCACAATTCTCTGGCACTGATACTGTTCAAAGATGAAAAAATGATAACATTTGTTTCTCTATAATGACAAGAGTAAGAGGTCCATAGATTCTTTCCTTGATATGCTGCTGTGATTTCAAGGAATGTTGAATTAGAACAACAAAAGTCGACATTGGTGATAATATTTACTTCAATACATTTGAAGTATTTTCTGAATAACTTTTCATTATTAAAGGTAGACACAATGATTCCTATACAGACCACAAGAGCAAACCGAAGAGGCTCTATGATAAATTACATCGAGCTTCCAAGGACAGAAGAGTTGCATTCAAATTCTTATTTGCTACTAATTACAAACCCATGACTATCCTCACTTCCACCTCACTTGCTATTTTGTAATTAAATAATGCAGGATGTTGTAAGGTCCAAATAAAAAAAAAATTGTGACACTGATAAATAACTACAAGGCAATGCTGTTTATTATGGATCTTTTGATAATTAAAGACTGACTGCCCATGGAAAGGCAGAGAGACATTGTGATTAAGAGTACACTTTCTGGAGCCAGATCACCTGCCTTTGACTATCATCAGCTAGCTAGGTACTTAAACTCTCTCATTCTTAGTAGCTGCTGTATTGGACAGCATAGATAAGAAATATTTCCACCATTACATAAAGTTCTATAGTAAATCACTGCAGTCATCTTAAATATTGGGAGAGTGGGGGAAAAGACAGAAAAACCAATCGGCCATCTTAAGCTTCCAATCTGTTCCTTCTTTCCTAGTCTTCCTTATTTTACTGCCTAAAATATATTTTTGTTTTGTTGGTGGTGGTTTATCAGGATAAGCATTTATTCCCTCAGTCACTTTTCTCATCTATCCTTCACCCCACAAGTGTTTTGATCCAATATTCTATGAAATACTTGGATCATGATTTTTTGTTGTTGTTGTTGATCATGATTTTAGAATTATATACTAAGCCACTTTCCAGGAGTAAATTTTGGTTTCAAGTATATTTTCTCAAAGCTTCTTCGTTTTATGTACTGATTCCAAGCATTAAATCTTTTCTTCTTCTTTTTTCAAATGTTTATCTATTTTTGAGAGAGAGAGCTAGTGGGGACAGGGGATAGGGAGGGACAGAGAGAGAGAGGGAAACAGGATTCCAAAGTGGACTCTGTGTTGACAGCAGACAGCCTGATGAGGGACCTGAACTCATGAACAATGAGATCATGACCTGAGCCAAAGTCAAAAGCTTAACCGACTGAGTCACCCAGGCACCCCAAATCTTTTCTTTTGTATTACAATAATATACATTAATTTTACATTAAAGATATTTTTGTTTCATCAAAGTATTGTTATGAAGAATTTTTTTCTTTTTTCTAATGTTTATTTATTTTGAGAGAGAGCCAACCATCAGGTGGGAGTGGGGGAGGGGTAGAGAGAGAAGAGAGAGAAAATCCCAAGCAGGGATGCAGGGCTCAATCTCACCAACGATGAGATCATGACCTGAGTTGAAATCAAGAGTTAGTCTCTTAATCAACTGAGCCACCCAGGCACCCCAGAGAATTTTTTTCTTGATGTACCACTGAGCCACTTGGGAATTAATAATAATAAAAGCTAAAATTTATCAATTTCTTACAATGTTATAGGTGTAATTCTAACTGTAATATGTGTGATAATTCATTAAATCACAAGGAAATGCTCTAAAGTATTTTTATTAATCCATATTTCAATATTACCCACATTTAAAAGATGATGAAACTGAGACTGAGAGAGTTTAAGTAACTTGCCCATGATCGTACAGCTAGCTGGTGACAAAGTTAAGATCAAACAGGCAATCTGGCTCTAGGGAATATATTCTCAGTCACAATGTTTGCCTTTCCATGAGCAGTATGTCAAAAGATCAATATTTATGGGGCGCCTGGGTGGCGCAGTCGGTTATGCGTCCGACTTCAGCCAGGTCACGATCTCGCGGTCCGTGAGTTCGAGCCCCGCGTCGGGCTCTGGGCTGATGGCTCAGGGCCTGGAGCCTGTTTCCGATTCTGTGTCTCCCTCTCTCTCTGCCCCTCCCCCGTTCATGCTCTGTCTCTCTCTGTCCCAAAAATAAATAAACGTTGAAAAAAAAAATTAAAAAAAAAAAAAGATCAATATTTAATAACATTGCTTTGTTGTTCTTATTAAGTAGTTATTAAACAGAGACAAAAGACCCAAGTGGTCACATATGATAACAGAATTAAGGTTACGCAAATTCTGTTTATTTTTTTACAATGACTGTGTTATTATCACTTATTTATAACCTGTTGTTTAAATGAAGTAATATGTAGTTTCCCAAAGGGTTGCAGACCTGAACTGCACATGAAGCAGGCTTTAAAGGTTTAGGATTATTATAAACTCACTCTTAAAACAAAGATGTATAAATAAGTTGATGTGTATTATAGGGTGATAGTGGTATTGGGAGTTTTCTGAATTAACCTGTATGTAAAATACAATGTTTGTTAAATGAAAAGCAATAAAAACATGTTAATTTGAATTTACATGTTTATTATTAATACTCAACAGTACCTGCACTAATTATTTTGTACCGAGGCCAACAAAAGAGATCATTTTAAGAATATTTTACCACTGATATCAATTAAAATTGCCTGACCATAGTGATAATAAAATGCAGACTAATTCTTAGATTTTATCATTGTCTTTAAATTCCCTACAGGCACTGCAACTCCCAATTGAAAACTCCCACTGCTGGGCACCTGGGTGGCTCAGTCAGCTAAATGTCCAACTCTTGATTTCAGCTCAGGCCATGATCTAATGGTTCATGAGTTTGAGCCCTGAGTTGGGCTCCATGCTGACTGTGGAGACTGCTTGAGATTCTCTCTCACTCCCTCTCTTTCTGCCCTTCCCCTTCTTGCACATGCTCTCTGTCTCTCAAAATAAATAAACTTTAAAAATTTTCTAACAAGGGGAGCGTGGGTGGCTCAGTCGGTTGGGCGTCCGACTTCGGCTCAGGTCATGATCTCATGGTCCTTGAGTTCAAGCCCCGCGTCGGGCTCTGTGCTGACAGCTCAGAGCCTGGAGCCTGCTTCGGATTCTGTGTCTCCCTCTCTCTCTGACCCTCCCCTGTTCATGCTCTGTCTCTCTGTCTCAAAAATAAATAAACATTAAAAAAAAAATTTCTAACAAAAAATTCCCACTGCTGCCTACCCCTCCATGGCATGATATAAGACGTATATAATTGTATACATTTGTGTATATGCATTTTATATAGTTATGTATATACATATAAGTAAAATAATGGGCATATTATATACAGTCAAGTAAGAAGGTACAACTGTCATATACATACATGTACCTTCAATATAGCACTTTCAGTTGTTTGAAGGCTGCCCTCCCCAAAAGATATGTTCATCCAGAACCTGCAAAAGTAATCTTATTTGGAAAAAAAGGTCTTTGTACATATACTTAAGGATCTTAAAACAGAACGCACAAAGGAAAAGTCCATGTGAAGACAGAAGCAAAGATTGGAGCTATGCTGCCACAATATAAGGAATGCTTGAGAAACCAGAAGCCGGAAGAGGCAAGAAATAATTCTTGAATTTTGGAGAGAACTCCAAAACTAGAGTTTTGGAGGGAGCATGGTCCTGCTGACAGCTTGATTTCACAATTCTGGCTTCCAAAACTGTGAAAGAATAAAATTATGTAGTTTTAAGCCACTAAGTTTGTAGCAATTTGTTATGGTAGCTCTTAAAAACTAATACATAGCTACAATATAGCTATAAAGCAAAACAAGGAAATGAAGTAAGACTTAGATAAATCAAAGAACAGTTATTATTTGAGGATTTTAACATACCCACTCTCAAAACCTGACACATCAAGGAAATTAAAAAATATGATGAGATTAAAAAAAAGGATCTGACTAACCCAGTTAACGTGTATATGAAGAATTAGCAAAGAGAAAATAGATATTTTTTACATTAAAAATATTTACAACAATAGATCAGATTTGGCCCTAAAGTATCCCTAATGAATTCTAAAAATCAATATCATAGATACCATATTCTCCAACCGTAATCTAATGATATTTAGGATTAATAACAAAATTAATAAGCCCTAGATATTTGAATACTAAATAAATGATTATTAAATACTATTGGGGTAAAAGGAAATTATCAAGAAAATGAAGAAATACTTCAGAATGAAATGGTAGTAAGAATACAAAATGTTAGGGGCGCCTGGGTGTTTTAGTCGGTTGAGCGTCCGACTTCAGCTCAGGTCATGATCTCGCAATCTGTGAGTTTGAGCCCCATGTTGGGCTCTGTGCTGACAGCTCAGAGCCTGGAGCCTGCTTTGGATTCTGTGTCTCCCTCTCTCTCTGCCCCTCCCCTGCTCATGCTCTGTCTCTCTTTCTGTCAAAAATAAATAAACGTTAAAAAAAAATTTTTTTTTTAGAATACAAAATGTTAAAATATATGAGAAAACCCGAAGCAAATATAAAGGGAAGTTGTAACTTAAAATGTATTTATCGGGAAATTTTTCCTCTTCAAAATCTTCCAGCCTTCACACAGTCAAATTCCAAAGCCATTTGCACATTTTTAGGAATTTATAACAGCGTCACCCCCTTCCAGGCGCCAAAATCTTGTTTCGTTTATCTTTTCTTTAGTTTGCTAATTTATGAACTATCCTTATTAATATCTTCCTTTTTATTTATTTGCATTTTCTCTGTTGACCTTTTCTACTTACTTATTTAAATGTTTCACCGATTACTCCTAGTAGAAATTTGGACTTTCAGGACACTATTGGTAAGGGATAAGAAAAAAGTTAGAAACATGTTAATGTAATCACTACAGGGGAAAACGTATTTTATATATATTTCTACTGGCAGAAATATATATTTCTCTGATACAATATAAGAGAAGAATTGGCAAAACAGGCAAAATCACATACAATTTATATTTTATTTTATTTTATTTTTTTCCTTTTAATTATTTTTTAAATTTAAATCCAAGTTAGTAAACATATAGCACTAATAATGATTTCAGGAATAGAATTTAGTGATTCATCACTTACAGATAACACCCAGTGCTCATTCCAACAAGTGCCCTCTTTAATGCCCATAGACCATTTAGCCCATCTACCCGACACCCTGCCAGCAGCCCTCCTTTTTTTCTCCATATTTAAAGGTCTCTTATGGTTTGTCTCTCTCTCTCTGTTTTTATCTTACTTTTGCTTCCCTTCCCCTATGTTCATCTGTTTTGTTTCTAAAAATTCACATGAGTGAAATCATATGATATTTGTCTTTGACTTATTTTGCTTACCATAATACATTCTAGTTCCATCCACATTGTTGCAAATAAAATAGTTCTATTTTTAATTTTTTGAGGACCCTCTACTGTTTTCCAGAGGGGCTGCACCAGTTCCCATTCCCCCCAGTAGTGCAAAAGGATTCCTCTTTCTCTGCATCCTCGCCAACATCTGTTATTGACTGAATTGTTAATTTTAGCCATTCTGAGAGGGGTGAGGTGGTATCTCATAGTTTTGATTTGTATTTCCCTGATGATGAGTGATGTTGAGGCTCTTCTCATGTGTCGGTTGGCCATCTGGATGTCATCTTTGGAGAAGTGTCTATTCATGTCTTTTGCCCATTTCTTCACTGGATTCTTTCATTTTTGGGTGTTGAGTTTGATAAGTTCTTTATACATTTTGGATACTAACCCTTATCTAATATGAAATTTGCAAATATCTTCTCCAATTCTGTTGATTGCCTTTTAGTTTTGCTGATTGTTTCCTTCACTGTGCAGAAACTTTTTGTCTTGATGAGGTCCCAATAGTTCATTTTTGCTTTTGTTTCCCTTGCCTCTGGAGATGTGTTGAATAAGAAGTTACTGTGGCTTGGCAAAAAACAAACAAACAAACAAACAAAAAAAAAAAAAAACCAGACACTCAGATCAATGGAACAGAATAGAGAACCCAGAAATGGACCCACTAACATATGGCCAACTAATCTTTGACAAAGCAGGCAAGAATATCCAATGGAATAAAGACAGTCTCTTCAGCAAGTGGTGCTGGGAAAACTGGACAGCGACATGCAGAAGAATGAACCTGGACCACTTTCTTACACCATACACAAAAATCATCTCAAAGTGGATGAAAGACCTGAATGTAAGACAGGAAGCCATCAAAATCCTAGAGGAGAAAGCAGGCAAAGACTTCTTTGATCTTGGCCGCAGAAACTTCTTATTTACCACGTCTCCAAAGTCAAGGGAAACAAAAGCAAAAATGAAGTACTAGGACCTCATCAAAATAAAAAGATTTTTCACAGCAAAGGAAATAATCAGCAAAACTAAAAGGCAACCGACGGAATGGGAGAAGATATTTGCAAATAACATATCGGATAAAGGATTAGTATCCAAAATCTATAAAGAACTTATCAAACTCAACACCCAGGGAAATACAAATCAAAACCACAATGAGATACAACCTTACCCCTCTCAGAATGGCTAACATTAACAACTCAGGCAACAACAGATGTTGGCAAGGATGAAGAGAAAGAGGATCTCTTTTTGCACTGCTGGTGGGAATGCAAACTGGTGCAGCCACTCTGGAGAGCAGTATGGAGGTTCTTCAAAAAATTAAAAATAGAACTACTCTATGACCCAGCAATCGCATTACTAGGTATTTATCCAAGGGATACAGGTATGCTTTTTAGAAGGAACACATACACCCCAATGTTTATAGCAGCACTACCAACAATAGCCAAAGTATGAAAAGTACCCAAATGTCCATCGATGTATGAATGGATAAAGAAGATGTGGTGTATATATACAATGGAGTATTACTCGGGAATCAAAAAGAATGAAATCTTGTCATTTGCAACTACATGATGGAACTGGAGGGTATTATGCTAAGCAAAATTAGTCAGAGAAAGACAAATATTATATGACCTCACTCATATGAGGACTTTAAGACACAGAACAGATGAACATAAGGGAAGGGAAGCAAGAATAATATAAAAACAGGGAGGGGACAAAACATAAGAGACTCTTAAATATGGAGAACAAACAGAGGGTTATTGGAGGGGTTGTGGGAGGGGGAACGGGCTAAATGGGTAAGGGGCCTTAAGGAATCTACTCCTGAAATCATTGTTGCACTATATGCTAACTAATTTGGATGTAAAATAAAATAAAACAAAATAAAACAAAACAAAACAAAACAAAACAAAACAAAATAAAATAAAATAAAATAAAATAAAATAAAATAAAATGTTATCGTACTAGTATAACAATGGTTGAAAAATTCCCATCTTATTTATATTTTTTTGGCAATGCAAAACTTATTTGGGGAGGTTTCAAAGAGAAAAACAATGTCTAGCATCAGTTTCATTCACTGAATTTTATTGCATTTTGGATATGAAATTTCCTTTCACACTTTTTTCCATCTCAAGAGATTGTGACTCAGTTTTTCTCCCAGTTTATATAGCTGGAGAACTCTGGAGAACCAGGCATGACTGTGGTTTGAAACACTTTGGTGCAGCACAGTTAAGAAAGCTGTGCTGAAATGAGAAATAGATGCAAAACCATGATGTCATATCAGTGTTCAAATATGCCTAATAAAACATGGTACAATATTAAAAAAAAAAAGAAGTTGCCACAGCCAAGGTCAGAGAGGTTGTTGCCTGTTTTCTCCTCTAGGATTTTGATGGCTTCCTCTCTTATGTTTGGGTCTTTCATCCATTTTGAGATTATTTTTGTATGTTGTATAAGAAAGTGGTCCAGGTTCATTTTTCTGCATGTCGCTGTCCGGTTTTCCCAGTACCACTCGCTGAAGAGACTGTCTTTTTTCCATTGGATATTCTTGCCTGCTTTGTCAAAGATTAGTTGGCCATAGGTTTGTGGGTCCATTTCTGTGTTCCATTGATCTAGTGTCTGTTTTTGTGCTGGTCCAATACTGTCTCAATGATTATAGCTTTGTTATACAGCTTGAAGTCTGGAATTGTGATGCCTCCAGCTTTGGTTTTCTTTTCCGGATTGCTTTAGTTATTTGGGGTCTTTTCTGATTCCATACAAATTTTAGGATTGTTGTTCTAGCTCTGTGAAGAATGCTGGTGTTATTTTGATAGGGATTGCATTGAATATGTAGATTGCTTTGGGTAGTATTGACATTTTAATAATATTTGTTCTTCCAATCCTTGAGGATGTAAGGTTTTTCCATTTTGTTGTGTGTTCTTCAATTTCTTTCATAACCTTTGTCTAGTTTTCAGTGTATAAGTTTTTCACCTCTTTGGTTAGGTTTATTCTTAGGTATTTTATGGTTTTTGGTGCAATTTTAAATGGGATTGGTTCCTTGATATTTCTTTCTGCTGCTTCATTATTGGTGTATAGAAATGCAACCAATTTTTGTGTGTTGATTTTATGTCCTGCAACTTTGCTGAATTCATGTATCCATTCCAGCAGTTTTTGGGTGGAATCTTTTGGGTTTTCCACATAGAATATCATCTTGTTTGCAAAGAGTGAAAGTTTGACTTCCTCCTTGCCAATTTGTGCCTTTTATTTCTTGCTGTTGTCTGATTGCTGAGGCTAGGACTGCCAACACTATATTGAATAACAGTGGTGAAGAGTGGACATCCCTATTGTGTTCCTAACTTAGGTGGAAAGCTCTCAGGTTTTTTTGAGGATGATGTTAGCTGTAGGTCTTTCATATATAGCCTTTATGATCTTGAGGTATGTTCCTCTATCCCTACTTTCTTGAGGATTTTTACCAAGAAAGGATGCTGTATTTTGTCAGATGCTTTTTCTGCATCTATTGAGAGGATCATGTGATTCTTATCCTTTCTTTTATTAATGTGATGTATCACATTGATTGACTTGCAGATATTGAACCAGCCCTGCATCCCAGGAATAAATCCCACTTTATCATGGTGAATAATTCTTTTCATGTATTGTTGGATCCGGTTTGTGAGCATCTTGTTGAGAATTTTTGCATCCATGTTTGTCAGGGAAGTTGGTATGTTGTTCTCCTTTTTAGTGGGATCTTTGTCTGGTTTTAGAATCAATGTAACACTAGCCTCATAGAATGAGTTTAGAAGTTTTCCTTCCGTTTCTATTTTTTTGGAACAGCTTCAAAAGAATAGGTCTTAACTCTTCTTTAAATGTTTGGTAGAATTCCCCCTGGAAAGCCATCTGCCTTGGACATTACTTTGTTGGGAGATTTTTGATTACTGATTCAATATCTTTCCTGAATAGGGGTCTGATCAAGTTTTCTGTTTCTTCCTGTTTAAGTCTGTTTAAGTCTGGTAGTTTACATGTTTTTAGGAATTTTTCCATTTCTTCCAGATTGCCCAATTTATTGGCATATAATTCCTCATAATATTCTTTTATTATTTGTATTTCTGCATTGTTGTTTGTTATGTCTCCTCTTTCTTTTATTTTTTATTTATTTTTAATTTTTAATTTATTTTTACATTTATTTATTTTTGAGAGACAGAGAGAGACAGAACACAAGAAGGGGAGGGGCAGAGAGAGACGGACACAGAATCTGAAGCAGGCTCCAGGCTCTGAGCTGACAGCACAGAGCCCAATGCGGGGCTCGAACTCACAAACTGTGAGATCATGACCTGAACCGAAGTCAGACGCTCAACCAGCTGAACCACTCAGGCGCCCCTGTCTCCTCTTTCATTCGTGATTTTTATTTATTTCTGTCCTTTCCTTTTTCTTTTTGATCAATCTGGCTATGGGTTTATAAATTTTGTTAATTCTTTCAAAGAATTAGCTCCTGGTTTTATTGATTGGTTCTACTGTTGTTGTTGTTTTTATTTCGATATCATTGATTTCTGCTCTAATCTTTATTATTTCCCTTCTTCTGCTGGTTTTTGGTTTTATTTGCTGTTCTTGTTCCAGCTCTTTTAGTCGTAAGGTTAGGTTGTGTAATTGTGTATTGTGTATTTGTGTATCTTTAGGAAGGCCTGAATTGCTATATACTTCCCTCTTATGACTACCTTTGTTGCATCCCTGAGGTATTGGGCTGTCGTGTTTTCATTTTCATTGGCTTCCATGTACTTTTTAATTTCCTCTTTAATTTCTTGGTTAAGCCATTCATTCTTCAGTAGGATGTTCTTTAATCTGCAAGTATTCATGGTCTTTCCAAATTTTTTCTCATGGTAGATTTGAGTTTCATAGTGTTGTGTTTTGAAAAGATGCAAGGTATGATCTTGATCTTTTTGTACTTGTTGAGGGCTGATTTGTGACCCAGTTTGTGATATATTCTGGAGAATTTTCCATGTGCACCAAAGAAGAATGTGCATCCTGCTGCTTTAGGAGGAAATGTTCTGAATACATCTGTTAAGCCCATCCAGTCCAGTGTGTTATTCAAAGCCACCGTTTCCTTGTTGATTTTCTGCTTAGATGATCTGTCCATTCCTATCAGTGGGGTTTTGAAGTCCCCTACTATTATTATGGCATTATTATCAATGAGTTTCCTTATGTTTGTGATTAATTGATTTATGTATTTGTGTGCTCAATGTTGGGGACAGAAATATTTACAGTTGTTAGAAATTCTTGGTAGATAGACCCCTTAATTATGATATAATGCCCTATTTCATCTCTTGTTACAGTCTTTATTTTAAAGTCTAGTTTGTCTGATGTAAGTATGGCTACTCCAGCTTTCTTTTGATGACCGTTAGCATGATAGATGGTTCTCTATCCCCTTACTTTCTTTTTTTTTAAATTTTTTTTTTCAACGTTTATTTATTTTTGGGACAGAGAGAGACAGAGCATGAACGGGGGAGGGGCAGAGAGAGAGGGAGACACAGAATCGGAAACAGGCTCCAGGCTCTGAGCCATCAGCCCAGAGCCTGATGCGGGGCTCGAACTCACAGACCGCGAGATCGTGACCTGGCTGAAGTCGGACGCTTAACCGACTGCGCCACCCAGGCGCCCCTATCCCCTTACTTTCAATATGCAGGTGTCTTTAGATCTAAAATGAGTCTCTTGTAAGCAACATATAGATGGGTCTTCTTTTCTTATCCATTCTGATACCCTGTGTCTTTTGATTGGAGCATTTAGTCCATTTACATTTAGAGTGAGTGCTGAAAGATATGCATTTATTGCCATTGTGTTGCCTGTAGAGACGGAGTTTCTGGTGGTATTCTCTGGTCTTTTCTAGTCTTTGTTTCTCTTGGTCTTTTTTGTTTTGTTTTGTCTTTTCTGCACTCAAAGTGTCCCCCTTAAAATTTCTTGCAGGGGTGGTTTAGTAGTCACATCTTTAGTTTTTGTTTATCTGGGAAACTCTTTATCTCTCCTTCTAGTTTGAATGACAGCTTTGCTGGATAAAGAATTCTTGGCTTCATATTTTTCCAGTTCAGCATGTTAAATATATCCTACCACACTTTCTGGCCTGTTAAGTTTCTGTGGACGGGTCTGCTATGAACGTGATCTGTCTTCTCATATAGGTTAAGGACTTTTTTTTCTTTTGTTGCTTTAATAATTCTTTCCTTGTCTGTGTGTTTTGTGAATTTAACTATGATATGCCTTGGTAATGGTCGATTTTTGTTGTATCTAATGGGAGTTCTCTGTGCTTGTTAGATTTTGATGTCTGTGTTCTTCCCCAGATTAAGAAAGTTTTCTGCTATAATTTGTTCACATAAACCTTCTGCCCCCTTCTCACCTTCTTCATCTTCTGGGACTTCTATGATTCAGATGTTATTCCTTTTTTTTTTTTAAATGTTTATTTATTTATTTTTGAGAGAGAGAGAGAAAGAGAGGACACAAATAGGGGAAGGGCAGAGAGAGAGAGAGAGAGAGAGAGAGACACTGAATCTGAAGGAGGCTCCAGGCTTTGAGCCATCAGCACAGAGCTCAATGTGGGGCTCAAACCCATCACCTGTGAGGCTCATGACCTGATCCGAAGTTTGACGCTTAACTGAGCCACTTAGGCACCCCAGATGTTACTCCTTTTTAATAAGTCACTGAGTTCTGTAAGTCTTGTATTGTGATCTTTGCCCTTTGTTTTCTCTTCATGATTCTCCATAAATTTATCTTCTATATCGCTGATTCACTGCTCTGCTTCATCCATCCTTGCCGTCATGACATCCATTCAAGATTGCATCTCAGTTACAACATTTTTAATTTCAGCATGACTAGATTTAATTTCTTTTATCTCTGAAGAAAGGGATTCTCTGGTGTCTCCTATGCTTTTTTTTTTTTAACTCCAGCTAGTATTCTTATTATCGTGGTTTGAAATTCTAGTTCAGACATCTTATTTATATCTGTGTTGATTAAGGCCCTGGCTGTCATTTCTTCCTGTTATTTCTTTTGGGGTGAATTCCTTCATTTTATCATTTTGGAGGAAGAGAAACATTAATAAAATAAAAAATTAAAATTAAAAAATTAAAAACAAAACAAAAAATCAAATAAAGGAAATTAGATCCTAGGTGTGTTTCAGTCTGTTTGTTGAAAAAAGCTTGATAGAATAGATTAAAAAGGGAAATGAAAGAAAAAAAAGGTAAGAAAAAATTTTTAAATTAAAAAAATTTTATAGTAAAATAGAATGAAATAAAATAAAGAAAATGAAATAGAATAAAAATTTTTATGAAATAAAAAATAAAGTGAAAAAATATAAAATTTCCTCTTTCTGTATCTAAGAAAGAGAAAGAAAAGAAAGAATAAAGAAAACAATTTAAGCAAAAACAGAAGCAAAGAAAACAAGGAAATAAATGAACCAACAAACACAATGAAGCCTGGATGAAGTTACATCCAGTTTCCCCTAGAACTGAAACTATGTAGCACTCTATAGTCTGTACACTAAGCAGGTAGAGTGAGTTGTGCTGGTCTTCTGGAGAATGTGCTTTGGAGAGTACAATTGGGCCGGGCTTAGTGTAATGGCTCTGCTCACCACTAGGTGGCACTGCTTAGCTTACTGGGCTGGATTAGTGTGCCTGCGTGTATGCGTGTGTGTGCATGTGTGGCAGAGGTGGAAATGGCTTC
Organism: Puma concolor; assembly: GCF_028749965.1. NCBI lineage: Eukaryota > Metazoa > Chordata > Mammalia > Carnivora > Felidae > Puma > Puma concolor. The sequence goes on along the minus strand of NC_141667.1, from coordinate 241,469,076 downwards.
ACCCAGCACCCTAGTCTCTGGCACAGGAACCACAGTCTCTCACTGACTGGTGATCAAGCACCCCTTTTTAGTTTCATGCCTCTGTCCACACCTGACCTCTACCCTGTCCATGTCCAAGCTGCCTGCCTATCAGGCAGCACCTCCTTCCAGAGTTTTATCTCAGATGGAGCTGTGTTTCAAACCCCACACTTCAGAAACCTCCACGACTTGGACCCACGCCGACTCTTGCGGGAGGGTCTCACTGAGCAATAGCCAGGTGCCGGCTTGCCCCAGAAAATATTCATGTGATCGTGCAGTGTCAGAGGTTCAGAGATTATGGCAAATCACAAAACACAGTCCCCACCTGGTTTAGCCATGCTCTGGCATCTTTGTTTCAATACCAGCAAATATGGCTGCTCTCTGGGATCCACTGGGACCTTTCCCTGTGAGGAGCCCTTATGGTCTCTACCAAATGCACTCCATGCAGGGGAATCACTTCTCTCTATGTCGCACATGGAACCCTCAGACTCTGCTGCCTACTCCTGGGGATTCACCCTCCTTCCTTACCAGAGCACCTCCAGGCACTCAGCCTGAAACCTTCAGACTCTGTGCTGCATTGTTTATAGAATCCTGGTGGTATTGAAATTTCTCCTTTCTCCTTGTCAGTGGTTTTGGGGAACAGATTTCTTATTCAGTCCCCTGAGAGTGTTTTCACTCTTACTCTCTCTTTCACTCCAGCTACTTTCAGGGGGAATGTTTTTCTTGCAACATCCCTATGTGCCTCACTCTCCCCCTTTCTCCTTCTCTTTATGTTCTCTCTCCGCAAAAATGGCGCCTTACCCTCTGTGGCTTTTCTCTCCCCCAGTTCACCTCTCCACACCATGTACCTGCCCAGTGCCCATGTGGCTCAAGTTATGCAGATTGTTGCATTAATCCTGAGATCAATTTCCTAGGTGTTCAAAATAGTTTGGTGTTGATCTAGGTGTGTTTCAAAATTTACATTTAAAAATAGAAATTCACTTCTAGGAATCTGTCTTGGAGATATACTAACAAAATACTGACACACTGATGCACAAGATTGTGGCTTTATTTCTAATAGCAAACAATAAAGGAAACCAAATATCAATAAATTGGGAACCAGTTCTTAGAATTATGTTATATCCATGCACACTGTCCTCCACCCCCTTCATTTTTCACATTTAACCTTTTGGAAGCCAGACATTAAAGACTGAGATATTGGGGCGCCTGGGTGGCTCAGTCGGTTAAGCATCTGACTTCGGCTCAGGTCATGATCTCGCGGTCTGTGAGTTCTAGCCCTGCATTGGTCTCTGGGCTGTCAGCTCAGAGCCTGGAGCCTGTTTCATATTCTGTCTCTCCCTCTCTCTCTGACCCTCCCCCATTCATGCTCTGTCTCTCTCTGTCTCAAAAATAAAAAATAAACAGTAAAAAAAATTTATATAAAAAAAAGACTGAGCTATTAAAAAACAACCACATATGTGAGAAAAATTAGACAGTGACCATGTATGCCCACGGGAAGGCTCAGAAAAAAATGTGAAAAGACCTTAAGCATTTTAACTGACCTCAAGTTGATTCTTGGCACACAGACTACAAAAATTATAAACAGGGGTACGTGGGTGGCTCAGTTGGTTAAGCGTCCAACTTCAGTTCAGATTGTGATCTCATGGTTTGCGAGTTCAAGCCCTGCATCATCTCTTCGTTGTCAGCTCAGAGCCCACTTCAGATCCTGTGCCTCCCTCTCTCTGCCCCTTCTCTGCTCCCTCCCCTCTCAAAAATAAACAAAAACATTTAAAAAATTAAAAACTACAGTTACAATAACAAAGCCCAGTAAACCCTGACAAAGGGGGAGAATCTGATCCCCAGAGTTATCACATAGTCAGATTGAAATGTCCAGCATAATACAAAACATCACAAAGCACACAAGAAAGAGGAAAGTACAGACCAAAGGAAAAAAAAAATTAATCAATATTAACTGCTGATATAATGGCTGCTATAGTAGACAAAACTTTAAAACAATCATATTAAAGATGATCATGGGGCGCCTGGGTGGCTCAGTTGGTTAAGCATCCGATTTTGGCTCAGGTCATGATCTCACGGTTTGTGGTTTTGAGCCCCGTGTTGGGCTCTGTGCTGACAGCTCGGAGCCTGGAGCCTGCTTCAGATTCTGTGTCTCCTTCTCTCTCTGCCCCTCCCCTGCTCATGCTCTGTCTCTCTCTCTCTGTCTCTCAAAAATTAATAAACATTTAAATAATAATAATAATAATAAAAGAAATTCCAGTTAGTTAAAATACAGTATAATATTAGTGTTAGGTGTAAAATATAATGAGTTAACAATTCCATGTATCATCTGTTGCTCATCACAAGTACACTCCTTAATCCGCATCACCAAGTTTCCATTCTGGTAAACACAAGTTTGTTCTCTATAGTTAAGAGTCTCTTTCTTGGTTTGCCTGTCTGTTCTTTTCCCCTTTGTTCCTTTATTTTTTCTTTTGTTTCCCTTATATCAGGAGACATATCTAGAAAGAAGTTGTTACAGACAATGTCAATGGGGTTACTGCCTATGTTCTCCTCTAGGATTTTGATGGTTTCAGGTCTCAGATTTTATTTTTGGGTGTGGTATAAGAAAGTGGTCCAGGGCCATTCTTTTGAATGTTGCTCTTGAGTGTCCCAACACATTTGTTGAAGAGACTATCTTTTTCCCATTGGATATTCTCTCTAGCTTTGAAGATTAGTTGACCAGGTGAGATCATGACCTGAGCTGAAGTCAGACATTTAGCCAACTGAACCACCCAGGTACACCTTTAACTAACTGGAATTTAAGTAAAAATTTAAAAAGCATAAATTAGGAGACTAATGCATTTTACATGATTATTAGTTTACATTTGGAGCACACAATGTAAAAAGATGTAATTTTGTGACAACAACTGAAAGGGGTGGGGATGATGCTGTAGAGGAGTAGTTTTTGTGTTACTGAAGTTAAGCTAGTATAAATTCAACGTAGAGTATTATAACTTTAGAATTGATATAAGCCTCATGATAACCCCAAAGAAAATAACTATGGAATACATACACATCAATGAGAAAGAAAGTTAAACATTAAACATTTTACTACATATATTAATTAAACAAAAAAGAAAGCACTAACACAGAAAATAAGGGACAAAAATGCTAAAGGGAAAATAGGAAACAAATAGTACAATTTAGTACTTTTTTAATCAGTATTATCAATATTTATCAGTATTATCAGAATTTAGTTCTTCTTTATGTTATTTTTTTTTCAATGGCGATTCTTTTTTTTTCAAGTTTATTTATTATTTGAGAGAGAGAGAGAGCATACACAAGTGGGGGAGAGGCAAAGAGAGAAGGGACAGAGAGAATTCCAAGGAGGCTTCACACTGTCAGGGCGCCTGTATCAGTAATTACTTTAAATATAAATGTAAACTCTTCACTCAAAAGGCAGAGATTGGCAGAATGGAAAAGAACACATGATCCAAGTACATGCTTTCTACAACAGACTTACTTTAGGTTCAAAGACATAAATGGTTGAAGGTAAAAGGATGGAAAAATATATTTCATGAAGATGGTAACCCAAAGAGAGAAAGAGTGGCTAAACTAATTTTAGTCAAAATAGACTGTAAATCAAAAGTTTATAGGAGACAAAGAAGAATGTTATATATAAATATGAGGTTCAATATGGCACCAAGATTCAACAATTATCAACATTTATGCACTCAATGACAGTCCATCAAAATATATAAAGTAAAAACTGACAAAATTGAAAAAAGAAATAGTTCCACAATAAGAGTGGAACCTGTTCACACTAATGTGTAGAACAACCAGACCAAAGATAAATATAGAAATGTGATATCTTGGAGCGCCTGGGTGGCTCAGTCGGTTAAGCGTACAACTTCGGCTCAGGTCATGGTCTCATGGTCTGTGAGTTCGAGCCCCGCGTCGGGCTCTGTGCTGACATCTCAGAGCCTGGAGCCTACTTCTGATTCTGTGTCTCCCTCTCTCTCTGCCCCTCCCCCACTCATGCTCTGTCTCTCTCTGTCTCAGAAATAAATAAACGTTAAAAAAAAATTAGGGGCTCCTGGGTGGCGCAGTCGGTTAAGCGTCCGACTTCAGCCAGGTCACGATCTCGCGGTCCGTGAGTTTGAGCCCCGCGTCAGGCTCTGGGCTGATGGCTCAGAGCCTGGAGCCTGTTTCTGATTCTGTGTCTCCCTCTCTCTCTGCCCCTCCTTCGTTCATGCTCTGTCTCTCTCTGTCCCAAAAATAAATAAAAAAACGTTAAAAAAAAAAATTAAAAAAAAAAAAAAAAAGAAATGTGATATCTTGGAGACATTGTGGGTTCAGGTTCAGACCACTAAAATAAAGCAAATATTGCAATAAAATGAGTCAAATTAAGTTTTTGGCTTACCAGTGCATACAAAAGTTGTATTTACATTATTCTGTAGACTATTAATTGTGCAATAGAATTATGCCCGCCAAAATTTGCATACTTAATTTCAAAACACTTTATTGCTAGAGGTGCCTGGGTGTCTTAGTCGGTTAAGTGTCCAACCTTAGCTCAGGTCATGGTCTCATGGTTTGTGAGTTTGAGCCCTGCATTGGGCTCTCTGCTGTCAGCATCCTTCAGATCCTTCGGATCCTCTTTCTCCCCCTTTCTCTGCCACTCCCCCACTCATATTATCTCTGTCTCTCAAGAATAAATAAACATAAAAAATACTTTATTTCTATGAAATGCTCACTTTTATCTGAGCTTTCAGCAGGTTGTAATCTTTTTGCCGGTGGAGGGTCCCACCTTGATGTTGACGGCTGCTGACTGATCAGGGTGGTGGATGCTGAAAGCTGGGTTGTCTGTGGCAATTTCTTAAAATAAGACAACATTGAAGTTTGTCACATCAGTAGACTCTTTCTTTCATGAACGATTTCTCCATAGCATGTGATGCTGTTTGATAGCATTTCTCACAGTTTCTTTCAAAACTGGAGTCAATCCTCTCAAACTCTGTTGCTGCTTTATCAACTAAGCTTATGTAATACTCTAAATTCTTTGTTGTCATTTCAACAATTTTCATCAGGAGTAGATTCCATCTCAAGGAACACTTTCTTTGCTCATCCATAAGAAGCAACCACTCCATATGTTCAAGTTTTATCATGAAATTGCAGCAATGCATCTCCAGGGTCCACTTGTAATTCTAGTTCTCTGGCTGTTTCCACCACATCTGCCTTTTCTTCCTCCACCGAAGTCTTGAAACCTTCAACTCAGAGTCATCCATAAGGGTTGAAATCAACTTCTCCCAGCTCCTTTTAATGTTGATAGTTTGACCTCTTCCCATGAATCACAAATGTTCTTAATGGCATTTAGAATGATGCATCTTTTCCCGGTTTTCAATTCACCTTACCAAGATCCACCAGAGGAATCCCTGTCTATGGCAGCTATGGCCTTACCATATATATTTTTGGAATAAGACTTGAAAGTCAAAACTACTCCTTGATCCACAGACTCCAGAATGGATGCTGAGAGTCAAAATTACTTCTTGATCCATGGGCTGCAGTATGGATGTTTTGTCAGCAGGCATGAAGACACTCATCTTGTTGTGTATCTCCATCAGAGCTCTTAGGTGACCAAGTGCATTGTCAGTGAGCAGTAGTATTTTGAAAGGAATCTTTTTTTTGAGCGTTAAGTCTCAATAGTCGGCTTAAAGTGTGTAGTAAACCACGTTGTAAACAGATGTGCTGTCATCCAAGCTTTGTTGTTCCATCTACAGAGCAGAGGCAGAGTAGATTTAGCGTAATTCTTAAAGGCCTTACAATTTTCAGGAGGGCCAAAGAGCATTGGCTTCAACTTAAAGGCGCCAGCTGCATTAACCCCTGACAAGACAGTCAGCCTGAACTTTAAGGCTCTTAAGTCAGAAAATGCCAGATGGCATCTTCTTCCAGTAGAGGTCTGTTTTGTCAAAAATGAAAATCTGTTGTTTAGCGTAACCACCTTCATCAATTATTTTAACTGGGCCTTCTGAATACATTGCTGCAGCTTCTGCATCAGCACTTACTGCTTTACCTTATACATTTATGTTATGGAGATGGCTTCTTTCCTTAAACCTGAGGAGCCAATCTCTGTTGGCTTCAACTTTTCATCTGCAGCTTCCTCACCTCTCTCAGCCTTCACAGAATTGGACACAGGGCTTCCTCTGAGTTAGGCTTTGGCTTAAGGGAATGTTGTGGCTGATTTGATCTTCTATTCAGACCACTGAAGGTTCTCCATATTAGGCTCATGGTTTAGCTTTCTTACCATTCACGTGTTCACTAGAGTAGTACTTTTAACTTCCTTCAACAACTTTTCCTTTGCATTCACAACCTGGCTAACCATTTGGCACAAGAGCCAGCTTTCAGCCTACCTTGGCTTTCGACATGCCTTCTTCAGTGAGCTTAATAATTTCTAGCTTTTGATTTAAAGTGAGAGACACGAGGGGTACCTGGGTGGCTCAGTCGGTTGAGCGTCTGACTTCGGCTCAGGTCACGATCTTGCGGTCCATGAGTTCGAGCCCCGCGTCGGGCTCTGGGCTGATGGCTCGGAGCCTGGGGCCTGCTTCCGATTCTGTGTCTCCCTCTCTCTCTGCCCCTCCCCCGTTCATGCTCTGTCTCTGTCTCAAAAATAAATAAACGTTTAAAAAAAATTAAAAAAAAAAATGAGAGCCAGGACACAGTGATGCAAGTCTACGATTTCAGCTCCCTGGGAGGCTGAGGTCAGTTGACTATGGATGATGCTAAGGAATTGGGAGATAACTGCGTAGACATCTGCACCAAGTATGGCACCAACAAGGTGCTCCTGAGGTGTACCATGTTGTCTAAGGCAAGGGGGACCCAGTCCCTAAGTCCAAGGCTTGACATAGAACAGATCAAACTCCCTGTGTTGGGTAGAGGTGGAACTTTGTCTATAATCAATGTGTGTGGTTTTGCCCAGCACATTCAATGAGACCTCATGTCTAAAATATTCAAAGAGAAAAGGGCGGGGGAGGGGGGGTGGTCGCTGAGTGGCTCAGTTGGTTAAGCGTCTGACTCTTCATTTTGGCTCAGGTAATGATCTCACGGTTCGTGAGTTCAAACCCCTCATTGCGGTTCATTGTGGAGTTTGAACCTCTGCACTGTCAATGTAGAGTCTGCTTAGGATTCTCTCTCTCCCTCTCTCTCTGCTTTCCCCTGTTTTCACTCTCTCTCTCTCACAAAATAAATAAATAAACTTAAGATGAAAGAAAAAAAGAAAGAGAAGCAGGAATCATATAAAATGCTCAATTAAAACCACACAGAACAAAAAAGGAGTTGGAACAAACAAGGGCAACAAATAGAAAACAATAACAAATAGAGTAGATATCAATCCAAATACATCAATAATCACTTTGAATGTCAATGGTCTAATTTGTACCAATTAAAAGAGAGACCGTTGAAGTGGATTAGAAAACAAAACTGTACTGCATGTTGTGTGCAAAAAACTCACTTTAAATGTAAAAGTAAATATAGATTAAAAGGATATGGGGTGCCTGCTGGCTCAGTCAGTAGAGCATGAGACTCTTGATCTTGGGGTCTTGAGTTCAAGCCCTGCGTTGGGCATAGAGCTTACTTTAAAAACAGTTATGCTGTACTTTTTCACTTGTGATGAGCACCAGGTGTTGTATGGAAGTGTTGACTCGTTATACTGTACAACTGAAACTAATGTTACACTGTATGTTAACTAACCGGAATTTAAATAAAGACTTAAAAAAAGTAAATGGATAGAGAAAAATATATCATTCTAACACCAATCAAAATAAAGTGAGAAAAGCTGTATTAATTTCAGACAGAGCAGACTTCAATGCAAAAAGTTATCAGAGATAAAGAAGAGGATTACATATTCATAAAGGAGTCAATTCTTTTTTTTTTAATGTTTATTTATTTTTGAGAGAGAGAGTGAGGGGGGAGGTGAAGAGAGAGAGGGGGACAGAGGATCCAAAGTGGGCTTTGCGCTGACAGCACAGAGCCTGATGTGGGGCTCAAATGCAAGAACTGTGAGATCATAACCTGAGCTGAAGTCAGATCCTTAACTGACTGAGCCATCCAGGTGACCTAAGGAGTCAATTCTGTGAGACGACTTAACGGTCCTCTGCATGTATGTGCCTGAGAGCAGAGCACCAAACCATGAGGCAAAAACTGATAGAACTGCAAAAAGAAATAGATAAATCCAGTATCATGGTTGGAGATTTCAACACCCCTCTGTCAGAAATGGATAGATCCAGCCGCAGAAAATCTCTAAGGACGTAGTTGAACTCAACAACACCATCACTCAATCAGAAATCAATAGTCTACTTCATCCCACCATAGCAGAATCCACATTCTTCTCAAGCTCACACGAATCATTCACCAGGATAGATCATGTTCTGCATCATAAAACATACCTTATCAAATTTAAAAGAATAGAAATTATACAATGTCTTGTCTCAGACCCCAGTAGAATAAGCTAAAAGTAAATATTGGAAAGAGAACTGGAAAATTAAAAACTGCATGGAGAGTAAACAACACATTTCTAAACACATGGGTCAACCAAGAAATCTCAAGAGAAACAAAATGTTTTGAAATAAAGGAAAGTGAAAGTACAACTTATGAAAATTAGTGGATATAGTGAAAATATACTTAGAAGGAAATTTATAGCACTGAATTCATATGTTAAAAAGAAATAAGACCTAAAATTATTTATCTAAGAGGTGCCTGAGGGGCTCAGTCAGTTAAGCATCTGACTCTTGATGTGGGCTCAAGTCATGCTCTAGTGGTTTGTGGGATCAAGCCCCACATTAGGATCTGCACTGACAGCACAGAGCCTGCTTAGGGTTCTCTCTCTCCCTCTCTCTCTGCCCATCTCCTTCTTTCCCTCTCTCTCTCAAAATAAATTTGAAAACTTAAAAATAATAAAATAAAATTAATTATCCAAGTTTCCACCTTAGGAAACTAGGAAAAAAGGCAAATTAAATCCAGAGTAAGCAGAAAAAAAACAACAACAATCTGAGCAGAAATCATTTAAGTTGAAAACAAGAAATCAATGAAATTAAAAGCTGGTTAAGAGCTGGTTCTTTGAAAAGTTCAGTCAAATTGATAAGCCTCTAGCCAGGCAACCTAAGAAAAAAATAGAGGACACAGATTAATAACATCAGAAATGAAACAGGGTGGAGCACATGGGTGGCCCAGTGGGTTAAGCATCTGACTCTTGGTTTCAGCTCAGGTCATGATCTCAGTTTCGTGAATTTGAGCCCCACATCTGGCTCTGCGCTAACAACATGGAGCCAATCTCAACATGCTTGGGATTCGCTCTCTCTCCTTCTCTCTCTGCTTCTCCTCTGCTTGCACTGTCTCTGTCTCTCTCAAAATAAATAAACTTTAAAAAAATCAATGAAACAGGGAACATCATTACAGTTCTTATGGACATCAAAAGGATAACAAAGGAATACTATTAACAACTCTATGCCTACACTTTTGATAACCTAGCTGAAATGGATTAATTCCTTGAAAAATACAGTCTGCGAAAACTCATGCAAGAATAGGCAATTTGAATACTGTGAAAAAAATAGTAAGTAAATAAATGTATATACATATATATATATATATATATATGCCAACTTTAAATACTACTCACTAACTGTAGTAGACCGAACTATGTCTCCCAAAGATATCAGTCCCTGAAATATGAATGTTTCTTATACGGCAAAGAGTTGCAAATGTGATTAAATTAAGGATCTTGAGTTAGGGAAAGTATGGGGCAATCAGTGTTGGCCCTAAACACATTCATACATATTCTTATAAGAGGGATCCTTATAAGATTTGACACACAGAAGAGAAGAAAGCAATGTGACCACAGAAGTAAATATTGGAATGGTATCACTACAAGTTAACATATGTGGTAGCCATCAGAAGTTACAAGTGTGGTAAGGAATGTATTTTTTTCTAGAGCCTCCATAGGGAGAACAGCCCCACTAACACCTTGCTTTGGACCAGTTAACCTGATTTAGGACTTTTGTCCTTCAGCACAGTGAAAGAATACATTTCTTTCCTTGCTAATATTTTAATGTTTATTTATTGATTTTGAGAGAGACAGCGTGCGCGCGTGCGGGTGGGGGAAGGGCAGAGAGAGAGCGAGACAGAGAATCCCAAACAGGCTCCATGTGAGATCATGACCTGAACCGAAATCAAGAGTGGGATGCCTGGAGTGCCTGTGTGGCTTAGCAGGTTAAGCATCCAGCTACAGCTCAGGTCATAATCTCATGGCTCCTGAGTTTGAGCCCCACCTTGGGGTCTGTGCTGACAGCTCAGAACCTGGAGCCCGCTTTGGATTCTGTGTCTCCCTCTCTCTCTCTCTCTCTCTCTCTCTCTCTCGCTGCCCCTCCCTTGCTTATGCTCTCTCTCTATCCTTCGAAATAAACATTTAAAAAAATAAAAAAAAAAAAGAGTGAGATGCTTAATCAACTGAGCCCCCCAGATGCCCCTTCTTGCTATTTTTAATGCAATTATTATATTCCCTAGTTTCTGAAGGCTAGAAATGCAGGTATGGCTTAGCTGGGTCCTCTGTTTCAGAACCTCACAAGGCTACAATTAAGATATTGGCCAGGCTATATTCTCACCTGTAGCCTTGACTGGGGAAGAATCTGCTTCAAAAATCATTCAGGTGTTTACAGAATTAATTTCATTGAGGCTGTGTGACTGAGTGCCCCAGCTTTTTGATGGCGGTCAGCTTAGAAGCTGACTGAAAATCCTAGATGTTGTCCACAGTTTCTTGCCATGTAGGCATCTTCAAAATGGCCACTTACTTCATTGAGCCAGCAAAGAGTATCTCTCTCCAATCTGCTGAAAGGGATCCTTACATAATGTAACCTAATCGAGAGAATAACGTCCCATCTCCTTTGCCATATTCCATTGGTAAGAATTGAGTCAGAGGTTCCCCCACATAGATGGTCCATAGGTATATGATAAAAGAATGAGTGACTGACTTTGAAGACCTGTGACTTCCAATCCAGCTCCTGAAGGGGAGGGAAAGGGTCCTGGGCCAAACCTTTTGAAGGTCAACAACCGAGCTTTAAATCTGCAAGAACCCTTGAAGAGCATGTAGTCCAACCTACCCTCAACCCCCACAACTAGGCTGGCAGAAGGGAAACATGATCTGGAGAGGTTAAGTCATTGCCCAAGTTAGTCACTGGTAGAGGCGGGCCAGAAGCCCCGGTGTATACAGCTCCCAAGTCCAATTTTCATTAAGCCCCTACAGGATGCCAGGCACTGAGCCCAGTGTGAGTGACACAGATAAGTAGCATGTGGACCCAGCAGTACCTTTGTATCTCCTTGAGAACAGGATCCAGCACATCTCTGTGGCTGGGGAAGAATGGGCAGCTCAGGCAGAAAGAACTCTCTGAGTTAGTGGTTCTTAAGTTACAGAGGGCAGCAGAATCACGGGGGTAACATCTTTAAAATTCATTCACTGCCAAATCACTGGCCTGGGCTCTTCAAAACTGTCATGGTCATGAAAGACAAAAAAGGCCAAGGGGCTTTCACAAGTTGAAGGAGACAAGAGACATGGCAAATCAATACAATACTTGCTTCCAGACCAGATCCCCGCTGGGGACAGGGAAAGGGAGAATTGCCATAATGGAAAATATTAGGACAATTAATAAAATTTGGATTCTAGGAATCGTATTCTAACAGTGGAATTTGATACTTCATATATATATATAAATTTATACATATATATGCATACATACATATGCATACACATATGCATACATATATATGTGTATATATCTATATTTATATGTATATTTATATATACATGTATAATATATACATATTTATATATAAATATATGTATATATTTAAATATTTTATGCATATTTTTACAGACCGATTTATTAGCTGAATGAATCATGAAAACCATGATAGCACAAGATTGTACACTTTTTAGTGTATATTTGAATGTTGAGAAAATTTCTTTTTTGATCATTTTTTAATATATTTTTAAGTGTTTGTTTTAATTCCAGTTAGTTAACATACAGTATTATATTAGTTTCAGGTGTACAATATAGTGATTTGACAATTCCAAATATTACTCAGTGCTCGTCATGGTAAGTGTCCTCTTAATCCCCTTCACCTATTTCACCCATTCCCATCCCCTTCCCTTCTGGTAACCATCAGTTTGTTCTCTATAGTTAAGAGTCTGTTTTTGCAGTGGGGGCACCTGGATGGCTCAGTTGGTTGAGCAACTGACTCTTGGTTCCAATTCAGGTTATGATCTCATGGTTTGTGAGCTTGAGCCCCACCTTGGGCCCTGCTCTGGCAGCATGGAGTCTGTTAGGGATTCTCTCTCCCTCTCTCTCTGCCCCTCCCTGCTCACTGTCTCTCACTCTCTCAAAATGAATAAATAAAACAAATCTGGTGTTCGGTTTGTCCCTTTTTGTCTTTCATCGTTTGCTTCTTAAATTCCACAAATAAGTGAAATCATATGGTATTTGTCTTTCTCTGACATATTTCACTTAGCATTATACCCCCTAGATCCATCCATGTTGTTGCAAATGGAAAGACATCATTCTTTTTTTATGGCTGAGTAATATTCCATTGTATGCATATATTACATCTTCTTTATCCATTTATCTATCAATAGACACTTGGGTTGCTTTCATAATTTGGCTATTGTAAATAATGGTGTAATAACCATAGGGGTGCATATATCTTTTTGAATGAGTGTTTTGTATTCTTTGTGTAAATATCCAGTAGTGGAATTACTGGATCATTTGGTAATTCTATTTTATTTTTTTGTTGTTTTTTTTTTTCAATGTTTATTTATTTTTGGGACAGAGAGAGACAGAGCATGAACGGGGGAGGGGCAGAGAGAGAGGGAGACACAGAATCGGAAACAGGCTCCAGGCTCCGAGCCATCAGCCCAGAGCCTGACGCGGGGCTCGAACTCCCGGACCGCGAGATCGTGACCTGGCTGAAGTCGGACGCTTAACCGACTGCGCCACCCAGGCGCCCCATTGGTAATTCTATTTTAAATAATTTTATGTTTTATTTTAATTCCTCTTAGTTAATATTTAGTGTTATATTTTTCAGGTGTATGATATAGCAATTTGTTTCCATAATCACCTTGTGCTCATCATGACTATTTTCAATTTTTTGAAGAACCTCCATAACATTTCCTACAGTGGCTGCACAAGTTTACCTTCCCACTAACAGTGCACAAGGGTTCCTTTTTCTCCACATGCTTGCCAACATTTGTTATTTCTCGCTTTTTTGATTTTAGCTATTCTGACAGGTGTGAGGTGATATCTCCTTGTGGTTTTGATCTGCATTTCCTTGATGATGAGTGATGTTGAACATCTTTTCATGTGTCTATTGGCCATCTGTATGTCTTCAATACTTCATTTATATTTATGAAAGAGAATACCCGTATAATTTAATACATGCTGAAGCATTTAAGGACAAAGCAGCATTATGTCTGCAACTAAATCAAATCATTCTGGAAAAAAAAAACAAGTATGTGCGTATAAAGAAAGAAAGCAACAAAGCAGATGATGCAAAATGTTAGCAATCAGTGAATCTGAGTAGAAAAGTTAAGCAGGAAATTTTTGTGTGACTACAACTCTTTATAGTTTGAAATTATTTCAAAATAAAAGACATTATCTTAAGCGGCATATCAGTGCCACATCAGTTCCAACCTCAGGAAGAAATGGAGACCACAGGTATTAGCCTGACTACTGGAAGGGGTTCTTGACTAAAAGCCAGTCACATGGGCAGTATGTGATTGATCACTAATAAAAACTATGGACACCAAAAGCTTGATGAGTTTCCCTGGTTGACAATACTTTGTGCACACCTCATGGCCAGGGAAAGGTAATACTAATCATGTTTCTATATGGAGAGAACAACCGGAAGATTTGCATTTGGACCCTTCCCAGACTCTGCTCAATATGTCTCTTCCCTTGGTGGTTTTTCACGTATATCCTTTCCCTGTAATAATCTATGAATATAATAACTCTCTGTGAATTCTGTGAATCCTTCAGCAAATTATTGAAACTGAGGGTGGTTTTGGGAACCCCCTGAACTTACATCTGGTTTCAGAAGTGAGGACAGTTCTTGTGGGAATTGTTTCCTCAGACCTTGCAGTTTGACTTTCTCCTTACCACAGGAGATTGGAATAACAAGGGATTAGCTAGTTAAAAGTGAAGAGAATGCTAGAAAACACAGGCATATCAGATGTCATGAGTAGTTACCACCTTCAGGACTAAGATAGAATGCCCATGAAAGGTACCTCTACCCACCCTGCCAGACCTTATTGGGTGGAGTGTGACAATAACTCACAGAATGGCAGAGAATGCACTATGGTGGTGCAGAGGTGGAATTTTCTGGAAATCTTTTTCCTGGAACTTAACTAGAATTCCCAGTGTTGTGGAAGTGCAATTTACAGGAGTCCACTCTCTGAACTTGCTGAGATTCAATCTTCAGGGTGCTGGGGAAAGTTAAAAAAAATTTTTTTTAATGTTTATTTTTGACACACACACACACACACACACACACACACACAGAGTATGAGAGGGGAAGGGGCAGAAAGAGGGAGACACAGAATCTGAAGCAGGCTCCAGTCCCTGAGCTGTCAGCACAGAGCCTGACATGGGGCTCAAACTCAAACCTTGAGATCATGAGGTGAGCCCAAGTTGGACGCTCAACCCACTGACCCAAGGGGAAAGTTTTTAACAGGGATCTGTCTTACCAGGGTAATTCCTACAAAATCTCCTAAGAGGATGATTTCCAAAGGAAGCTACATCCCTCATTGTCGGAAGCCTCACGCTCACAGGAATACCTTTCCTAACAGGCTTTTACTCTAAAGACCTAATCATTGAAACCACCAACACATGGTATGCCAACGCCTAAGCCCTACTAATAACTCTCATCACCACATCTCTAACAGCTACCGAATCATATTAGTATCTGAATCATATTCTTCTCACTTCTAGGACAGCCTCGTTTCAATTCCTTAATTTTAATCAATGAAAATAATCCCCTCCTAATCAACTCTATCCAACGTCTTTTAATCGGAAGTATTTTTGCGGAGTACCTAAGTACTTACAATATCCTCCCAACAATTCCACAGATAACTATGCCTAATTATCTGAAATTAACTGCCCTTGCCATGACTATTATAGGTTTCATTCCGGCATTAGAAATAAACCTTGCAACTAAAAGCCTAAAATTTAAATATCGTTCAAACCTCTTCAAATTCTCTAATCTTCTAGGATACTTCCCAGTCATGTGCACCGCCTCCCACCAATAGCAAACCTAACTATAAGCCAAAAATCCGCATCAGTGCTACTAGATATAATCTGATTAGAAAATGTATTACCAAAATCCATCTCCTACTTTCCTATAAAAACATCACCTGCTGCATCTGGCCAAAAAGGATTAATTAAACTATACTTTCTTTCTTTTATGATCATCCTAATTCTTGGCCCATTCCTACTTAATTTCCACGAGTAACCTCCATAATTACTAACATACCAGTAAGCAAGGATCAACCAGTGACAATAATCAGGTTCCATAGCTATATAAAGCTGTGATTCCTATAGCTTCTTCACTAAAAAATCCTGAATCACCTGTATCATAAATAACTCAATCACCTGCACCATTAAACTTAAATACAGCCTCAACCTCTTTCAAAATATAACAAGCCGTTAACAATTCTGCTAATACCCCTGTAATAAATATTCCTAACACAGTCTTATCAGTTGCTGAAACATCAGGGTATGGTCCAGTAGCCATAGCCGTAGTATAACCGAACACCGCAAGCATACCCCCCAAATAAAAAGACCATTAAGCCTAATAAAGAACCCCCCAATTTAATACAATTCCACAACCAATACCACCAGCCACAATCAAACCAAATCCACCATCAAGGAGAATGGTGGAGGCTTTGAAGAAAAACTGACAGACCTAATCACAAAAATAGTACTTAAATAAATACAATGTACGTTACCATTATTCCCACACGGAATCTAACCATGATGAATGATACGAAAAACCATCGTTGTATTTCAACTATAAGAACTTAATGCGCAACATCTGAAAATATCACCCACTCATATCACCCATTCATCGACCTCCCAGCTCCATCCAACATTTCAGCATGATGAAATTTCAGTTCCTTATTAGGAGTCTGCCTGATCCTACAGTTTCTGACAGGCCTATTCCTAGCCATGCATTATATACATCAGACACAGCAACCGTCTTCTCATCGGTAACCCACATTTGCAGCGATGTAAACTACGGCTGAATCATTTGATATATACATGCCAACGGGGCTTCTATATTTTTCATCCGCTTATTTATGCATGTAGGCCAAGGCATATACTATGGCTCCTATACCTTCTCAGAAATATGAAACATCGGAATCGTACTGTTATTTGCAGTCATGGCTCCAGCCTTCACAGGTTAGGTTCTACCATGAGGCCAAATATCCTTCTGAGGAGCTACTGTCATCACCAACCTCCTATCAGAAATCCCCTACATCGGAACTAATTTAGTAGAATAAATATGAGGAGGATTCTCAGTAGACAAAGCCACCCTGACACGATTCTTTGCCTTTCGCTTTATTCTCCCATTCATTATTTCAGCCCTAGCAGCAGTCCACCTTCTATTCCTACACCAAACAGGATCTAACAACCCCTCAGGAATAGTATCTGACTTGGATAAAATCCCATTCCACTCATACTACACAATCAAAGACATCCTTGAGCTCCAATTCGTCCCTATTGAGCAATATTCTCTCACAACTAATCCCATAAATCAATCGACCAACCCAGCATATTCCCTGTTAACGTAGCTTAAATACACAAAGCAAGGCACTGAAAATGCCTAGCTCATCTAGGCATCAGACTCCATAAACAGAAAGGTTTGGTCCTAGCCTTTCCATTAAGTAAATAGGATTGCATGTGCAAACCTCCGCACCCCGGTGAAAACGCCCTCTAAATCGTTAATGATCTAAAGGAGCGGGTTTCGAGCACGCAACAATGGAGCTCGTGGCGCCTTGCTTAGTCACATCCCCACGAGATACAGCAGCGATAAAAAGTAAGCCGTGAATGAAAGCTCAATTAAGCCATATTAAATGAGGATTGGTAAATTTTGGACCAGCCACCGCGGTCACACGGTTAAGCCGATCTGATAGACCCATGGCATAAAGCGTGTTATAGAGGACCCCCACGCTAACGTTAAACTTTAACTAGTCTGTAAAAAGCTACAGTTAACATAAAAATATAGCACGAAAGTAACTTTAACACCTCCGACCACACGATAGCGAAGACCCAAACTGGGATTAGATACCCCACTATGCTTAGCCCTAAAGTCAGCTAATTAAACAAATCTATCCGCCAGACAACTATTAGCAGCAGCTTCAAATTCAAAGGACTTGGTGGTGCTTTATATCCCTCTAGAGGAGCCTGCTATTATCGATAAACCCCAATCTACCTCCCCACCCCTTGCTGATCCAGTCTATGTACCGCGATCTTCAGCAAACCCTAAAAAGGAAAAAAAGTAAGCACACGTATCTTAACACAAAAAAGTTAGGTCAAGGTGTAACCTATGAGGTGGGAAGTAATGTGCTACATTTTCTGTACTAGAACACTTTCCACGAAGCCCTTAGGAAATTAAGAACCAAAGGAGGATTTAGTAGTGAATTGAGAATAGAGAGCCTCACACTGCCCGTGCCCTCCTCAAGTGACAAAACCCAAAGACCATCTATTCAAACTATAAAAACACAAGAGGAGACAAATGGTAACAAGGTAAGCATACTGGAAAGTGTGCTTGGATAAAGCAAGATGTAGCTTAAACAAAGAATCTGGCCTACACCCGGAAGATTTCACATCAAACTGACCATCTTGAGCCAAAACTAGCCCAAACAACCATATGTTCAACTAACATAAAATAACAAATCAAAACATTTAGGCAATTCTTAAAAGTATAGGAGATAGAAATTTAACTTGGCGCTATAGAGAGAGTACCATAAGGGAAAGATGAAAGAAAAATTGAAAGCAACTATACAGCAAAGATTACCCCTTATACCTTTTGCATAATGAATTAGCCAACCTAACAAAGAGAACTTAAGCTAAGCCCCCTGAAACCGGACGAGCTACCTATGAACAATCTTTACAGGATGAACTCATCTATGTTGCAAAATAGTGAGAAGATCTGTAGGGAGAGGTGAGAAGCCTAACGAGCCTGGTAATAGCTGGTTACCCAGAACAGAATTTTAGTTCAACTTTAAACCTACCTAAAAAACCCCAAAATTCTAATGTAAGTTTAAAATATAATCTAAAAAGGTACAGCTTTTTAGAACGAGGATACAACCTTCTTTAGAGAGTAAGCATAAACATAACCATAGTTGGCTTAAAAAGCAGCCATCGGTTAAGAAAGCATTCAAGCTCAACAATTAAAACATCTTAATGTCAAAAATATGCAACCAACTCCTAACTTAATACTGGGTTAATCTATTTCACAATAGAAGCACTAATGCTCGTATGAGCAACAAGAAATATTTCTCCTTGCATAACCTCATATCAGAGCAGATAACACTGATAATTAACAACAAGATAAAAATAATCTAACTATAAACTAAATATCAAACCAATTGTTGACCTGACACAGGCATGCAACTAAGGAAAGATTAAAGGAAGTGAAAGGAACTTGGCAAATGCAAACCCCGCCTGTTTACCAAAAACATCACCTCTAGCATTTCTAGTATGAGAGGCCCTGCCCGCCCAAGGACGTTCATTAATCGGCCGTGGTATCCTGACCGTGCAAAGGTAGCATAATCACTTTTCCCTAATCAGGGACTAGTATGAATGGCCACATGAGGGTTTGACTGTCTCTTACTTCTCATCCTTGAAACTGATCTTCCTGTGAAGAGGGGGGAGTAGGACAAGAAGACCCTAAGAGGCTTTAATTCACTGGCCCAAAGAGACTACACCAATCCAACCAATAGGGACAACAAATCTCCCCATGGGCCAACAATTTAGGTTGGGGTGACCACGGAGAATAAAATAACCTCTGAGGGATTTAGATCTAGACTAACCAGTCAAAAGTATAACATCATTTATTGATCCAAAATACTTGATCAATGGCACAAGTTACCCTGGGCATAACAGCACAATCCTATTTTAGGGTCCATATCGCCAGGAGGGTTTACGACCTCGATGTTGGATCAGGACATCCCAATAGTACAGCAGCTATCAAAGGTTTGTTTGTTCAACGATTAAAGTCCTACGTGATCTGATTTCAGACAGGAGCAATCCAGGTCGGTTTCTACCTATCAAACAATTTCTCCCAGTATGAAAGGACAAGAGAAATGAGGCCTACTTTACCAAAGTGCCTTCAACCCAATAGATGATTTAATCTCAATCTAAACAGTTCACCCATCTACGTTGCCTGAGAGTTTGCGTTCATTAGGGTGGCAGAGCCCCGTAATTGCATAAAACTTAAACCTTTATAATCAGAGGTTCAACTCCTCTCCCTAACAAAATGTTTATAATCAACAATCTTTCATTAATTATTCCTATCCTCCTCACCATAGCTTTCCTAACATTAGTCAAACCTAAGCTATCAGGATATATACAACTTTGCAAAGGACCAAACATTGTAGGGCCATATGGGCCATGTGGTCTACTCTAACCTATTGCAGACACCGTAAAACTCTTCACCAAAGAACCCCTCTGACCCCTCACATCCTCTATATCCATATTCATTAGAGCACCTATCTTAGCTTTCTCATTAGTCCTAACCATATGAATTCCTCTACCCATATCATATCCACTCATCAACATAAACCTAGGAGTACTGTTTACACTAGCTATGTCAAGCCTTGCTGTCTACTCAATCCTCTGATCACGATGAGCCTCAAATTCAAAATATGCTTTCATTGGAGCCCTACGAGCTGTAGCCCAAACAATCTCATACAAAGTTACATTAGCCATTATTCTCCCATCAGTATTGCTAATAAATGGGGTCTTCACATTAGCCACACTAGTTACCACCCAAGAACACATATGACTAATCCTCCCACATGACCCTTGGCCATAATATGATTCATCTCAACATTAGCAGAAACCAATTAAGCCCCATTTGATCTAACAGAGGGAGGATCAGAACTCATTTCTGGACTCAACGTTGAATATGCAGCAGGCCCCTTCGCCCTCTTTTTCCTAGTGGAATATGCTAATATCGTCATAATAAATATTCTCACAACAATCTTATTCTTCAGAGCATTTCACAACCCATACATACCAGAACTATATACCATTAACTTTACCGTCAAAACCCTATTCCTAACATTCTCCTTCCTATGAATTCGAGCATCCTACCCACGATTCTGATATGACCCACTCATACATCTTCTATGAAAAAATTTCCTACCCCTAACCCCTATGCACATGACATGTATCTTTGCCCATCATCACAGCAAGTATTCCACCCCAAACATAAGAAGGAAATATGTCTGATAAAAGAGTTACTTTGATAGAGTAAATAATAGAGGTTTAAATCCTCTTATTTCTAGAATTAATGGGACTCAAACCTAATCCCAAGAATTCAAAAATCTTGCTACCTTATTACACCATATTCTACAGTAAGATCAGCTAAATAAGCTATTGGGGTATGGGCCCAGTTGGAAGCTGCTGGTCACCATTCACTACAGGACCTAGGCCCTCTAGAAGTTGCAAGCACTGTAAGAGCTTGATTCTGGAGAAACTACCTATGTTGCAGGAAGCGGGCACTGGAGTTGTATGCACCTAGGAGCCTGGTGAGCAAACAACTGGACCACATACAAAACCTTCTCTTCCTGCAATTAACTCCTGAAGCACCTCTACAGACCCATCTTAACATTAAGCCAGCTGGAGAAGGAAAAACAAGGGACCCGATCCATTTCACAGAGTAGGCCAAAGGGTAGATTTGAAGCTGAGAAGGAATAAATTGGTAACTAACATAGGTGATGTCAGCTTACGTCATCCATTATAAAAATCCACATTTACCTAGTGGCTTTATCATCTGCTGAGGCCAAATTGCCTAGGTCCTTTATTTCAGAAGGAGTTGCCTTAACTTTAACTCCTCTCAATCTAAACATGATCCTTATTATTCTTTTATTTATATAGTACATAGTTATTATATTTTCTGACATATATACCCATATTCTTTGTTTGCCATTGCTTCCCAAATGACACTCTTTGACTCTTGTTTAGAATTCTGTTTATTGGCAGAAAATCAACTAGGAAACAATGGCTTAGAATTACACACTGGACCAGATAAACTTCACAGATATATTCAGAACATTTCCTCCTAAAGCAGCAGAATACACATTCTTTTCAAGTTCACATGGAACATTCTCCAGAATAGATCACATACTGGGTCACAAATCAGCCTTCAACAAGTACAAAAAGATTGAGATCATACCATGCATATTTTCAGGACACAACAGTATGAAACTTGAAGTCAACCACAAGAAAATATTTGGAAAGACCACAAATACATGGAGTTTAAAGAACATCCTACTAAAAAATGAATGGCGAAGCGGGGAGTGGGTGTGTGTGTGGGGGAATCCCCGGATGACACGGTTGGTTGAGCATCTGACTTTGACTCAGGTCATGATCTCAAAGTTTGTGAGTTCAAGCCCCACATTGGGCCCACTGCTGTCAGTGCAGAGCCTGCTTCAGATCCTCTGTCCCTCTCTCTCTGCCCCTCCCCCACTTGTGCTCTCTCAAAAATAAATTAAAAAAATTTTTTAATGTTTATTTTTGAAGGAGAAAGAGACAGAGTGTGAGTGGGGGAGGGGCAGAGAGAGGCAGACACAGAATGTGAACCAGTCTTCAGGCTCTGAGCCGTTAACAAAAGAGCCCGTCATGGGGCTCGAACTCATGAGCTGTGAGATCATGACCTGAGCCGAAGTCAGATACTTAACTGATTGAGCCACCCACCCCTCTCAAAAATAAATGAAAAAAAAAAAAAAAAAAAAGAATGCATTAACCAGGAAATTAAAGAAGAAATGTAAAAGGACAGGGAAGCAAATGAAAACACGACACTCCAACACCTTTGGGATGCAGCAAAGGCAGTCCTCAGAGATAAGTAGATTGCAATATAGGCCTAAATCAAGAAGCAAGAAAAGTCTCAAATACATAACCTAACTTTATGCCTAAAGGAGCTAGAAAAGGAACAGCAAATAAAGCCTAAAGCCAGCAGAAGAATGAAAATAGTACTGATTAAATTAGAAATAAATGATGTAGAAACAAAAAAATTGTATAACAGATGAATGAAACTAAGAGCTGGTTCTTTGAAAGAATTAATATAATTGATAATTTCCTAGCCAGACTTACTGAAAAGAAAAGAAAGGACCCAAATAAATAAAAATCACAAATGAAAGAGGAGAGATCACAACCAACACTACACAAATATAAACAATTAGAAGGGAATACTATGAAAAATTATATGCCAACAAACTGGGCAATCTGGAAGACATGGACAAATACCTAGAAACTCACACACTACCAAAACTGAAACAGGAAGAAATAGAAAATGTGAGCAGTCCCATAACCAGCAAAGAAATTGAATCGGTAATCAAAACCTCCCAACAAACAAAAGTCCAGGGCCAGATCGATTCCCAGGGTAATTCTACCCGGCATTTAAATTTTTTTTTTTTTAACGTTTATTTATTTTTGAGACAGAGAGAGACAGAGCATGAACAGGGGAGGGTCAGAGAGAGGGAGACACAGAATCCAAAACAGGCTCCAGGCTCTGAGCTGTCAGCACAGAGCCCGACGCGGGGCTCAAACTCACGAGCCGTGAGATCATGACCTGAGCCGAAGTCGGCCGCTTAACCAACTGAGCCACCCAGGCGCCCCTACCCGGCATTTAAAGAAGAGTTAATACCTATTCTTCTCAAGCTGTTCCAAAAAATAGAAATGGAAGGAAAACCTGCAAACTCTTTCTATGAGGCCAGTGTTACCTTGATTTCGAAACCAGACCAAGGCTCCACCAAAAAGGAGAATTACAAGGCAATATTCCTGATGAAACTGGATGCAAAATTCTCAACAAGATACTAGCAAATCAAATCTAACAGTATATTAAAAGAATTACTCACCATGATCAAGTGGGATTTATTGCAGTGGGCTGCAAGGGTGGTTCAATATTCATAAATCAATCAACATGATACCCCAAATTAATAAAAGGATAAGAACCATATGATGCTATCAATTGGTGCAAGAAAAGCAATTGACAAAAATATAACATCCATTCTCAATAAATACCATCAACAAAAGTAGGGAGAGATGGAACATACCTAAACATCATAAAGGCCATATACGAAAGACCCACAGTTGATATTATCCTCAAGGAAGACAAACTGAGAGCATTTCCCCTACAATCAGGAACAAGACAGGGATGTCCACTCTCACCATTATCATTTAACATAGTACTGGAAGTCTTAGCCTCAGCAATCAGACAACAAAAAGAAATAAAAGACATCCAAATTGACAAGGAAGAAGTAAAACATTCACTATTTGCAGATGACATGATACTCTATGTAGAAAACCCAAAAGGCTCCACCAAAAAACCGCTAGACTGATATATAAATTCAGCAAAGTCACAGGATATAAAATGAACTTACAGAAATCTGTTGTATTTCTATATACCAATAATGAAAAAGAAATCAAGGAATCCATCCCATTTGCAATTGTACCCAAAACAATAAGATATTTAGGAATAAACCCAACCAAAGAAGAAAAAGTTCTGTACTCTGAAAACTATAGAACACTTCTGAACACTTATGAAAGAAATTGAAAAGGGCACAAAGAAATGGAAAAACATTCCGTTCTCATGGATTGAAAGAACAAACATTGTTAAATGTCTATTCTACCCAAAGCAATGTATACATTTAATGCAATCCCTATCAAAATACCAACAGCCTTTTTCACAGAGCTAGAACAAGCAATCGTAAAATTCATATAGACCACAAAAGCCCACAAATAGACAAAGCAATCCTGAAAAAAAAAAAAGCAAAGCTGAAAGCATCACAATTCCAGACTTCAAGATTTCCTTTAGCCATTGTTTCTACATTTTGTTGTATCTAATTTTTAGAGCATATATTCATGAAATACTATATTCTCTTCCTTATATCCCCAATATATTCTTAGGTCTCCATTGAATTCAATTCTCATTAATCTTTGGGTCAGTTAATGTCATTCCAGCCATTGTGATTGTCCAAAGATCATTCTCTAGTAGATTTGGAAATAAGGGCTCATAGCAACAATATTCCTTGAGTTTTTTCCACAAGTTGTTGACAATTACTCTACATCCTTTAGATCTGAAAATTAAATTTGCTGGCTATAAGATTCCTAGCTGACATTCTTTTCTGTGACTCTCTTAAATCTATTTGTTGTCTATTGGCATAAAGCATTGCTATCAAGAACAGTGACAATAAATTTTTTTTAATATATTTTTTTGACAGAACATAAGCGGGAGAGGGGCAGAGAGGGGGGACAGAAGATCCAAAGCGGGCTTTGCACTAAGGGACTGACAGCAGTGAGCCTGATGTGGGGCTTGAACTCACAAACCGCGAGATCATGACCTGAGCTATAGTCAGACTCTCAACTGACTGAGCCACAGGTACTCCAATACATTTTATTTTATCACTTGTACTTTGAATCTCCAAAGAATATTTTCTTTTTCTATTTCTTTTTTTTTTTTAATTTTTTTCAACGTTTTTTATTTATTTTTGGGACAGAGAGAGACAGAGCATGAACGGGGGAGGGGCAGAGAGAGAGGGAGACACAGAATCGGAAACAGGCTCCAGGCTCTGAGCCATCAGCCCAGAGCCCGATGCGGGGCTCGAACCCACGGACCGCGAGACCGTGACCTGGCTGAAGTCGGACGCTTAACCGACTGCGCCACCCAGGCGCCCCTCTATTTTTACTTTAAATTCGTTGTGTAAACTTTAAGAGAAGAGGTAGAATTTAATGGTTTTGACAATTTTACAGCTCTCTAGTGCCATCTTCTGTTGTTTTTATGAGAAGTTACGGAGCAGCTTGCTTTCTGAGATATCCTGATCCTGTCTCTGCACTGTAACTTGTTTTGTCTGTATCCTCTTTTTTCCTCTGTGTTCTTTGTCTATGAACTGCTTAAATCTTCAACATTCCCAGGAGGAGAGATTTAGCCGGTTATTTCTGAGAGTTTATGAGACCATCTCTCTCGGTACCGTTTTATCTTTCGGAAGACACCTGTGCAAAATACTGGAGTTGCAGATTTTATTCTCCAACTGTTTCATGGGGGTTTCCCAATAAATACCTACTAGTAACTGAAGATTTTAGTTCTCTCTGGTCCTCTATTTCTTGCCTGTTTCCTCTTGCACAGATGCAGATACTGTTTATCTCCAACAGTTTTCGGTGGTTTGTTGCTATTTGCTTATGCTTTGGCGTTCATGGCATTGCTATATCACCTCATTTTGTTGTAGATGTTATTCGAGGGTTGTTTCTATTCATTCTAGTTCTGTGTGGGCTTTTTTTAACAGAAAAATATTAATATTAACATTTTCTCTGAACCAATAAAAATATGGTTTTTGCTTTGTTTTTTAAATTCAGGGCTTGAACAGTCTTTGTCATTAAGTCCTTGGCATGCAACATACTTGTCATCTTTTCATGGGATGTCAACAGCTATCAATAGGATATCAGTATTTTCTTTAAAAATTTTTTTCGTAACTTTTATTCAATTTTGAGAGACAGAGCCTGAGTGGGGAAGGGGCCGAGAGAGAGAGGGAGACACAGAATCCAAAGCAGGCTCCAGGCTCTGAGCTGTCAGCACAGAGCTTGACGTGGGGTTTGAACTCTTGAACCCGAGATCATGACCTGAGCTGAAGTCAGATGCCTAACCAACTGAGCTACCCAGGTGCCCCGATATCAGTATTTTCAATCCTGCTGGAATTTTTTTTTTTGAATTTTTGTTAAAGTTTATTTGCTTCTTTTGAGAGAGGGGGAAAGAGAAAGCATCCCAAGCAGGCTCTGCAGTGTCAGCACAGAGCCCAACACAGGGCTCAAACTCATGAACCGATTAGACCATGACTGATCGGAAACTGAAAGTCAGACACTTAACCAACTGAGCTGCCCAAGTGCCCCATTAGGATTGTTTTGATCCAACTAGATTAGAATACACATAGGATGGGGCGCCTAGGTGCCTCAGTCAGTTAAGCGTCTGACTTCAGCTCAGGTCATGATCTCACAGCTTGTGAGTTCGAGCCCCGCATCGGGCTTTGTGCTGACAGCTTGGAGCCTGGAACCTGCTTCAGATTCTGTGTCTTCCTCTCTCTCTCTGCCCCTCCCCTGCTCACACTCTGTCTCTCTCCCAAAAAATAAATAAACATTTAAAAACATTAAAAAAAAATACACAAGGGATTACACCTAAAACCGTCAAAATTTATTAAAAGCTCATGGCAACAACATTTAAATTGGAATATCTTATTTCCTTTGATTTAGATATCCCTGCTTTGTGACTCTATCTTACAATAATAAAATCATCAGTATCAAGAAACATATATACAAAGATATAAAAACAGTATCACTTTTAGTGTAAAAAGGTGGGGGAAAAAAACCCAGTATGGGGAATAGATTATCTGTAGAACATTTACACTATGGATTGATTATGCAGCTATTAAAATGAATTAGAGTCATGTTAATTCACCTGAGGAATATCCATAATCTATTCTGTTTAGGGATACTTTGCAAAGTTTGGAAGCAACAAAAGATGATTACATGATTTAATATCCTGTCATAGCACTTTCTAGTTCTTCTGGAAATGTAACTTGACTTACTGTTTACAAATGAATAGGGCCCAGATATTTTACAACATTGCAAAGTTAGAGGCTAACTTGTAGAACAGTAGTAAGATGTGTCATACGGACTGAATTGTGTCCCTATATCAAATTCATACGTTGAAACCCTAACACCTAATGTGACTGCATTTGGAGATAGGACCTATAAGGAGGTAATAAAGGTTAGGTGAAATTGGGTAGGGGCTTAGTCCAATAGAACTGGTGTCTTTACAAGAGAAAAGACATGAGAGCGTCCCGCACACTGCGTGCACAGAGAACAGATACTATGAGGACAGAGTGAGAAGGTGGCTGTCTGCAAGCTGGGAGGAGAGACCTCATCAGACACCAATCCTACTGGCATTTTGATCTTTGACTTCTAACCTCCAGACTATAAAAAAATAGATTTCTGTTGTTTAAGCCACCCTGTCTGTGGTATTCTGTTTTGATAGCCTGAGCTGAATAATAACACAATGTGATTATTGTTTTCTGTTTACTGAAGACTATAATCCCCAAGGTTATTATTTTATTTTGCTATAAGATATTGATTTTATACAATTGACCCTTGAACAACACAAATTGAACTGCACAGGTCCACTTATATGCAGGTTTTTTAATATACTCTATAGTACTATAAATATATTTTCTTTTCCTATGATTTTCTTAATAACATTTTCTTTTCTCTAGCTTACTTTATTATAAATAAGGATACAGTATATAAGACATATATAAAATGTGTATTAATTGACTGTTTATATTATCAGCAAGTGTCCCAGTTGACAGTAGGCTATTAGCAGTTCAGTTTTGAGGGGGTCAAAAATTACACATGGATTTTTCAATCGTGTAGGAAGTTGGCACCCTTAACCCCCACGGTGGTCAAGAGCCAACTGTGGAGCACCTGGTTAGCATCCAACTCTTGGATGGCTTAGTTGGTTAAGCATCCAACTCGTGGTATCAGCTCAGGTCGTGATTTCATAGTTCGGGAGTTCGTGCCCTGCATCGGGCTCTGTGCTGACGGTCAGAGCCTGCTTGGGATTCTCTTCCTCTCTCTGCCATGCCCCTGCTTGCATCATGTGCTGTTTCTCTTTCTCTCTTT
Source organism: Puma concolor (assembly GCF_028749965.1). NCBI lineage: Eukaryota > Metazoa > Chordata > Mammalia > Carnivora > Felidae > Puma > Puma concolor. The sequence goes on along the minus strand of NC_141667.1, from coordinate 241,441,096 downwards.
ATCTCCCTAAATAAACTTTTTTTAAAAAGCCAGCTGTATTTAATCTAGCAATTATCTTACAGCATTCCTTTTATCATCGTTGATACAAATCCAGGTTTCTCACATTTGAAGTGAACCAGAGTTCTCATTCTGCTGGTTTTCACATTAATGATTCAAATACATTTTTGACATGTGCTCAGTACTACCTATATGAAAATTTTGTTTTCACTAATTTGAGATATAGGTGGTTTTATTCCCTTTTTAGAAAATGATGGTAAAATATATTTAACTTAAAACTTGCCCTTTTCGGGGCTCCTGGGTGGCTTAGTCAGTTAAGCATCCAACTGGCTCAGGTCATGATCTCACAGCTCGTGAGTTCAAGCCCCACCTCGGGCTCTGTGCTGACAGCTCAGGGCCTGGAGCCTGCTTCAGATTCTGTGTCTCCCCCTCTCTCTGCCCCTCCCATGCTCGTGCTCTGTCTTCCTGTCTCTCAATATAAATAAATGTTAAAAAAATTTGTTTTCATAGACTTTATTTTTTAGAGCGGTTTTAGGTTCACAGCAAAACTGAGTGGAAATTACACACATTTCTCATACGTTTCCAGCCCCAACACATACACACATACATATGTGTGCATACATGCACACACACACAGTCTTGGGCACTATCAACAACACGAACCAAAGTGGAGTATTTGTTACAGTCAATCAACAAGCCTACATTGCTGACGCATCCTCATCACCCAAAGTTCATAGTTTATCCCATTAGGGTTGACTCTTGATGTTGCACGTTCTGTGGGTTTCCATATTTGCATAAAGACATGCACATACCACACAGAATCGCACAGAATAGTTTCACTGTCCCCAAAATCTTCCTGTTCACCTCTCCCTTCTCCAATCCCCTGGCAACTATTTTTTTACTTTTTCTACCTTCATGGTTTTGTCTTTTCCAGGATGTCATATAGTTGGGATCATAAAACATGTCATTTTCCAGATTCATTTATTTCACTTAGCAATATACACTTAAAGTTGCTCTGTCTTTTCATGGCTTCATAGCTCATTTGTTTTTAGCACTGAATAACATTCCATAGTTTGGATGTAGCACAGTTTATTTATCATCTACTGAGGGAGAAGGTTCCAAGTTTTGGCAATTATGAATAAAGCTGCTATAAACATCAGTGTGCAACTTTTTGTGTGGTTGTAAGTTTTCAACTCATTTGGTCAAATACCACGGAGGGTGATTGTTGGATCCAATGATAAGGGTATGTTTAGTTCTGGGCACCTGGCTGGCTTAGTTGGTGGAGTGGTGTGTAACTCTTGATCTCAGTATTGTGAGTTCAAGCCCAACGTTGGGTGTAGAGATTACTTAAAAATAAAATCTAAAAAAAAAAAAAAAAAAGAGAGAGAGAGAATATATTTAATTATGTAAGAAAAGTTTGTGTCCCCCCAAAATTCTTATGTTGAAATCCCAAACCCCAATGCAATAATATTAGGAGATAGTGCCTTTGGAAGGTCAAGTGCTCTTGAATGGGATTAGTGTCCTTATAAAAGAGACCCGAGAGAACCCTCTCACCCCTTCTGCCACGTAAGGACACAGTGAGAAGATTGCTGGCTATAAAACAGGAAAGGCCAGGGGCGCCTGGGTGGCGCAGTCGGTTAAGCGTCCGACTTCAGCCAGGTCACGATCTCGCGGTCCGTGAGTTCGAGCCCCGCGTCGGGCTCTGGGCTGATGGCTCAGAGCCTGGAGCCTGTTTCCGATTCTGTGTCTCCCTCTCTCTCTGCCCCTCCCCCGTTCATGCTCTGTCTCTCTCTGTCCCAAAAATAAATAAAGGTTGAAAAAAAAAAATTTAAAAAAAATAAAATAAAATAAAACAGGAAAGGCCCTCACCAGACACCGTATCTGACAATACCTTGAGCTTGGATTTCTCAGCCTCAAGAACTGTGAGAAAAAAATTTCTGTGTTTACAAGCCACCCAGTCTATTTTATTCTGTTGTGACAGCCTGAAAAAGACTAAGACAATTGCCAAACCGTCTTCCAATGTGGCTGTACCATTTTGCATTCCTACAAGCAATGAATAGGAATTTCTGGTGCTTCACATCCTCACCAGAATTTGGTGCTATCAGGTTTTTGAATTTTGACCATTCTAAAAGATGTCATTGCTGTTTTAATTTGCAATTCCCAAATGACATAGGATGTTTAGATGATGGTGAGCACCTTCTCAAATGCTTAATTGCCACCTGTACGTTTTCTTCAGTAAGGTATTTTTTCAGGGGTTAAATTGGTTTGTTAATTTTTTAATTTAAAGAGTTCTTTGTATATTTTGGATAACAGTCCTTTACAAGGTATGCCTTTTGCAAATATTTTCACCAAGTCTGTGTCTTGTCTTCTCATTCTCTTGAACACCGTGTGTAGTTTTAAGGCGGATATGGATAGAATAAAAAAGTATGTCACTATTACCACCAGTTATTCAAAAGTCCTTCTGAAGTTTTCTTAAAGTTAATTTTTACTTACACATTAAATATATGAATATATTCTATTCGTCAAAAAAAGCTTTAAAACAAAAAGATGAAGTGCCTTTGATCACCCCTCTAATCCCTACCCTCTATTTATGTATTTTTTTCTATAACACCGAGTTATCTCCTGTGCATTACATACATGTATATGTACCTATATGAAACATTTAGTACATACATGCTTCTTTCGGACATCACTGTTTCTTTTGGACATTAACTGCTAATTCCGACTTTGTAATATTCTGCATCTTGTTTTTATCCTTTTACCATCGAGGTTTTTATTCCCCCTGAGAGTAACGTAGATCTGCTCCATTTATCTAAAATCCCCAACATACCCACTTTAGTACATCACCACCGTTGTCCTGCTGGGTAAAGCCACATTTATCTCTCAGTCCGTCTCTATTCTTGCTCCCTTACAAACAGTTTTCTACAAAACAGCCTGAATTATAAATAAATAAGTAGTATATTTTTATTTTTTTAATTTTTTTTCAACGTTTATTTATTTTTGGGACAGAGAGAGACAGAGCATGAACGGGGGAGGGGCAGAGAGAGAGGGAGACACAGAATCGGAAACAGGCTCCAGGCTCTGAGCCATCAGCCCAGAGCCCGACGCGGGGCTCGAACTCCTGGACCGCGAGATGGTGACCTGGCTGAAGTCGGAAGCTTAACCGACTGCACCACCCAGGCGCCCCATATTTTTAAAATCAGGTTTTGTAATCTAAAGACTCAGAACATAGAAATAGCTTTTCATTGCTCTTAAAATTAAATCCAAAGTTTCTTCAATAGAATGTAAATACTCTGAAGGCAGGAAGTTTTAATTTCTATTTCTATTTATTATATTTTTGTTGTGGTAAAATATATATAAGACTTACCATTTGAATCATTTTTATGTGCACACTTCAGTTGTATTGAGTAGATCCACATTATCACTACATTACCGCTGGATTGTACATCCAAAACCATTACCAATATCTACCTCCAGAACTTTTTCTTCATCCCAAAGAGAAACTACACCTATCAAGCAATAACTCTCCTCCACCAATAACCATCTCCAGCTCCTGGTAACCACTATTCTACTTTATGTCTCTAATTTGGAAGGCAGGATTTTTTTTTTAATTAGTTGACAAACATTTATAAACCATAATGAGAATTACTGCTATTGTAGGACACTCTCGAACAATCACAGGTGTGCATTCCAGGACAGCTACCCATTGGTAGTGCAGTTGTTGTTCAGAATTTTGTAGTCTCCAAACCACTGAAAAGTAGCACTTGATTTGCCTGTGAAGTTATCCATTCTGAAAGACACAATTAGTAGTCTCCACCTTTTGAAATGTGGACCATAATATGTCAGTGTAAATATGATGCTCCATATAATCAGCAGTCTGCTTCTGAAGCTCTAAGACTTGGACCATGTGGAGATTGCACTTTGTATTACTTTCTCTGTTGTACTTGTTGGTTACAAACAGCATCACAGTAGTTTTTGTTGCTGACACCTTGACACTCATAAAAGTTTTCTTCCTTGCTTTATAAATGAGACCACCAGATCACCAGAATGGCCAGCAGGAGCCGTGTGGCCTGCCATGGTCTTGCCATGGTCCCTAAGCTGGGGAGGAACAGGAAGAGTCCCCTTCTTGCTCTCCAAGGGGAAAAGAAAGGCTGAAATTTTTATGTTTTGTGTATTAGAATAACCCAAGCCCCTAGAAAAGCTTAGCACATTCAGTAAATTGAGTGACTTTAACAGGAAGAAACTACAATCATTTCAATAGATTTAAAGTATTTTTAAAAGTTCACTGTATTGCCATAATTTTTTAAATCCCATCAATTTGTAATAAAAAGGAAGTTTCTAATTTCTGAAACCAATAAGCTATTATAGCAAGGTGGCAGGATACAAGGTTAATATACAAATGTCAGTTGATTTCCTATATGTTAGCAATGAGCAAGTGGAATTTGAAATTAAAAACATAACACCATCTACATTAGCACAACCCCAAAATAAATACCTCTGTATAAATCTAACAGAATATGTACAAGATCTGCATGAGGAAAACTACAAATCTCTGATGAATAAAATCAAAGAAGAAGGAAATAAATGGAAAGATCTTCAATGTTCATGAATAGGAAGACTCATATTGTCATGATGCCAATTTTTCCCAATGTGATCTATAGATTCAATGTAATCCCAAAAAAATCCTAGCAAGTTATTTTGTATATATGAGCAAACTGATTCTTTTTTTAAAAAGTTTATTTATTTTGAGATAGAGAGAGAGTGTGAGTGGGAGAGAGGAGAGAGACAGGGAGAGAGAGAGAGAGAGAGAGAGAGAGAGAGAGAGAATCCCAAGCAGGCTCTGCACTGTCAGTGTAGATTCCAACACAGCCGACAAAGGGTTCAAACTCATGAACTGTAAGATTATGACCTGAGCCAAAATTAAGAGTCAGACACTTAAACATCTGAGCCACCCAGGCACCCCATGAACAAACTGATTATTAAGTTTATACGGAAAGGCAAAAAGACCCCAAATAGCCAACACAATACTGAAAGAGAACAAAGTTGGATTGATATTAAACTTCAACACTTACAAAACCACAGTAATCTGAACAATGTGGTATTAGCAACAAAATAGAGAAAGAGATCAATGGAACAGAATATAGAGCCCAGAAATTGACCTTCATGAATAGGGGTGCCTGGCTGGCTCAGTTGGTAGAGCACGTGACTCTTGATCTTGAGGTTGTAAGTTTGAGCCCCATGTTGGATGTAGAGATTACTTAAAAATAAAATCTTAAAAGAAACAAAAAAAGAAATTGACCTTGATGAATATAGATCAACTAACTTTTGACAAAGAGCAAAAGCAATGCAATGGAGTAATACTGTCTTTTCAACAAATGATTCTGAAACAACTAGGCATCCACATACAAAAAAATAAATAAATAAGAATAAAAGAAGCTATCCACACACCTCACACACTTCACAAAAATTAACTCAAAATGGATCACAGACCTAAATGTAAAATGCAAAATTATAGAACTCCAAGAAGATAATGTAGCAGAAAAACTAGATATCTTGGGTACAGAGATGACATTTTAGATATAATACAAAAGGCACAATCTAGGAAAAAAATAATAAATAAAATTAATTCTATTAAAAGTAAAATCTTTTGCTCTGGGAGAGGAAATGTCAAGAGAATGAGAAGAGTACCCAGATTGGGAGAAAATATTTGCAAAAGGTTTGCCTGATAAAGGAATGTTGTCCAAAACAGACAAAGGATTCTTAAAACACAACAATAAGAAAACACACAACCTGATTAAAAAAGTGGGCAAAGGTCTTAACAAACCCTTCACCAAACAAGATATGTAGGTGGAAAATAACCATATGAAAAGATGTTCCACATCATATGTCATTATGGAAATGCAAATAAAACCAGTGGGATATCACTACACACCTATTAGAACGGCCAAAATCTGGAACACTGACAATATTGAATCTGGCAAGAGTGGGTAGCTGTAGGACCTCCCACTCATTGTTTTGGAAGACAGTTTGGCAGCTTCTTACAAAACTAAACACGCTCTTACCATAAGATTCAGCAACCATGCTCTTTGATATTTACCCAAGTGATTTGAGAACTTATGTTCACACAAAAACCTACATACAGATATTTATAGTAGCTTCATTCATAATTGCCAAACTAGGAAACAGCCAAGATGTCCTATGGTCGGTAAGTGAGTAAATAAAACTTTGGTACATACAGACAATGGAAAATTATTCTGTGCTAAAAATAAATGAACTAGAAAGCCGTGAAAGGACATGGGGGAAACTTAAAGCATATTACAAAGTCAAAGAAGCCAATCTGAGAAGATTATATACTGTATGATTCCAAATATGTGACATTTTGGAAAAGGCAGAACTGTGGAGACAGTAAAAAGATCCGTGGTTGCCAGAGTCAGGTGGGAGAGGGATGAATATTAGCCTGAGCACAGCGTTTCAGGGCAGTGAAAATCCTCTGTATGATACTATAATTATACATTTTTCCAAACCCATAGAATACTCAAAGCAAGGGTGAACCCTAAGGTAAACTACAGATCTGAGGTAATAATAATGTGTCAATATAGGTCCATCAATTGTAATAAATGTACCACTCCAGTTGGAGATGTTGATAGGGGATGATATGTATGTGAGGGGACAGAAGGTATATGGGAAATCTCTGTCCCCCTCCTAATTTTGCTGTGGATCTAAAACTGAAAAAATAAAGGTTTAAAAAGAAGAAAGTTTCTTAATGTAATAAAGGGTTTATTATTCAGGGTTTAATGAAGGTAACAGGTATCCTTCTGGGAATTGTAGTCATGAAAAGATTCTGCTGGACATCTATTTGCTTCTTAACATCCATTTGCCACTTTTTTTCCATCTTATTCCATGACCTGGGTAGGTGAACTTATATGGAATGCATCACACAGGCTCCCATGCCCTCTAACCTGCAATCAAGTTTCAAAGGAAATTGGAGGGAAGAAAAATGTTGCCAGATAAAATATCTGGTTAAATTTGAATTTCAGATACATAACAATCTGTTTTTTAGTATAACTGTGACCCAGGCAAAATTTGGGACACACCTTAGCTAAAGTATCATTTGTTGTTTAACTTGAAACTAAAACTAACAAGGCTTTTTTGTATTTTTTATTTGCTAAATCCGACAACCCTACGGAGAAAGAAAAGTGAAGTGGGAATATCTCTGTAGGGTCACTATGTGTGGCTGTGTCCCTTATCACAGTACTACCATTTGAACTTCTCCATTCAGCCTTCTTTCTTAGGGTTCTAGTAACGCAACCGAGCTAATGTGAATTCACTCTCTGGTGAGTCACAGACAACTCCAAGTGGAGTCATCACACAAAGTAAATTTATTTGCAGCAAATGAGGTCACAGGGAACAACTTCCAAAGCCGTGACTCCTTGAGCAATGGAGAATGGCTTCCTTTTTTAAAAAAAGTTTTAAATTTATTTATTTATTCATTTATTTATTTGTTTATTTATTTTCAAAAGAAGAGAGAGTTTTTTTTAATTCCTTTTTTTTTTTTTTTTTTTTTACATGTATTGATTTTCGAGAGACAGAGTGAGACAGAGCACAAGCAGGGAGGGGCAGAGAGAGAAGGATACACAGAATCTGAAGCAGGCTCCAGGCTCTGAGCAAGCATTCAGCACAGAGCCTGATGCAGAACTCAAACCCACTTAACTGTAAGATCATGACCTGAGCCAAAGTCGGTCACTTAACCGACTGAGCCACCCAGGAGCCCCTTAAATTGGTTTTTGAGAGACAGACAGCATGACCAGGGGAGGGGCAGAGAGAAAGTGAGACAGAGAATCCCAAACAAGCTCCATGCTGTCAGTGCAGAGCCTGACATGGGGCTTGAACTCATGAACTGGTGAGATCATGACATGGGCTGAAATCAAGAGTGGAATGCTTGACTGACTGAGCCACCCAGACATCCCAAATAACTTTCTTTTATGTAGGGTTAGGACGAATATTTAGACAGAAAAGCCTTGTAATCACATGTAGAGGCAGACATAAGGTCACACGTGCACCTAAAGAAACATGCCTATGAATACATAGCATGTTACGTAAATGAGGCCTGTGCTTCCCCTTGGGTGGAGTGTAATGCCCCCAATTTCGAATCCGAGAGACCACCAAGGAGCCGATACTGATGCAAACGCACGAGGGTTTATTTGCAAGCTCGAGCTTGTGCCCAAGTATACCCCACACAGTGGAGCCGGGACTTGTACCCCTAGGTTAGGAGGGGTAGCAGTTTTATAGGGGCCAGTGGCCAATGAGATTGTAACACACACAGAAAGTTGCATAGTCATGTCAGTCCACACGCAGGTGGCCAATTGAATTACAACTTACCCTATAGTAACTGTTTGAACTAGCCTATCATTCTGGTCAGAATTGGCGCGCAAGTTTGGCGGGCAAAAGGCGGGGTTTACATCTTTGGCGGTTAGGGGTTCTGCATTCCTATATGAGCCGGTTTCCAGTAAGGGTGTGCTCAGCGGCTTGACTAGGGTGGGGGAGTGTCTTAAGCAATAAGTAGGTCATGTGGGGGTTATACACGAGATGGTGGGTGTAGCACAAAATGGAGTTAGTCTTGCTCTGCTTGTCCAGGGGTAGGAGATTTTTGTTAAATTCCTTGGGTCCCACAGGAGATGTTAGTGTTAGAACGAGGTAGAGATTATGGTTGGTTATTCCAGAGGTTACTGAGGTCCATCTGCGCAGGCACGAGTTAGGGGTTAAGCTCAAACTGTTCTGGGTAGTCTGCGCCCCTGGAGTTCTTCCTTGGGGCAGTCAGTATTGCTTGAGGGGTCGTTTCAGTTTCTGTCATGCCATGCCATGTCTGTAGGGTCCTCTGCCTCAGTTAAGAGATGAGCTGGAAGGAAGAGCTGAAGGAAAAATGTAAGACAAAGGTTGGTGAGTACAAACAGGTGGGCAGTGAAGGTCAGGTCTTGGGGTCGAGCTGGTGACAGCGACTACCCCTTCCACTAGCTTCTTCAGGGCACACGTAGTGCCTAGCTCTTTTTATTATACGATCCTTCCTGGTTTTCTTTTACCTTGTAGTTTTTCTTCATCTTTTGCTCTTTATTTATTTATTTTTTTTTTTAATTTTTTTCAACGTTTATTTATTTTTGGGACAGAGAGAGACAGAGCATGAACGGGGGAGGGGCAGAGAGAGAGGGAGACACAGAATCGGAAGCAGGCTCCAGGCTCTGAGCCATCAGCCCAGAGCCCGACGCGGGGCTCGAACTCACGGACCGCGAGATCGTGACCTGGCTGAAGTCAGACGCTTAACCGACTGCGCCACCCAGGCGCCCCGACTCTTTATTTTTATTTTAAGTTTATTTACTTAGAGAGAGAGAGTGTATGCACGTGGGAACGCACACGAGCAGGGGAGGGGCGGAGAGAAGGCAAGACGGAATCCCAAGCTGGCTCTGTGCCATTGGGGCACAGCCTGATGTGGGGCTCCAACTCGTGAACTGTGAGATCATGACCTGAGTTGAGATCAAGGGTCCGATACTTAATGGTTTGTGCCACCCAGGCACCCCTCTCTTCATCTTTTAAAATATTACCTTTATAAAACATCCTCCAGTTACTGAATTTCAATGTTCCATGTTTCTTATCAGAACTGTCACTGATACAGGATTCAGTACAAGGAATTAGATGCTTTTCACATGATCAGAAGTGTTTGGGGGGGGTGGAAGCTAGGGTGTGATGATTTAATGTATCGACGTTGCGGCCATAGGGTGCCCAGACATTTGGCTAAACATTATTCTGAATGCATCTTTAAGGGTGTTTCTAGATAAGATTGATATTTTGTTAATTAATTAATTAATTAAGAGACACAGAGAGAGAGGGAGAGAGAGAATCCCAAGCCGACTCTGCACAGCTAGCATGGAGCCTGACTCGGGGCTCAGACTCACAAACCATGAGATCGTGACCTGAGCCCAAATCAAGGGTCAGTCGCTTAACCAACTGAACCACCCAGGTGCCCTGAGGTCGATATTTGAAACCGTAGACTGAGTAAAGCAGGCTGCCCTCCTCAGTTGGGTGGGTCCCATGCAATCCACTGAAGGCCTGAATAGAATAAAAAGGCTGCGAGTAAGGGAGAATCTTCAGGCTGGGATATTGGTCTTCACCGGTCTGTGGACTAGGACTCTGGTTGGATCTCGCGTGATCGGCTCTTCCTGTTCTCCAGCTCTGGGGTTTGGGCTAGACTCACACCATGGTCTCTTCTGCTTCTTAGGCCTTCAGACTTGGCCTTAAACTATGTTATGGGGTCTCCTGCGTCGCCAGCTTGCCTCCTGCAGATCTTGGAACTTTTCCACCTTGTTAGAATGAAACAACAGGTCCAGGTCCAAAGAGGAGTCATTTTTGCTAAGCCCCACAAGGTTTAAGACTTACATTTTCAGGTTCTCCCAGGAGTGGAGTTTTAAAACATTTTTTTTATGTTTATTTTTGAAAGAGAGAGACAATGTGCGAGCGGGAAGGGGTAGAGAGAGAGGGAGACAGAGAATCCAAAGCAGGCTCCGGGCTCTGAGCTGTCAGCACAGAGCCCGACATGGAGCTCGAACCCACAGACTGTGAGATCATGACCCGAGCCAAAGTCGGATGCCCAACCAACCGAGCCACCCAGGCGCCCCAGGGGTGGAGTTTTAAACCCATCAACCTGGAAGGTACTGATAGCATTAGTGAGGTGATCTGCATGACAAGACTCCCTGTTTTTCCCCTAAAAGAAGGTAACCCTGCCCGAAACAATCTTTTCTTTTGCTAATTAATCTCCTTATCTCAGCCTGTTTCTGCCTATAAAATCCTGTCATTTTGTACATCTCCTTGGAGTTACCTTAGATTTGCTGGATGGGATGCTGCCCAACTTATGAGTCTTTGAATAAAACCTATTAGATCTTTAAATTTTCTTTGAATTTTGTTTATTTAAACAGCCCTCACAGTCTCATAAGCCAATTCCTTAAAATCTTTCTCTTCATATGTTCCATTGCTTTTGTTTCTCCAGAGAACCCTGATTAATACAGATTTTGGTACGAAGAATGGTTCTAGAGGAACAGAATGTTAAGGGGGAGTTTTCTTTTTCCTTTTTTAATGTTTATTTGAGAGAAAGAGAGACAGAGCGTGAACAGGGGAGGGACAGGGAGAGAGGGAGACACAGAATCTGAAGCAGGCTCCAGGCTCTGAGGTGTCAGCACAGAGTGGGACGCAGGGCTTGAACTCATGAACTGTGAGATCATGACCTGAGCCAAAGTCAGACACTTAACTGACTGAGCCACCCAGGTGCCCCAAGGGAGAGTTTTCTAAATTGGTTCTGGGTTTTCTGAAAATGGCTCTCTTATCTAATTAGATATAAAGATGCTAATCACTAAAAAGAGCTTACTAACAGTTCACGGTGCGATCTGCCAATACAGATACACAAAATATCTCCATTGGATACTGTAACTAATCAATTGCTTATGAGAAGCAAGGAGGTAGGTGGCTGTGTGTATGATATCTTTGAGAATTTTTGAAAAACCAATGAGTACAATGAGATTTGACTCGTTGCTCCTAATGTCACTGGACAAAGTAGTGAAGGAAAAGGATGAGTTCAGGGATTCACATCCCTACCTCAAGAGCTGTATAATAACCTGAAGACTCCTACACATGCCCTGAAGGAGACCCTTGTCTCTTGTAGCCACAGGGGTGAGATTACTGAAATGTACAATCTCATCCTGTGACTGGATGAACTACAATACAAGTCGAACCTCCAGCCTTGCAGTGTGTCTGCTGTTAAAGCAAGGTCACCGCTCGGGAAGAACAGGATACTGCAGGTTGGAATAAGGATGTGTGGGAAGACCTGATGAAGGCAGGGACAGGACGATGAGTCTTTTTCGACCCATGGAGACCTCACACACCCAGGGGATGTAGGCTCCTCACCCACAGTGGAATTGGACTCTTCACTCCTTGTCTGAGAGAATTAAACCTGCATTGCCTGCGGAAACTGTAGCGGCTTCCCCGGAGACAGCTGCCGTGTAAGCCAGTGCTGCTTCTCAGGACCCACCCCCAAGGCCACTCTTTGCTTCTAGACCCGTAACTGGACTCAAGTTCCAGCACCTGGGGAGGTACAAAGCATGACTCCTGAGGAGGTGCACTGCACTCTAAAAGAATTCCCTGAGTTTTCTCATTTAAATAGACAGAAATCCGGGGGAAAGTGTGAGAATGGATACTAAGCGTGTGGGAAAATTGTGGAAAGAACATCAGGTTGGATCAGGCTTAATTTATTGATGTAGGCTCTAAGCAGAGATTCTGCACTTAACGTTGCAGCTTGGGGAGTTAGAAAAGGCTCTGTTTCGTGGCTCGGCTCAAACATGGGCCCAAAGGTGATCTCTAGTGAGTGAGTTGGAAATACCAGCTCTGCCTCAGTTTAATGTAAAGGAGGGGATTCGAAGGCTTGGGGAGATCAGAATGTCCATCGGCAGATGAATGAATAAAGAAGATGTGGTACATATATATATATATATATACACACACACACACACACACACAATGGAGTATTACTCATCAATCAAGGAGAATGAAATATTGCCATTTGCAACAATGTGGATGGAACTGGAGGGTATTATGCTAAGTGAAATTAGTCAGAGAAAGACAAAAATCATATGACTTCACTCATATGAGGACTTTAAGAGACAAAACAGATGAACATAAGGGAAGGGAAGCAAAAATAATATAAAAACAGGGAGGGGGACAAAACAGAAGAGACTCATAAATATGGAGAACAAACAGAGGGTCACTGGAGGGGTGGTGGGAGGGGGGATGGGCTAAATGGGGAAGGGGCACTAAGGAATCTACTCCTGAAATCATTGTTGCACCATATGCTAACTAACTTGGATGTAAATTTAAAAATAAGTACATTATTAATAAAAACAACAACAAAGACTTAGGGAGATTAGAATGTTAGAGTGAATTTGTCTATTAAGATTTACTCACCAACACTGGGAGGGCCCCGAAAACATACCTTTCACCTATACTATGATTTCACAATATATTTGTGAAGGGAGCTCTGGCATCCTCGAAGAGCTCTCTGATCACTTTTCTCTATTGGCCAGACCCTCCAGTGGGATCTGTAGTCATTGCATGGGGAAACTTAAATGCAATGGAAATATTTGGATCCTGGGTGGGAGGGGCCGAGCGGTGGCATTCAGTTGCTAAGGGCAAGATGAACTTGTTTGCTGTAATGGGCTACAGAATCAAAGCGGCAGTCAGAATAGCCTAACTCATGTGGAGTTAGCAGACATATGGAATTGGCTAGCTGATCATGGTGTTCCTAAAAATGAGATAGAAAACCTACTAAATTCTTACTCGATATGTATAATTGGAAAAATTTTAGGTCGATTGTAGAAAGTCTAACCTGAATCATAAAATCAGAGAGTCATAGGCCCTAATCAATTCTCACACTTGAGCTAATTACAGATCCTAACCTCTTAAATAAGGGAGATGCCAGGTCCTTGCAGAAGGATCCTAGTACACCGCCAGAAATTTATACTGTTAATATTTCTCCCAGGCTTCACCAAGGGGACCTACAGCTTTTTACCAGAATAACTGTTTTGGGGACAAGGAAATAATCCGACCTTTCAGGGGCTACTGGATACTGGCTCTGAATGGACACTAATCCTGAGAAAGCCAGTATGTCACTGTAGTCCATCAGCCAGAGCAGAGGCTTGTGGAAGTCAAATGATCAATGGACTTTTAGCTCAGGTCTGTGACACTGCGGACCCACTGGGTTCCCAAGCACATCTTATGTTTTACCTCCAGTTCTGTAATACATAACTGGAATAACATACTTAGTAACTGGCTGAATCCCCTTACTGGTTCTCTGACCTGTGGAGTGAGAGCTATTTTGGTAGGAAAGAACAAGGGAGAGCTACTAGAATTGCCCCTATCTAGGAAAAAACTTATAAATCTAAAGTGATACTGCATTTCTATGAGAATTACAGGAATTAGTGACATAATCAAGGACTTGAAAGATGCAGAAGGGGTGACTCCCTCTCCCCCTCCTCCCCCACTTTCATGCTCTCTTTCTCTAAAATAAAAAAATAAATAAAGATGAGCTAACACCAGTGCTTCTCAAACTCTTCCAAAAAATTGAAGAGGAGGAAACACTTCTTAATTTATTCACTCAATAAGACTACCATAACCTGGTAACATAGCCAAACAAAGACACTACAAGAAAAGAAAATAAAGACCATTATCTTTTATGACTATCGATGCAAAAATACTCAACAAAATACTGGCAAACTGAATCCAACAACATATTGAAAGGAGTAATGAAATGACCAGCTAGGATTTTATCCCCGAAACTAAGAAGGGTTCAACATGTGAAAATCAATTAATGCCGTACATTCCATTAAGAGAATGAAGGGAAAAACAGCAATTCATTATCTCAAATGATGCAGAAAAAACATTTGACGAAGTTCAGCACTTTGTTATGATAAAAAAGCCCAATAAATTAAGGATAGAAGGAGACTATCTCAACATAATAAAAGCCACTTGTGAAAAACCCACAGTTAACCTCATACTTAATGATGAAATATTCAAAATTTTCCCTCCCCAATCAGGAACAAGGCTTATAAACAAATTCAGGAAAGTAGTTGGATACAAAATCACACACAAAAATAATTTACGTTCCTATACACTAACAATTGACAATCTAAAAAGGAAATTAAGAAACATTTTATTTACAATAGCATCAACAAAAATACAATACTAAGGAATTAGGAATTAACTTAATCAAGGAGGTGAAAGAATTTTATAGTGAAAACTGTGAAACTTCACTGGAATTAATTAAAGAACACATCAGGAAATGAAAAGACATCCAATGTTCATGCATTTGAAGACAATACCATTAAGATGACTGTATCACCCAACGTGATTTACAGATTCAATACAATCCTCATCAAAACCCAATATTTTTGAAGAAATAGAAAAATGCATTTTAAATTCATATATAATCTCAAGGGACCCCAAATAGCCATTACAATAGAAAAAGAAGAAAACTAGGGCATTCACACTTAATTGTTTTTAAAACTCACTTAAGATGACAATAATTAAAACAGTGTGGTACTGACATACAGACATAAACAAATGAAATAAAGTGGACAGCCCAAAAATAAACCCTTTCTTACATTGTCAAATGATTTATAAGGGTGCCAAGATGATCCCAGTAATTTTTATTTTATTTTATTTGTTATTTTAGAGAGAGACAGAGAGAGAGAGAGAGAGAGAGAGAGAGAGAGAATCTTAAGCAGGCTCCATGCTCAGTGCAGAGCCTGATGAGGGGTTCGATCTCGAAACCCTGGGATCATTACCTAAGCCGAAATCAAGAGTTGGATGCTCAACCAACTGAGCCACCCAGGTTGCCCCTATCCCAGTAATCTTTTGACAATTTTTTGTGGCTTAGAGTTCTTCCAAAATTGATTTTGGTGGTGAGGGAAGCCAGCATCCTATGATAGTTCCCCATCTTAACAGAAGCCCAAGTATGATTTGTTGTCTCTTTCCAGCTTCTTGGCATCAAGAAAGTACCAAGTTCAAGTGCAGGTATTTTCAGATCAATCAAATGCTGATAATCTACCACACAACTTACTTGTCTCCATGTAGAGACATTCCTGGCTAACAAGATCCTATCTTTGTTAATTTTGTCAAGCATTGTAGTACCTCTCCATCGTACATCCTTTTTAAGGGAATGATGCCTCTGCTATTATGTGAAATCCATTCTATGACAAGTTTCTTTACCCCCTGGTCCCTAAGTCATATTGTCTCCAGCTCAGCTATAAATAATGACAGTTAGATTGAGATTTTCCATCTCATTTCTCTGGGTGAGAGTCACTACTCCATAATCTGCAGCCACTTTGTCTGGCATAGCATATAGAGTAACATCCCAGGAAGGGTTATCAAGTAATACACAAGTCTAGGCTATCTGTCCTAGCGTTCTGTTTTATTGAAATAAAAAAAAATGACTCTATTAGCAAACACCACTTAGCTATGTGAACTGCAAGAGTTTTAACCTCCCCATAACCCTTTTCAGCGTCTATGTTAGTAAGTAAAAAACATTATGAGGAGGGTTTCAAGAGTCTTTAAAATTCTAAGCATGATCTATACTTGTTATGTAGAATAAGGGCCTCTCTAGCAACAATAAAATTCTTGAAAGTTGTTTTCTTTTCTAGGCCTTTAATTAATTCTTCATGTCCAACATGTAAAGGATATAACATATGAAGAGAAGAACTTCTCTGTAACACTATTTTCTTTTCATGTATTTTAGAGTGTGTGCGCACATGTGTGTGCGGGAAAAGGAGGCAGGGGCCAAGGGAGAGAGAATCTCAAGCAGGCTCCACACTCAGCACAGGGGCCCAAAGCGGGGCTCCAAGTCACCACCGTGAGATCAAGACCTGAGACGAAATCAAGAATCAGATGCTTACCCAACTAAGCAACCCGGGCGCCCCTGAAATGCTATTTTCTGAAGAGTAAACTACGTCATGAGGAGTTCTGTTTCAGACTTTTCCAGAATTAAAGGGTTGTGGTCTCTGTAATTTTTTCCATTAAAGAACCTCATGGCGTAGACCTTAGGAAGAACATTTTGAGGCTTTATAACATAAAATATTTTATTCTTGTCTGCTTTTTTAACCATGAATATTACTAATAATTAGAAGCTGATTTTTACAAATGAGGGATTTTTTAAGTCAGGAAAAGGTATACAATTTTTTTCAAAAGAAAAGGAAAAAAACTATTTTTTATATTTTTAATGTTTTTATTTATTTTTGAGAGAGAGGGTGTGTGAGTTGGGGAGAGGCAGAGAGAGAGGGGGACAGAGGATCTGAATCAGCCTCTGGGCTGACAGCACAGAGCCCAATGCGGGGCTCAAACTCAGCAATCTGAGCCTAAGTCAGATGCTTAACAGACTGAGCCACCCATGTGCCCCCAAAGGAAAAAAACTTTGAAAGAATTGATGAGTAATCAAGGAAGGGAGGTTTCCCTTCAGTTCCTTTCCTAGTATCTACCAATTGCTACAATTTCATAGATTTACTAAAATATTATAAGTGGGTTGGTGAATGTGTTATAGGAAGTAAATAGTAATTTTGGATTTTAGTTTTTATGGTATACTAGGTTATAAATGAACTAACTTAGAATTTGACACTCATTCAAAGATTATTAACATCGTCAAGATTTTCTGATCTAAATAATTTTTCAGCTGAGTCTTTTAATAAGGTGTAATATTTTCAATTAGTAGCTTTGGTAATATGAAATCTAATTAAATTTTCCAGAAAAGCAATCTCTTAAAACTGAAATCATATGTGGTTACAAATAACCTAAATTACTGTTCTACTTTGGAAAGAGAAAAAAAAATACATTTGGGAGAATTTTTCTTATAGATATTTAATTTAGTACATGAAATGTAATAGTTATCCAAAATTTGAAAAAAATATATATATTTGTGTAGAGTTCTAAAGTTAGAATGATAGATCACAGTATATGCTAATTTTAATTTTAATACTTATACTCATTTACTAACTTATACTACAACTTTTGATATATGAGAGTAAATCTTTTCTCATACTTCATCAGTACGGGTTGTTTATAATTTTATGTTGTTATTTAAGAAGTAAAAAATTATTAAGAAGTGATAAGTTGTAGAATTTTTGTTTCAGATAATTACTGCAGTTAAATTTGTGATAGCAAAGAATTGGAAATGTCCTAAACATTAATCAATATACAAATAGTTACAAATCAGGAATATACTTATTATGGAATACCTACTCTTTGCCATGAAAAAGAATGACGTAGATCTATTTTTAATTATTTCCCCAAAACTTAATTTTTTTAAAATGTCTTACTTATTCTAAAGAGAGAGACAGACAGAGCAGGAGCAGGTGAGTGGCAGAGCGAGAGAGAATCAGAAGCAGGCTCCAGGCTCTGAGCTGTCAGCACAGAGCCCGACGCGGGGCTGGAACTCAGGAACTGCGAGATCATGACCTGAGCCGAAGTCGGACGCTTAAACGACTGAGCTACCCAGGTGCCTTGTTCCCCAAAACTTAAATGGTGTTTCTATGTGCCAGAACAATGTTAAACACTTTACATGTATAGACTCTTCTAATTCTCATCACAACCCTATGTGATAAGCACTATACCTATCTCACAAATGAAGAACCAAGGTAGTACGTCATAGCAATACTATAGACTACTATGCAGCAATTAAAAAGAGGTAGGTGGGCCTATTTGTATTGATCTGGAGCAATATCTATAATGTACTATTAATTGCAAAAGCCAAATGTGAGAGCAATATGAATAACATAATTCCATTATGTATTTTAAGAATATAAAGTTTTATATGGGGCGCCTGGGTGGCTCAGTCGGTTAAATGACTGTCTTCAGCCCAGATCATGATCTCACGGTCGGTGACTTTCGAACCCCGGGATGGGCTCTGCGCTGACAGCTCGGAGCTTGGAGCCTGCTTCGTATTCTGTCTCCCTCTCTCTGCCCTTCATGCTCTCTCCCTCCCTCTCTCTCTCTCTCTCTCAAAAATAAACAAACATTAAAAAAAGAAGAAGAAGAAATAGAGTTCATCCTCAATGGTGAACCAAAATAGGGGCTGGACAACGTAGTAAACAGTCCTTTTCTTCCACCTAGTGATGGAGGGGTGATTTATTAATCTACTGTGAAATTGGAAGCATTCACAGAAAACCTACCTCTTTGGTTTGCTTAGACAAACTCACTCAGGTTCTCCCAAACTTGCCGATTATTACATGGTCTGATATTTGCTACATTACAGATTGTTAATCACCACTTTCTTACCATTCTTTACTTGCAGTACTAGCCTATAGGTGCTTTTTTCTCTGAAAACAACAACAAAATATTTTATTTTTTTAAATGTTTATTTAGATTTGAGAGAGAGAAAGAGAGAGAGAGAGTGTGCGCGTGTGAGGGGCAGAGAGAGAGGGAGACACAGAATCTGGAGCAGGCTCCAGGCTCCGAGCTGTCAGCACAGAGCCGAACACAAGGCTTGAACTCAGGAACCGTAAGATCGTGACCCGAGCCAAAGTGGGATATTTGAACTGACTGAGCCACCCAGGTGCCCCAAAAGATCTTGTTTCTTAATTTCTTTTAATTTGTATTTATTTTTGAGAGAGAGAGAGACAGAGTGAGAGCAGGGGAGGAACAGAAAGAGAGAGGGAGACGCAGAATCTGAAGCAGGCTCCACATTCTTAAAAGTCTTTCACTGATCGTCTTATTATATTGCTCTGCAACAAAACACAAAAATATGTGAATAAATAGTTGAAATTAAAAATGTTCTAGGCCCATAAAACTAAGTATTAAACATTTTGTATCAGTGAATATGAAATAAATTGATAAACTTTTATCAATAAATTACTAAACCAACATGACGTATTACACATTTTTAAAAATGTTTATTTATTTTTGAGAGAACGTAGGCAGGGGAGGGGCAGAGAGAGAGAGGGCGACAGAGGATCCAAAGCAGGCTCTGTGCTGACAGCAGAGAGCTAGATATGGGACTCAGACTTACAAACTGTGAGATCATGACCTGAGCCGAAGTTGGATGCTCAACATACTGAGCCGCCCAAGTGCTCATTTTCAATTAACAATTACACATTTTCTTTCTTTCTTTTTTTTTTTTTTACATTTTTTTTCAACGTTTTTTATTTATTTTTGGGACAGAGAGAGACAGAGCATGAACGGGGGAGGGGCAGAGAGAGAGGGAGACACAGAATCGGAAACAGGCTCCAGGCTCCGAGCCATCAGCCCAGAGCCTGACGTGGGGCTCGAACTCACGGACCGCGAGATCGTGACCTGGCTGAAGTCGGACGCTCAACCGACTGCGCCACCCAGGCGCCCCAAAGGAATTTTAAAAGTAGCTCATGAATCTTTGGATGAATATAATTTTTGCTATAATGGGCCAGATTCTATATTCCCCCTTTTCAGTTTTATGGGTGTAAATGATGAGAAAACTGGTTAACATAAATAAGTAGATTAAAGTAGGAGTGGGGGAGAGGGGCGAATGGGTGATGGGCATTGAGGGGGGCACTTGTTGGGATGAGCTCTGTGTGTTGTATATAAGCAACAAATCATGGGAATCTACCCCCAAGACCAAGAGCTTACTGTGCACACTGTATGTTAGCCAATTTGACAATAAATTATGTTAAAAAATAATAAAATAAAATAGGTTATATAAAAAAGTAGGAGTTTCATTTAATGCAGTTTCTCAATTATTTTTAACTCTCTGGAAATTAGCTGCTAAAAGCTATACATAGAAATCTGTGTTCATTTCCTAGGGCTGTTTTTTTTTTAACTTTCTAAAAAAGTTTATTTATTTATTTTGAGTGTGAGAGAGAGAGAGAGCTCTGAAGGGACAGAGAGAGAGCTCTGAAGGGACAGAGAGAGAGGGAAAGAGAAAGAGATTCCCAAGCAGGCTCTGTACCATCCACACAGAGCCTGATGTAGGGCTTGAACTCAAGAACTATGAGATCATGACCTGAGCCGAAATCAAGAGTCAGTCACTTAACTGACGGAGCCATCCAGGCGCCCCTCCTAGGGCTGCTTTAATAAAGTGCTAAAACTTGAGTGGCTTAAAACAACACACAATTTTTTTATCTTATAGTTTTGGAGGCTAGAAATCTGAAATCAAGTTGTTGGCTGAGCCAAGCTGTCTGCGGACTCTAGAGGAGAATCCTGCCCCGCCTCTTCCAGCTTCTGTGGTTTGCTGGTAACCCTCTGCATTCCTTGCCTTGTAGATGCATCATCCCAGTCAAGTGGCCATCTTCTCTGTGTCTTCCCATCGCCTTTTCCTCTGTGTGTGCCTCTGTGCCCAAATTTCCCCTTTTGACAAGGAGAGCAGTCTTATTGGATTAGGACTCACCCTTGTGAGCTTTTAAAAAACTTGATTACCTCTGTAAAGGCCCTATTTCCAAATAAGGTCACATGTAAGATACTGGGGGTTAGGATTTCTGAACACTTTTAGGAGCAAGGGACAAAATTCAACTCAAAACACCACCTGTTATCAAAAGTTATTTTAGGGACTTATCAGTTGACATCCCTAAGTTTTGTTGAAAATAAAGAATCTTTAAAAAGTTGTTACTTAGTTGTAAGAGCCATCAATTTACATTAAAACTTACACCAGTATTTCAAATTGCCCTTTCGTTGGGCACCATGCCTGCCTTTTGTTTTCAAGTGGGAGAAGGTGGATGTGAAAGCACAGCTTTACCCTAAGGAGTTCTCAGGCGGGTCAATTTTAGGAAAGAGTACTGCTGAACTTGAGGATGTGGAAACTGATC
The DNA here is from genome assembly GCF_028749965.1 of Puma concolor. Classification (NCBI taxonomy): domain Eukaryota; kingdom Metazoa; phylum Chordata; class Mammalia; order Carnivora; family Felidae; genus Puma; species Puma concolor. The sequence goes on along the minus strand of NC_141667.1, from coordinate 241,419,752 downwards.
TGGTGAAGCTGTTTTTGCCCCTGTACTATTTGGAGAGTGTTTGTAAATCCCAGGGGTATGTGTACCCAAATATGAAGTTTCTGACTTAAAAGTGAAATAGCTCACCAGACTGAGTGGAAGTCAAGTTTTTACTAGTTTGAGGATATAGAACAAAGTCAGTGTCTATCAGAAGTGTCCGGAATGGTTGGGGAAGAATAAATCATCCAGGGTGCTTAGCATGCTGGCTGTGTAAAACATTTTTTTTTTCATGTTTATTTACTTTTGAGAGAGAGAGAGGGGTGGGTAGAGAGAGAGGGGACAGAATCTGAAGCAGGTTCCAGGCTCCAAGCTGGAGCCCGATGTGGGGCTCGGGCTCACAAACCGTGAGATCGTGACCTGAGCCGAAGTGGGGTGCTTAACCGACTGAGCCACCCAGGCTCCCCGACATGATGGCTGTTCGAGAGGAACCAGAGGGGAGTTGAGGGTGGATTAGGGGGCAGCATTGTGAAGTATTTATGGCCATTAAAAGAACTTTGGATTCTATATCCTTTGGGCAGCCTTGGAAGACACTACTTCTCTTTTGAATATTTAAAAGCTCTTCTCTTCACCCTCATCTTTGGTCACTCTTTCCCTCCATCTACCACTCTGCATTCTGTGATTGTCCGGTTCCTAAGATGAGTTTAATTCTTGCCTTTCCTGCGATTTAGGACAATATTCCTTTGGTTATTCAAAATAGCCGCTCCTTTGGCAGATCTGTTTAAATGTTACTGCCTCAGAAAGACCTTCCATATGACCATGAGTCTCCCCTGTTATTCTCTATAAAGAAGTTCTGTTTGCCAAAGCATAAGAGACTCTTAAAAACTGAGAACAGGGGCGCCTGGGTGGCGCAGTCGGTTAAGCATCTGACTTCGGCCAGGTCACGATCTTGCGGTCCGGGAGTTCGAGCCCCGCGTCAGGCTCTGGGCTGATGGCTCGGAGCCTGGAGCCTGTTTCCGACTCTCTGTCTCCCTCTCTCTCTGACCCTCCCCCATTCATGCTCTGTCTCTCCCTGTCCCAAAAATAAATAAACGTTGAAAAAAAAATTAAAAAAAAAACAAACTGAGAACAAACTGAGGGTTGATGGGGGAGGGAGGGAGGGAGGGGAGGGTAGGTGATGGGCATGGACGAGGGCATCTTTTGGGATGAGCACTGGGTGTTGTATGGAAACTAATTTGACAATAAATTTCACATAATAAGAAAATTAGGGGCGCCTGGGTGGCGCAGTCGGTTAAGCGTCTGATTTCAGCCAGGTCACGATCTCGCGGTCCGTGAGTTCGAGCCCCGCGTCAGGCTCTGGCTGATGGCTCAGAGCCTGGAGCCTATTTCCGATTCTGTGTCTCCCTCTCTCTCTGCCCCTCCCCCGTTCATGCTCTGTCTCTCTCTGTCCCAAAGAAAATAAATAAACGTTGAAAAAAAAAATTTTTTTTTAAAAAGAAAATTAAATTAAATAAAAAAAAAGAAGTTCTGTTTATTTCCTTCTTAGCACTCAAGTGTAATTATTTTATTTATTTTGCAGGTTCCGTGCTTGTTGTCTCCTTCTAGTGTAGACTGTACATTCCATGAAGGTAGGGATTACATCTTATCCACTGTTCTATGCCCAGTACTTTTCATCGTCTCTGACATGACATAGACAATATTTGTGGAATGAATGAACAAAGATCTTAATACAAGTTCCACGCTAAGCTAGTAACAATGACAACTTTTTATTACCACCACTAAACATCAGTTGATAAAACCTTTCTGTCACATCAAGTTTGATAACTCTAATGTTGATTACAATTCTTTTTTCCTTGTTACATTTAAAAAATGATGATCAGGCAGACAGCTTCTCCTTTGGTGACCTGCCCTCTACTCCCTTGCAGTATATTCAATGAATTTCTATCTCCTTAAAAAAAAAAATAAATAAATAATTAGATCCCAAATTAGTTCCTTCCCACCAAAGATATAGTCTCAAAAGCATTTTCCACAAACTATTTTGTATCACATCACACAGTAAATAAGTATGTCTAGTGTTTTTATCTTCCTACCAATTATGAGTATGCGGTGTATCTCAAAGTGCCACTTTTTCATGGGTGGATCCGTAAACCCGATTTCTTACCCAAAATTTACTGGTAGAAGGAAGCTAAAGTGCAATTCTTTTTGTAGCTTCATATTAGTCTCTACTATACGCATCTCATCGTAAAGTCTCTTTACCCGTCTGACAAAAGCAAAATGAAGATGATGACCCTATTTTCACAGGCAATTTTATTCCTCTGATCTCACCAGTTCTTTAGAGAAACTTTTCTTCATGTCTATGCCACACCATAAAAAAGTTACCAAGAGATAGTTTTGTGAGTGTTATATTTTTAAACTTTGTGGAAAAGGGGGCACCTGGGTGGCTCAGTCTGTGGACCAACTCTTGATTTTGGCTCAGGTTATGATCGTGGGGTTGTGAAGATTCTCTCTTTCTCTGTCCCTGTCCCTCTCTCTCTCTCTCTCTCTCTCTCTCTCTCTCTCCTCCCCTCACACATTCTCTCTCTCAAATAAGATTAAAACTTTTTTTTCCTGTGGAAAAATAAAGTCATAAAATATTGGTATGTCAACATGTCGACAATGTAAAACAACGAGATACCACTGTACATCTATGAGAACGGTAAAAATCCAAAACACAGATAACACCAAATGCTGTTGAAGATGTCCAACAACAGGAAGTCTCATTCATTACTGGTGGAAATGCCAAATTCCAATTTGGAAGACTTTTGGCAATTTCTTATAAAATTGCACATACTCTTATAGTGATATCCAGCAATCTCACTTCTTGTGTTTATCCAAATGAATTGGAAACTGACGTCCACACAAAGACCTGAACATAGATGTTTATAGCAGCTGTATTCATAATTGCTAAACTTTGGGAGCAACCAAGATGTGCTTCAGTAAGTGAATGGATAAATTGTGGTATATCTAGACAATGGAATATTATTCAGTGCTAAAAGAAATGAGCTACCAAGCCAGAAGAAACGTGGAGAAACATTAAGTTCTTATTGCTAAGTAAAAGAAACCAATTACAGAAGGCTACATTAACATATGATTCCAATTATATGACATTCTGGAAAATGCAAAACTATGGACTAAGTAAAAAGGCCAGTGGTTGCCATGAGTTAGGGGGCAGGGAAGGATAAATAGATGGAGAACAGGGTATTTTCAGGGCAGTGAAACTATTCTAGATGATACAATAATGGTGGATACATGTCATGATACATTTAGCAAAACACATAGAATGTACAATACCAAGAGCGAACCAAACTGATGTAGCGATGTAGTCTATGGACTTTGAGTGAATTCCATATGTCAACGTAGGTTCATTCATTGTAACAAATGTACCACTATGGTGTGGAATGTTGTGAGCAGGGAAGGCTATGCATGTGTGGGGACAGGAGGAATATGGGAACTCTTTGTACTTTCTACTCAATTTTGCTATGAACCTAAAACTGCTCTAAAAAGAAAGGTGTTGAAAAAGATGTTAACAATAGTTATCTTTGGGTGCAAGGATTAGTGGTAATTTTTTTCCTTCACATTTTCAGGTTTTCCAAGTGTTTGGGTTTTTTTTTTCCCCCACTGTGGAGACAGGAAAAATATTTAAAAACATAAATACATAAATTCAAACTGTTAGACCTGCTTAATTTTAGGTTTTAATGTCTTAGAGAATAACTACGTAGCACAGAAACTCAAAAAATAATAGTTGTTAATATGAGGAACCCATAATGGGCAAAATTAAACTTGAAATCATTATTTTCAGCTTATGATTTTATAAGATCATATAACTGAGTTACAGGAAAGGACCTCCATAGTCATCTAATATATATATTCTCTCTTAAAATTTGCTTCTATTTTCCAGTGAGTACCTCTAAAGCTTAGAAGGCACTTGGGTGGGCAAAACTGTCGGGGACATAAAATGAGGAACATGAGGGCTTCCCAGACTCCAGTGTGAACCAGGGAAGGAGGAGTGAAGAGCCATCTTTGCAAATAATATAGGGTAACCATATTTTATTATTTCATAAAATAGCCCTAGAAGCTGACATGAAAGGATGGAGTGTTCATAATAAGCTGGAAAAGTAAGAAAGGGTTGGTTGAAGGTATTGGGATCCCAGGGGGTAAGAAAGGAAGGGAAAGAAGGAAAGGAAAGGAAAGGAAAGGAAAGGAAAGGAAAGGAAAGGAAAGGAAAGGAAAGGGGATTTTTCTTTACAGGCATATTGTGTACAATTCATTTTATTGAAGAAGAAACTGAAGCTCAGAAAGGTCTAGGGTCACAAAGCTAATGAGTGGTGGGATCAGTGTCCACTCCAACTCTGCATTCTTTCTAAATTGATACATTGCTTTTCCAGAGACATTGTTAATCAGCTGCATTACAGTTTTATCAAGTGTAAAGCTTGTCGTTAGGAGGGAATAAGGAACTCATATATTTAGGAAGAATGACAGCTTAAATCTCTATTTCTAAAAATGAATTTGGGGCGCCTGGGTGGCTCAGTTGGTTAAGCATCAGACTCTTGATTTCTGCTCAGGTCATGATCTCCAGGTTCGTGGGATCAAGTCCTGCGTCAGGCTCTATGTTGAGGGTGGAGCCTGTTTGGGATTCCCTCTCCCTCTCTCTCTGCCCCTCCCCATACATGTGCACACGTGGGTGTTCTCTCTTGCTCTCTTTTCTGTTTCTCAAAATAAACTGAAAAAAAAAATGAGTTTTTCAACCCATAGTTGATTCTGGATTACTCAGTTTCTGACATCATCTTGTGTTTTTACTTCTGTTTTAGAACTTGATTTTATCCCTGATTTGCTTTCTTCAGAGTAGTGTTTTTCAAACCACAGTTTATAATCCATGAAATCAACTTGGAATGATGAAACCACTATTTATTTTTTTAAAAATGGAAGAAAACAGTATAGACTAGATTTAAATAGACTAGAATAGAAAATATTGAATTCCATCTTAGGTAATAAAGGAAATAATTCTACTATGAAACTTTTGCTATCCAGTAATGAATACAGGTGACTTTGCAATTGGTCTCTACGCATAATATATATCCTAGTGGTTGTCATGGTCAAAAAGTTTATAAGCCACTGCTCCAGGGTGTATTATTGGACTGTGTTTTGAATTATCTAAGATGATGTATTTAAGAGTTTAATTTGAAGAATTAGGAGAAGACTATCCTGGAGGGGCAGAATGCTGAGGTGGTTAAGAGTATGACTGTGGAGTCAAGAATCCTGGGACCATGAGTCCCTCTCCATCACTTTGTAGCTATGTGACCTTGGATAAGTTCCCTAACCTTTTTTTTTTATTCTTCATTTTATTTATTTATTTTTAAACAGCAAATGCTACACCCCACATGGGACTTGAACTCATGACCCCAAGATTGAGGATAGCTTGCTCTACCGACTAAGCCAGCCAGGTACCCTGCCCCTCTAACCTTTTTTTGGCTTCAGTTTTCTCATATGTAAAAGTGGGAGAGTGATATTAACTACTTCGTAGAGTTCAGAAGATAATGACTTATTACTCACAATGAACATACACAATTCCTGGAACTATAAATACTATACAAGCAGTTTATTAAGTAAAATTGCACAATTGACTTGTTTTAATTTTTCAGGACTTCATCTTTTCTTCTCAATGGTAGAACAACATTATTAAGATTTTTGATTGGTATAATATGATACCAAACATCGCCCAGTATAAGCAAATTAATAAAAGTCAAACATGCTAAAACTAACAATTTTTATTTGATATTATTTTTAATTCCACTAGAAGCAGTCTACCCAGGTGTACTATTTTTGTAAAGCAATTAGCCATGTTGAGCTTCTTTCACTTTCTCTTCCTTCTCCCACAGAAAAACTTCCCCTGTGCTTCAACAGTTAAATTATTGCTTTTTATGTCCTTCTCTTTTTTTTTTTTAAAGTTTATTTATTTTTGAGAGAGAGAGAGAGAGAGAAGCAGAGTGTGAGTGGGGGAGGGGTAGAGACACAGGGGGAAATAGAGAATCTGAAGGCAGCTCCAGGCTCTGAGCTGTCAGCACAGAGCTTGATGTGGGGCTTGAATTCTGGAACAGTGAGATCCTGACCTGAGCCGAAGTCGGAGGCTTAACTGACTGAGCCACCCAGGCGCCCTGCTTTTTATTTCCTTTTCCACAGTAAAAGTTAAAATGTTAGTCTGCATTAGCTCTCCAATCCCCAGCCTCAAACAAGTCTTCTTTCTGAACTTCTAGTTTCCTACTATCCATACTGGGAAGATGAGACATACTATGTGATTATACTAAGCTCCTTTCCAAGAAAAAAAAAAAAAGGACTTTGATTTGAAATACATTTTTTTCTAAGATTTGTGATGGTGATTATGATTATGATTGTGTGTTTTAGATTATGCACTAGCATAGTATTGATGGTAGATATATCAGTATGTTTCTCTTCCTCACATAATATTATAAAGAATTTAAAAAATATTCCACTAAATCAGTTATCAGTAATAAAAACAGCTAAAGCTTTGAGGTCCTAACAAGTATGAGGTGCAAATTTCAGATGTGTATGCCCATTGAATCCACCCCCCCAAAAAAAAACTATGTGAAAGTGAAATTATTATCTACATTTTACACATGTTAAAACTTAGAAAGTTAGCACATCACTAAAATCACCCAGCTGGTTGTGGATAAAACCAGAATTCAAACTTGGACATTCTGGCTCCTAAGCTTTGCTCTGAATAACTATTATATTGCATGTCAATTACTGGTGAGCTCTTCTACACACACACAAACACACACACACAGTATAACTGTATTGATATATACAGAGAGAGAGAGAGAGAGAGAGAGAGAAAGGGAGAGAGAGAGAGAAATGATCACCACAGTAAGTCTAGTTAATATCAATGACCACACAATTGCAAATTTGTTTTTCTTGTGATGAGAACTTTTAAGATATACTCTCTTAGCAACTTCTAAGATTTTTATGTTCTAACACTTGAACAGAAGTTATTTGGTTGTTACAACAACGCTGCATTACTTTCTTTTATAAGTGACTATGGGGCACCTGGTTGGCTCATTGGGTTAAGTGTGCAACTTCGGCTCAGGTCATGACCTCACAGTTCCTGATTCAGCTCTGCATTGGGCTCTGTGCTGACAGCTCGGATCCTGCTTGGAATTCTCTCTCTCTCTCTCTCTCTCTCTCTCAAAATAAATAAACATTAAAAAGTGACTATACTGAGGCTCAGAGAGAAGGTAATTTGTTCAAGGTGTTGAGTGGCCAACAAGTTATTTATGTTGCCTTCCTTCAATGCTTAGTATGTTTTTGTGATTAGTACTGAATAATTCCACAAACGCACACACACATATGCACACATTAAGCAACAGCTTTATTGAGTTATAATTTGTACCATAGAATTCTCCCACTTAAAATGAACAATTCAATGTTTTTACTGTATTCATAGATGTCCAACCCTCACTACAGCTAATTTTAGACATTGTTCCTTCTCCATTCACTCCCTACCTCCCTATGCCTAGGCAACCAATAATCTACTTTCTGTCTTTATAGATACACTTAGCCTAGACAATTCACATAATCATACAATGAGTGGTCTTTGGACTTCCGTTTATTTCCCCTGGCATAATGTCTTCAAGGTTCATCCATCCTGTACCATGGATCAGAACATCATTCCTTGTTACAGATAAATAATATTTCATTGTATAGATATTCCACTTTTGGCTTATGCATTCAATCAGTTAATGGACATTTGTGTTGTTTCTACCTTTAAGGAAATTAAATAATGCTGTTATAAATATTCAAATATTTATTTTTAGAAGTACTTTTATATAAAATTAAGTATAATTTTTATTTAAATTATGACATACAAAGTTGTTTTTTTTTTCCCTAACAGTTCTAAGCTTTCAACTAGATTTCTCCGTGATATTATGCAGGCAACCCAGTGAACATTTTCTTGGACAAACAGATTTACTTATTTTTGTTAAAAATTTTTAAGTTTATTTACTTATGAAAAAAATTTTAAATGTTTGTTTATTTCTGAGACAGAGAGAGACAGAGTGTGGGTGGGGGAGGGTCAGAGAGAGAGGGAGATATGGAATCTGAAGCAGGCTCCAGGCTCTGAGCACAAAGCAGGGCTTGAACTCACCAACTGCAGAGATAATGACCTGAGCTGAAGTAGCGTGCTTAACTGACTGAGCCACCCAGGCGCCCCAAGTTTATTTGTTTCGAGAGGGAGAGCAAGCAAGCAGGGGAGAGGCAGAGAGAGTGAGAAGAGAATCCCAAGCTGGCTCCGCACGGTCAGTGCAGAGTCCAATGCTGGAACCCATGAACTGTGAGATCATGAGCTGAGCTCAAGCCAAGAGTCAAACTCTTAATGGACTGAGCCACCCAGGTGCCCCTTCCTGGGCACATAGATTTAAATGAAGGGATACAAATGTGAATAATATATCCTACTGTAATTATCATTCGTATTAATTAATTATAAAATGGCAATAATGCCAGGAATTGGTAGCAGTTTAGAACTTCCTCAAATTAGGGGTGCCTGGGTGGCTCGGTCGTTAAGCGTGGGGCAGTGATCTCATGGTTGGTTAGTTCAAACCCCGCATTGGGCTCTGTGCTGACAGCAGGAGCCCACTTGGGATTCTGCTTCCCTCTCTCTGCCCCTCCCATCCTCATGCTCTCTCTCTCTCTCAGAATAAATCAATAAACATTAAAAAAAAAAAAAAAAGAACTTCCTCAAATTGAACAACATGTGGAAGTCTCTGACAGAGCTTACTGGAAAGTATCGGTATTCAAGCCTTTCAACTATAAACTCAATGAGTACTGGCTATTGCCTTGGTGTAAAGTTACGGAAGAGGGATGGTGTAAGTTTTCAACAGAATTATTACAAGGATGCCCCGCATCTGGTAATAGAGGGTGTTTCTGTTGTGAAGATAGTGACATCAAGAATGTCAATGTGAACCAGCACTGTGTAATATAATATAAAGCCTTGCGAGGATATTGTATTGAAAACTGACAAAAATTTCAATTATGAAATAAAATGCTGAAAAATAAAAGCAAGCAATACTGTTCTGAGCTGGTTGACATACATGCTGGATATTCTCCAACTTAAATAAAGAACGGTGTATTTATTGCAATTAGCTCTAGGTGGAAGGATTATTTGATTTTTCAAGTCACAGTGAATGAATAAATTTCAATTTCTGCTAGATGATGCTATGTAGTCAACGTCTAAAACACGTTTAACGGCAGTCTTTACTGAGAACTTGGATGATTAACTCATTAAAAAACTCGTGTTCCTCATCATCGTGTTGAACTTTAACTTGTAACAGAACACGTCTACGTATTAATAGGCAGTGTGTTAGATAATCATGAAATCGAGAAGTCTAATTTATCCATCCATTTATTACCCCAACACCGTCAGTTGTAATCCCACGAACAACCGCTAGGGTGAGACGAAAGAGGCCTCGCTTTCATCTTTACATGGAATCTTGGATGTCGCACGGCACCCTGACGTGCGCCGAAGACGTAGGTGTAGACGATGAACAAAAGAGAAGCCCCATCGTCGATGTGGCTTCTCCGGGCACACCCGCCCCGGGGCGCGCCGCAACGCCGCGCACCTTCGCTCGGCTCCCCGCAGCCAGGCCGGCCCCGGTTGGGCGAAGCGATGGAGCAGGCGGTGGAGTGGAGACCCCATCGACCGTTGAGGACCAGGCGATGGTGGAAGGCAGTGGGGAGGCCGGGTAGAGGCTGGGGGAGGGCAACCGAAAGAGGCCGCGGAGGAGGACGACGGCAGCGGCGAGGGACGCACCGAGGGGAGGCTCCGGCCCTTCCAACAGGCGGGAGCCCAGCTCCAGGGGAGCCCGCAGCTTCCTCCATCTTGGTTGATGGAGGCGGGGAGCGGCGTCTGGGTCCCTCCACCGTGGCGCCCGTCCCCCAGGGCCCCTCAGACGCAGACGCCGGCATCAGGGGCCGTCCCCCCGGCCGAATGGCGGAGCCCAGTTGGGGCTTCGCGGGAACAAGTTTCCCAGCCCCACGGGGTCTGGTTTTGAACTGGTCCCAAGTTCCCACAGCAGTCCCGACAAAATGGAGGACGTCGTCTCCTCCTGCAGCCATGACGGGAGGTGGGGGGACTATTCCCCACGGGGGTGAGGCGAGGGTGGAAGCGCTCCCACTCCCCGCGGCACGTTCGGGAACCCACTTCACCCGCTGCCCCGACCTCCCACTTTCAATCGCTCCAGCCCGTGCCCGGGCTCGCCCCTCTCGGGGGGCTTCAGGAACTGGACAGGGAGGGCGTTGGGGACATCGAGGCCGCGTCTCTCCTCGGGCAGGGTCGTTGGGAGCGGCTGCAGCAGCCTGGGCGCCCAGGCCCGAGCCAGGGCAGGCGGCCACGGCCTCAGATTCGCGGGCTGTCCCGGGCCCTGGAGGGCACCGCGGGCGCCCAGGGCCGGAGCCCGTGGCCGGTGCAGCGGGCGGCGAAACTCGGGCTGCCTGACCCTGACGGACCCGGGGGTGGGGGCGGGGTGGGAGGCGGGGGTAAGGAGGGGAGGGGACGCGGCCGAGGGCCGAGAGCGGGCGTAGGGGGGGAGTGGAACGGCGACGCCGGGGGGGTGTGGCCTGCGCCTGACGGACAGCCTTTCGGACCACCCCCCCGAGGGGGGTCCTGAAGGAAGGCAGATGTAGCCAATGGACGTGCCCGAGGCGCCGCGGCCCGCCTTTCCGGCCAGCCAATGAGGGCGAGGAGGGCGGGGCCTCTCCGGGCTCGGCCGCACCGCCGCCGCCTCCGTCTCCTCCGCCTCCTCCTCCTCACCAGCGCTAAACCCGGGACTGGACCGAGCGGAGTTGTGCGTGTTGCCGAAGGGGGGTGGGCCGGGGGAGGGGAGGTTCGTTCCGCGGAGCCGCAGCCAGAACCGGGTGAGGCTTATCCCCGCTGTCTTTCCAGCCCAGGTCCGCCGATAGTGGGGGTGGCTGGGAGCAGCGCAGCCTCGGGAGGAGGAGGCGGAGGCGGAGGCGACTGGGGAGGCGGAGATGGGTGAGGGCAGCCTCCGGAGCCTCCCACCGACCCGGGATTAATACCCCGCGGCGCGGCCGCCGTCGCCGCTGCCGCGTCGGGGCCTCGGGGTCTCCTCCGGGCTCCGCTCATGTCACAGGCGTCTTCGCGTGCGGCCCGAAGGGCTGCGAGAGTGAGGGCGAGGCCGGGAGGGCTGGGTGAGGCGGACGCCAGAGGCGGGGGTCGCTCGGGGGGCGGGGGTTGCCCGGGCCGGGGCGGTGGGAGGTCGCGGGGTATTTTTCCCTTTCTTTCTTGCGGGGGGGGGGGGGGCGCGGAGGAGGTAGAAAGGTGGGGGGAGGGGCGCCTCAGTTCGTTCTCCCGCTCTCGGGGCTGCGCTCCCACTGTCTCCGCGGTAGCCCGAGGTCCCCAAGTTTTTCGGGGCGAGGGTGCTGCCTCTTCCCCCACCGGGTCCCCTCCGTCGCTCTTCTCTTCCCTGGGCTGCGCTGCGCGGCTCTTGCTCTTCACGTATTGTTTGGCTGGGTCTCTAATGGCGGACGGGGAGGCAGCGCTGCCGGTCGCCGACTGCAGGGGGGGGGGGCCAAGTCTCGGGCCCAGGGCAACTGCTTGGGGCAAATATGCGAGATAGCAGCCCAGCGGTGACGTGAGCCGCCCCTTACCTCCGAATTGGTGCCCCGAGTGACGGGGATGACGGCGGGTGGGCAAATTTAGGAGGGAGTACAATTCCCCTGCTGGCGTCGAGGCAACGTTTTCCCTCCCCCCCCCTCCCTTCCCTGTAGCAGGCTTGGTGCCCTCCAGCCTCCTCCCTCCGGATTTTGCCTTTCACGTGGGCTTTGGTCCCAGATATATGTTTTGCGCCGTTTCGCTCCACTTTACGTAGGAGGGGATTGTTGGTCGCGGGCTGTGGAGTAATAATAGAGGGGCCAAACCTCCTTGACCTCCTACTCCCTTCTCGGCCTCCTCTTGGTGGAATGGGCTTTGGTTCTCCCGCCTGGTTAGATGTTCCTGATCCATTTGCCATTTTTCCTTTTACCCCAGGACCAGGAATCGCCTTCAACCCCAGCTGGTGCATCTTTGGCAGAAAGTGAGGAAAGCACCCCCATTGTGAGTCCTTCGCCTCTAATTTGTTGCTCTTAGAGGACGTGGTTGGGTTGTAGGGGTTTAGCCAAGGGACTTGTCTCTCCCCGTTGTTTTGAGGGGGAGGAGCCTTTCCTTGGGTGGCAGCTGCCCCCGGGGTGAAGCCTGGGTAATGGCTGGTGAGGCAGCTGGGAGTGGGCGCTGCTGTTTCCACCGCTGCAGACATCTCTCCTGCTGCTGCAATACCAACCTCAGCAACCAGACGACGGGCTCCTGCAGCTGCTCACGTTACCCGGGAGGAGGGGTGGTGCAAAGGAGGGCATATTTCTGGTGCCCTCTAGAGTTCCAAAGTGGGAATTGAAGGTACTCGTTGGAAATGCTGTGCATGCAACCATCTTTAACACTTTTTCTCCCTTTACAATGGATGATTGTAGGGATTGGAAAAAATAGGCTCCCTGAACTTTTTGTGTCTAATTTGAAAGACGAATTTCGACTCTTAGGGCTCATGAGTTGATGGACGGCGCGAAGTCCACTCTTCTAGTGTTCTAGCGCATCCAGGTGGTGGACCAACTAGTATGCTGATGACACTGGTCCACTGCTCCAGTTAAATCTCCCCCCGCCCCGTCTTCGGTGTTGATTGGTCTTCACTGGAGCCATTCTTGGATGTGTCACCGGAGTTATTGTTTAATGCTTGTAATCTGTTGGTTTTAAGGAAACGGTCTTGTAATATGCTAGGTAGCAGAATAAACATGACTTGTCAGTTGAAATTAGTTACAAAATATCAATGAAGCCAGCACTCTGGACACATTGTCTTTGCTGAGCTCTGGTCACATTGTATCTCATGGACAGTTGATATTGTAACTTGTAGATTTCTGTCAGGGGTGACATAAATACAGTAGCTTATGCTTAGATATTAAGTCCCTAATGGTTCAAAAGATAGCTAATTGAAGATGAACATTTGCCGAATACTGATTGCGAATGATAACGTGAGGATGTTAATGTATGTTTTAATACACAACATTCTAGACACACTGCAGGGCCCTTTCATGTATTACTTCCTTTAGTCTTAGCAGTTATCCTGCGGAGTAATGAAAATAGCACATATTGACCCCTTAGTATATGGCAGTATAATTCTGAGTTTTAAAAAAATGTTTGTTATGATAACTTAAATTTGTGAGTGAGGATAGTATGCTGAACCTTTGTGTGCCTGTTATTTATATTCTATAATTATCAACACATATCCAAACTGATTTCTAATATGCATTTAATAATTTAATCCTCACAAAATGAGGTCCTCTCTGATAGTGTGACACTGTGAGAGATCAGTGATATAAGTAGTTTATATTCCTAATTTGTAGAGGAGGAAACAGAGGATACCCAGGTAGAAGTAGTATTAGTATAAAACAGGCAGTTTGATTACAGTGCCCAAGTTTAGCTCCTATGCTGTCCTGTTTCAAAGTACTTAATATTCTTGTTTTACACATTTAGAAATTGAAACACTGGAAGAGCCAAGGTTAGAATTTTCTCAGCTTCTGTTCTTTTCCTAGAGAAGAGTGTGTAAACAAGTAGCAAATGTTTGCATCTTACTGAGTATCTTTTTAAAAAGTTCTAGAACTGCAGTTGTCGGTTAGATTATTTTACTGTCTTATTTAAAAACTATTTGAATCAGAAGTAATGTGTTCCCTTTTTTCAGTATGTCTGTATACATTTTAGGGTCTATAATTGTTTCCTAAATACTGCAACTTGAATGAGTATAACTTGTCTCACGAGTGTAAAGCTCTTTTCAGGTATTAGATCATTCAGATAAAATGGATCAAGGATCAGATCTTTCACATAAAAGGGCAAAGCTTATATTATTAACACATAGTTTCATGAAAGATTTAACTTTGTCATATTTTTTTCCTTTGTTCTCAGCTGTGATGTGGGGAAGGTTGGTAATTGGTTTATATTTAATAGACATTTGGGGAGGAGGACGTAGAAAATGTATAATCTGGATTATCTGTAATGTCAACACATATATACTAATGAAGGCCGTGGTTCGTTCTGATAATACCAAAATGTTGTCCTTGTTCTGCTTAATGATTTAGCTCAGAATTTAAAATTCCTTTGCTTAAAAGACACCAACTAATGGTGCTTTAATGTGCCAGGTAGTAAGATGAAGATAACATGATTTTTAATTGACCTTGGCTAAATAAGTTCTTTATTATACTTACTGTCAGACACTTAATGTGAGTTAGGTGCTTTTATGTGTACTTGTGAAGTGTTTTGGCAGTTAAAAATATGTTGCATATTTATGGCATCTTTCTTCAGAGCATCCTTAACAGTATGTATTCCCATCTCCTGCCTGCCCCTTTAAACACTTGGAAGAAAGATACAGGGTGGTTTCTACTTTTCCCTGTTATATATATAATCTCATGGGCTGGACCTTTGTATCTCATGTGGTGGGACAACCCCGTTTCACTCAGATATCACACAGGTGCTGACATGAATGTTTCAAACTTGCGTGATACGGAGCTTAATGTACCTACCGTCTTTGTATAACAGTGTTATTAAAGATTCTTCTATTTTGCCCTCGTTTGAGGTACATAAGTGCATACTCTTAATACATTTGAGACAAAGTCTTAAAATCAGATGGTATGGTATATTACTGTGATGGAAAGAATATATATGAAATCCTGGAACACTCTCTTCGTTGTCAAAAGGTGTATAATCGGAAATTTTATAGTTTTTGTTTTCTAGGCGTTAATATCTCTGTCTATCCCCTTAGCAGTGTTACTAATGTACATATTATTATATTGAATAATATTTATTTTAAGAAGATTGGCATATTCAGTTTGCCTGTATTTTTTAGGTGAGCACAGTGGATTCTCAAATAGTATTTTGTGAAGGACATTTTAAATTAGGAAACAAGCATAGAGATTACTTTGTCTCTGCATTTCCCATTTTTTAATTTCAGTTTGTTAATTTTCTCCTGTTCCTGTGAGATCATAGAATTGGGATTAAAAGAAAAATTTTTTTTAATGTTTATTTGTTTTTGAGAGAGAGACAGAGTGCCAGTGGGGCAGGGACACAGAATTTGAAGGAGACTCCAGGCTCTGAGTTGTCAGTGCAGAACCTGACAACCGGCTGGAACTCAAAAACCGCGAGATCATGACCCGAGCCGAAGTTGGATGCTCAACTGACTGAGCCACCCAGGCGCTCCTGGAATTGGGATTTTAGACTTGAACAGGAGTTTTGAACTATTCAAATCTAAAAGTTCTCATGCGCAACTAATCTGTAAGACCTATAAAGTCTGTGAGAAAAATTGTTGTTGGATAAATTCATGAGTTTGAACTATGGAATTCTGGGTAATAACTGTAGCTTATTTTTTATTTTGGTTTGGCAAGAAAATTGTTTTACATAGTTGCAGTTGCACATTTTTTAAATCTGCAACCTGTTTTTAAACAATTTAGTTTGTAATCTTAGGTTTCTGTTATTAAAATAGAAATGGGAAGGGAATTATGCGGGCCAGCACCATTCACATACTTAGTAATAAGATAAGTTGGTCATCTTAAAATGTCTTAAAATTTGGATCGCAACACATTTTGAGCTTATCTATTTTATTGCCTATTTTAAAATCTATTAATTTTTTGCCTCAAGTTTCATTCAACACTAGTAGCACTCTAGAACTGCAGAAAAAAAATTGTAAACCAATGGAGAAATCTATTGTAGAGTTAAAAATTGATGTGTAGAGAGGTTTGCAAAATCACTTGGTCACATGATTAGTTTGGGATTTGTTCTTAGTTCTATTTTATTTTTAACTTCATAGCAGTACATTGAAAGAAGTAATACAATTGAATAAAAATTCATGGTCTTTAATTTGAAAGAAGGATATGACCATTGGGGTTTTATTGTTACTGATTTGATTAGTGTCCTATAAGTATTGATATTTACTGTTACAAGATATGATTTAAGAGTAAACTTCGGATATTAGGATAAGTAGGTAATGAATATTTCATAGCTCTGATTTAAGAAAAAACTTCTGAATATGTGTTTTATTATCCTGTTATCTAGTTTTTGTTTATCCTTCTTGAAGAGTTACATTACTGTTAAAGAATTTTAACCACTCTTATTTTTATTTATTTCTTTAATGTTTTTATTTATTTATTTATTAAAATTTTTTTAACATTTATTTATTTTTGAGACAGAGAGAGACAGAGCATGAACGGGGGAGGGGCAGAGAGAGGGAGACACAGAATTGGAAACAGGCTCCAGGCTCTGAGCTGTCAGCACAGAGTCTGATGCGGGGCTTGAACTTGTGAACCAGCAAGATCATGACCTGGGCCAAAGTTGGGCGGTCAACCCAGGGTGCCACTAACCACTCTTTTAGTGTCAATAGACTGTCAAGGGTCAGGTTTCTCTTCTCCAGAGCATTCTAGATTTTTTTTCCTCTGGTGTTCTTAGTGAATTCAAAGATCAAATTTGTTACGTGATTTTAAAATTTAAAGGTTAAGGGATGCCTAGGTGGCTCAGTTGGTTAAGTGTCTGACTTTACCTCAGGTCATGATCTCGCAGTTTGTGAGTTTGAACCCCGCGTCGGGCTGTGTGCTCACAGCTCAGAGTCTGGAGCCTGCCTGGAATTCTGTGTCTCCCTCTCTCTTTGCCCCTTCCCCACTCACGCCCTGTCTGTCTCTCTCTCCTTCAAAAATAAACATTAAAAATTTTTTTAATTAAAATGTTAAAATATATACCTAAACTAATAAAATGTTATATGTCAATTTGATCTTAAGTTTTAAAAGGTTTTACAACATTTTATTCTTAAATTATTAAATATTTTAGTATGATTCTGATATTTAAAATTAATATTAAATTGTAATTTAAGATAATTGTAATTTCCTAGGAGTAGAATTGTTGCAACCTCATTAGAATAATTGAGAATGATATTATAATTCTTAGAGTAAACTTCTTTTTAACTGTACATTTAGGTTGGATTAAAAAATACTTAAATGGCTATTTTAAGTAAGATTGTGGTGCTTACTTCAGATGGAAGAAAGTTGCCAAAATGTGACAGAATGAGACAAATTCTTCAGTTTTTTTTTACTTTGTGGCCGTGCCGTGTGTATATTACTTTTGCCGTAGTCACCTAGATAGAGCTGTTGTCTGGATTTAGTGTTACAAGAATTTGGAACTGATATTATGGTTCTGTAACCAAAAGACATTAAAGTTTGAGACTTATTTTTTGTAATACTATAACAATTTTATAATTTATTTCTTTTTTTTTTTTTTTCAACGTTTATTTTATTTTTGGGACAGAGAGAGACAGAGCATGAACGGGGGAGGGGCAGAGAGAGAGGGAGACACAGAATCGGAAACAGGCTCCAGGCTCTGAGCCATCAGCCCAGAGCCTGACACGGGGCTCGAACTCACGGACCGCAAGATCGTGACCTGGCTGAAGTCGGATGCTTAACCGACTGTGCCACCCAGGCGCCCCTATAATTTATTTCTAAGAAGCATGTCTTTTGACTAAGAAGAGGGATGTTTCTTGGATTATTGAGTTCACTGGACCAGACTGAATATAGTTTAGGGTAATCAGAAATCACTTATTAAAAAAATTGTGTATTATAACATTTACTATATATCAAGTAATTGTAAAAAATGTGTTCTGTTAAGAGTTGGCCAGCCCTCTCTTTGGCTCAGTGCTTGGAAGAGCATTTCATTTAGACTTCTAATGCTATATTCTAGGACTTTAATTTGGAATTTGTAAGCTTTTGGTTAGGCCAATGATGATCAGATTAGTTAATTGTGTTTCCAGTTCTATAGCGTTAAAGAAATGTCAGAGTAGAAGTAAAAATTCAGTGTATATAAAATTTTAAGGGGTACCTGGGTGGCTCAGTCAGTTAAGCATCTGATTCTTGGTTTTGGTTCAGGTCATGATCTCATGGTTTGTGGGATCCAACCCTGCGTCAGGCTGTGCACTGGCAGCACAGAGCCTGCTTGGGATTTCTCTCTCTTTCTCTCTATTTCTGCCCCTCCCTGGACTTGTTCTCTCCCTCTCTCTCTCTCTCTGTCTCTCAAAATAAACATTAAAAAATGAAATTTTTATTTTATCCTTTTGTTTTAGATCTCTTTGTATTATGTATCGTCATATTTTACCTATCTATCTATCTGTCTGTCTATTTATCTATCGAGAAGAGAGGCAGGGAGAGGGAGAATCCCTAGCAGGCTCCGCACTGTCACCTTGGAGCCTGGCGTGGGGCTTGAACTCATGAACCGAGCTGAAACCAAGAGTCGGACACTTAACTGACTGAGCCAGCAGGGGCCCCTTTATTGTTATATTTTAATTATTTCAGTTTATTTTAATTAATTCTGGCCCTCACATGGTATCTAAATTCTTACATGTTCATGGTTCTGTTTCTAAAGTAATGAAAATTTTGTTTTTGTTTCAATTTTATAAAATCATTACTATAAAGTTAATCTAGTTTTAACTTTACAACTTTAATTATTATGCATATTGTCTCACTTTGTGTTTTTAATTTTGTTTGAGTCTCTTAATAGTGTATAGTTCTGGTTCTTAAGTTTTAACTCTTGCCTAGGAAGTCCTGTCATTCCAGTTTTATGTTGCGTATCAAAGAGAAGCTTCTGTTTAAGTTAGTCTTTGTCTTTCATGACCCTGACTCCTGACTTCTATGATGCCTTATTTTCTTCATTTGTATATCACATTTTCCATCCTTATGTCCTTGCCCAGCTGTTTTCATCCTGTCTTTCTCCTGGATTTAAGTGTTCATTTCTCTTCTTCATTTCTAACTCCTTTTGCATTTAGAAAAAAAATACCACATAGTCTGTGTACTTTTTTTGCTGTACTTGTATGAGGCATATCCAAATTTTAGTAAACTTTTGAATTTGCTGAGATCGTGGAATGTGGGTGTGGTTCTAGTGGTATGTTGGGGCCTCACAGGGAAGGGGGACTAGTGGGACTTAATTTTAGAGTTTTTTCTGCCTAAAATTTTTATTTTTGTTACTTGATGTTGCTAGGGGATTTGCAGTGTGACATGAGTTTGAAGACGAGAGATTTGGGTTCAAATCTACCCTTATGAGGGAATTTTTGGGGTGATGAAAGTTTTCTTAAACTAGATTGTATTGATGACTGCATAAGTATATAAATTTACTAAAAATTTTCACTAAAATGAATAAATTTTTATCACATGCAAATTATGCCCTGATGAAACTGTTAAAACCAATTTTGCTCTACCATTTATTTACTAGTTTGTGATCTCTGGTAAGTTATTTAACCTATGAGCCTTGGTTTACCCATTTGATAAATGTGTATGATGATGCCTGCTTTTTTGTGATTGTTATGTGATAAGAATTAAAAATAATACAGAGTATATGACTGGCCAATAGATGTGTAGTTAACAGCAGCTAAGATCTATAATCTGTTTGAATGGACCAAATATCATGAGTTTCTTGCCAGCAGACTCACTGAATTGAATGCTCATCTGATAGAAGGAATTCTCTTCATCTTCACTGACTTCTCTGCCTGCTCCTTTGTTGGTCTATAAGAATGCTAAAGTGCTCTATCCTTCAGAATCTCTACAGAATCTTTTGCACATCTTCTGCTTCATTTTCCCATACTTTTCTTTTTTTTTTTTTTAATTTTTTTTCAACGTTTTTTATTTATTTTTGGGACAGACAGAGACAGAGCATGAACGGGGGAGGGGCAGAGAGAGAGGGAGACACAGAATCGGAAACAGGCTCCAGGCTCCGAGCCATCAGCCCAGAGCCTGACGCGGGGCTCGAACTCACGGACCGCGAGATCGTGACCTGGCTGAAGCCGGACGCTTAACCGACTGCGCCACCCAGGCACCCCTTTCCCATACTTTTCAAAAGAAATTTCACTGATTTCACTCACAACACTATACAGATACTTTTTTTGAGATCACTGGTGATTTAATAGTCAAATCCTTAAGTGCTTCATTTTTGTCTTAATTCTGTAGCATTTGGAATTAAATACTCCTTGAAACTCTTGATTTCTGGGTCTGTGAAGTAACATGGTTTTATATTTCTGACCGTCTCCTTCACCTACCCTCGTTAGACTCTCAAATGTTGAGACCTTTAAGTGTTCTTTTATTCTAAGGCACTCCACTCTCTCTAGTTTTGTTTTGTGTGTTGACCATAGTCCGTTTTGTTAGATAATAGGGATTTATATATACAAAGCAACTTTCATTCTATTCCTTATTCCAGTCTACAACCAGATTAATTTTTTCTAAAACCCGGTCTGATCACATCTCTTAGTTTGTAAAAACTTCAGTGATTCTTGTTGGCATGTGAAACAAAATAGGAACTAAGCTTTAAAACCCTTAAAAAAAAAAGCAATTAGGAAATGTCATATGTGATTTTTAGGTAGGTTCTCTGTGTTCATTTTGAGGAGACAATCATGTAAATGAATGAATATAAACGATGCATAATAGAAAATATACAGACATGAATAGTTACATGCATGTCAGAAAGGACAGTTCTTTCCTTATTTATTTTTATTTTATTTTAGAGACGGAGAGAGCATGAGCAGGAAGAGGGGCAGAGGGAGGGAGAGAGAATACCAAGAAGGCTCCATGCTCAGAGGGGAGCCTGACTCTAGGCTCGATCCTATGAATCTGGGATCATGACCTGAGCCAAAATCAAGAGTTGGTCGCTCAACTGGCTGAGCTACCCAGGCGCCCCAGAAAGGAGTTTTTAATACTTTGGTTATAAAAATAAAACATGCCCTAGTGGTGCCCGGGTGGCTCAGTTGGCTAAGTGTCCAACTTCGGCTCAAGTCATGATCTCATGGCACATGAGTTCAAGCCCCACGTCGGTCCCTGTGCTGAGAGCTCAGAGCCTGGAGCCTGCTTCGGATTCTGTCTCCGTCTCTTTCTGCTCCTCCCCTCCTCATGCTGTCTCTCTGTCTCAAAAATAAATAAACCTTAAAAATAAATAAAAACAAATAAAATGTGCCCTTAAGTACTAAAATCTTCAAGTACTAAAAAAAATGTGGTGGAGAAAATGGAAGTTCCTCCTAATCCCATTTTATATGAGATGTTTCTGTTTTTAAATGTATTCCTATAATTGTTTTCCCTGTTCAGCATACTAATATTTCGCACGTATACTATTATCAGTAATTGACATTTTCTACACAAGTCTGACATTCTTGTAATTCCTTCCCTATCCTTAGGTTGCAAAAGTCTTCAGTTGATTAATGTTTGAATTCTAGTGGTCGGTATACTAGAATAGTTCATGAGTCTCAGTTCTTTGTGATTAAGGGATGGTGTATAATGAAAGGTATGTGGACTTAGGCACAAACCCTGGTTTTGTACCTAACAGTTACAGTATACCATAGGAAAGCTACCTGATTACACAAAATAGCTTACTCATCTGCCAAATGGGGTAATAATAATATATTTAAGATATCTATTATGAGGTATATTTTAAGGTAGTTGTAATGAGTATGGTACCAAGTATGTCTTTTAAAATTGGTAGTTGTTATATTAGGTGTGTGATAAAATTCAGAGACAAAAAATTAGAACTCGAGTCATGAAGGGGCTGAAGAAAAGGGATAAACTGAAATAAGACTGCCTCTGCTTCAGAGATTCACCTATTTATTAGACAGTTTAAAAAACAAAAAACTGGCCGTTGGGTGGTCAGTCAGTTGAGCGTCTCACTTTGGCTCAGGTCATGGTCTCATGGTTCGTGAGTTCAGTCCCCACATTGGGCTCACTGGTGTCAGCCTGTCAGTGCAGAGCCTGCTTCGCATCCTCTGTTCCTGTCTGCCCCTTCCCTGCTTGCGCTCGCCCAAAAATAAATATTTTTTAAAAATTAAAAAAAAAAACCCAACTACATTGAATTGTAAACGATAGGTAGGATTGTATATTTACTTTCCATAATTTGTCTACCAAGGAGAAGAAAACACAGATTTTCTTTGGTATACTCCATGTTCTTTTTGTATTCCTTTCATTTTAAGAGCAATCAGTGAATCTCTGAGGAACATATCTCTAGGAAAGAATTCTAGTAATAAATTGAGTCTTAAAAAACACGGAATAGGTTTTTATTTAGTAGTAATCTGTATGTGAAAAGTAGACTCAGTACCTGAAGCTTTTTTGAATCTGTGGTTTCATTTGCTTATTGATGCAGTTATTATTGTGTCTTTAGGTTAGATGAGTCAGTCTTTTTTTTTTTTTTTAAAGTAGGTTCCATGCCCAGCATGGAGCCCAATGTGGAGCCCAACGTGGGGCTTGAACTCACTACCCTGAGATCAAGAGCTGAGCTGATACTAAGAGTTGGACGCTCAACCAACTGAACTACCCAGGCGCCCCCCCCCATTTATTTATTTATTTTTTTAGTAAGATGGGTCTTAATCATGGGACTTTTGAATTCATGTAAAGAAGATACATTCTTTTTAAAGCCATTTACTCAATCGTGTTAAAAAACATTGGGAAACAAAGTGATTACACTAGATCATAGATTAGGAATACCAAGTGTTTTGAGAATAAATGAATGTTTGTTTCCAAATTAACATATGTAGTTGAAGTTTACTTGTGCTGTTGTAGATTTTAAATTATGTTTGGAGAAGGAAGTGTGGGCTTATTTAGCTTCTTTGGTTAAGGGTTAAAGAAGCTAGGGTAGGATAACCTTTTATTAGGGTCTAAGATTAACCATGTTACCAATTATGTACGTTGAATATGGAAGTAGTAAAAAGTCATAACCAAAGATATGGGGCAGATTTCAGTTTTTCATCTTTTGAGGACTTTATTTTAATTTCCTATTATATTATTTCCCATTATAGATGGGTAAACTGAAGCTCAAGGGTGAAATGATTGTGCTTTGGACAACAGGAAGGGAGGGGGAGATAGAGTTAGAATTCACTTGTGGGGAGGTAATAGTGGGATAGCAGAAAAACAAAACAAAGAACAACCCAGAAAAGTTATTTGTTACCTCCCTTTATTAGAGAAAAATAGTAAATTTTGGCCAGACATTACGTTAAGTACGGAGGATGCAATAATAGACAATAAGGACATAGGTCTTTGCCCTCATGGAACATACAGTATAATGGGGGATACAGATGACAAAGTAAACTAAATTACAGGGGCCCTTGGGTGGCTCAGTCGGTTGAGCGTCCGATTCTTCATTTTGGCTCAGGTCATGATCTCATGGTTTGTGAGTTCGAGCGTTGGTTCCAGGCTGTGTGCTGACAGTGCAGAGCCTGCTTGGAATTCTCTCTCTCTCTCTCTCTCTCTCTCTCTCTCTCTCTCTCCCCCCCCTCCCCCACTCGTGTCTCTCTCTAAATAAACTTTAAATTTTTTTTTTTTTTCAACGTTTATTTATTTTTGGGACAGAGAGAGACAGAGCATGAACGGGGGAGGGGCAGAGAGAGAGGGAGACACAGAATCGGAAACAGGCTCCAGGCTCTGAGCCATCAGCCCAGAGCCTGACGCGGGGCTCGAACTCACGGACCGCGAGATCATGACCTGGCTGAAGTTGGACGCTTAACCGACTGCGCCACCCAGGCGCCCCTCTAAATAAACTTTAAAAATCGAAAAAAAGCCCATAAAATTACAAATTGGATAACTATAGCCGAGGAAATGTGTGTGATAATAAGGGAGAACTTACTTAGACCAGGGATGATGGGTTAATTAAATGTTTGACAGAGAAAGATCTTGGGAGAGTGACATTTACCTTTTTTTTTTAAGTTTTTATATAAATTCCAGTTAGTTAACATACAGTGTAATATTAGTTTCAGGTGTATAATACAGTGATTCAATACATCATACAACTTCCATACATCACCCAGTGCTCATCACAACAGGTGCCCTCCTTCATACACCATCACCTGTTTCACCCCTCCCCTCCCACATCCACCTCCCTTCTGGTAACCATCAGTTTGTTCTCTGGAGTTAAGAGTCTGTTTCTTGGTTTGTCTCTTTTTTCCTTTTGTTCATTTTTGTTTTTTAAATTCCACATATGAGTGAAATCATACGGTGTTTGTCTTTCTCTGACTGACTTATTTTCCTCAGCTTAATACTCTAGATTTCATTCTTTTTTATGGCTGAGCAGTACCCTCCTGTGTGTGTGTGTGTACCACAACTTCTTTACCCATTTGTCGTGGACACTTGGGCTGTTTCCATAATTTGGCTGTTGTAGATAATGCTGCTGTAAACATTGGGGTGCATGTATGCTTTTGAATTAGTATTTTTGTAATTTTTGGATAAATACCTAGTAGTGTGATTGCTGGATGAAAGTTTTAACTTTTTGAGGAACCTCCATACTGATTTTCAGAGTGGCTGCACCAGTTTGCATTCCCCCCAGCAGTGCAAGAGTCTTCCCCTTTCTCCACATCCTTGCCAACACCTGCTGTTCCTTGTGTTGTTGATTTGAGCCATTCTGACAGGTGTGAGGTGACATCTCATTGTAGTTTTGTTTTGCATTTCCCTGGTAAGTGACGTTGAGCATCTTTTTACATGTCTGTTGCCATCTGTGTGTCTTCTTTGGAGAAATGTCCTCTCATGTCTTCTGCCCATTTTTTAATTGGGTTATTAATTTTTTTGGGTGTTGAGTTTTATAAGGTATTAAACACTTTTAAATGTTTTTATTTATTTTTAAGAGAGAGACAGAGCGCGAGCAGGGGAGGGGCAGAGAGACAGGGAGACACAGAATCTGAAGGAGGCTCCAGGCTCCGTGCTGTTAGCACAGAGCCCCACACGGGGCTTGAACCCACAAATTGTGAGATCATGACCTGAGCCGAAGTTGGACGCCCAACTGAGCCACCCAGGTGCCCCTAGTTTTATAAGTTATTTATATATTTTGGATACTGACCCTTTCAGATAGGTCGTTTGCACGTACCTTCTCCCATTCCATAGGTTACCTTTTAGTTTTGTTGTTTCCTTTGCTATTGAGAAGCTTTTTATTTTGATGTAGCCCCAGTAGTTTGTTTTATTTATTTATTTTTTAAGTAAGATCAAGGCCCAGTGTGGGGCTTGAGTTCATGACCCCGAGATCAAGAATTGTTTTACCAGCTGATCCAACTAGCCCCTCAGTAGTTTTTTGATTTTGTTTCCCTTGCCTCAGGAGATGAGGGAGTGACATTTAAACAGTGCCTGGAAAGATGTTCAGGAAAGATTGTTTCAGACAGAGGAAGATTGTGTGCATAGGGTCCCTTGAGCCAAGGAGGATTTTGGGCTCTTCATGAACTAAAAGAAAGCTTAGTTTAGCAGAACCTTAGTGATCGAAGTGGGGAAGAGCAGTCCTGAAATTGAGCCTAGCAGGTAGGCAGGGATCAATCAGGCAGGAATCCGGGCACCTGGGTGGCTCAGTCGGTTAAGCCTCCGACCTTGGCTCAGGTCATGATCTCAGGGTTCGAGGGTTTGAGCCCTGCGTCTGGCTCTGTGCTGAGAGCTCAGAGCCTGGAGACTGCTTCGGATTCTGTCTCCCTCTCTGCTCCTCCTGGCTCACACTCTGTCTCTGTCTCTGTCTCTCTCTCTCTCTCTGTCTCTCTCTCTCAAAAATAAACATTTTTTAAAAAGTTAAAAAAAAGTTAAGAATGTTACAGGTCAGGGGGAAAATCTTAGGTTGTCTCCTTAGTACACTGGAAAGTCACGTAAGAAGTAATTGGCATTGTCTGATTTAATTTTTAAAAGGATCTTTGGGTACTCTGGGGAATATGGTAGGTAATGTCAGTAATCCAGCATCAAAATGATGGCGAATTTTTAGGGTTAGACGGATATCAGAAGAGATGGATTAAAGTGGACAGTTTCTTGAAATGAAAAAAACCAAAAACTAGAATTTAAATAAAAATTTGAAAAGAAAAAAATGGACATTTTCAATATTTATTTTGGAAGTAGGATTGGATTTGGGGATGACATGACTGGAAGTGAAGAAAAAAGAAATTGAGAATGACCTCCAGATTTCTGGTATGAACAGCTAGACATAGCTGGCAACGACTGGAGGAGTTGCGGCTACAAGAGTGAGAAAGCGAGTTAAAAGAACTAGATGTAGGAAGCAGACAGTTTTGGGCTTTGAAACCACTTGATTGAGATAAATTAAGGAGACTAGGGTATTGGTAATATTTAAAATCAAGGGAATGGATGAAATCCCCACAGAAAGTTAAAATTACTTGAAAGTACTTTGCAGTTAAATTGTGGTCCTATGGGAAAGAAATGATTCCATATGCCTAGAAATTCTGTGCCCTAGAGATAACCTGAATGAGTTAATTGATTCAGTTATTAGATCAAAGAGATATTTGTTTAGATTCTATCATAACTCTTGAGTGGATTTTAGTATATTAATGATTTTCTATCAGTTTCTAAAACCACAGTAGCATCATTTTGAGTAACTGATGAAGAACTGTTAAATAGAAACTTTTGTGGCTATATTGTAAGCATCATGAGGGTATTAATCTATCTGTTAAATCATCAGTCAGTGGTCTCTTGGCCTCTTTCTTCACTTCTTCAGAGATTAGTAGTAGTATTACCAGTTTAGTGTTTATTACTCCAGATACTTTTCAGTGCACGTACTAATATGTACCCATAAGAATTATAATTTCATGTGTGCATTTGTGTGTGTGCGTGCGTGCGCCTGTGTGTGCGTTTTAAACACGTGTACTGTATGTATCTTCCTGCTACTTGCTCTTCACTTACTGGTATGTTTTCTATATCTTTGAGTTAGTGCATAAGGATCTACTCGTAGCTGTTGTGTGATATTTCATTTGGTGGATTTAATAACATAGTTTAGACATTCTTCTGGTGGACATTTAGTTTATTTGCAATTTTTTATAACAGTGCTGCACAGAATATATGTGTAGTAGTTTCTCTGGGTTCATGTGTGGTTTTGCTGGGGGAAATTCTGATGATAGGTGTGAAAATAGGAATTGCTGAGTCAGAGTATATGTTTATGTATTTTATTTAAAAATTTTTTTTTTCAACGTTTATTTATTTGTGGGACAGAGAGACAGAGCATGAACGGGGGAGGGGCAGAGAGAGAGGGAGACACAGAATCGGAAACAGGCTCCAGGCTCTGAGCCATCAGCCCAGAGCCCGACGCGGGGCTCGAACTCACGGACCGCGAGATCGTGACCTGGCTGAAGTCAGACGTTCAACTGACTGCGCCACCCAGGCGCCCCTATGTTTATGTATTTTAATAGATAATTGCCAAATTGTCTTCCTCTGGACCACTGTATTGACCGCATTTCCACTAGTTTCTCCACATTCTTGTGAACACTGGATATTATCGAATAATTAAATTTTTGTCAGTTTAATTTGTGTTCTTTCTAAAGTATAGATGTCAATTCTTTGTTATATCTATTAAAAATATATGTAAATATAGAATGTATATTTTTTTATTTTCTACATTTCTACACCTTGTTTTTTGTTTTTTTGCTATGTAAACATTTTATAAGGTAATGGGAAAAAAATCCATGTTAGTATTGCAAGATAGAATAATTATAATGAGTATGCAAGGCTTTTATGAAGGAACTTATAAAATAATACTATAGGACATATAAGATAACCATAATGGAAAGGCATGCATACGT
Source organism: Puma concolor (assembly GCF_028749965.1). Lineage (NCBI taxonomy): Eukaryota > Metazoa > Chordata > Mammalia > Carnivora > Felidae > Puma > Puma concolor. The sequence continues at coordinate 241,392,129 of NC_141667.1, read as the reverse complement.
CTGAATGGGAAGGCTTCAATAATGTCAAAACGTTAATTTTTTTGTCTCTAAATTAATCTCTAAATTCATTGAAACCCTAATCAATTCCAAGTGTATATGGAAATGGTACCAAATTTAAAAGGTAGAAAGGATAAACAGTGAGAAGGAAGACTTTCCTCTTCTCCCAACCCATTGGCACAGTTCTCTTCCCTAGAAGCAAACCACTGTTATCATTTTCTTAGATATTTATCTAGAGATAATATATGCATATGTGTGTGCATATGCTTCTCTGTGTGTGTATGATGTTTGTGTTTATCCATTGTTCTGTACCTGGTTTGCACTATGAGAAGTTGTTCCATATTAGTATGTAAGGAGATTTTTAGAGCTGCCTTGTGTCCAGGACTGCAAAATACTGTATTGTCTTCATCATCATTCAATTTATCAGGCTTTTGAGAGAAATTTAGGGTGTTTCAATCTTTTTACTTTTCAACAAGTATCCTTTGATGTTTTGTTTTTAAAAAATGAGATAATGTGTCTGTAGGAAGGATGCTTAGAAGTGGAATTGCTTGGTTAAAAATATTTTTTTGAGGTGTCCTCCATAAAAGTTATACCAGTTTACACTGACTTATGGTATGAGGCTCTTCCTGTACTGTTAAGCCTTTATTTTTCTTAAGTTTTTATTTAAATGTTTATTTTGAGAAAGAAAGATTGCATGCACATGTGAGTGGGGGAATGGCAGAAAGAAGGGGGGAGAGAATAGACCCCAGGCTTATCCCATGACCATGAGATTACAACCTGAGCTGAAATCAAGAGTCGGACACTCAACTGACTGAGCCACCCAGGACCCCTCTTAAGTTTTTATTTAAATTCCAGTTAACATACAGTGTAATACTAGTTTCAGGTGTATAATGTAGTGATTCAACTCTCCTGTACGACACCTGGTGCTCACTATGACAAGTGCTCTCCTTAATCCCCATTACCTACTGAATCTCCCCCATCCACCTCCCTTCTGGTAACCATTAGTTGTCTATAGTTGAGAGTCTGTTTCTTGGTTTGTATCTCTCTCTCTTTTTTACCCTGTTTTGTTTCTTAAATTCTGCATATGAGTGAGATCATAGATATTTGTCTTTCTCTGACTGACTTATTTCCCTCAGCATAATACTCCCTAGCTCCATCCATGTCCTCGCAAATGCCAAGGTTTCATTCTTTTTTTTTTTTTTATGGCTGAGTAATACTCCATTGTGTGTGTGTATAAAGATACGTATATGTATGTGTATGTGTGTTCATATACATACATATATATATTTATATACATGTATATATATACATATACACACACAGACCACAACTTCTTTATCCATTTGTCAATCAGTAGACACTTGGGCTGGTTTCATCATTTGACTGTTGTAAATAATGTTGCTATATAAACATTGGGGTGCATGTATGGCTTTGAATTAGTATTTTTGTATTTTTTGGGTAAATACCTAGTAGTGCAATTGCTGACTCGTAGGGTAGTTTTTAACTTTTTGAGGAATGTTTTGATCTTTGTCAATGTAAGCGAAAAGTGGTTTCCCTTTATAATTTAAATTTGCATCTTATAAATATTTCATATATTTAAGAGCCACTGTATTTCTTTTTCTACTGAACTGTATTCTTTTTTTTTGCCCTTTATTCTCTTTGGTTGTTGGTTTTATCTTATTGACTGTAGGACCTTTTTGTCTTGATTTTTTTTTTTAGGATATGAGTTGCAAATAGTGCATCATTGTGGCATTCCCCCCTCCCCCCCCCAATAAATGTCTGGTAAAATAAAGGAATGTAAAATTTATCATTTTTTTCTTTTAAGTATACAGTTCAATGGCATTAAGTATACTTACACATGTTTTGCAAAGATCACCATTATCCTATCTAGAACTTTTTCATCATCCCAAACAAAAATTTTGTACTCTTTAAACAATAATACCCAGTACCCCTTTCCCCCACTTCCTGGTGACCTCTGTTCTATCTTTTTGTATTATTAGTAGGCACCTCCGATAAGTAGAACCATAAAATATTTGCCCTTTTTGTGTCTGAATTAGTTCATTTATCATAATTGTTTTCAAGGTTTTCTGTGTTATAGCATGTATCAGACTTTTTAGGGCTGAATAATATTCTGTTGTGTGTACATTTTGTTTGTCCATTCATTTGTTGACAGACTTTTGGGCAGTTTCCAGCTTTTGGCCATTGTGAATAATGCTGGTGTGAACATTGGTTCACAAGTAATCTATATGAGTCTCGGGTTTCATTTCTTTTAGGTATATACCAGGAAGTGGAATTGACTGATCATATGTTAATTCTGCATATAACTTTTTGGGGAACCCCGAACTGTTCTCCATGGTGGCTGTACCCCATTTTACCTGACTCTGGCCAGCGGTGCAGAAGTGTCCAAGTTTTTTTCAGAAGTGTTCTAATTTTTGTGCATTTTTGCCTTGTTATTATTTATAAAAAAAGAACTCCTTCCTAATTGCTGTGAAGTGGTTATCATTTTGTTTTTTTTCCCTTATTTTGTTTTAAATTGCATAAAACACATATAAAATTTACTGTCTTAACCATTTTTAAGTGTATAGTTCAGTAGTGTATAGCTCAGATATCCACATTATCACACAGCGGATCCCCTGAACTTTTTCATCTTGAAAAACTGACACTGTACTCATTAAACAATTCCCTATGTATCCCTCTCCTAAGCCCCTGATAACCACTCATACTTGATATTTGAATGAATTTGGTTTGTTTAGGTATTTCATGTAAGTGTGATCATACAGAATTTTGTCTTTTTTCACTTCATGTAATATCCTCACTATTCATCCATGTCATAGCATATAATCGGTTTTCCTTTCTTTTTATGGCTGAATAATATTCCATTGTATGTGTATATACACATTTTACTTAGCTATTCATCTGCCCATGGACATTTGGTTGCCACCTCCTGGCTATTTGTGAATAGTGGTGCCATGACTGTAAATGTGCAAAAATCTCTTGGGAGATCCTGCTTTCATTTCTTTTAGATATATTTCCAGAATTGGGATTGTGGTATCATATGGTTATTCAGTTTTTAATTTTTTGAGTAACCTTTGTACTGTTTTCTATAGCTACTGCTCCTGTTTTAACCATCAATGCACAAGGCATCACATTTCTTCAACCAGCCAACCAACCAACTGACCAGTTGCCCCTCACCAACAATTACTACTTTTTGTTTGTTGTAGCCATCCTTATGGAAGTGAGATGATATCTTCTGGTTTTGATTTGCATTTCTCTAATTAATAATGTTGAGCATCTTTTCACGTGCTTATTGGTCATTTGTATATCTTTTGTTTTTTTTTTTTTGGTATATCTTTAAGATACAGAAAGTACTTAAGTCTTAAGGCCCATTTTTAAATTTTTTGTTGTTGTCTTGTATGAATTGTTTATATATTCTAGATACAAATCTCTTTATCAGATGTATGAGTTGCAAATACTTTCTTTAGCATTTTTTGCACAGAAGTTCTAAATTGTTTTCAGCTTTACCAGTGAATTTTATACTTTTTTTTTTAAGTTTATTTATTTGTAGAGAGAGACAGCATGAGCAGAAGAGGGACAGAGAGAGCAAGAGAGAGAGAGAATAGATCCCAAGCAGGCTCCATGCCCATTGCAGAGCCTGACCTGGGGCTTGAACCCATAACTGAGATCATGACCTGAGCCAAAATCAAGAGTTGGATGCTTATTTGATTGAGCTACCCAGGCGCCCCTGAATTTTATACTTCCATAGGTTTTCCTGTTATTTTTATTTTTTTTTCAATGTTTACTTATTTTTGAGAGACAGAGACAGAGTGTGAGTAGGGAAGGGGCAGAGAGAGAGGGAGACACAGAATTCAAAGCTGAGCTGTCCGCACAGAGCCCGACACAGGGCTAAAACCCATGAACCGTGAGATCACGATCGGGCCGAAGTCAGACGCCCAACCGACTGAGCCATCCAGGTGCCCCTGTTTTCCTGTTATTATTAGTGCCCTTTTGTTTTAGATGAGAATTCTCTTTAACATGTCTTGTAAGGTCGGACTAGTCATGATGAACTCCAGCTTTTGTTAGTTTGGAAAATTCTTTATTGTCTTCAATCCTGATGGAAAACTTTACTAGGTAGAGTATTCTTGATTGTCAGTAGTTTTCTTTCAGCATAACATTTTTAATTTTGATGATGTCAAGTTTATCTAGTTTTTCTTTTATTGCCTGTGTTTTTGATGTTTTGTATCCAGGAAATCATTAACAAGTCCAAAGTCATGAAACCTTTCCTTTAAGAGTTCTATAGTTTTAGTTCTTTAAATGTAAGTCTTGGATCCATTTTGAGTTAATTTTTTATATATGGTGTAAGGGTTCTGTTGCACCTTTTTTTTTGAAATGACCTTTATCATTGATTGATCTTGGCATTCTTGTGAATTCACCTGACTATCTGGAGATTTCTTTCTCGGCCCTATTGTTTGTCATTGGCCTATATATTTGTGTTTATGTCAGTACCAAGCTGTTTTAATGTACTGTAGTAGCTTTGTAATAAGTTTTGCAATCAAAGTGTCAGACCCCTCTGGCTTTGTTCTTTTTTTTCAAGATTCTTGTCCCTTGAGATCCACATGGATTTTAGGATGACACTCTGCAAAAAAAATTTGGGTTTTGTTAGGGATTGCATTAAATCTGTAGATTGCTTTAGGTGTACTATCGTCCTCTTCATGTTAATCTTTTCATCCATGAACATGGTATATCTTTCCATTTATTTGTGTCTTTAATTTTCTTTTAGCAGTGTTTTGTAGTTTTCATAATACAAGTCTTTCAACCTCCTTGGTTAAATTTATTTCCATGTATTTTATTATTTTTGATGTTACTGTAAATGGAATTGTTTTCTTAATTTCCTTTATGGATTGTTCATTGTTAGTGTGTAGAAATGCAACTGATTTTTCATGTTGATTTTGTGTTCTGAAACTTTGCTTATCTTTTCAAAATATAAGATTATATCATCTGCAGAAATGATTTTACTTTTTGCTTTTCCTATTTGGATGCCTTTTATTTCTTGCTGAATTGCTCTGGCCAGAACTTCCTGTACTATGTTGAATTAAAATGGTGAGAGTAGGCATCTGTGCGTTCTAATCTTAGAGGAAAGACATTCCATCTTTTACCATTGAGTGTGATGTCAGCTGTGGTTTTTTCCATATGTGGCCTTTATTATGTTGCAGAAGTTTCCTTCTCTTTGTAGTGTATTATTTCTATCATGAAAGCATGTTGTATTTTGTCACAAAACTTCTTTGCCTCAATTGGGATGATGATGTGTTTCCCCCCCTTTTTATGTATTAATATGGTATATTAATTTTGATTTTCTTACGTTGAATTACCCTTGCATTCTGGGATAAATCCCACACGGTCCTGATACATAATCTTTTTTATGCTTCTGATTTTCTCCTGTTTTGTTGGGGATTTTTGCATCTATATTCATAAGGAATATTGGTTTATGGTTTTCTTGTAATGTCTTTGTCTGGATTTGATATCAGAGTAATGCTGGCCTTGTAGAATAAATTTGGAAGTGTTCTCCCCTTCAGTTTTTTGGGGAAGAATTTGAGGGGGAGCAATGTTAATTCTTTAAATGTTTGGTAGAATTTATCAATGAAGTCATCTGTTCCTGGGCATTTCTTTGTTTGGAGATATTTGATGACTGATTTAATCTTCTTGCTTGTAGATCTGTCTAGGTTTTACATTATCTTATCCAATCTAATCTCTACACCCAGTGTGGAGCTTGAACTCACAACCTGGAGATCAAAAGTCTACCAACTGAGCCAGCCAGCTGCCCCTAGATTTTGTATTTCTTCCTAGGGTAAGTTTTGGCAGTGTGTGTATCTAGGAATTTAGCCATTTTATCTTGGTTATCTGATTTTGTTGGCATATAATTGTTCATTGTGCTCTCTTACAATTGTTTCTATAAAATCAGTAGTGATGTCTTACTTTAATTTCTGATTTTGATAATTTGAGATTTTCTTTTGCTTCATAGTCTAGCTAAATATTTAATTTTTTCAAAGAATCACCTTTTAATTTTGTTGATGTCTCTTTTTTTTTTCTCTATCTGTGCACTAATCTTTATTGCATTCTTTCTGCTAGGCTTGGGTTTAGCTTGCAGATTCTGATTTCTTAAAGTATAAAAGTTATTGATTTCGGATATTTTTAAATGTAGGTGTTAATAGCTGTAAGTTTTCTGCTGAGCACTGCTGTCATTGCATTCCATATTTTGATATGTTTGTTATGTTTGTGTTTTGTCTTGTAAATTATAGGAAAAAAGTACTCATAAATTAACAGTACAGTAATACTGGCTTTCTGTTGATTTATGTAGGTAATTTCACTTACATTCTTTATTTCTTATGGCTTCAATTTATTCTGTAGTGTGTTTTTATTATTGCCTGAAGGGTAGCATTTCATGCAGGTAGTAACATTTCATGCAGGTAGTAAACTCCTGCTTTTGTTCTCCTGGAAATGTCTTAATTTCTCCTTAATATTGGAGGAATTTTTTGCTGGATTTAGAATTGTTAGTTGACGTTTTGTGTTGTTGTTGATCACTTTAAATATGTCATCTCACTAGCTTCTGGCGTCCATGGTTTCTGATGAGAACTGAACTGGTAATCTAAATTATATTGAGCATTCATTGCACGTGATGAGTTACTTCTTTCTTAAAATTATCTATCTTTGGTGTCTATAATTTGATTATTATGTGTCTTGTTGTGGATATCTTTCAGTTTATCTGACTTGGAGTTTGTTGAGCTTGTTGGATGTGTGTCATCCAGCATTTGGGGCTTTTTTTGCCATTATTTCCTCAAATATTTTCTCCTGTCCCTTTCGTTCTGTTTATGATACATATGTGGGTATGTTTGGTAATGTTTTGTAGATTCCTCAGGCTCCATTCATTTTTCTTCCCTTTTTCCCTTGCTCCTCAGACTGGATAGTTTCAGTTATTCTCTCTTCCAGTTTACTGATTCTTCTGCCTCTTAAGGTCTGCTATTGATCTTCTCTAATGAATTTTTCATTTGTTATTATATTTTTCATTTACAGAATTTTTACTTGGTTACTTTAAAAAAAATTTTTTTTTTTTAACGTTTATTTATTTTTGAGACAGAGAGAGACAGAGCATGAACAGGGGAGGGTCAGAGAGAGGGAGACACAGAATCTGAAACAGGCTCCAGGCTCTGAGCTGTCAGCACAGAGCCCGACGCGGGGCTCGAACTCAACGGACCGTGAGATCAAGACCTGAGCCAAAGTCGGACGCTCGACTGACTGAGCCCCCCAGGCGCCCCACTTGGTTACTTTTTATAATTTGTATCTGTTTGTATTTTCATTTTGATTATGCATTGTTTTCACATTTCCTTTTGTTCTCTGTCAATGCTTTCCTTTAGCTCATTGAGCATATTTAAGATAGTTGATTTAATGTCTTTGACTACTTTTTCCAATGTTTGGGATTTTTCAGGGATGGTTTCTGTCAGATTCTTTTATTACTGTGAATAGGACATACTTTTTCTGTTTCTTTGTATGTTTTACAACATTATGAGTATATTATGTGTAACTCAGGATGTCTGACTCTCCCAGTCTTCACAGATGGCTGAGTTTTTACTTGTTGAGGGATGGAGCCATTTGTTTTTGACTTTTTCTAAGTAACTTTTTAACAAAATGTATATTTCTTGTTGTCATTGAAGTTTCTGTTCTATTATTCCTATGGTGAACTAGTGACTGGACAAAAATTTCCTTAAGTATTGGGGTGAAAAAAAAATGAGATAAAGGGTCATGTCTCATTAGATAGATGCTTTTGGGAAAGCTGCTCCTGCCTATACAGATGAAACCAGGAGAAGATCTGCTCCAGACCACCCAAACACAGTCCCAAATTTTTAGAAGTTCCTCACTGCCAGTCCTCTGACAAGCCAGACTCTCCAGGAATGCAGGATGCTAACCCCATAGCCAAGTTGGGGTGAGGAATGGGGGATGGTTGCCGGTTCATGCATTTGCTCACTTGTGAATGATCAGCGTTATCTTCCTCAGGCACTACCCTGGTGATTAATGAGTGTGTTCATTGGGGTTTCAGGGATCTATAATTGGTTCCAGTCACTCTGTCCAGCTCAGTGGTTACTTGGGTGGAGGGACCCTTACCTAGAACTTCCCACTTTGACATTTTGTTGATACCTGTCTTGATTTATTTTTCATATTGTACTTAAGAGAACCTATCGCTTTGTTCCTCTGAAAATTTTGTGGTGATCGGGATACTTTTTACCTTATGACACTTGAATCTTAACTACAAGTTTAACTTTACTTGTAATTTAGTCATTTCAAAACTTTATTAGGTGTTAAAAGAATTTTACCTTTTTGAGGCATTCAGTCATGATGAATCCATGCTGTTCTGTTTTTCCTTTTCTAACATTTTTTATTGTAAATTTATGTTGTCTTCATTTTATTTTACTTACTTATTTTTGAGGGAGAGAGAGCACAAGTGGGCCACCTTGAGGTGCAGAGAGAAAGGGAGACACAGAATCTGAGGCAGGCTCTAGGCTCTGAGCTGTCAGCACAGAGCCCGATGTGGGGCTCGAACTCACAAACCGTGAGACCATGACCTGAGCTGAGCCGAAGTTGGACGCCCAACTGACTGAGCCACCCAGGCACCCCTCTTTATTTTATTTTATATATTTTTAAATATAATTTATTGTCAAGGTAGCTAACATACAGAAGTAAAACCATTTGCTCATTGTAAAATAGCTAATTAGAATTGACTCGGTGCAGGAAAGGGCCTAATGATATAGGCTTTATATAGATAATGTAGAAGTGGTCAACTTTTTTTTTTTTTTCAACGTTTATTTATTTTTGGGACAGAGAGAGACAGAGCATGAACGGGGGAGGGGCAGAGAGAGAGGGAGACACAGAATCGGAAACAGGCTCCAGGCTCTGAGCCATCAGCCCAGAGCCTGACGCGGGGCTCGAACTCACGGACAGCGAGATCGTGACCTGGCTGTAGTCGGACGCTTAACCGACTGCGCCACCCAGGTGCCCCAGAAGTGGTCAACTTTTAATCAGATTTAAATCAGATTTAATCAGGTCAACTTTTAATCAGATAAAAGGAGTAAATTAAGTGTTTGGTGGTTGAAACATTCTCAGTGACATATAGAGGTGGCGAAATTTATTTATAGTCTAGGATTTGGGAACAGTTGTTATAGTTGAGTACTTACTCTGTTTTTGAGAAGTTGATTACTGCAGAGAACTAACTGTGGTAAAGAAAGTTCTATTCTCTGCTCCACTGTTTTCTTCCGAGAAGAATGAATTGGTACCTAGCAGCCAGCCACCAGAGGGAAGTCAGTTCTAGCTTTTCTTTCTTGGAAATCGTCTTCTGTTTTAGGTGTGCTAAAACCATAGAAAGGATCCAGAGAACTCCTGCATTAAAAGCCTATACATTTCTGGGGCGCCTGGGTGGCGCAGTCGGTTAAGCGTCCGACTTCAGCCAGGTCACGATCTTGCGGTTCGTGAGTTCGAGCCCCGCGTCAGGCTCTGGGCTGATGGCTCGGAGCCTGGAGGCTGTTTCCGATTCTGTGTCTCCCTCTCTCTCTGCCCCTCACCCGTTCATGCTCTGTCTCTCTCTGTCCCAAAAATAAATAAACGTTGAAAAAATAAAAATAAAAAAAAAAATAAAAGCCTATACATTTCATATCATAACATCAATAGATTTATGCCTTATTCCTCCGAAAATTGTTACCTTGATAAGGATTTTTCCTGCCTTATGGCACATGAATATTAACTGCAAATTAAAGTTCATTTGTTTTTTTAAATCCCTTTTAGCCTGGCACTTGGGCTTGATACCTCTTTTTTTTTTTTTTTTTTTTTTAATTTTTAATGTTTATTTTTGAGAGAGACAGATACAGAGCATGAGAGGGGGAGGGGCAGAGAGAGAGGGAGACACAGAATCCAAAGCAGGCTCCAGGCTCTGAGCTGTCAGCACAGAGCCTAACGCGGGGCTCGAACCCATGAACTGTGAGATCATGAACTGAGCCGAAATTGGACGCCCAACCATCTGAGCCATCCAGGTGCCCCAAGCTTGATATTTCTTCTTTTGGATACTTGCATATTTTGAATATTGAGTTGGTTTTTGTGTTACTGAATTTTTTATTAATAAGAACTGTGCTATATTATTTTATTGTTTAATACTTAATTACATATTAGATATCATGAGTATTCAAATCCTGACATCTAACTTCTTGTCTGTGGTCTTGGGCAACTTAGCTTTGAAGATGATAATGATTATTTTTTTAAGTAAGCTCTAGGCCCAACGTGGGACTTACACTTACATCCCTGGGATCAAGAGTTGCATGATCAACCAGCTGAGCCAGCCAGCACCTCTTGTTGTTAGATCTGTATAAAGAAGACAAAGTGATTTCCTTCATGGATTTGCTTTAACATGAATATTTGGCTCATAACAAGCATCAAATAAATGTTAAATATTACTGGATGGATGCACTAATTTTTAAAAAATTTCATTGAGTTATGAAAATTTTGAATCAATGTTATTCAGCATATTTCAACTTTTAATACCTTCTGTAGAGTGGTAATGTTAAAAATTTTTTTGATGTTTACTTAAATTTATGTGAAGGCCTTATGTGAAGGTTTCCCTTAGCATATATTATTGTTTTACCATGAAGAAGTCTTCCTTAGTGAGGAACTGTTTTAGAGTAATGGTGTATGTATATTTTAGTTTTTGGAAATATTTAAAACATCTTAGAGTGTGGAATGGTAATTTGTAGATCTTTGTGAAAGGCAAGTAGTCACCCCTTACAGTTTTAGATACAATTATCCATTTTCTTTAAAGCAGATATAAATGTATCTTCTGCCATTTTTCAGTATTAGCATGTCATCCACACTGGTGCACATACAGCTCTTGCTCTTCAGAGCAATGATTTTGAGACTGGTTTTGGAATTCACCTTTTGTTTTTTTTTAAAAAAAAATTTTTTTTTAAATTTACATTCAAATTAGCATATAGTGCAACAATGATTTCAGGAGTAGATTCCTTAGTGTCCCTTACCCATTTAGCCCATCCCCCTCCCCACCCCTCCAGTAACCCTCAGTTTGTTCTCCATATTTATGAGTCTCTTCTGTTTTGTCCCCCTCTCTATTTTTATATTATTTTTGTTTCCCTTCCCTTATGTTCATCTGTTTTGTCTCTTAAAGTCCTCATATGAGTGAAGTCATATGATTTTTGTCTTTCTCTGACTAATTTCACTTAGCATAATACCCTCCAGTTCCATCCACGTAGTTGCAGATGCAAGATTTCTTTTTGATTGTCGAGTAATACTCCCTTGTATATATAGACCACATCTTCTTTATCCATTCATCCATCGATGGACATCTGGGCTCTTTCCATACTTTGGCTATTGTTGATAGTGCTGCTATAAACATGGGGTACATGTGTCCCTTCGAAACAGCACACCTGTAACTCTTGGATAAATACCTAGTAGTGCAATTGCTGGGTCATAGGTTAGTCCTATTTTTAGTTTTTTGAAGAACCTCCATACTGTTTTCCAGAGTAGCTGCACCAGCTTGCATTCCTGTGGAATTCAGCTTTATACATAGTACTTGAATTCTGATGTCTTGGAACCGTGGGTAGTTTTAATGTATTGAAGTATGGCTTTATTATAGAAAAGTTAAAATCTATTTTATTTAACTCAGAAGAGGTTTTTGTCACAGTTAAGTGAAAATACAATAGCCATTCCTATAAAATACTGTTTGTTACTACAAACATTTCATTACTATGTTAAATAGGATGTGATGCCCTCTGGAAACTAAACTTGGTTTAAGTAAGATGCTTAATGGTTAGAGAATAGCACAATATATATCAAATAAGGGATCAGAATTTTATAAGTAAAGGTTACTTAAAAATAACTCTGGTAATCAAAGTTAACATAGGAGTTTTTGCCTTCTTGCCTTTCCACAAATATTTGGGAAAACTGAGTGTATACTCTGTGCCCAGGCACTGTTTTAGACATGCAGTGAGAAGAGCAGTTAGATATGGTCTATCCAGTGTTTTCATAAAATGGTTGATATACCCCTATTTAATGTCTATGAAAAGTGCTTAACCTATATTCCTCTTATATCTGGTGATAATTCCTTCATCTTTAACTAACGCTTTATCAACTTTTTATTATTTTCTGTACTGACTCCTGTCTTCCCCATTATTTGTTTTTAAAAAACATTTATTTATTTAAATAATCTCTACACCCAATGTGGGACTCGAACTCATCACCCCAAGATCAAGAGTCACATGTTCCTCTGATTGAACCAGCCAGGTGCCTGTTTTTTACATTATTCATTCAGGTGCTTAGCTGCCTGAAATTCTTTTTAGATTAATGTTGACTCTTAAGTACAATTTTGTGGGACTCCTGCGTGGCTCAGTCAATTGACTGAGTCTTGATTTTGTCTCAAGTCATAATCCCAGGATCATGGAAATGAGCCCGGTGTTGGGCTCTATGCTGAGCATGGAGCCTGCTTGGGGTTCTCTCTCTCTCTCTCTCTCTCTCTCTCTCTCTCTCTCTCTCTCTCTCTCTCTCTGTCCCTCTACCTCTCTACCCCTCTGCCTCTCTCCTCTGCTTGTGTGCTCTCTCTCTCTCTCTCTCTCTCGATAAAAATAAAAATAAATCTGAAGTGCAACTTGTTGGTCACCTCTCTTACTCAGACTCCCTGCTTCTCCCATAAGCAATGTTTATCAGTATAGTGTGATCCTTACAGAGTTTTTTTTTCATGAATTTACATAAAAGTTACGTAATTTAGGAAAAATAGAATATGTGTGTGTATGGGTTTTTGGGGAATGCATAACGTTGTAGTAGTAATACTCTGTTTTCTTGTAACTTTTTTTTGGTCCACAGTAATCTTACTGATCTTTTCATGTTAGTAAGATCTGCTTTTTAAAAAACCCTAATCTGTTCAGTTTTTTTCCATCTCCTGTCGTCACCTTTGTTTTCAGTTACCATCATCTCTCAGCTGGATCAGTGGCCTTCTAGGTGGTTTCTTTGCCTCTAGTCTTGCCTTCTCATCCATTTTCCACATAGCAGCCCGGGAGATGTATTAAAAACATAAGTGACATGTTAACCTTTTGGTGGAAACACTGCAGTGTTTCAACCTGTTACAGTAAAATCCAAACTTGTGTTTAAAATTCATGATTTCTGATTGCAGGGATGTGTTTTGTTTGTTGATTCCCACTCTCCCCCCACCGCCCTCAGGTGTCCAGATCAGTGTCCTGTGCATACTAGGTTGGATGCTTTGTAAATCTTTGTTGAATGCAGTTAATGAATTAACTTGTTGTCATTGGAAGCTTGTTCTGTGCATGTTTTTATATCTCCTACAATTCTTCCCTAACTTGTTCAGCCACATTGGTCTTTATTTTATTGCTTGGATTCACCAGCTTCATTGCCTTCAGGCTTGAATGTAGGAATGCCCTTCCTACAATTTTGCCACAGTGAATCTTTCTTGTCATTCCAGATTTCAGTGTAAATGTCACCTGGCCAAAGAGGTCTTCTCTGATAACTCTATTACCAATTTGTTGTTAAAAACTTTAAATTTTGCTTTAAAAATAAGTGAGAAATTGTGTTCAAAAATTAAGAAAAACAATGAAATATACAATGAACAATTTCTCTATCCCTGTCCTTGTTACTCCATCTGCCAAAGTGATATGTATAGTAGTGTCATCTTCATTGTTTCAGAAGTTCTTTATAGCAAAATAAGCAAATGGCAGCATATATGAAGTAGTAAATGTTCTTTTTATTTTTTTTTTTATTTTTTTTTTTTTTAAATTTTTTTTTTTTTTCAACATTTATTTATTTTTGGGACAGAGAGAGACAGAGCATGAACGGGGGAGGGGCAGAGAGAGAGGGAGACACAGAATCGGAAACAGGCTCCAGGCTCCGAGCCATCAGCCCAGAGCCTGACGCGGGGCTCGAACTCACGGACCGCGAGATCGTGACCTGGCTGAAGTCGGACGCTTAACCGACTGCGCCACCCAGGCGCCCCGAAGTAGTAAATGTTCTTAAACCACCCGTTTTGTTTTTTATTTTTTTAAACCGGGCTAAATGACTTTATTAGAGAAAGAGGACTACAAAAGACTCAAGAGTTGGCTTTGGGGCTCTTGAACCAGTCTTTTAAGACTTGTACACCACTGTTTTCTCACCATCTCAGAAAACCTACTTTATGAAAATTAGGCTACCATGTATAAACCACTTCAAATACCCATCCACCTTGTCTCCAAACTAACCTACACCCCCCCGTCCCTTTTTTTTAACCTACAATCTATATCCACCCTTTATCCTCTGCCTGTTTTATATTTTCTTTCCTGTTTAGTCACTGAAACTGAGGTGATTGATGTTCAAGATTAGTTCTGCTACCACCTGTGTCCATGACCTCATCTTCTCCCATTGCTCAAGAACTTACCTTCTTTCTTTTCTGGCTCTTCACTGTTAACTCTTTGCAGTCTCTTTGGCTTCAGCATAGCCCTGCATATTTATCAGGAGCTCAGAAAATAATTGGTTGAATACAGCAGAGTAATGAAGAGTTTGGACTACTGAGTTATAAAGACCCGGGTATGCATTTTAGCTGTGTGACTTTGGCAGGTTAATTAGCATCTCCAAGACATAAATTCTTCTTCATTAAAATGGGACAGAAATTATAACTATATCAAGTGTTCTATTGAAGATATAACTAGGAAGTGTAGTGTGTATATTTCCTGTGGCCATTGTAACAAATTACCATAACCTTGGTGGCTTAAAACAATAGAAAATTTTTGCTCTCATAATTCTGGAGGTTAGAAGTTGGAAATCAGTGACACAGGGATCAAATCAAGGTGTCAGCAGGGCCAGGCTTCCTCTGGAAGCTTTGGCAGAGAATCCATTCCTTGCCTCTTCTACATTCTGGTGACTGCCAACATCCCTTGGCTGCATCACTTCAGTCTCTGATCTGCCTCTATGCCTGTAATCTCCTTCTACCTCCCTTTGCAAACTGGTACATTTAGGGCCCACCTAGCTAATCTGTTTCTAAATTCTTGACCTTAATCATATCTGCAAAGACCCTTTTACCATGTAAGGTAACATTTACAGGTTCCAGGGATTGGGATCTGATATCTTTGGGGGCCATTATTCAGCCTGATACATGGATATAAAGCATACAGCAATAGTGCCTGGCAAATAAGGATTTAAGCTTCCTGGATAAGGTCAACAAGGATTTCAGATTCTCAGAAGGATTCAATTATATAGTTGTAAGGGGGCCAGGGAATATGAAAAAAAAGGGATTAAAAAAAGATGAGGCAAGGGAAATTAGGGATTAGATCATGTCACCTTATTCAATACAGTAGATACATAGGATAAATGTATAGAGAAGGGATTTTTATTGCCAGGTTTTTGTTATTTTCCTGTTCAAACGTATATTGAAGGATTTATCCATGTTTCCAATGGTAAAGTTTATAGCTTAAATAGTATGGTAGAAAGGAGGTGGTGGAAGTGGGAATATACTACATATCATTACTGAAAATTGGAGGATTACCTTTTTATATTGCAAGAGGTTCCCATGGAGACTATATGAAATTTAGTGAATGACATCATAGAATGGATACCAAATTTTTCCTTTATTAAATAAGAATTGTCATTTAGAATAAAAAAGAAAATTACCTTTAAAAAGTTCTTTCAGGGGTGCTTTGGGTGGTTCATTTGGGCGTCTGACTCTTGATTTTGGCTCAGGTCATGATCTCATGGTTTGTAAGGCTGAGCCCTACGTCAGGCTCTGCATGGACAGTGCTGAACGTGCTTGGGATTGTCTCCCCCCGCCCCTCGCCCCGCCCCCCCGCCGTGCTTACATGTGCTCACATCCTATCTCAAAATAAACACATAAACTTTAAAAATAAAAGCCAAATAAATAAATAAATAAATCTTTCAGTTAGAATAACAAAAGATTATACTGACATATGTTTTCTTTTTCTTCTTTCCATCTCCTTGACAGGTTTTTTGGCATGGACACAGGTTCAGTGGGAGGATTAGAATTGACTGATCAGACTCCTGTTTTATTAGGGAGTACGGCCATGGCAACTAGTCTCACCAATGTAGGAAATTCATTTAGTGGTCCACCTAATCCTTTAGTTTCTAGATCTAATAAATTTCAAAACTCATCAGTGGAAGATGATGATGATGTTGTTTTTATCGAACCCGTACAACCTCCCCCACCTTCTGCACCAGTGGTAGCTGATCAAAGGACTGTAACATTTACATCATCAAAAAATGAAGAACTACAAGGAAATGATTCCAAAATTCTTCCATCCTCAAAAGAGTTGGCTTCTCAGAAGGGAAGTGTAAGTGAGACAATTGTCATTGATGATGAAGAGGACATGGAAACAAATCAAGGGCAAGAGAAAAATTCCTCCAATTTTATTGAACGGAGACCTCCTGAATCTAAAAACAGAACCAATGATGTGGATTTCTCCACTTCCAGTTTTTCAAGAAGTAAGGTAAATGCAGGAATGGGTAATAGTGGTATCACCACAGAACCAGACTCTGAAATTCAGATTGCTAATGTTACAACCTTAGAAACAGGTGTAAGCTCTGTGAATGATGGCCAATTAGAAAATACTGACGGGCGAGATATGAACTTAATGATTACACATGTAACATCACTGCAGAATACCAACTTGGGAGATGTCTCTAACGGACTGCAGTCAAGTAATTTTGGTGTTAATATACAAACATACACCCCATCTTTAACTTCACAGACCAAGACTGGAGTAGGACCTTTTAATCCTGGTAGAATGAATGTGGCAGGAGACGTATTTCAGAATGGAGAATCTGCAACTCATCATAATCCTGGTAAGCAGTACGTGATCTACCCCATGTAAATGAATTTATTTGCTTGCTCCTTTTTTTATTGTAGTAATTGGTACTACCTCGGTTAGTTTACTCATGTAAGATAAGTTAATTCTATTGACTTGTAAGTTTGAAATTTTAGCTAATAAGAGATGTAAAACCATGTATTTCTCTGCAGATTATTAGAAAATCACAGAAATTTATGTCTAAAGGATTGGAGAAAAATGCCTTTTACATTAACTACTACTGAAGTCTAACAGTTTGGCATCTTACTTGTCATGTAATTACTTTTTGCTAATACAATTTTAGTTCTGTCTAGTAGTAATGTGTAAATAGTGAAAAAAAAGATAAACACTTATGTAACAACCTAGTATTGTATAATAGGCACATTTAGATTTGTTTTTACTTTACTTGTGTTTAATTTTGACTCTTATCTGATTTTAATTTTTTCTTACTAGCATTTTATATTTTAATATTTGAAGGCTGGTAAATTTCGCAACTATCTGAAAAATTTTTCTTTAGACAGTTTTGCTCTGTGAAAACATTAAAAAGAGAAGTTACAAGAACTCTGGCTTTTTGATGACCATGTCTTTGTATGTCCCTTTATCTTTCACCTCTGCCCCTAAACCTTTATATGTCTGTCTTTCTCATATATGCTTCTTTCTGTTTCTCTCATTTTTTTCATCCTTTTAGGCTTATTAGCAACTTTGTCAGCCTAGAAATTGTGGAGAATAATAAAGAATGACTAAAGCTTACTGTAGAATGCTATAAAATGCTGGTCATTTTTCCTTTTTACTTATTTTTTTTGGTTATGAGTGATGTTTAATTGTTGAAGAATGTTTGGAAAATCTGTAATTAAATCCCTGATAGTATTTTATTAACTGAAGATTACTGCGTCAGTCCTTTGAGTGGTTTTCTTTCAGTCTTTTTCCTTTGCATTATCACTTGGTTGACATGCAACTCTGAATAATTTTGCTTCCTGTTTTTTTCCCATTTTAATATTATGTTGTATTTCCTCATACCAATAACATTTATATACAAGTTTTAATGACTGCATAGTGGATATGGATATATCATTCCCATATTTGGTGTTTACAGTTTCCCATATTTTGCTATTATAGATTTATGATGAACATCTTTGTTCAAATTTCTCATTATTTCTTTAGAGTATATTTCTAGAAATGAAGTTACAAGGCCAAACGATATCACTGTCCCTATCCTTCCAAAGACTTTTGGTTGAAAAAAAATCTATCTGGTTTATAATGACTTTGGAAGAAATAATGTTCCTTACTATTCAATTTGTAAAATATCTCATGCCTTCCAAGACTCTTTCCCTCTATGTGTGTATATGTATTTTCGTAGGCAAGTCTGGGTACGGGCATGTATCTGTGAGTTTGTATGAGCATTTTAAAGTTGTAGAAATATATTGTCATATTGCCGTCCAGAAAAGTCTTACAAACTTACACGTCAGCTGTCTATATGTTAGTTTCTTTCTCATTGTAACTTTCAGGCTCAAATAAAAGTTTAAGATGCTAATGCTCAAATTAATTTGAAAATAAGTATTTTGTCTTTATTGTAATTATAAATATTTTAAAAACATAAGAGTATGAGGAAGGAAATAATCTCACCATTGAGAGTAGTACATTTAATTCTAACCTGAGATCGTAGTTTAGGTATTGTTTTGTAAACTCTTTCCTCCTACTACCCCTTTAAATACCTAACAAAACATCTTGAACTTTTGACCATATCAAGTCTATATGTTTGATTTATTCTCTATTTAGCTTGGTTCCAGTTTTCACTATTTAAATAACTCTTAAGGATATTTTTATGCCTGTATCTTGAAATACTTATTTCTTTAGGGATATTGTTGAGTCAAAGGGGCATATCATTGTAAGAATTGTGTTTCTGGGGGTGCCTGGCTGGCTCAGTTGTATAGTGTGTTACTCTTGATCTTGGGGTTATTGGTTCGAGCCCCATTTTGGATGTAGAGATTACTTAAGAAAAATAAAAAATAAAAAAATCTTAAAAAAAAAACCAATTGTGTTCCTTTTTACTCAAGCTCTTATACAAGGGAATGTATACTACTTATCAGAAAAAAACTGAACAGATATACCTTTTTGCTCTTTTGTTTCTGAATTCGCTCTTGTTGTTAAATGTGATGTTTTTATTGGTAATAGGGAGTTATAAAATCTTGGCTATTTATACTAGCTGTCAGACTAATTGTGATTTGGGCAAATTAAACTGCTGCCCTCTGATGTCCTTTGAATAAAATAGAAGGTTTAGACAAAACTTACCTTCCTAAAAATATTTTCATGTTGGAGGATGTGAAAATTTGGTAGCAGAAATATATAAGAACTGAAAAATAGATAAATGGAGACATATTATTTATACAGGGTCTAAAAGTAAATTCGAAAAAAAAGTATGCCTTTTTTTTTCAAAATCAAGTTAATCGATGCCCTTAAATTTAACTCATTTCTTTAAGAATATGTTCAAGTGATAAACCTGCAAAATTGAGCATATGTTCAAATACAAGTTTTGATTGGAGGGCCTTCATAAGGTGGAATTTTCAATTAGTGACTACAGTTGGCTCTTAAAAACATAGTAAGGGTTAAGAGTGTCAACTTCCCCTCTCTCCCCACCCCCCATGCACTTGAAAAATCCATATATAATTTTTTGACTACTCCAAAACATAACTACTAGTAGCCTTCGGGTTTTGTTTTGTTTTGTCTTTAACTAGTAGTCTACTGTTGACTGGAAGCCTTACTGATAACAGCATGTATTTTCTGTATGATATGTGTTATATACTGTATTATAGTAAACTAAGCTAGAGAAAAGAATGTTATTAAGAAAATCATAAAAAAAAATACTTTTACAATACTGTACTATAAAAAAATCTGCATGTAAGTGGACTCACTTAGTTCAAACCCATGTTGTTCAAGAGCCAACTGTATATTCTTTGTAGTCATTAATATTTGTATCTATTTATTAAAACTGGTCTATTGCCCTGATCATAGCAGAATAACAGGATTCCAGAATGCACTGTTATTCAACATATGAAGTATAATTTTGTGGAGAGGGGTATTACGGACTAAGGTAAAATTTCAGTAGCAGTGTTATGTAGCCCCTTGAAATAATTATATTGATGGACTGGGTCGGAACCAGGAAATCTCCCTCTTCAAGGTTTTGAAAATAAAGAAGTTTCCCTGAGCTCTAGATAAATTTGTACTTCCTGTGGAAGGAAAAAGACCATTGTTTTTCATATAGAAGGGTAACTTTTTATGTATGGAAGTTGAAAATTTGGAATAACCTAGAAAAGAAAAAAATTACTAGAGACAATAGTAGAATTTAGAAATGGTGGCCTGTAAAGTTTCAAAAGGAAAAAAGGTTATGGTATTGATAGTGTAGTGAGAGATCTGTGGAGCAGTAACTAGTGTAGTAAGCAGGAGACTTTCTGCTAAGTACCAGCTTAAGAGAGAAAAAATAAATTCTGCACTCTACTGTTAATGTTGCACATATCTTTTAATTCTGTGCTATGCCGAAACCGTTTGCAGTGAGACCGTAATAATGATGTTGGATGAGTCACTATACGTTGGCTTATCATTCTGTGTAACACTCTAATTTCTTTGGTATTATGTGGTCTATTTAGAGGCCATGGAACTAAACATGGGAAAAGCTGTTTTTATTTTTAAAAATGTTTATTTGAGAGAGAGAGAGCGTGCACGCATGCGTGCAGGTACATGAGTGGGGAGAAGCAGAGAGAGATGGGGAGAGAGAGAATCCCAAGCAGGCTCCACACTCAGTGCGGAGCCCTACGTGGGGCTCTGTCTCAGGATTGTGAGATCATGATCTGAGCTGAAATCAAGAGTTGGATGCTTAAGCAACTGAGCCACCCAGGCACCTTGGAAAAAGCTGTTTTTGAAAAGGTGTTTTGAATATAATCATATATACAGTTTATCAGACCTGTATTATATTTGTCAAGTGTTTGGCCAAAATTTTATTATAACTTTCATTATCAACTTTTATGTTTGTGTATGTGTTCCTTACTTAAAGGAATATTCTGTAAATTCTTGTTTAATCAGTAACGGCTAATATTTTTTAATGCTTCCTCTATGCTACTTACTATGTTTTATTGCATGTATTATCTTATTTAATGTTACCATTCCTATGAGGTTGGTACCATTTCCAGTTTAGAGAAGAGTCAGGTACAGAGTTTAACTTTCCAGTTTAGTAGGTGGAGTCTAAATGTCAACTAGGCATTCTTAGTCCTTGGGTTTTTACCTCTCTGCTACATTGCTGCCTTATTAATGTCTTAAACTTGTACAGGATGGGAAGTTAAAACTGTTTCTTTGATAGAGATCCCAATGTGTATAAATACCTGTTTCATTTATTCTTCCTTGTGCATTTTGTTTTTAAGATTCTTGGATTTCCCAGTCAGCTTCATTTCCTCGTAATCAGAAACAACCAGGGGTGGATTCTTTATCACCAGTGGCCTCACTTCCTAAACAAATTTTCCAGCCTTCTGCACAGCAACAACCCACTAAACCAGTTAAAGTCACTTGTGCAAACTGTAAAAAACCTTTACAGAAGGGACAGACGGCTTATCAACGAAAAGGATCAGCTCATCTCTTTTGTTCTACCACCTGCCTTTCTTCCTTCTCTCACAAGCCTGCTCCAAAGAAACTTTGTGTTATGTGTAAAAAGTAAGGTTTACCTTTCTCTCCTTCTTTTTTTTTTAAATGAAGTACAGTTGATACACAGCGTTACATTAGTTTCAGGTGTACAGTATAGTGATTGGACAAGTCTCTTAAGTTATGCTGTGCTCACCACAAGTGTAGGTAAGGTTTACCTTTCAGCATAATTCCATGTGGTTGAATATTGGTGGTATATAATTTTAGGAAAATCCTGAGTCTTAGAGGCAAATTATGATGTTTGAAAAATTGGTAAGCTAGTTGTTTGAATCTTAAAGCAAAACTCAGATTTGCAGTGGCTTTGGAGGATTCCCTACTACCACTGGGTGGCTGATGATTAAAAGGCTTCTTATTTGGATAGGGTTTGGGGTTGATTTAGATACCAGGCCCTTGTAATTAATTTTGGCTCTAATCTCCATTGAACTCCTTGAATTTGTCAAAATGCATGTTTATTTGCATTATTAATTATTAGAATTCTAGCCAGATAAAATTGTTTTGCAATGTATGTCACATTAAAATAGATCAAATTTTGTACTATCTTCATATTAAGATTATTTTAAGTTGGCAAGTCTTTGGATTTTATGTTTTTATGTTAGTTTTGAACATTCAGTCATTACAATGCCGTGTTTTAAGACTCAAGTACCAGTTTTTGGATAGCTTTGGGGAGAGACAGTTCTTTCTTACATTATTTTTTAGGTCTTGCTTCACTAGTTAAAAATAGTGGAACATGGTATATTATGTGCACGGTCGAACCAGGTGGGCTTTCCTTCTGTGCCATCTCTTGGAGCGGCCCAAATTTGGGAAGATAGTTTAGATCTTAGAACTTTGGAAAGGTTCTCTGTACAAGTTTAATAAATGCAAGTATTGGAACAGTTACATAGTTTTTAGATTGCTTTACAGTAGTAGACTTTTACATACTGTAGTATAGTATCTTGAAATTCAGAATTTCATTAAAGGAAAACTTCACAGGTCATCACTTTTGTTTCCTACCATTTCGAATTGCATTACAGAGCTGTACAGAATGGTAGGTGGGGTCCTTTTGGGTTATGGCTATAGGGGTGTACCTAAATAAGTTCATATATCCTCTCTAGAATATATGTCATATTTCTGTGACCTAGATCGTTCCAAGTTTTCTACTTACCTATGGGAAAGGAATTGACTAGGTGTTATAAGTTTGTATCTCAGGAAATTAGGCCTTGATGTTAAACTCCATATATAAATAATAACAACTGATTTTTTTTACTTTTATTTTTTAAAGTGTTTCCAATGTCTGAAAGCCTTGTTAAGGAGTTTGAAGATAAATTGGGTACTGACAAAGATTTAATAGTATGAAATCATTTTGGTTCCTTATCTTCTGTGTTCACATTTTATTGCCAAGAGTTTTTAAATAGTAAACGTGATTTAATGGATCTAAAAATGGTGTTTGATTCCCAGGGTAAAATATGTGGAAATTAGAAATGTTAATTATTACTCTTACATTTGATTTTTTTTTTAAATACAAGTTGACTTTAAGCTGTTCACTTACTTTTCAGAGATATAACTACGATGAAAGGAACTATTGTCGCTCAAGTGGATTCAAGCGAATCCTTCCAGGAATTCTGTAGTACATCTTGTTTGTCTCTTTATGAAGACAAACAGAATCCCACTAAAGGAGCTCTAAATAAATCAAGATGTACAATTTGTGGTAAACTAACAGAGGTTTGTATTTTTGTGCCTTCTCTCTTAGTTCTAACTAATGGGAATATTCTTAGCTTTATTTAATAGTTACGACGTCATCAGTATATAGTTCTTTAAAAGTGGAGATGTATATTCCATTATGTAATTACCCCTGTGGGAGAATGATTTAGGAAATTTTAAAATATAATACTTTTTCCCTGAGGTTTGGAGCATGTAGAGACAAAACCATAGTGTTTAAATATATAGACTTGACTCGAAACTACCATTCTTAAGAAAGAGAACAAATGGAGGAAATATTTTTAATGACTTAACATTATTCATATGGTATTAAAGTTTTTACATTTGAGTATATTAAAAGAAACCGGTGTATTATACATACCTCATCTGAATTATTTATAACATTGGTTTTCTCCTCCCTTTCTAGAGCAGTGTATTTTATTTATAGTTCCTTTTGGATTTGTCTAAAGATTTCCAGTCTCTTTGTTTAAGAAGTTTTATCCAAACTGGGTTGTTTCCTATCATTTTTAGATCTCTCTAGAGAAGTTCGCAGTGATGTCGCTAATGCTTACCCCTCTGCCATAAGTGTATTTATTGTGTGTATAAAAATAAGTTCAAAGAATCACGAACGGTACTTTGTCTTTCTTTTTCCCTAAATAAGCCTTCCACAGAAAAATTATTGAGGCATTTTCAATTGGAGCACCTTGTTATTTAGCTACTTGTGATACTCATTTATTTTTTAAAATTTTGTTTGTTTTTAGATTCGCCATGAAGTTAGCTTTAAAAATATGACTCATAAGCTGTGCAGTGACCACTGCTTTAATAGATACAGAATGGCCAATGGTTTAATAATGAATTGCTGTGAACAGTGTGGAGAGTACCTGCCCAGCAAAGGTGCTGGAAATAATGTCCTGGTGATTGATGGTCAGCAGAAAAGATTTTGCTGTCAAAGCTGTGTCAGTGAATACAAACAGGTAACTCATGATCTAATCAAAATTGGCCATTCTTTTGAATATGTTTTAAATTGCTATAATAGCTTTATTTTAGCAGCATTTATTTATACTCTAGATTTATCCTGGAATCTCATTTAATTCCATTGTTATCTTCATCTCTTGGAGATAACATATCTCAAATGAATACTGATATATGTAAATTACTAGAAATTGTGATTTTACATATAATGGTAAATGCTAGCAGAATGATTACTCTTTTGAAATATTACATATGTATTTTTTGCTGGGGCACCGGGGTAACTCAGTTGGTTAAGTGTCCGACTCTTGGTTTCGGCTCAGGTCATGATCTCACAGTTTGTGAATTTGAGCCCCGTATAGGGCTTTGCGCTGGCTGTGCAGAACCTGATTGGGATTTTCCCTCTCTCTCTGTCTCTCTCTCTCTGTCTCTCTCTCTCTCTGTCTCTCTCTCTCTCTGTCTCTCTCTCTCTCTGTCTCTCTCTCTGTCTCTCTCTCTCTCTCTCTCTCTCTGCTCCTCTCCTGTTCACATTGTCTCTGTCTCTTTCAAAATCAATAAACTAAAAAAAAAAAAATATTTTTGGGGCGTTGGAGGAGAGGTGTTGCAAATATGATTTTTCAAAAGCTTTGTTTAAGAAGATTATATTTCAATTTTAAGGTCTTTTGATGTAGTTTGTTTTTGAATATATTCAAAAGTAAAATGTACGTTAAAATATATGTTCAGAGAAAACCAGCTCCTGTTTCTATCTTCTTTTGGTTCCTACGTATCTTTTATAGGTATCAGTTTTTCAGTTTTTATTATTTTATAGTTTCTCTTCTTTATGAAGAATTAAGAAAGTATGTAATTCATTCTTCGTTTCTCTTTTTCCTATACAAAAGGCAACATATTGTATGTACTACGCTGCCTCTTCAATGTTTCATTTCACAGCGTATCTTGGAAATCATTGTCTATCAATGATATATGGACTTTGCTCTCTTCTGTTTTTTAATGGCTGTTCAAGTTAAATTTTCAGGAAAACTATGAGCTGGTTATTCAAAACATTAAAAATAAATTGTATAAACATAGAGAAATTTGTATTAGTCTTCTCGGGCTGCCGTAACAAAATGCCAGACTAGAGGGCTCAAACAAATTTCTTTTGTCATAGTTCTGGAGTCTAGGAGTTCAAGTATCAAACCTTTATGGGTTGGTTTCTGGTGAGTCTGCTCTTTGAGGATTGTAGGTAGCCTCCTCTTTGTGGTTTCCTCACATGGTCTTTCCTCTTTACAAAAGGGTGGTGTAGGGAGGGGAGGGGAAGGGATCTCTGGTCTCTCTTCCTCTTCTCATAAGGATCTTTGTGTCCTGTATGATTAGGCTCGCAATCTTAGGACTTATTTAACCTTAACTGCCCCCTTAAAGGCCCTATTTTAAATATGATCGCATTGGGAGTAGGGCTTAAAGATACGAATTTCATGGTGCCTGGGTGGTTCAGTCAGTTAAGAATCGACCTTTGGCTCAAGTCCTGATCTCATGGTTCATGAATTTCAGTCCTGCACTGGGGAGCTAAAGCTCTGCTTCTCTCTGTCTCTCTGTCTCTGTCTCTCTGTCTCCCTCCCCCCCCCCCCCCCCCCCCCCCCCGCCTCTTGCTCACTTGTGCCCTCTTGTTCTTTAAAAAAAAAACAAATGAATTTTTGGGGAACACAATTCAAACCTCAACAATATTGAAAATAAAAGAAGTACACAAAACCTATTACTTCCTAATTAGTTTAATGTATTTTAATATTATTTGTATTCTTAAGGTTATTTGTGTCTTATGTTTATATAATGGACATTTTACAAATAATGGTGTGCTTCTGTGTGTCTCTTTCCAGTTTCATGTTTGGTTTTATTTTGTAGCTGAAATTAGCCATAGTGGGAGTGTGTTCATGACAAATGTTGCCAATTATGGGGTCTCCCTTAATCTAAGAGCTAGTGGTTAACCATGTCCCAGACAGCACTGGGCTATATAATAGTTTATTTGATCACTTTGCTATTGGATGGTCTTCAGGTTATTTCTGGTACTTTGCTATTATAAATAGCAGGTGGTGAATAACCTGATGTATTTTCTCTGTATTTGTGGAGGTATGGTTTTAGGGTAGACTCTTAGAAGCTGGCTGCTTGCCAAAGGAGTGCATATGTTAGTTAGTTGGACATGTTAAATTCCCTTCTGTTGTAATTGTGCCAGTTTGTATCTCTCTTAGTAGTGTATGTTGAGTGCCTGTGTCTCCACTCCCTCTCCAACAGAGTATTAACACATAATTTTGATTGGGTGAGATGGTATGTTGATATAGTTTTAATTCATATTCCTTTTATTAGGAATGATGAGCACTTTTTCATATTTCAGAGCTACTTGTCTTTCCTTTTCTGTGAACTGTTTATCTTTTACACATTTTTTCTTTGGGTTTTGATCTTCTCCGTTTTTTCCATTAAATTGAACATTTATTTTAATGAGAAAAATGCATTTGTAGTTTGTTTACAAACAATTGCCCATTGTTTGTAAGTATTGTCATGTTGCAAGTATTGTCCTAGTTGCTGGAAATAGTATAGTGGAAAGTAAACATAGATCCTGCTTTCATAGGATTTTCATTGAGGTGGCATACTTCAAATTCATTAGTGTAAGGATCAGACTAATTATAATCTTCCAAGACCTCCCTGTCATATTTGATGTTGATGATTATGTTGCATTTATTATCTTCTGATACATGGAAGGTTTGGTTAAGAGTGCTAGCTTTAGTTAGTTGGCCTGTGTTAAAATCCTGGCCCCACCAGTCATCTATGTCCTGGGCAAATTATTTAACCTCCTTTGGTCTTGCCTCATTTCACCATGTGTAAAGTTGTGGAAGTAGCAATCCCTGTCGCATAGTGTTATTAAAACGTGAAATCTGAGCCTCCTTGATTTTTAAGATCCTACTTCAAGAAACTGAACGTTACCAATTCAGCCCCTTTGTGTCCTCTCCCAGTGACTTTCCCCTTCTACCTCTTTAAAGATAACCACTGTCTTTGACTTCTAACATAGTGTGACTTTTTATAAAGTTTATTAAGTAATGATATCCTACCATGTTATAAATAACTGTGTTTGGATGCTTATAAAAATTTTTGCCGTGTAAAATTTTTATTTTTTTAATTTGGTTTTAAGAATCTTTTTTTAAAGTTTATTTATTTATTTTGAGAGAGATAGAGAGTGAGCAGGGAGGGGCAGAGTGAGAGGGAGAGAGAAAAATCCCAAGCAGGCCCCACTCATCCTGGAGCCCCAACTTGGGGCTCAATCTCAACGATTGTGAGATCATGACCTGAGCCACCCAGACACCCGTAATGTAAAATTTTTAATTATTTTCAAATTAAAAATTTTTTTTTCTTTTTATTGTTTCTGAATTTTGTTTCACATACTTTCCTTACTCCCAGAGTATAAAGGAATGCTTTTCTTATTTTCTTTCTAATGTTTGCAAGCCTTCATTTTAATATTTAAATCTTTAATGCATGTAAGGGAATTTATTCTGGTATATTGTTAAATTATGGGTCAAATATTTTTTCCATCCAAATGACTGTCATTGAGAATCAGCATCTTTATGTCAAAATATCCCATTATAGAACAAGGGATTTCATTCTGTTAGATCAGTTCTTATTAAACTTATTCATAAATACTTTATCTTTTTGTTACTATTTTAAATGAGGTTTTCTCTTCCATTATTGTGTGTGTATATGTATATGTACATATATGTAGGTACCTATATGTATGCCTACATATATTTTTAAATTGATTTTAAATGGCTGCTGTCTAACTAAATCATCATTATTGGTTGATTTTCTTGGATTTTTGGCTAAGTCATCGTATCATCTGCAAGTAGAGAAAGTTTAGATCTTCCTTTACATTTCTTATTCCCATTATTATTTTGTCTTGCATAATGGCTTTCCTAATAACTCCAGTAGAGTTATAAAGAGTGGAAGTATCTTTTTGTTTTTCCAGTGGGAATGCCTTTGGTATTTCCTCATTAAATTATTTGGCTTTAGGGTTGAGGTCAATATATATTAAATATATTAAAGAAGTACCCACTGATTTTTGTTTTATTAAGTATTTCACCGAAAATGAATGTTGAGTTTTGAAGGTTTTCAGTGTCTATGGAAGTGTTTGTGATTTCTTCCCTCCTTTAAATCTATTAATATGTGACTTTTTGTAATGAATTTCCTAAACCATGTAACCATTCTTGCATTGCTAGAATAAGCCATACCAGGTCATTGTTATATTTTAAATGTTTAGTTGGAACTGTTAATATTTTATTTAGTATTTCCCCATTAGTATTCATAAGTGACATCATGTTTAATTTTTGGGGGGATGCATTCTTTAAGATATCAATAGGATATTTATTTTAAAAAATGCTTGAGTAAAATTCAAATCCATACATGCTTAAAACAATAAAAATGAAAATAAATGAATTAAATATTCAACTCAAGGGGCGCCTGGGTGGCGCAGTCGGTTAAGCGTCCGACTTCAGCCAGGTCACGATCTCGCGGTCCGTGAGTTCGAGCCCCGCGTCGGGCTCTGGGCTGATGGCTCAGAGCCTGGAGCCTGTTTCTGATTCTGTGTCTCCCTCTCTCTCTGCACCTCGCCCGTTCATGCTCTGTCTCTCTCTGTCCCAAAAATAAATAAAAAAAAAAAAAAAAAAAAAAAAAAAAAATATTCAACTCAAAAAGTTGTAAAAAGAACAAACTAAAAGGAGAAGAAAGAAATAAAGGTAAAAGTAGAAATTAATGAGTTAAGAAATAAAAACAGTACCAAAATAATTCAGAATACTGCTTCTATGATAAATCAGGTCTGTGAAAAACTAGACCAACTGATCATCATCTAATCAGGAAAAGAGGCTTAAAAAATGGGTAAATTCACAAAAATAAGTGACAAGGTAGACTGAAGCATCAAAACAGAGGAAGTTGAAGAAAATCAATCATAAGGGACTACTTTGCAGCTTTATATAAAAATACTGACAACCCAGACTGAGTAATTTTCTGTGAAAATAATTTTTTTGTGTGTGTGAAAATCTAATTTACCTAAATTGACCCAGATGATACAGTAAAGCAGAGAATCTCCCTAGAAGAAATAGAGATAGTTATCCGTGAACTAACCCACAAGGAGAAACAGACTCAGATGGTTTCATAGGAAGATTCCATCAGATTTAAACTAGGTAATCTGAGTGCTATTTTAAATCATTCCAGAGCATAAAAAAGGTGTAAAATAACTTGAAATTTTTTTTTTAATTGTGATAAATATATATAACCGAATTTCCAATTGTTCTGAAACATTTTTAAGTATACAGTTTAGTGGCATTAATTGCATTCATAATGTGCAACCATTGCCTCTATTTTCAAAACTTTGCAATGACCCAAACAGAAACTGACAAGCCAGTAACTCCTCATTTTCTCCTACCTCCCTGATCCCTGGTAATCTCTAATCTTCTTTGTGTCTTTATGAATTTGCCTATTCTAGATATTTCATATACTTGAAATCATACATTACTTTGTCCTTTTGTGTCTGGTTTATTTCACTTAAACATTTGTTTTTTATTATAATCATCTCAGTAGGTGTGGGGTGGTATCTCCGGTTCTCATTTGCATTTCTGTGATTAGTAATGCTGTAGAGCATATTTCCATGTGCTTATGGACAATTTGTGTATCTTTGAAAGTATTGAATCCCTTTGCCCGTTTTGATTGAATTGCATTATTTTTCCTTTTATTTTTCAATTGTAGTAGTTTTTTATATGTTCTGAATATTAATCCCTTATTTGACATATGGTTGCAGATGTCATCTCCTGTGTGTTGCCTTTCTGCTTTTTTGATAATGTCATCTAAATGTACAAAAATTTTGATGTTAATAAAGTCCAGTTAACCTCTTTTTTCCTTGTTGATTATGTTTTTGGTCCATACCTAAGAATTTGTTTGCAAAATCAAAAGTTAAGATGGTTTATCCCTATGTTTTCTTCAAGACGTTTATGGTTTTAACTCATGTTTAGGTCTTTGGTCCATTTTGAATTAATTTTTGTTTAGGATATGAGACAGGCATCCAGCTTCTTTCTTTTGTATGTGGAAATACAGTTGTCTCAGCAGCATCATCTGTTGAAAAGAGTATTGTTTCTCCCATGGAATGGACTTATTATACTTGTGAAATATTAATTGACCATAGATGAGTAGGTTTATTTCTGGACTCTCATTGGATATTCCATTCATCTACGTGTCTGTTCTTATGCAAGAACCACACTATTATGATAATTGTGTAGTAAGTTTTGAAATTAGGAAATGAGTCTTCCAACTTTGTTGTTCTTTAGAGATTGTTTGGATATTCTAGACTCATTGCAATGTTATGTGTATTGGAGGATTAGCTTTTCCATTTCTCCAGAAGAGGCTATTAGAATTTTGATAGTGATTGCATTGAACCTGTAGATTGCTTTGGGTACTATTGACATTTCAACAGTGTTAAATCTTCCTGGCTGTGGATATGGGTTGTCTTCCTATTTATTTAGACCTTTCTTAATTTCTCTTAGCAGTTTTTTCATAGTTTTCAGTGTACAAGTCTTCCATTTTCTTGGATATATTTATTTCTAGGCATTTTATTTTTAACACAATTGTTAATGTAATTGCTTTATTAATTTCCCTTTCAGATTGTACATTGCTAGTGTTTAGAAATACAAGTGATATTTAAGTGTTGATCTTGTACCCTGCAACTTTGTTGAATTTGTTTTTTAGCTCTAGTAGCTTTATTGTGGATCCCTTGGAATTTTTCCCATCTAGTTATGTCATGTGCAAATAGTAGTAGTTTTACCTCTTTGTTTCTAATTTGGTTGCCTTTTATTTCTTTTTCCTAAATGTTTTGGCTAGAACTTTCACTATTTTATTGACTAGAAGAAGTGACGAAATTGAGCATCCTTGTTTTGCTTCTAATCTTGGAAGAAAAGCCATCTATCTTTGACCATTGAGTCTGATGCTAGTTGTGGGTTGTTCATACATGGCATTTATTATGTCGCAGTACTTTTCTAATATTCTTAGTTTGTTGAGTGTTTTAGTCATAAAAGTATGTTGGATTTTGTCAAACTTCTTTACCGTTTGATTATCATGTGGTTTTTGCCTTCATTATATTCATGTGGTTTATTACATTTCATTATTTTACGTTGAACCACTCTTTGCATTACTAAGATAAACCCCACTTGACTGTGTTGTATAATACTTTCAGTATGCTGCTGAATTTGCTTAACGTTTAACCTCTTAAATTTATATCTAATTTAAGCTGGTAACAACTTAATTGGCATTTAAGAATTCTGCTCCTGTAGGGGCTTCTGGGTGGCACAGTTAAGTGTCTGACTCTTGGTTTCATCTCAGGTCATGATCTTGCAGTTTGTGAGTTTAAGCCCCACGTTGGGCTCTGAGCTGCCAGTGTGGAGCCTGCTTGGGATTCTCTTCCTCTCTCCTTCCCTCCGCCCACCCCCCTTTCTCATAAACTTAAAAAAAAAAAAAAAAAAAAAAAAAGGAACTCTGCTCCTGCTCCTGTATAGCTCCAGCCCCATTTATGTTACAATAAATTACATCTTAAACATTGTTTGCACAGTAACAGGTTTACAGTTATGTTTTGTACATTTGTCCTTAAAATCATGTAGGATGTAAAAAGTGGATTTATAAGCTAAAGTACTCCAGTACTACGTTTTATATTTGCCCATGTAGTGTTTTTTTTTTTTTAATTTTTTTAACATTTATTTATTTTTGAGACAGAGAGAGACAGAGCATGAACGGGGGAGGGGCAGAGAGAGGGAGACACAGAATCTGAGGGGCGCCTGGGTGGCGCAGTCGGTTAAGCGTCCGACTTCAGCCAGGTCACGATCTCGCGGTCCGTGAGTTCGAGCCCCGCGTCGGGCTCTGGGCTGATGGCTCAGAGTCTGGAGCCTGTTTCCGATTCTCTGTCTCCCTCTCTCTCTGCCCCTCCCCCGTTCATGCTCTGTCTCTCTCTGTCCCCAAAATAAATAAACGTTGAAAAAAAAAAAAATAATCTGAAGCAGGCTCCAGGCTCCGAGCTGTCAGCACAGAGCCCGACGTGGGGCTTGAACTCACAGACCGCGAGATTATGACCTGAGCCAAAGTCGGCCGCTCAACCGACTGAGCTACCCAGGCGCCCCTGCTAAAGAGTCTTATTTGTTCACTCTGTTACTGTCTAGTTTCCTTTCCATTTCAGCCTAAATCTTCGACTGTCTTTAACAATTCTTTAGAGTAGGTCTGGTGGTAACAAATTCCCACAGTTTTTTATTTGATATGTCTTTATTTGTCCTTCATGTTTGGATAACAGTTTTGCCGGGTATAATATTTTTGTTTGAAAGTTTTTTTTCTTTCAGCATTTTATATATGTCCTCTCACTGCCTTTTGGCTTCCATGGTCTCTGATGAGAAATTGGTGGAAAATCTTACTGAGGTTTCTTTGTACTTGATAAGTAGCTTGCCTCTTGCTACTGAAGATTCTCTGTGTCTTTCAACAGTTTGATTATAATTTGTACTGTTGTGTGTCTTTTTGAGTTTATCCTACTTATAATTTGTTGTGCTTTTCAGGTTTGTGGATTTCTTTATGATCATCAAATTTATGAAGTTTTCAGCCATTGTTAAAATAAAAATTTGCTTGTTCTCTCTATTCTTTTAGAGCTGTCATAATGTACATGTTAGTCTGCTTAATTTGTCCTATAGGTTCTTTAGACTTTGTTCACTTTTTTTTTTTTTTTTTCATTTTCTTTCTGTTCTTTAGACTATATTTAATTTCAATTTTGGCCTTAGTACTGCTGGTGAAAGTTTGACTCTGCTAGTTCTCATCTTGATGGGTAGGTGACAAGGTACCTTGTTACTTTCTGATAGGTTAAGAAGTTCAGGCTCCCTACTTGACCTTTTCTTATGTCACCCTAGCTGGGTTGCTGGTGTGGGGTACCTCATTATAGCCAGGCAAAGGTGGAGTCTAGGCTTTCTACTTGTCCTTTCTAGTGTGGGTGGGGTTGGTGCCACATTGCTCCTGTGGTGTTTGGGTTGAGTTGGAGGGTCTGTTGACTGAAAGTTTTCTGTCCTTCTAGGTTGTAATTCCAGTTGTATTTCTCGTATAGCTGTGTCGTTTCTGTTGCTGGTTTTAAGATTTTTTTCCTTTGTTTTTATTTTTATCCAAATTTTAATGTTATTTAAAATTTTTCAGAAATTTGACTCTGATATATTGTGATTCCCTCAGTTTATCCTTCCTGGGGTTTGCTCAGCTTCTATCTGTAGGCTTATATCTTCTGCCTAGTTTGCAGTGTTTTCAGACATTTTTTTGAGAACTTTTTCAGCCTTATCCTCTTTTTCCTCTCCTTCCAGGACTCTAGTGATTTGAAAGTTAAATATTTGTTACAGTCTTACAGATCCCTGAGGCTCTGTTCTTTTTTATTTTTTCCACCCAAGCCTGTTTTCTTTCTATTCAGATTGGATAATTTCTGTATTTTCCATCACTGATTCTTTCCTCTGTCTTTGTTCTGCTATTTGTTGTTTTTTTCTTGTTGTTTACTAATAATTTTTTTTAGAATGGTTTTAGTGTTATAGAAAAATTAAGATAGTACAGTGTTCTCATGGTAAGGTCTTCTGTTGACACCTTAAATTAGTAAGGTAATATTTGTTACATTTACTGAACTGGCATTATGGAAAGTCCATAGTTT
Source organism: Puma concolor (assembly GCF_028749965.1). Lineage (NCBI taxonomy): Eukaryota > Metazoa > Chordata > Mammalia > Carnivora > Felidae > Puma > Puma concolor. The sequence goes on along the minus strand of NC_141667.1, from coordinate 241,358,235 downwards.
ATTTGGATTTCCTTCACTTAAAAAAAAAAAAAGTTTATTTATTTTTGAGAGAGACAGAGTATGAGCAGGGGAGGGGAAGAGAGAGAGGGAGACAGAATCTTGAAGCAAGCTCCAGGCTCTGAGCTGTTAGCACAGAGCCCAATGCAGGGCTTGAACTCATGGACCGTGAGATCATGAACTGAGCTGAAATCGGATGCTTAACTGGCCCACCCATCCAGGTGCCCATGGATTTCCTTAACTTTCATATAATGTCTTTTTTCTGTTCTAGGATCGTATCTAGAGTACCACATTATACTCAGTAATCATGAAACCTTAGGGTAGTCTTGGTTGTGACATTTTCTCATAGTTTTGTTTTTAATGGCCTTAACAGTTTTTAGGATTTAGGTATATTGTAAAATGCCTTTCTATTGGAATTTGATGTTTTCTCCTCATTAGATTGTAGCTGTAGGTTTTTAGGAGGAATGTCACAGATGTGTTTACCTTTTACAGTTTTGATGTTTTCAGCATATCATAAGGGTTCTCCTATCAACATGATTTAAAATGACTGCTGAAGTTGATGTTTATCATCTTGCGGCAGTAGCATTTGTCCGGATTCTCCGTTGTAAAGCCCGCCTCCTCCCATTTCCATGTTGTATTCTTGAAAATGAAGTCACTGTCTCCTTTAGGGTGGAGTATACAGTTACTAGGGCTTTTTCTGCATAAGAGATTTGTCTTTTCTCTTACATTTATTACTTTATTCAGTCATTTATTAATATCAGTAGGGACTCCTGGATCACATGGCAACAAAAGGCAAAAGAAAAACAATTCAGTTTCTTTTCAGTTTACAGCCCATTGACAAGTCCTTGAGACAGGCAGAGTGACCTTCCTCTAGGAATTCAACTGACTCAATATTAATACTTTAGCTTAACATTAGCCTGCCTCCAGGATCCTAGAAGTCTCCTTTAACATGTAAAAATTCCTTTGGAAGCTTCCTTTTATCTCTACCCCCAAGATGTATGTTAGTAATCATCCTCCAAGCTTATGTCTCCATGATATTTATCTGAAAGGTCTCCTGACTAAGGTTTTACTAGACCATAGTAAATGACCTTTTCCTAACAACAGCTGGCTACTAGCCCCTCAAGGTTCCAGAAACCTTGCTTCCAAACTTAGAGTCTTATGTTATCCCTAACTCCCTCCCGGCTTGAAAGTGTATAATCAGCCACTCCTCACAACTCCAGTGCAGCTCTTTCTGCCCTCGGGTCCTATCCCTGTGCTTTAATAAAACCAACTTTATAGGGGTGCTTGGGCGGCTCAGTTGGTTAAGCATCCGAACTCTTGATTTTGGCTCAGGTCATGATCTCGTGGTTTGTGAAATTGAGCCCTGTTTCAGGCTCTACGCTGACAGAGCGTTGTCTGCTTGGGATTCTTCTCTCCCTCTGTCTTTACTGTTCCCTGTTCCTGCTCTTGCTTTCTCTCTCTCTCTCTCTCTCACAATAAATAAACATTAAAAAAAAACAAACAGAAACACCCCTTTTGCACCAAAGACACCTCAAGAATTCTTTCTTGACTGTTTGCTGCTAAACCCCAACGTTATCACATCAATGGGTATTTTATAATTTGGGGCTATAGTAAAATACAGGTTTCTTTTGTTAATCAAAATTTTCTAGCTTTGGCCATTGGGAGCATTTTCACTTGATTCCTGTTTTCTTTTGACATATCTTATATATCCATTGATTTTTTAAATGTCTGTTAATAGTTTTTTTCAGTCTAGAATTTCCATTTGGTTCTTTATATCTTCTTCTCTTTTGATGAGAATTTCTATTTTTCATTGCTAAATATTTTTATTCTTTATTGAAGCATTTTTATCATGGCTGTTGGGGCACCTTGGTGGCTCAGTGGGTTGAGTGTCTGACTCCTGATTTCAGCTGATTTCCTGATTTCCTGATCTTGTGGTTCATATGATCAAGCCCTGCATTGGGCTCTGTGCTGACAGCACTGAATCTGCTTGAGATTCTCCCTCTCTCTCTCAAAATAAATATTTAAAAAATCTTTGTCATATAATTCTCACATTTCTGTACTTTCTATGTTAGCATCTACTAATTATCCTTTTCCATTTAAATTGTTGTTTTTGTGGTTTTTGGTAGGATTCATGATTGATTGATCGATCGATCGATTGATTGATTTTGTTAGAAGCCTGGAAATTTGGGGTATTATGTTGTTATATTCTGGATCTTATTTAAACCTTCTGCTTTAGCTGGCTTTATTTGACACTGCTGTGGCAGGAGTATGAAGGCCTCAGTATTGCCAGGTGCAGGTAGAAATCCAGGCTCTCCACTTGGCCTCTGTTGACACCCATGAGGTGGGAAGAGCTCCTTGTTACCTTGGAGAGGAGGGTAGGAGTTCTGGCTCCCCTCTGGGCTTTGATGGATCCACCCTAACTGGGAAGAGTAGGAATATCTTCTCACTGCTCTTCACCTAGCCTCTATTGACACCAAATGATCCTATTCTAGTGGGTATAGAAAATACTCTTTATACTGTCGTTAAATAAAATAAAAATTATTTTAAAAATGTTTCATCTTTCATTCTATAAGATATCATTTTCATGTTTAATTCATATATTGCATGTTGATAATTTACAAGTAAGCAAATGGAAATCCATGCATACTGTGTTACTTGATAAAAGGACACAGACATTTTTGGAGAGCCCTACACATGATGCTGTAGTGAATGTCTTTTCCTATAGCCTGGGGAAACTGAAATTGAGTGGTGATCTTATCCTTGCCTTCCCCTCCCCTTTTGACCTTTGTCTCTAACATTTTAACTTGGCTACTATTGTTGTTTATGCCCCCCTTGGTGAATTAGTTTCTGGAATATACTGATACAGGTAATTAATAATTTAGATCCTGGCAGCAGAGATTGTATGATACTTAACACTTCTCTTCCAGTATTTTATTTTCCATTTTCTTGCATAGTATTTTGATTTTAATGGAAAGCAGGATGCTTTTCTGCAAGGAATAAAGGTGTAAATTCGTATGTGCTGTAAGCTGTCACGTGTTCTGAAAAGAGTTTCCAAAACAACCCATTTGCCGATAATGAAAACTGTAACTACATACTTTCCAAATCACTTCATTTAGAATGCTTTGAGGTACCAGAGGCTGTAATGAGATCTTACAATACATTGTCGCCTAAGAGAAATAAGTAATTTTTCTTTTTGGCTATGTCAGAATAGAGGCAAGTCAAGTCTAAGGGTCTGTCGATAATTTGTTACCTGTTGTTGTATTATTTTATTATCAAATGAGGTTTTTTTCCTATAAAGTCTTAAAATCTTTTTTCAGGTAGGTAGCCATCCAAGCTTCCTGAAGGAGGTTCGAGATCACATGCAGGACTCTTTCTTAATGCAGCCTGAGGTAAGCAGGAATGTGTCTCTGGTTAAGCCCTTGAGAATTCCCTATACTGCTTTACTGTCTTTATTACGTATCTGAAAAATCACGGGCATTTTAAAGTATTATGTTAAAATTTATGAACTTAAAATATGTCAGATGATGATTGTTTTCTTATGTTATTCTAGGCAAACTTTATTTCACTAAACTTTACATGTATTTTCTTGTGGTATGCTTGTTTGCTTTTAGGTATTTGTTATGAAAAATTATTTCCAGATAAAATTTAGGCACAGTACCTTGTCTACAATAGGCACTTAAATTTAAGGTATAAAAGTCCCTTTTGTGCCTACTTCAAAGATATTACAAACCTTTATTTCATAAAAATTTCCAAATTCATATTCCTTAATCCAGATGAATAAGTTGGTGTATAAATTAATATGTGAATGATAAATGTATACAACTAATAGTAACTGTAGTACAAGGAATTTCATATTGAGATAATGCTGCTATATGATTAATCTGTAGACCTTATTTGAATTTTAAAATATTGATGTCCCTTATGTAAATGAAAAACAATTATTTCTTGTTTAGGATCAAGTCTAGGATCATAGGCCATTCATTATTTCTCTAAAAATGTGTATCTTTTTCCCTCCCTCTTCTTCTGAGACCCGACTTCCAGATATATTAGATTTCCTGCTATTGTTCCATGGTCCGTGTGGCTCTTGTATTTATTGGTTTTCTTTCTTTTTTTTCTTCTTCATTTTGGACAGTGTTTACTGTGTCTTTAATTTTACTAATCTTTTCTAATCAACTGTGAGTCCCATGTGGTGTGTTTTACATCTTAGCTCTTGTATTTCTCATCTCTGGAAGTTCCATATGGGTCTTTTTTATATCTTCTTTTCCTTGCCTCATTATGTTCGTGTTTTCCTCTACCGATTTCTTGAATATATCAGCATATTTATCATAGCGCTTTTAACATTTTGCCTACTATTTTCATAGCTGTCATTTCTAGATGTTTCCACAGCTTGATTTTTTTTAATTTCTACATAATGAGTTATATTCTGTTTTGTGGAATGTTTAAAAGCCATTGTTTCATATATTTGGTATAGTTTTCTAGTTTTTAAAAGTGGGAGGTTAAATCCAGCCCCTGATACTCCTATCATGGCTGGAGTGGAAGTCCCGTCTGCTTTAATCTGATATAGTTCCCTAGTCTTTGTCTTTCATGACATTGACATTTTTGAATCCTATAGGACATTTCATAGAGTGCCCTCAGTGTCAAGTAGATTAAACCTTTATCTCTTGAGTACCTTCCCACGTGGTTCACCGACTTGGTCAAAATGTAGTCAAAGAAATGTATTAATTAACATGTAAAAGGAAAAATTAAAGGGAAGTTTTAAAATCATGTGATGATTAATTTTGGTGTGCATATGGAATTGGTTAAACTTGAAATGTAAGGCACCATTTTTCAATGAGTATACTGAAAATGAACCAATCTGCCATAAACTCCCCATTATATTTACCTTTTGCCTTACCAATATCTCGTTTTAATTAGTTCTACCTTAATTCTTTTACACTGAATTTATAAGTAGGTTTATTTTCTCCCATGCCCGAATGAGGAATATAATAATGGTGAATTTGTTACAGTTAATTTTGTTTTAAAAATCACTCAATGTATAATTTATAGGATGAATGAAACTTAAATGATTATTTTGATTGTTTACATATAAAACAGAAAACATGGCATGAACGGATATCCTTTTTTTTGCTAATGTTCTTTCATTAAGTGAGTCCTTTTATTTTTGATGTAGTGGTGGCTGTGAAAGTGGCTGTGTTAAAATATTTTCAATATTAATGATTCTATCTTTCTGATAGTACTTTCTCATTCTCTTCAGATAAAAGTATTTGTCAGTGTGGACCAGTTGCTTAGCTCCTTGTTTACTTGACCCAATTCAACTGGTCTACTTTTTATTGGTACGTCTTAAAACTTACTAATTACTTAACCATTCTGCCAATAAAATTATTGTCAACTTGAAGGATGTTTCTAATAAGTTAAAACAAAAATCTAATCTGAGATTAGATTAGATGGTTGTACTTCATTTATATTGGTAAAAGAAATCTTTATGGGTGCTGCTACATGCAGGTCTTGTACAAACATCTACTGAGAGCTACTTGGCTTTATCTCTCTATAATCCTGTGATCTAATGGCAAGTGTCCTGATAATTTTAGTATTCCTAATTTGTACTGTGGTGCCAGATTTTAAACATTCTTTTTTTCTTTCATTGTTTTATTGATGTTTTCTTTTATCCTTTCCCCATTATAAAAATTTAAATTATCATATAGGCCTCAGGAAAATATTTTGTCATTTCAAACAGAAACCAGCATTCTCCTCTTTGTAACATTGGGAGAGTCATAATTAGATTTAATAGGTTTGCAGCTATTCTTTTTTGTTCCTTGTTACCATTCTTTTGCTGTTGATAAGTATTTCCTTTTGCAGTCTGTCAGATGTTGAAGAAGGAGTTGATTTCTACTTTGAAAAGTAAAACTTAGGACTTATGTTGAAGTAATATGAGACTTAAATAAATGAGGAGTAGACAGTGTTGGTTACTTTCTTACAGTACCAGAATGCATATAACATACATTCCTGGCACATAAACAGCTCTGTTTTTTTTAATACCTCTTCTGTTTGTTGCATGCTAAGAAAGTTTTTTTCTTTCTTTGATGTGGATGTTAGTTATTTGTTTTGGTTATTTTCCCTTCAACTTACTACCTTTATTTCCTAAAATCCTGTGGCGCTCATGAAATTTGTCCATGCAATTTACCCATTTTGTTATTTTTGGCCTGCTTGTTATCTTCCCTGATGTCTATTTATCAGTCATCTATCCGTGGAATATTTTAAGGCCTTTTAATATCATATTGTACTGAATGCTTTGGGGTATGATGAGGAGAAATAATCTCAACACCGGGTAGAAAGGTGGATACAATTATTTTGCAACACGATACGTGATACTTGATCTAAGTAGTTATGATGATTGTATAACCACTCAGAAGACAGCTCAAATACAAGTTGCACCTATCGCTTTTCCGTATGTTTGATTTCTAATGTGACTATTTGTGTTTTTCATATAAACATACCAGTTCATCTGAATTGTATTTTTGTAAGACTCTATATTTCAGTAATACTGCTTTTGTCTAGTAATTTTCAACGTGTACCTCCTTTAGTCTTACCACCATGTATTTTACCTTGTTGCTTTGAATTAGTGTTGGCAAATATTCACTCTTGCCAGAAGGATTGACTATTCTTATCTGTGGACTAATTATTAGCTTTAGTTAATAGCCCAAAATCATGTTGAATGACTTTGTTTTAGTTAAAAAAAATTTTAAATACAGTGTTTTGTGGTTGAATGAGGTTTTAAATGTAGAATACAAAGGTATGGTTAATTGGTTTTAAGAGAAGTTCCATAAGTTTTTGGGACAGCAGCACAGCTCAGTGCAAAAAGTATTTAACATCAGACTTTTCTCTGAAGGACCATAGTCATTTGATTATTAAGGCTTACATTTTATAGACACATTTAATTTCTTCTGTCAGATGACAAAGAAGTGTGTCATGGTCAGTAGAAAACACTGTGTCTTTGTTGTTTTCAGTTTTTACTTAAGTATATATAGGGATTCTGTTAAACTAATTAATAGGGGGAAAAAATCCAGTTTTTGAAAGAGACTTAGCTGAGATCATTACTTTTGTTTGAACCTAATTTAGATGCATTGCAGTTAACAGTTTGCATCCAGATGAAGATTTCTGACCCACTAAACCTGATTAGAGATTAACAGAATTATTTTGCAGAGAGAAAAGGTGTACTGAAAAATAGAATTTTTTTCTAATTAAATTGTGATTTTCTTAATTTTCTTTTTTGTTTCAAATTTTAGAAATACGGAAAACTGACCACTTGTACTGGTTGCCGAACACAGTGCAGGTTTTTTGATATGACTCAGTGTATAGGTCCTAATGGATATATGGAGCCATATTGTTCAACTGCTTGCATGAACAGTCACAAGACAAAATATGCAAAATCACAAAGTAAGTTTCAGGTATTTGGAAAGTTAAAAAACTTTAATAACATGACTAATTTCTTAACTGCACTTTCCCTTTAACTTTGTTTTTATACTTGTTTTTAACTGCATAAACTATTTTTATTCATCACATTAAACTTTCTTACTGCAGACTTCTTAAAAATTTTTTTTTTAATATTTATTTTTGACAGAGAGACAGAGTGTGATCAGGGGAGGGGCAGAGAGAGGGAGACACAGACTCTTAAGCAGGCTCCAAGCTCTGAGCTGTCAGCACAGAGCCCACATCGGGGCTCGAATTCACGAACTGCGAGAACATGACCTGAGCTGAAGTCAGATGCTTAACTGACTGAGCCACCCACATGCTCCCACTGCACACTTTTTTAGTGGTTTTTAACCATTCCATATATCTTTCATTTTCTTCAATTTAAAGTGATTGGTGAAGTTCTGTCCATGGCTGCATTCTTAGCAAAATTGTTTTTCCCTCAGAGATTAAAACTGAGATTGTTTCATATATCCATGTTTGTTTTAGAGATACGATATTGGACTCTTTATAACAGTATATTTTAAGGTGGACATGATCTTGGAAATTTATTTTAATAAAAGAATAGTTTACAGAAGGTTCCATTAAAAATTACTCTCAGAGGTCAAGTAGGATTTGTTTTTAGGCTTTTATTACTTTATAAAGAAATCAGATATGTACTTTTTCTCTCCTAGGTTTGGGAATTATTTGCCATTTTTGTAAGCGAAACTCCTTACCTCAATATCAAGCCACAATGCCTGATGGGAAACTGTATAACTTCTGCAATTCCAGTTGTGTGGCTAAATTTCAGGTTTGTTACTTATTTTGGATCTTTCCCACTCCCAACAAAATACACACGGGAAATAAACAGTGTAATATGCTTCATCTTTATTTAATATGTTAAATTGCGTGTTGTTTGTTGAGGGCCAGACTGCAGGCGGAGGTCATAGGGTCACGGTAATAGACATGGCTGCAGATGCTTACAGTGTGGCATGGAGACTCTGATTGACTTTTCAGTTGTTATTTATAGAACAGACTTGAAGGAAAATAAGTTTTAGTATAATTGAGCGCGATGCCTGATGTGTACTATTTTCTTAGTGGTTTCAATAACGTGACTCTGAAGGAGACTTCTGTTTTATGATAAAACAAAAAACTATGACAAAACTATGACCAACATGAACAAAACATACGACAACTATTTGTCAGAAATCTGCCAGTTAAAAAGGGGATTGGACTTGTTACAGTGGGCCCTAATTTAGTACAAAATCAGTTTAGGGAGACCTTTTTCATTTTTGTAAAGGTAAAGAACTTTCTGGCATACTTCTTCAAAGTTGGGGTTACGGATAATTTCAGAAGATGTATTACTGGAAGTGTTCGGACTTAAACTGACCACTGGGAGGGAATAGTTGAAAATGGGATTCAGCACTAGTTAAGTGGCATGAGTAGGTTTACTTATGTGAAAAATTCAAAGTGTTGTTGAAATACTTGTGAATACTTGAAATATGTATGAAATACCTATGTGAAAAATTCAAAGATTCAATCCAGTACATAAAGTGATGCTTCATGATAGTGAATCTTCCAGCAGTTCCACAATGTTGTAGGTACTGTATTCTGCATTATATAGCCTGAAAATGTAGTCTCTTAAGTACGTGACCGTAGTTGTAATCATTATTATCATTTAAATTCAGGTGGTTTTTAATTCAACCAGGTAAATGTTGTTTTTGTTAATAGTTATATCCTCCACTGAGTTAAGTTTATAAGCCATATTCATAACTAAACTTTTATTTTGGAAGCTGGGATCGTGGCAATTGAGAAATCCTTTAGAGTGGTAAAATACTGCTTCTGACCTGGCTTTTCCAAAACTAGAAATTAAGGAATAAGGAAGGATTAATTAGATGAGAGAATGACAGAGTCTTTGACATGCTGCTTCTCAGACTTCACCTTTCTGTATTACTTTTTGATGTTTGAAGTGTTAGTGGAAAATGTTTTTTAAAAAATGTTTTCAGTACTTTTTTCATTTAACTGAAACTTGTATTGCCCATGATTTGATGAGACCACTCATATATGTACATTGTATGTACATCGTATCTTGTAAATACTTAATGTGGCTTCTTATAGCCGGATAAGCCTGTAAGCAGCCTCCTCACTATAACGGCGTAAAGTAGTACAAAGTTGACAAATAGACAAGCAGCATTTTTTTCCTTTCTCTGTATCTTAAAGCAAACCATAGATTTTGAGCTTTATGTCTTTATTAGATGTTTTTCCATTTCAAAATAAGGTAATAGGATAGTATTTCATTTGTTTTGAAAGAATACTTTAATGGACTTGCAGTTTTTTTGAAGTGAAGTGTAAGGACACTTGCTGGTTTTTATGTAAAAAATGTATTCACCTGATGGTTACTGTCTTAAATCTGCATGTTTTATTTTTTCACAAATCTTGATTGTGTTGTGTGTTGTATGTTGTATGCAGAAGTTTTAAGAAATGTTTAAAAAACATCTTTTTTTAGATGTTTACTTATTTATTTTGAGAGAGTGCACACGCGTGCATGCGAGCAGGGAAGAGACAGAGAGAGAGGGTGAGAGAGAGAATCCCAAGCCTGTCACGGGGCTTGATTTCACAAACTGAGATCATGACATGAGCCGAAACCAAGAGTCAGATGCTAAACCTAGTCACCCACACGCCCCATATTTTTTTTAAATAATTTTTTTTTCCTCTCCTAACTGCCACCCTGAAAAAAATTTAACTTTAATATATTCTGAAGATTATATATGCCATGTAATATATTAGGGAATGAAGATTACAGCATCCTCACCACTCACGTTAGAAACTCAAGCAAAACTTTTAAAACCCATCTATGCTTATATCTTTTCCTATTCTGTAAGTTGTTTGAACTTTTAAAAATGCCATAAAATTAAGACTATTGTTATCAATACCAGTCTGTTCATCTTTCCCCCCTGCCTAACTTTGTAAAAGAAATGACCAATTTAAAAAGGTGACCAATGTCACCTTTTACAAAGGTGTAAAAGAAATGACCAATTTAAAAGGGCTGTTTTCCCTGATGGAATTGGAATAAAAATGATAGCAATATTGCATGTGGGACAAATTACTACTTAAACTAGGAGCTAGGCTTTTTTAAAGATTTAATTACTAGTTCAAAACTTGGTGAACTTAACTCTTATTTGCTTACATTTTCTTAAAGAGAAAAAAATCATACTTGAACTGTATGGTATTTTGTCCTTTTTCATATTATTTTAAATAAGTAAAGTAATCCTGTAGTAAAAGAATTTGTTTCATAAAACTTAACTGTACTAGTGTAGTCTTTATTTATTTGGTTATAATGTTTTATTTTTGAGAGAGAGAACACAAGTGGGGGAGGGACAGAGGATCTGAAGCAGGCTTTGCACTGACAGCAGAGAGCCTGATGGGGAGCTTGAACTCATGAACTGTGAGCTCATGACCTGAGCTGAAGTCGGTGCTCAACCTACTAAGCCTCCCAGGTGCCTCACTAGTGTCATTTTTAAAGACAAAATTGAGAAATGTAATTTTATGTGTTAAGGAAATATTTAAGCAAAATACTGTTTTCTGGACATAGTCAATATTTGACAGTAGTTACAAATAAAAATTCTAAAATCTGTGTCAGGCTCAGAATGTTTTTATTCTTTGTTTTAGGCTCTAAGTATGCAGTCATCTTCCAATGGCCAGTTTGTAGCTCCAAGTGATATTCAGTTGAAATGCAACTATTGCAAAAATTCCTTTTGTTCAAAGCCAGAAATCCTGGAATGGGAGGTAAGTTCAATTTTGTTATGTATATTATCTTGCTTAAATGAGAGTATAGTAAACTAATAATGGTGTTTCAATTTGAGGATCTATTTCTTAGTGTATAGGGATTCTTCAGAATTTGTGATGATTGAATACTTTCTTATGGGAATAGCATCGACAAAGGACATGTTTATTTTTAGGTCAAACAAAAATTATTGAAGTCATATTCATATATTGACATTATGTTTGTGATAGTGTATGGAATGTTACTCTGTTTAGCTACATATCTGGAACATCTGTTTGTACCGTGTTTTTTCATTTTTACTCTCATCCTTATAAATATTGTCTTTGAACTGTAATATCTTGTATTGCCTGCTACCTGTAGAAATTAAAATTTGTTAGTCACTTAACATATTGTCATTTAACATTATATAATTGTCTTAATAAAAGAATCCTAATATAAATTTATTTTATTTTCCCTTCTCATCACTCTTGCTTTCACCAGTTTGACATATATTTTTGCCATTAGTAAAGTCCTATCGTTATTGTTTATTTAAATAAGGGAACAGTGATGGATGGATGGATGGATGGATGGATGGATGGATGGATGGATGGGTGGGTGGGTGGACGGAAGGATTAACAGACAGGTGGACCTGGCTGAACATTGCTTTCTTGATCAGTGTTCACCCTTGGCCATTCTTTCTTTTCTCCTTTTTTGATGGCATGGAATATGTAACAAAATGGTGTATAAGACATTAGTATTAACAATAAATTGCTCTTGAACCAAAATTTGTTAGTGGCTATTGGCAGTCACTCAGTATCTGAGTCTTAGGAGAAAGGTGTAACCAGAACGTGACTACATGAATACTAAAGTATTCTGGGAATCTGAAATTTCATTGTTTTAAATTTAGTCCCTAGAAAATGGTTTAGTTTGTTAATTTGTTTGGTGCTTTCTCAAGAGCACTTAAACCAATTCTTGGAGACTGTTGTTGGTACCCAGTGATGACTTTTAGTGACTGTAACTCTCTCTAAATCATAACAGGAAAAATGTTGAAGGCCTAGTAAGAATAAAGGAATGGTGGGGAATGAGGAAAGAAATCCATAAGCAAGCACATGGAATAATATCATATAGGGAATAAAGATCCTGCCTAAACTGAATTTTGATCATACTAGATGAAATGGAGATCCTTTCTGTCGATCTCCATGTTAGAACTACCTGGCTTTTGTAGTCTTGCTGTTGATTTTATTTACATGAAGGTTAAGTATTAGGAGGAGTTAATAAACATTGTCTATCAAACTGAATTAGAGTTGAGCCATTCCCTCAGGTGATTGAGAATTCAGAGGCTTTGTTCTTCTCATTCCATGGTTGGCAGTTGTGGTTTCTTTGTTGCTGTTTTTCCTCTTATAAGTTAGATGTCCATGATGGGGCAATTTTCCACTGATGATTGCCTTACTACTTGAGTTGCTTCCTAGACTCTTTCACCTTCCTTATCTTGGTCTTCAGCTATCTTTGCCAGGCGTTAGGTAGATAGATTAGACCTAGTCTGTATCCTTCATAATAACAAAGGGGAAAAGGTGCTGCCCTGTAAATTTTAACTTGATTGTGTTTGGCTGAATATTTGGAGAGTGTAGCTCTGGCTTTATAGGTTTGGGGCCAGGAGAAGTAACTAATTATACTAACCTAGCTCCATTCAAGGGAACCAACTGAGTCTCAGGTTTAGCAGCATACTTACGATGGCCCCAAATGAATACTTTATCCATCATAGGTCTGTGATAGGAATGTGATTGAGTCTGCTTGGCTGTACCTATGAAGAATATTTCTTTTTGAGTGAAACTGGTGTTAATGTCATATTTCTCATCTTTTCTTAGTTTACCCATGTTTTATCTTTCATTGTTTTCTACCCATTAATCCCGTTCCCTTAGCAGCACCAGACTGCCATCTTGTTTTAGTGGTACCTTTACTATTTTACTGAGTAATTTTGGGGTAGTTAATGGTATTGAAGTTTGTGGAATTATGTCTAAATATAGCAGTGAATTAGTTAAATTAGCTGTCTGTGGCCTATTGAAAATGTGTCCCCAGGGATTATCAATCACATTAACTAGGTAAATGATTTAAGTTTATTTCTGTAAAAGTGGCTTGTTTATTTCTTAAACTTGTTCTTGAGGTGGTTGTCATATACTTACCAAGGTTCCCATTGTGCATTTAGAACAAAGTGCATCAATTCTGCAGCAAAACTTGTTCAGATGACTATAAGAAGTTGCATTGCATAGTTACATATTGCGAATACTGTCAAGAGGAGAAGACTCTTCATGAAACAGTAAATTTCTCTGGCGTTAAGAGACCTTTCTGTAGTGAAGGCAAGTGTATATACAGTGTTGTTCATAACTTTTATTAATATTTAATGTTAATTTTGTGCCAAAATATTCTCAAATATATTAACTACGTATGTCCAGGGCAGCTGTGCAATTTTAGTGTAGCTGAACAAAAAAATTGAATTTGATTTTCTACTGACTTGTTTTGTTATTTTTATTTGTAGACCTCTGGGCCTCAAGGTGTTTTATCTCTAAAAATTTGATAACCTTTTTTCCATTAAAAGGAAGTCTTGAAAATAAAAACATTATCATATGTCAAATCTAAGCATAGAAAATGTGATCTGAAAGTTGATTTTCCAAGTGGAATAGAATTATTTTCCTTTGGGTTCGTTTCCCTGCCCAGCTTACTGCCTAGCCTACAGAGATTTTCTGTATACCAGAAAGAAAATCATATGTGGCATTACTACAGTGGAAACATACTTTTAGGTTTTAAACAGGCAAACACTGGCTCTTACTATTGTATATTCAAGAATTCTTTTTCTTCTCATTTGCACCTTTGCTGCTCTGGTGCCAGGCAGCTGATTATAGAAATGAACTCCTGTTCTTGATTCTGATTGTCCAGAGATAGGAACCAGGATTGTAACTATGGATTTGGGGCTCTTGGTTATTATTACTTTCCCCCCCAAGTGACACATTCTTGCTCTACACTGGCTTTCACTTTCTATTCTTTCTTTGGTCCTAGGCACTGAACTCTCGCAGCTGTTCTATCTGCTGTCCTCATCTGTGTTTCCTAGTTAGATTCCACTCCTCCCCCCGGATCCATGTTTTATATGGTTTTCTACTGTTAGGGGCAAGAAAAAGGTTGGAGAGTCCTCTAAGTGCCAGCAGTAGTGAATGACCAAAAGCCCAGAAGATTATCTGTCCATTCAGTTAGTGTCTTCATCTAATATGTTATACATTTCACATAATAAGATTATGTATAAAAGAGGGTATTGCTTATAAAACAAGGCATTCCTGTTTTTATAGGTTTAATTGAGTACATTTCACCTGGAATGAGAAAGGTAAACATGTTTACTGTTAAGATCACAGCTGTGATGAAAAGTGACATAATGTTTCACTGAAAAGATTGATTCTTTATTTTGCTCATTATACCTGAATTTGTATGCATTGACAATCTTTAGTGATTCATTAAGTCTGAACATACTGGTGTTGATGGCTAATATACCCATACGTGATCTTGTATCCTTTAGATAATGTAGATTTTACTAAAATGAATAGACAATAGCAGCGGATAGAGAATTGACATTAAAGAGAATTTTCTTTTTTTTTTTTTTTTTTAATTTTTTTTTCAACGTTTATTTATTTTTGGGACAGAGAGAGACAGAGCATGAACAGGGGAGGGGCAGAGAGAGAGGGAGACACAGAATCGGAAACAGGCTCCAGGCTCTGAGCCATCAGCCCAGAACCTGACGCGGGGCTCGAACTCACGGACCGCGAGATCGTGACCTGGCTGAAGTCGGACGCTTAACCGACTGCGCCACCCAGGCGCCCCTAAAGAGAATTTTCAATTAGAGGGACTTCTATCTTTAGGCAATAAAAGTTTCAAAAGGATGCGTGTCTTTTTCCTGTTCAGTAATCTATTTTGTGCTTTCTCTGACTACACCTAGTTCTCTGCTGGAACATGGCAGAAATAACAAAACATGTAATACCTGATACTACCATCAAAATCTAATTAGAAAGATAAAGCCTTAATAAGGTAAAATATTAAAAAGACTTAAATTTCAAGATAACAGAAAAGAAGTCATAGGACAGTACATAAATAATTGCCAAATAAAGTAATAGAAAAACAATTAACAGTTTGAGTTCACAGATAAGAAGGATCACTTAAAACTAGGTTAGAGTACAGAGTTTGTGGAGAAGGCGTAATTTGAGCTCCTTATTAGTATGGGTAGGATTTCAGTAGATATGAGTGCATGGGCATTCTTAGGTGGCACAGCATGAGTAAAAGTATGGAAACTTTTTTAATTCTTTTTTTTTTTAAGTGTATTTTTGAGAGAGAGAGAGTATGAGTGGGGGAGAGGCAGAGAGAGAGAGGGAGGAGAATCCCAAGTAGGCTCTACATTTCTAGCATAGAGCCTGATGCAGGGCTTGACCCACGAACCATGAGATCATGACCTGAGCTGAAATTAAGAGTCAGACACTTGACTGACTGAGCCATCCAGGCGCCCCAAAACTTTAACAGAGATATTATAGAGATTAAGGCTGATACGTGAAAACACTTAAACTGCTGCATTCATGTAATAGACAAAGGAAATACTTATTAATAAGAGTAACAACGTTTTCTCTAAACAAGTCTATATACCACTTTTCCTTTTCTGAAGGTCCTGGTAGGTTGACAGAAAGGTAAGGCTAGAAATTTTGGCTAAAATGCCTACTTAGCTGAGTATATCTTTATGTTTACTCAGTGCTTCTCAACAGTCTACATTGTTTCATTTCTCTAATGCCTATTTGTGGTGTGTTTGCTGTATGATACTTCTATTTAAATAGAGCAAACAAAATAGTTATGAGGCATTGCTAGATTTGAAAGTCTTAGAACATTAATTATTTGAATTCACATGAGATCTAATAAAGTATTCCATATTCTGTTTCAATATTTACAGGTTGCTGATCATACTAGATTTCAGTTTTGGTCAGGAGAAAAGAGGACTTTATATGCAAACTTATAGACTCTCCTATAAAGCTAATGAACTATTTGACCTCTAAGTACTTTCTTAATGTGTTTTTGTTTGTTTGTTTGTTTGAATATGAAAACCTTGTGTTTTTCAGGCTGCAAACTATTGTATAAACAAGATTTTGCACGACGTTTAGGACTGAGATGTGTTACTTGCAACTATTGCTCTCAGCTGTGTAAGAAGGGAGCAACTAAAGAACTTGATGGTGTCGTGAGAGATTTCTGTAGTGAAGACTGCTGTAAGAAATTTCAGGATTGGTACTACAAGGCAAGTAACTAAAATTTTTTATTACAGCAGCTGCTTTAACCAATCTTTGATAAGACATTACAGTTATTATCATTACACTTATGGTAGCTTATGTATTTAAAAAATGTGCACACATTAAGCTTAGCCCAGATTCATTAAATTCATTTTATGGAATTCATTAAAATTTTTATCATTTCAGTTTTTCTTTATAACTTGAATAGCATTTTTACTTGTTTTATAACTTAGCTATTCCCCAAAACTAGGATATAGCTTTGTTTTCAGCAAAACAATCTTTGTTTTCATTTTAAACTATATTGCTTAAACAAAATAGATTATTTCTTTAAAATTTGTTGGGTCTTTATTTCACCAAATAGAAACTTTTTTTTTTTTAATGTTTGTTTATTTTTGAGAAAGAGAACAGGGGAGGGGCAGAGAAAGAGGGGGGGGGGGACAGAGGATCTGAAGCAGGCTCTGTGCTGTCAGCAGACAGCCTGATGTGGGGCTTGAACTCACAAACCGTGATATCATGAGCTGAGCCGAAGTCAGACACTTAACCAACTGAGCTGCCCAGGCACCCCACAAATAGAAGTATTTTTGATGAACATGATCAGTGTTGAACAGTAGCAGGTAATTGTTTTAGGTACTTATGATGTGTTTTGGAACACTTTGTTCTTTTTTACCTTTTAAATTGTCAAATTGAAAAGACACTATATGAATAGAGACCAAAAATATTTAATTTGAAACTGTGAATAAGTGTGTGTGTGTGTGTGTGTGTGTGTGTGTGTGTGTCTGTCTGTCTTATTAAAATCTACTTCTAGAAGAGTGAAGATAAGTCACTTGTTGTCCGCTGTATTTTTTTCTATATAAGAAAAATGAGTGTATATTTGAGCTTTGTTTAGTCAGATATTACCCAAGAAAACGTTATTAGTTCATATGTCCGTAACAAGGAAAACCATGTCAATGTTAAAACTTCATTATAGTTGCACTTCTAAAGCATGTGAAGACAGACATCATCATAACTTCAAAACTGAAATATTGCTAAAAGAAATAAATAGTAAAATGGCTGAAACATATAGAATATTATTTAGTTCACTTAGTGCAAGTGATTATCGTTAAATGATACTATTTAGGAGAATTCTTGGTGTAGTTCTTGAATGTCTACAGCTCAACATATTAAGTAACATTTTTTAAATAAAAAGAAGATACTTTCCAAGTTGTAAGAGTTGTGGAGGCTAAGAATTTTGGTGCACTTCATTATTTTACTGTTGCTTCTGACTAATTTAAGTCTTAAAGTTAAGGTTCAAATTTTAGAAACACACAGGACAGGGGCGCAAAGGTGGCTCAGTAAGTTGAGTGTCCGACTTCGGCTCAGGTCATGATCTCTGGGTTCGTGAGCTTGAGCCCTGCATCGGGCTCTGTGCTGACAGCTCAGAGCCTGGATTCTGCTTCGGATTCTGTGTGTCCCTCTCTCTTTGCCCTCCCCTGCTTATGGTCTCTCGCTCTCTCACTCTCGTTCTCAAAAATAAACATTTTCAAACATTAAAAAAAAAAAAAGAAACATACAGGCCAAACATACTAACACCCTCTAACATGCATTTCTTTTAGTCTAAACCAACCTCTTATTTTGTTATAGACAGTGGCAATTTTGAGAACAATCGCTCATAATGTTACTTTAGTACCTTTAAAACCTCAATTTTAGTTTAGCACACGTGAACACTGTCCACTGTTTAGGAGGTTTTATTTTTGAAAATTCGTTTTGGGTAACCTCAAAACAGTAAAGTGGCTACAGATGGGAGAATTCCATTTTATTCTTACGGTTACCTTTTTGATAATTTATTTTATAGTTTGAGAGGCAAAGTTGTTACCATGTGATAATGATGATTTCTCTGTTATTTCACTGTATAAATTTCTGCTTAATTGTGAATCCAAACCTGTTATTAAAAAAATTTTTTTTTTTTTTGGAGGATTTTGTTTTTTGTTCAAAAGACACTGACAGTATTTCTCTGTTTGGCTTCTTTCTTTGAATGAATTCTTGTTTTCCTTTTATATTAAAATAGAGAAATCTTTTGGTGGGTTCTCCCCCCCCCCCCCCCCCCTTTTTTTGGGAAAGCAAAGAAGTGTTCTTTGGCAAATGACCACATTATTCTAGATGTTGCCATTTGTTCCATTTTGCTATTTATTTTAAAGGATAATTGTATCTAATGTTTTTATTTATGCACTGTTTAATGAGGAAATTTTGGTGAGGCAGTGCATTTCAGAACATATAAGAACATGTTAGTTTAATAACCAGTTGTTATTATCTGTTGGTTTAATGTCAGTATTCTATACCTTAAACACATATTTATTATTTGTCTTATTTTAAGCCCAACAAATGTTTGTACAATATGCACTATAACATTATTATATACTATACTAATCTGAGGAATAAAGGTAAGAACATTTTTGTCATGTGGTAGGGATTTTTAAAGCAAGTAATGACGATTTCTCTGTGTAATCAGTAGGAATACCAGCTTTGAGATGAAGAGTTGCCCCCCTCATTCATCATAGGCTTCTCTGTGAAGGCAGCCAACACTGTAATCAGGGAATACGTTTGTTCTGTGTGCTTTCTACTTGAGTCACGTTGTATTTTCTTACACCTCCCATGAGTCTCTTCTGTTCACTGCTAGCATCCTGTCATCCTCTCAAAAACGTAGTAAGTTGAGTCCCCACCAAATTTTGATTATTTTGACCTTCTTTCCTCTTCCACTTTTGAAATTTAAGAACTCAAAAGTTTTACATTTTTAGTTCTTTAAAACATGAGACCCTTTATACAGTCCATCCAGCTTTTATTAGAAAAATCATTTTTTAAAAAGTGTGGCATCAAGGAAACTTTGAAAGCAACGGCTAGCCAACCCAGTTTAACTTCACCTTTAGTCATGAGCATTGCCACCTAACCAGAGGAGCACATACATTGCAGTTTCCACCTTCTCTTAGCTTTGTGCTTCAGCTGGAGAGACTATCTAGAGTACAAGTAACTTTATGTTTTTATTTATTTAAATTAAATATTTATAATTCTTATGCCTTAACATTTTTGGCTTATGTTTGTTTTACTGGACAAGACGTTTTGAATGATCTGTTTTTGGCATTATAATGGTTTACATTTGGATTTAAATAGAGGCTTATTAAATACTCTTCTCTTCTAAATTGGAACACATGCAACCAAAAGATGTTGAGAATAAAATTAACAAACATTTTTTTCTTCTCCCAGATAATTCTTTAGAAGGAAGTAGATTTTACTTTTCCTCAAAATAAATGTTTCCAGGCATATTGTGAAACCAGGTGGGAAGATAGTTCTTCGATCTCTATAAGTTAAAAATTTGGGGAGAGAAAGGAGTTAGTATTATAACGGAGTGTAATATGTTTAATGTAAAATTAATTTAAAAGACGTACTGTTTCTTCAGAATACTTCACAGTACTTAGTAGAACTAATAATCTTGATTTAAATGTTATTACTTCAAATCACAGTGTTTTAACACAGGTTTTGACTTGTTGTCCAAACCAGTAGTAAATGGTAGGGGTATTAAAGGCTTTAATGTGAATACCTTCTAATAGTATAAAAGTATGATTTATGGGTTTTGATCAAATTAATACTTATGTTTTAGTAAATCTGAGTCATAAAAGGAGCTCAGTAAAAAAGATTGGGCTTTAAAAATTTTGTCTTTTGTAAAAAAAAATTGCTGTTAAGTACTGATTTGAAAAGATTATTTGTTTTTGAAATAATTTTAGAAAGGGAATATCTAATATTCTTACTTTAGATACGCTTTTTGGATAACTGAAGAATTCCTAGCACTTTATTAGATCTGATTGATAAAATAGGAAACAAGTAGATACAAAAGTTACAAAGATGTATACTATATCACCAAAAATGAGAATTTGAAATGGCCAAATAATAGGGACTGCATCAGTACAGGCTGAATGAATAACCCTTTGTCAGTTACTGAAGGAGAAATTCCTGTATTAGCTGAGATGTTGGATTAAGAGTTTTGAATTAAGAATTTAGCACCTGCGTATTTAGGTTGTTTGAACTGTTGACTGTTACCCACTCCCCCCCCCCCCCCCCCGACCCCTTATAACAGACAATCCCTGATTTTCCACAGTGACAGGGAAACCACTAAGTAGATGATGAAGTGGTATTTTTTTAAACCAGCAATTAAGTCATACTTCAGTTCTTTTGCATAGAAATGTTCAGCTTTTCTAAGAGTTCTCTTCTGTGGTTGGGAAGAAGTGGTTTTGGTAAAGGAATGATGGTCATTTTTAACCATGTTTCCCAATTAGTCATTGTATTTGAAGCTCAATTCCAAACACTTGCATCCAGAATTTGCATGAGTGGTTGTAAAAGAAAAAAACCAAATGGAAAAAAGGTTTACAACTTTTAAAACTTAGATTATGGCATTAAATTTGGGATTAGGATTGAGTACTGCTATTATCCTTCCATCTGAAAATGTGTATACATGTTTCGTTTCCATTTGTACATTGGCATTAATTTTGCTCCTCTTCAGATACAGAGAAATCAAATTAATTCAAACAAATTCAAATTGTTTTGAATCTTTCTGGAAGAAAGGAGCTTCAAGCACAAAATCCAAATGTCTATAGTAATCATGAAGTGATTTCATTGTTCAGATTCTTTGAATATAATGTGCTGGGCTTTATGTCCTTGACCTTCTAAATTACTGTGGAAACGGAGGTATTTTAAGAGTTAGCATAGTATAGGTAGTGATTTGAGTAAGTTTTACACAGATTGATTTGGGTTTTAGATATTACATGGAGAACCTTCTTGCAGCATTTTACTTCTGTTAGGATTTGTATTCTCTGGTTAACTCACATTAATTCATTTTGTCTTTCCATTGTCTTTGTAACTTGTTTGATTTGGATTGTCTGCCTTGAATCCTGTCTCTGCATTTTTAATGTTTGACCTTACACAAGTCACTTGATCTGTTTGGACTTTAGTTTCCAGCATTGTGTTGAGGATTCCAGGGAGTAGATACGACATGCGGGGCTTTTATTTTTCAGGTTCTCGAATGAGGTAGTCAGGCAACAACTTCACTTATGCTATGTTCTTAACACTGTTTAGACTCAATGGTTAGAAGGTTAAGCTTTTGATTTCTTCCTTTGAGCTTTGTCTTTTAGTGTAAAATGTGAAAAGGGAACCAAACACTGAAGCTTTTAATACTTCAGAGGTTATTTTAAAGAACAGCTTTTGGGTGGTGACCAGGGACCTTTTTCTTTATTGAGTAAAATATGACCTGGGTGATAGTAAGTGCTAATTATACTGAAGTTACCACATAGTCTTACCAGCAATATAAAATTTGAGGTCACAGTTTTTTGGACAAGAGATGTGATATTGGCATCACTTAATAGTCATAATTTATACTACAAATCTTCATTCATTTAACATTTATTCAGCAGGAGAAATACCTGACCTGGAGAAAAAAAAGAGCCTGTGTTCTAACCTTGGGGTATGTTTGTTATATAAGACCTGTTTATCAACAAAATCATGTGTAATATTCCTGACTAGGAATTTTGATACAGTATTTATTCATAGAACTCCGATTGAAACATAAAATGAGAGATTTCAAAACCCACAGTATAGAACCATAGATTACGTAGAGTAACGAGGAAAAACCACGTGATTATTATGAACGTAATATGTATTGCTTTATCAAAACTTCTAAGTTGTTAAACCAAAGGGTGATTTAAGAAATACGGTAATTTATTTCTACTTTAACTAGATCAAATACTTAATTATGAAAAGAACTGTATTTGAAATTAACCATTCATATCCTTTGGTCCACTCATTGATCAAGTTGTTAAGAATTAGTGAAAATGGGCAAAATTTAGGGGATCACTAAAAAATAAAAATCTGTCTCTCTATTATGGATTCACCATCATAAGGTTTAACTTTTTATGTATGGATTTTATTTTTGTTTTGTGGGTTTTTTTTTTTCTCTTTCTTTTTTCTTTTTCTTTTTTTTTTTTTGTTTTGCCTATGAAGTTGTTAGACTAGTTGAGGGTGAATTGTGTTCCTAGAGGTAGGTCAAATTTGTTGTCTTAAAGTATAATTATTTTTCAATCAATTAAATATTTTGAGTATTTGAAACATGAACTTGAAGTTCTTATTAATAGTTAAATCAGTGTATTTAATAAAGCTCTTTAAATTTATTAAACTGTTGAATACACTTCAACTTAACACGCATGATTTTCTCATAAGAGCTTGTTTCAGAGTTTTTCTGGTCTTACACAACTTCTTTAAATTGATTTTTCATGAGCTATCAGTTGAACGCAGGAAATCTGTTTATTACTCAGAGATTTTCAGTGTAATGATTGTAGAAAACTTCTGCAGTATGTCATTAGAGTCCTCAAAATTATTTTAAAATATTAAAATATACTGTACCTATTTGGTCTACCAATGTTCACTTTTTTAGGTTATCCTATCTTTGTAATGCTGGTCTTTAACTTCTGGTAAGTATAGAAAGGATTTTGATAATTAGGTAAATTGCTACAGTTTTTTCACTTTTATTGTGGATTTTATTGTATGTTTATGATTCATACCATTTTTTATCAGAAATTGTTTTATCACATTTGGCAGAATTACTGATAAACTTTTAGAAATCTTTTAAAATATATATCTGACTTTAAAAATTTTCTAATTTGAAATGTCTGATACCTTCCTTTTTTTTTTTTTAATTAAGGCTGCAAGGTGTGACTGTTGTAAATCTCAAGGAACTCTTAAAGAGAGAGTGCAGTGGCGTGGGGAGATGAAACATTTCTGTGATCAACACTGCTTACTACGTTTCTACTGTCAGCAAAATGAGCCCAACATGACAACTCAGAAAGGACCTGAAAACTTACATTATGGTATGTAATAATTTAGGTGGTAACTTGAAAAACCTGTACAGCAGTGTTTAGTTTCTAACTGATCTGAATTCAAAGTAATGATAATGAATAGTTGATTTTTGACATAGTTTACTAGCAGATTTCATCGTTTTTCTGGGTGGAAGTGCCCCACGTGGTATTTCTGTAGATTCATTGCTTTTTATTTTATCCTCTTTTAAAACTTTAGTGCTAGTTAAAAGCAATGCAATTCTGAATGAAAACCATTTTTTAGCACGTCGTATATGCTGAAACTCGGTTCGGAGGAACAATAAAAACTCTTTACAAGTTGTGACTTATTGAAGAGTTAAACATAAGAACATAGTATTGACCCCAAAGCAGCGAATACTTTTTGAGAGGACAAAATGGGAAAAGGGTTAATTCCACTTATTTAGCTTTGTGTCGCAGCTCTCACATTTGATATTCTTTACTTAAAATAGCTTAAAATATTTTCTTCATTAACTCTTTTTAAAAATCAGTAACATTTAATGAGAAATACAGATTTAGAACATTGTGCAGAAAGTGTTACTTGTCTTATTTTTAATTTGTTTGTTTTTAGATCAGGGTTGTCAGACGTCCCGAACCAAAATGACAGTAAGTATTATTTAAGTAAAGTACTAAGTGTTGATTTTTTAATGTGGGTATAAATAAAGAGTCCAATTTAATCTGATCATAATAATAAAATAATTTTACTTTCCCCTGTTGGGACAGTTGAAGTATTCAGCTGAAGTACCCAGCATTAACACAGATACTTTGAATTACTTATGGCTTCTACCCACATTGGAGGAGATAAGACATATAAATGGTATTGAAGTTGAAGTGCCTATAATCTTTAAGGCAGTAGCAATAGTATGTTTGAAATGATTGACTGAATGATTGTGTCTGTTCCTGGTGGCTGTGAAAAAACTTCTCAACAATTTAGTAGAAGGTTGCCAGGTAGAAAGGGATGAAAAGTAGGAGAAATGTGCTAAGGGCCTGCATAACTATTCATTAGGGCCAAACTTAAGGGGTACCTGTGGTGAACTCAAGGGAAATGAGGGTAAAAAGATGGGCTGGGCCAGATTATTAATGGCTTTGAGCATATATTTCTCCAATAGGTATCTGAAGATATATGTTGGGGCCCAGAACTTGTGAGTTTTTAAATATGAGAAATAACTTTCAGAACATGTCCTGTGGACTTTTTTTCTTTTTTCTTTAGCCTTTTGGTGTAATACATCAAATTCTGCTTTATGTTAGCATTTTAAGACTTTTGTAGCTTGAAAGTGGCGGCCATTTGAGTAATGAATAAAGAGAGGAAGCAAAGTTTTGCTATACTTTGAAGCACATTGAGATACCCTTTTGTATGCTGAGTAACAATAATCACCAGTGTTGGAATGCAGGTATTTCTGGTATGCTTACCCAAGGGAACCTCTATAGGAGTCATTTATTGGCATTATATTAACCCTCTGAGCTAGTTTTTATCTTGGTAAGAAAGAATAAATCAGTGGTTCTTAGCTCTGGCTACACATTAGAATCACCTGAGGAGTTTTCAGAACTTTCCAATGCCTACGCTCCAACTCAGAAATTCTGCATTTTTAGAAAGTTCTTGAGGTGATTTTAATATGTAACCACAATTTAGGATCACTGACATTGGTGAAAAATTGGTGGTTTTACATTGTTCCATTCAGTTTCTGCTTGTGATGTTAATAGTTAGAACCCTAGAAAGTACGAGTGCTTTCTCCTTTGCTTCCCTCCCCTATACGTCATCCCCTCTGCCTTGTGGAAAATTATATTTAAAATCAGATAATTCATAAATGCTTTGAAGACTTCGGCTGAATCCTCTGATTTCAATACCAGGCACTTTTATCCGCAATGGGGAATATAAGGGTGGCCACTCCCTATTTTGTTAGCTTTGTACAGCCATAAGGCAGTTTCTAGCTTTGTTTCAAAGGCTTTAAGGCACCCCTTCTACCAGCACAGTATTAACTACTTTTTTCCTCTCAGAGCACTTGAGCCACATTATTATGACAGACAGGATGGTCTAGGGGAGAGTAAGTCCGGGTGCCGCCGCAGCTATTACCTTTTGTCTTACTGAAGCCCTCTCCCATTTTTTCCTTGTAAGCTTTTGGAATCTTAATTCCTCACCCATGAACTTCAAAGGGTGAGAGCCTAGCTGTATAATTTTGGGCAAGTCCCTTCACAGAAGTTCTCTGTGAATTTCCTTATTTGTAAAATGGGGATGAAGATAGTGCCTGCTTCAGGGTTATCACATAGTAAGTATTAAACTCATGGTAGCTGCTATGTTCCAGACCTCATAAAGGCGGTATGTATGGTAGTTAAGAACATGGGCTTTGTTGTTAGATGAATTTACTTGAGTCCTGACTTCAGAATTTTTAGCTCTGTCATTGTTACCAGGTTGTTAATTTCCGAGCCTTAGTTTTCTCATCTGTAAAGTGGGAGTGATTAAGTGACTTACTTCTTGTAATGTTACAAGAATTAAATAACCCATTTCATGAGTTATGTAAATTTGGTGCTTTACATAATGTCTTAGCCCATTTGAGCTGTTGTAACACAATGCCCTAGATGAGATGACTTACAAACAACAGAAGTTCTCACAGCTCTGAAGGCTGGGAAGTCTAAAATCAAGTTGCTAGTGTCTGGTGAAGGCTCGCTTCCAGGTTTATGAACAGCTATCTTTTCACCGTGTCTTCATATGGTGGAAAGGGGTGAGGAATCTCTAGGATTTTTTGGGTTTTTTTAAGTTTATTTATTTTGAAAGGGAGAGAGAGAATCCCAAGCAGGCTCCACATTCTCAGTGCGGAGCCCAAGGCAGGGCTTGATCTCACGAACCATGAGATCATGACCTGTGCCAAAATCAGGAGTCAGATGCTTAACAGACTGAGCCCCCAGGCACCCCAGAATTTCTTTTATGAGGGCATTAATCCATTCATGAGGGCTCTGCTTTCAGGACATAATCACCACCTAATGACCACACCTTCACATGCCATCACATTGGGTATTAGATTTCAACATACGAATTTTAGGAGGATACAAACATTGTAGCACATAGTCCTTGGCATGAAGCAAATACTCAACAATTGGTAGCTTTTGTCATTATAATTTTCATTGCTTTGGGTCCTCCTTCAGTATTTATTTTTTTGAGTTTTTATTTATTTATGTTGAGAGAGAGAGCATCAGCTGGGAAGGGGCAGAGAGAGAGAGAGAGAGAGAGAGAGAGAGAATCCCAAGCAGGCTCCGCAGAGTCAGCACAGAGCCCAACATAAGGCTCGAACTCACTAGACTGTGAGATCATGACCTGGTCAAAATCAGGAGTCAGACCCTTAGCTGACTGAGCCACCCAGGTGCCCCAGGTGACATAGTTTAATTGACATGGTGTAATGTTTCTAGAATGACAGGAAGCAAAACATTGAGTAATCTAGGACATACATGATTTTGGACCCCTTATTCTTATGTGGGGATTCTAGAGTATTTTGCAGTTTGGACCGAACTTACCTAGTCTTAGTATATAATAGATACACAATAACTCTATGTTAAATTATTCTTTCCATTTTACAGTTGAGGAAATTGAGACATGAGATTGAGTCAGTTGCCTGATGTTAACACAGCAGTAATGTTAGAAATAAATTCCTTAGGTTCTTGTTCACAGCTCTTTTTCTTAGCTGATTAATTATGTGGTTTGAAATCCTGATGAATCTAGAATAAGCTCATACTAGTACCAGCCCTGTGGCCATATGTATTAGTTTTTAAAAATTTATATCTTTCCACATCTTAAAATATGCACAGATAAATTTATTAAACAGTGATAATGTTTTAAGTACAATTGATCACCATTCATATTTGCAAATTTGCCTCTTCTCTGAAATTTATTTGTAACCCCTAAATCAATGCCCATGACACTTTTCAAAGACATGTGCAGAGTGGTAAAAAAATGTGAATTTCCTGAAGTGCATCTTCCTACTGAGGTGTGGAACAAGGCAGAGCTTTCCCTTCTTGTCAGCTCATCCTGTAAACAGGTCTCCTTTTCATAGTCTAATTAGTGTACCACCTTTATCATATTTTGTCCTTTTTATTGGTGATTTTGCTTCATAAAAGATCCCCTAAACATAGTATTAAAGTGCTGGCTAGTGTTCCTAAGCACAAGAAGGCTGCTTTTTGCCTTACAGAGGAAATAAGGTGTGTTAGGTGAGCTTCATTCAGTTTACAGTGAGTTTAATGTTCGTGAATCAACAATATGGTATACCCAGAAAAAAGGAATAAGAAATTCACCAATCTGTAGATGAGGCAACTCCAAGTGCTAAAATAAAACCTATAGTGCATGGTGAAGCTGTGGAAAAGAAGGAATAGTGACTCTATTTATGGATCCATGGACTTAGGACTAATTAAAAAGAAAACCAAAAAACAATGAAACAGCATTGTGGTGAGACTTTGAGCTTACAACACGTTTCCCAGGATCAGGGCACTGTTAAACGCTCCTTGCCTCCTGCTGGCTGGCTCACGCATTTTAAGGAAAAATGGTGTGAAAAATGTTAAACTTGCAGGCAAGGTGGGTTCTGCAGATCAGAACCAGGATGCTGTGGAAGAATACCAGCTAAGTGATAACACAGGAAGAAGGGATATCCAGACAAGCAGGTTTTCCACACTGATGAGACTGGCTTGCTTTCACAAGGTCAGTGGCAAATGAACCCATATAATACAAGTGGTGTCCAAAGCCCCTGACCTTTAAGTCATTTAGAGACCATACAACCTTGCTAGAGTGTGCCAGTGCCAAGAGTGGTTCTATGTGTAAATCCTTCGTGGTGCATAGAGCCCCACATCCATGAGCGCTTACAGGGAAAAACTGAACTGTGTGCCAGCCCATTGGAGGTAGGACAGAATGCATGAATGGTTATCTAAAATATTCTGGGATTGGTTCTCCCAACTGCTTCATCCTAGAGGTTGAACATGGTTTTCAGAATGAAAACCTTGCCTTTGAGGTTTTATTCCTGGATAATATCCATTGCCTTGAAGAACTCAAAAATGCCTATCTCAGTGTAGTTCCTTGTATGCCCCCAAACACTGTGTCTCCCATCCACCCCCTCGATCAGGGCACACTTAAAGCTTTCAAGGCCTACTTCATGAGAAAGCTTTTGAGGCTCTCAACACCAACAAGGAAACCACCCTGATAGATTACTGGAAGTCAGTCACCATACGTAATGTGATTGTTTTGGCACAGCTTAGGACAGCATCGAGCAGGCTACTGTGAATAATTGTTGGGGAAATGTTTGACCAGACTGCATTGAAAAGTTTCAGAGGCTTTGAAGGTGTTACAGAAAATAAAAAGAACAGTGTTAAAAACATAATGTGTGTTGCACCAAGTAAGTGAAGAAGGCTTTGGGGCCATGCAGGAAGAAGATGTGGAGGAAATTTTGGTAGAGAAGGCAGTAGAGCCACCGAAGAAGACCTGGACAAGATGACCAAAAAAGGCATCAGATTCAGTGATGCAAGGCAGCCTAAGACTCCCAAGAATTGCTCTTCTAACAGTGGCCAAAATACTGGAATGGAATTCTGCCTTGGGAAAAATTGTCAGTGACACACATGGAAGAATGTGACTCTGTACTTGAACAAAGCCTCAAATTTAACACCACTGTGTTTGCCCCTTACGTCAAGACGCTTAAAAGATTTGAGGTGAGAAGTTAAGCAGACAAGGCTGACTTAATTCTTTGAAGCCAGTTTGGGAGGGAAAGTTGCTGATATTGTCCACAAGTTGCAAGAACCAAACTCTTGAGGTAGAACTGCCAGATGTCACCATGTCACCCTCATCGACTTCTTCCTCTTCTGCAGAATAATTGTCAACAACCTTTCCCTTGGTTTTTATGGGCACGCCAAAGGTTGAGAGGTTTAACCACACAGTGCACTGCCCCATTGTACATCCTGCAGGTCCACTAAGAGTAAGACGTTAATGTTTTTATAAAACTTTAAATGTTTAATCTTTGGCTTTTTTCCTAGGACTTTATTTGCATTAGTGTACAATATATAGTGTGTGTTAACAGGACGGAGTATGAGTACTGTATGGTATGTGTGTATTGTATCTGTGTACTGTGTGTGTGTGTGTGTGTGTGTGTGTGCGCGCGTCCGTAATCCTAGTACAGTACGCAAAATGCTATAATCATAATGTGTTATAAAGAATCTACATATAATTATTTGTAAGAAATATATATGAAATCAAGGGTGTTTTCAGCAGAAACAAGGTTATGCATTGATGTAACCAGAGGCTTGAGGCTTGCAGGAACCTAACCTTGTATTTCCTTTTGGAGTAATGGTTCAGTAGTGTTCATGGTTACCGTCTAGAACTTAAGTACCTCAGATATTCTGTACCTTTTTTCCTAGATCAATAGGTGGTATGGAGAGCACCTTATGTTTTGTCCCTTATGGACAGATCATTAGCTTATTTTAGATTTTATGTGTGTGTATGTGGGCGGGGGAAGTGTGAAGCGTTTTCAATTGTAAATAATGCTACAGTTAACATGGTGAAAACATCTGAGACTATTATCTAGAATAAGTTTCTGAAATTGTAATTGTTGGGATATAAGAATATATAGTTGGAAGCTTGATAATATTTTTGGTAATCCTTTTCATCGTTTTTTTTTTTTAACTTTTAAAATTTAGTATATAAATATACAAACTATATATCCAGTACAGGGAACTAGTATGTATCAGATGGCCATAATAACTAAGAACTTTTTTCTTTCTCAAATAAATTTTAAAAAGCCTAATTATTTGCAAAATTCAGGTTAACAACCTTGCTTTTTTTTTCCTGTTTATTTAAAAGTGGCAATTGTCTTTTTATGGTTTTTTAAAAAATGTGCTGGTGGTATCCATTGAAGGTCACGAATGAATGATTACTACTGCTTTGTCTGTAGTTAGGACAGATTCATACTGATCCTTTCAGATTAAGACTATGGTAAACATAGTAATAATAACATAATTTGGTTATACTCTTATACTTTTGTGTGTTCCCTCCACATGACCTAGATATTCATTAACACCAGGAAGTAAGAAAATTAGAGGCAAAAATAAAATGTTTCCCTTTGCTTCTCTGTAGGGTTCAGCTCCACCCCCTTCTCCAACACCTAACAAAGAGATGAAGAACAAAGCCGTTCTCTGCAAACCTTTAACAATGACGAAAGCTACTTACTGTAAACCTCACATGCAGACCAAATCTTGTCAGACAGGTAACTTAGGAAAATTTGACTTAACACCTCACTCACTGAAATTCATGCTTGTCTCAGATAATAGGCTACGGAATGTGTCTGCTTGGTCACTTTGTCATTCCCTGTTGATTTTGCTTATCCAGTTTTAGATATTGCCTTGAGAATACAGCATAATATTTAAAATCATTAATGAAAATCTGTGTTAAAGGTCTAGAATAAAAATTATGTCACAGGTGAAAAACTATATTAAAAATTTCCTTGGGGCTAAAATTCACTAAAGTTAAAGTGTTGCCTCAGAGATCACCTCTTTAAGAGTGACCTGTAATGTTAACAATTCTATTTCCCTGTCAGAATGCGATGAAATAATTCAAATATGTGTTTTTATGAGATTTAAATGTATCTTAATTGATTAGATACATATTTTTGCAGGGGTTATGAGGGGAATCTAGGCTATCTGGAACTATGTAACGTTTTTAAGGGATATTTTCTTTGTATTAAGAAAAAAAAAAGACCTAAATTCTATTTTTATTCTCTTTAGGTTAATACAGCTGCTATATTTAGTTTTGTTGTTTTTACATCACCTAATTTTGTGAAAACTGAGAATTTCTTTTAAATGGGAACAGAGGCACTTAAATATTTCTTTGTTACCAAATTATTTTAACACTGAGTAATGATATATAAGTGCTCTTTAAACACATTTTGTATTTTTAGATGATAATTGGAAGACAGAATATGTTCCAGTGCCTATCCCTGTGCCTGTGTATATCCCAGTACCTATGCACATGTACAGTCAGAATATTCCTGTTCCTACTACAGTTCCTGTTCCTGTAAGTCGGGCTTTAAGTTCTTTTTCATTATGAGGTTTATCAGGCATTAAATGGGAGAACAGTGTTGTTGTAATTACTATCTCAGTGAAGCTAGTAGAACAGAGGGTTGAGTCTTCAGCTTCACCAGTTAACTTAGGTTTGGTTGACTGTCAGTGTTTGATTTGTGTTTAATCGAGTAGATCCTTAAAGGTGAAGTTTAGCAAGTGTCTGCATCTGCTTTATGCACATGATGTTTTATATTCGAGTTCATTGTAGAGAAAAACATTTGTAAAGTTGTCAGGTTTAAAACTGAAACACGGAAGAGAATTTTGTGTATATTATAATTACATTATTTTGTCCTAAAACACTTGCGGTACTTAAGACACTATTCCACAGCTTGGCTGTCCCAGTCCTCTTGGGGGGGTGGGGGGGGCAGAAGTACCTCACTTATTTTTCTTTAATGTTTATTTCAGAAAGTAGCTGGCTTATATTCTGGGCTTACTCTGTTATAGTTGATATCTTAGTTTTGATATGTGTTTTCTCCCCCAAAGCTTTTATCCATCCTGTGTTAGAATAATTTTTAATTTGGAAAATTATCTTTTTTTTTTTTTAAAGAAAAGATTTTAGGGGCGCCTGGGTGGCACAGTCGGTTAAGCGTCCGACTTCAGCCAGGTCACGATCTCGCGGTCCGTGAGTTCGAGCCCCGCGTCAGGCTCTGGGCTGATGGCTCAGAGCCTGGAGCCTGTTTCCGATTCTGTGTCTCCCTCTCTCTCTGCCCCTCCCCCATTCATGCTCTGTCTCTCTCTGCCCCAAAAATAAATAAATGTTGAAAAAAAAAATTTTTTTTAAAGAAAAGATTTTATTTTTAAGTGATCTCTGCACCCAGCATGGTGCACAAACTCATGACCCTGAGATCAAGAGTTGCATGCTCCACCAGCTGTGCCAACCAGGTGCCCCCGGAAAATCATGTTTTAACATGGAGTAAACTTAACAGTAAATACTTTGGTTAACTAGGTGCCGGTTCCTGTTTTTCTGCCTGCCTCCTTGGACAACAGTGAGAAGATCCCTGCGGCAGTTGAGGAGCTAAAAAGCAAAGTTTCCTCAGATCCTCTTGATGCAGAGCTGCTTACAATGACAGATATGATGACTGAGGACGAGGGGAAGACGGAAGCTGCCAACATCAACAGTGAGCTGCTCTGTATTTCACTTTGTGAATAAGTGTATTCTTGGTTTTCAGAGGGTTGTAATTGTTAAAGTATGTTCCAGAGCATATCCTTAAGTTTCAACTTGATACGGGAATGGGGGAGGCATTGCAGCAAAGATGTATTTGAAGAGACCCATACTCTAGCCACAAGCTCTCTTCTGTCAAGCCCAGTTTCAAGCAGGAATTTGAATGGTCCATGTTTTAATTATAATAGGATTTGACTTCTAAAATTAACTAACTCAGAATTTTTCCTGTTTTAGTGGACTACCTCAGACACAAAAACAACTTGTAGTCGGCTTTAATAATGATCCACACTCTTATATTGTAATGCTTATCCCCAATTTGTTTGTGGGCTGTACTTAGTAACTTGCATTATCTAAACAAGGGTTTATCCCAACTTCTGTTAGGGCAGTGCTTGCCAAATGGTATATATGATGAGTATGCCATGGATGATTCTCTTAGAATATTTATTCCTACCCTTACTCCTCTGGTAACACGTAGAGTCCTATTTCAACCATAAGCTGCCTAATTCACTTTACCCTAGTGTACAATAGAAACACTATAAATTCTCTCTATTTCATAATGTGACCTTGTTTGTGAAAGACGTGGTTACAGTGGTTTTGTTTTTTAAGGAAGTGAAATGGGAAAAATGTCACTGTTAATCTCATAGAAAGGGTATTGTTTTGTGAAACCTTTGTTTCGTGTGTGTGTGTGTGTGTGTGTGTGTGTGTGTCTTTCTGTCTGCTATCACCAAAATGGATAAAATGCGTATCTTACTGTGGCTTACAATACAAAAATGTTTGAAAGCAACTGATCAGAACATTAGAAAGCTGTTGTAATTGAATGATATGGATAACCTAGGTCACAGTTCGTAAAGAGTGCTGAAAATTGCAGTGATCCACCCTCATTAGTTTATTTTTGACAAGAGATTGCTTTTAGAAATATCATACATACATACTGGAATTGCTTTACTATCATTAACTTTTGAAGAGGGGCAGTCAGAAACTTAAAGGATTAAAAGTTTCCGTGTACTCATGATCATGTAACAATTGTATAGTATTTTACATTTCAAGATGGCTATATAACTTTTCCTTTTATGACTATTAATACATGTGTTTATTCTTGTTTATATATTGTTCATATATGTTTCCAGACTAAATATAAGTACTGTTTGCCAGATTAAATACAGACTAAATATAGGTGTTTTGATTTGTAATTATGTCATGAATTGATTACAGGTGTAATTATTGAAACAGACATAATTGGTTCAGATCTCTTGAAGAACTCTGACCCAGAGACACAGTCCAGTATGCCTGATGTACCATATGAACCAGATTTGGATATCGAAATAGATTTCCCTAGAGGTACTCAAAATGCTATTATGCTGTTTTATTCTTTCAATGTGAACTTTGGTTATGGAATTTAGTTATGGAGTCATAATTGTGGTTATGATCATTAACCATTTAATGTTCATGTTATTGCCTTTACTGTTTACATTTGGTTTTGTCTGGTTTTTTTTTACCAAACAAAACTCAACAGTTAACTTCTGAGATGAGGCATAGGACTTAAAGAAAATTTCTTAGAGCCAAAAAAAAAAATCTTTCGCAAAGTAAGATTACTTTGAAAATAGAGAAAAGTTGGGGCGCCTGGGTGGCGCAGTCGGTTGGGCGTCCGACTTCAGCCAGGTCACGATCTCGCGGTCCGTGAGTTCGAGCCCCGCGTCAGGCTCGCATCAGGCTCTGGGCTGATGGCTCGGAGCCTGGAGCCTGTTTCCGATTCTGTGTCTCCCTCTCTCTCTGCCCCTCCCCCGTTCATGCTCTGTCTCTCTCTGTCCCAAAAATAAATAAACGTTGAAAAAAAAAATTTAAAAAAAAAAAAAAAAAAAAAGAAAATAGAGAAAAGTTAAAGAAGTGACTGTTTCTTTTCTTTTTTTTTTTAAACGTTTATTTATTTTTGAGACAGAGACAGAGCACAAGCATGGGAGGGACCAAAAGAGAGGGAGACACAGAATTCGAAGCAGGCTCCAGGCTCTGGGCTGTCAGCACAGAGCCTGACGTGGGGCTTGAACTCACGAACTGTGAGATCATGACCTGAGCTGAAGTTGGATGCTTAACCATCTGAGCCACCCAGGCACCTCTTTTTTAAAAAAATGATTGTTTGTTTTTAAAAAAATTTAAATAATCTATTGATGGCTAATAAGCACACTAAATAGAATGTAAAGCATTTTGGGGCACCTGGGTGGCTCAGTTGGTTAAGTGTCCAACTTGGACTTCTTCCCTGGCAGTGGAGAGTTCTCTCTCTCTCAAAATAAATAAGCATTAAAAAAAAAAAAAAAAGAATGCAAAGCATTTTATTTTGAGAAAGATTTGGTATGTTGAAACAGATTTGTACTGAGATCATTTGTTACTTTTTAATTTTTTTAAACGTTTATTTATTTTGAGAGAGAGAGAGAACATAGCGGGAGGGGCAGAGAGAAAGGGAGAGAATCCCAAGTAGGCTCCACACTGTCAGCTCAGAGTCCCATAGGGGCTCAGTCCCGTGAATCGTGAGATCACGACCTGAGCCAAAACCAAGACTTGGACACTTAACTGACTCACCCACCCAGGTGCCCCTGTACTGAGACCATTTAGATCTTAGAATTGAATTTCAGGTTGTAATATTTTTCTGATATTATACATTTTCATGAAAATGTCATATTGGTATTCAGTATACATGTGTTTTATGAGTCTGAATAGGGTTTATCAGAACTCAAGACAATTCTCTATTCACCCTCTGCTGTAGCACAGGTTACCCCTGTATATAGGTGTTTGTTTATATTCTGTGATTAGTTCTTTGTTGCTGGCTGTATTTATGTAACATAAGCCTGTGCTGTTATATTTGGAAATAAAAGTTCTTCTGATTTGATTGTTAGCTGCTGAGGAACTTGATATGGAAAATGAATTTTTATTACCACCTGTTTTTGGAGAAGAATATGAGGAACAGCCTAGACCTCGATCTAAAAAAAAGGTATAAATTAATAGTATTCTTGCATTCAGCCACTATCTCTTTGTAGTGATAACCTCTTTAGTTATAGAGCAAGGGTACAGTGAGTGACCCACAGTTGTGCTGAGAATATGGGAAGACTTTTTTCCCTTAGATGTAAAAAGACTTCAAGAGTTAATGTGAAAGTAATAATTTTCCAAGTAATAAAAATGTCTCATATTTGTAACTTCATAGAAGAGCAAGTATTTTTGCCATTTAATTTTTCTTTTTAATTTTATCCTGACAAAAGGTTGACATAGTTGCTCAAAAAGTAAACTCCATTCTTTGCCAAGAATTGAGACTATTTTCTAGGGATCTGTTTTTTCCACTGTTATTTCTGATGAGACTAATCTATGAGGTTAAGTTACAGTGTGTAATATCTGGTCTTTTTTACGCAAGCTAGTACATAGAAGGACATGCTGGACAGTTTAATTGTTTAGGCAGACCAAATCTTAATGTTGTTAACAGATGTGATTTAAAAAAATACTTTATCAACAACTTTACTTATTTCTGATTTTCAACATAAAGCAAGATCAAAAGAAACAAAAAGGATGACTTGCACAAATTTTCCCACAAAGAAAGAAAAAAACTGAAAAAGGAGTGAGTACCTGCAGTAGAATGAAGTTGGACTCCTATTTGACACCACACACAAAAATTAACTCAAAATGGGTTATAGACCTAAATGTAAGAACTAAAATATAAAACTCTTAAAAGAAAACAGGCCTAAATCGTCACTGCCTTGGGTTAGGCATAGTTCTTTGACAGGATACCGAAAGTACAAGGAACAAAAGGAAAAAATAGGTGAATTAGGTATACTACATCAAAATTTAAAACTTTTATATAGTAAATAATGCCATCATGGAAGTCAAAGGAGCTGAGTGAAATTGAAATTGAAAAGTTCAATTTCTCTCTTATCTTAAGATTTAGAACCCTTTTCAGATTATTTATAAATTATGTCTTAATTTTCTTACCAGTGACTCTCACAGCAGGAGTTATTATGATTTTGATATACAAAGTGGATTATGTAGAAATATGGCATTTCTGGAGATATATTTCAAGTAATGTTATAGGTAGCTATTCTCAGATTTCAGAATACCAGTCAATTCTAAGCATATAAATAGATGTTATTTCTCTTTTAATTTTCATTTGTTGAGGGATGGCTTACATAAAGTCGTGAAATAATGTAGGTATTTTTTTAAAAAAAAGATTTTACAATGGTATTTTACTATTAGGGAGCCAAGAGAAAGGCTGTATCAGGATACCAGTCTCATGATGATAGTTCTGACAATTCAGAATGCAGCTTTCCTTTCAAATATACGTATGGTGTAAACGCATGGAAACACTGGGTCAAAACTAGGCAACTTGATGAAGATCTTCTTGTATTAGATGAGCTAAAATCTCGTAAGTGTTCTGATTTTGTTTCCTCTACACCCTATTTCAAATCAAGATTTTTGTTATTAACTACCTTTACTTAAAAAAACATAAATGTAGCTTAAAATATTTTAAGTACATTTAAATGTAGCTTTCATTTTACTTTTAAATTCTAATATAGTCTAAATCAATTTCAGAAAGTTTCTTAATCTTAAAAAAGAGAAAGTTTCTTAATCTTAAGAATAAATAATAATAATTACTAATGTTTTACTTCTTTTTAGCTAAATCAGTAAAGTTGAAAGAGGATCTGCTCTCTCACACCACGGCTGAGCTTAACTATGGGTTAGCTCATTTTGTGAATGAGATCCGACGGCCAAATGGAGAGAGTTATGCACCTGACAGCATCTATTATCTTTGCCTTGGAATACAGGAGGTTAGTAATTTGATGGCTATTTTTGGATATAATGTTAATAAGAAAGGTTGTTGTGGTAGGGGTGCCAGGTGGCTCAGTTGGTTAAGCATCCGAATTCAGCTCAGGTCATGTTCTTGCAGTTCATGGGTTTGAGTCCCGTGTTGGGCTTTGTGCTGACAGCTCAGAACCTGGAGCCTGCTTTGAATTCTGTGTCTCCCTCTCTGTGCCTCTCCCCCTGCTTGCACTCTGTCTCTCTTTCTCTCTCAAAAATAAATAAACCTTAAAAGAAAAATAAAAAAGGTCGTTGTGGTAGTTTTGGAAGAGAAAAATGTTACGTTTCAAGAATATTAAGGGTGGCTTTATGGAACATAATGATTTCTTGGCTTGCCAAGAAAGAAAAAAGAATTAATCTATTTGAATATATAATACTAGGATATTCTAAAGGATTTTCTTAGTTACTTTGTATATAGGTGTTTCATAATGAGATCTGTTGCTCAAAATCCTCAAATTCTTGAAAACTGTCGTACCAAAACCGAAAAGAATTCATGTTTAGGGGCACCTGGGTGGCTCAGTTGGTTAAGCGTTGAACTTCAGCTCAGGTCATGATCTCACGGTTTGTGGGTTCGATCCCCACATCAGGCTCTGTGCTGACGGCTCGGAGCTTGGGGCCTGCTTCAGATTCTGTCTCCCTCTATCTCTGCCCCTCCCCCACTCCTCTTCTCTCGCGAGCGTGCGCGCGCGCTCTCTCTCTCTCTCTCTCTCAAAAATAAACATTAAAATTTAAAAAAAAAATAGAAAAATGGTGTTAGGGACAAGTCACTTGAAACTCCTGCATCTATCTTTTGTTACAGTTAGCAAAGCTGTATATTTGTTGCCATATATATGATAATCAGGATGGCTTCATTTCTTCCTTAAAATTGCAAATAAATGAATTAACATCCTGAGGTGTGATCCTATATATGTATATATAGATCCATGCTGGTATACATGTAAACAGAAAAATGTGTTCCTTTGCAGATAGTGGATCTGTTTCAATTGTACACTCCTGATGTTTCTAATTTGTTATATAGGTAAATTACTCTTTATTTTTTTGGAATCATCTTATAAAAGAAGATCATTCTTTAGGGGTTTAAATAAGCCACATATCTGTGAACCTTGATTGAGTCTACTTTCCGTAATAGACATAAATACCAACTTTATGTGTTGGCTTGTAATTCTGAACAAATTGTTTAGGTTTGAGCCCAGAGGTCAGAAAGTATCTTAGCTTAACATCCTATGTGTTTTTTAGCTGTGATAAATGATAGAAGGAGCTCTTTTTACGTAGAGTTTTGTTTATAGCCCGAGAATTTAATGTTATGTTGCCAACTGATGTAGTCACTGAAATTATTCAGAAAACTAGAACTGTCTTAATTTGTATTTTTTTTTTTCAACGTTTATTTATTTTTGGGATAGAGAGAGACAGAGCATGAACGGGGGAGGGGCAGAGAGAGAGGGAGACACAGAATCGGAAACAGGCTCCAGGCTCTGAGCCATCAGCCCAGAGCCTGACGCGGGGCTCGAACTCATGGACCGCGAGATCGTGACCTGGCTGAAGTCGGACGCTCAACCGACTGCGCCACCCAGGCGCCCCTTAATTTGTATTTTAAGTTGTGTTCTCTTCAGGGTAGAAATTTGCCCAAGATTACATAAGTGGTAGTGGGAAGGTAGCACATGGCTGTAAATTATTGTATGTTCAAGGGCCGTCATATATTTTGCAGTAGCGACCTAAAAAATACATAGTAGGTTTTACTTTTCCTTATTCTTCTTTGATAGATTTATACGTACCTTAGCCTCATATTTAGATGGTGACAGTAGGTCATCCACCCTTCCAGATCTCAAAATCCCTGAAAACTAGAGATTTTACTCTTTAGTTTTTCAGAAACACTCATTTGGTAGTAAAACCTGAGTTGAAGAGTTGTGAAGTTTTTGTCTATTTAGTGTACTTTCTGTTTGATCATCTACAGAATATTAACTACGTAATTCACTATAGAATAGTTAATGTTTCTAAAGGAATAAAGGGTACTTTCCTAGATCACTTTAGGACTATTATGTAAATATGTACATGCCCTGAATTTCCTCTGTAAAATCCAAAAAAGTTATGAATTCCAAAACATATCTGGCCTCAGTGGTTCTGGTTCAAGGTTTATAGACCTGTGTGTGTTCCCCCACCCCCCATTTTCATCATACCTAGGAGTAAAAAAGAGTAGGAATAGCAGGCAAAACCATCTCAACTGTCTGGTTTCAAAATAAGTTACCTGTTACATAATAAAGACTCTTCTTCAGAGCAAATAGGATTTGGGTTTTACTCTTTGTGTCTTACACCATGCAGGCCCTATTGTAGGCACTCATTAACCTGGATAATTGTCAACAGCTAGTACACAATAGACCTGTATTGTCCAGTTTTTCTGCTGCTTTTTATTGTGTGCATGTATTTAAGATGGTGGAACAATCTTTTTTTAAAAAGAACATTTATAGCATCATCTTGGAAGTAGTTCAGTTGTTCAGATCAATCATTTGTAAAAGTGTAGAAGAGGATATTAGGGTTCTCCCAAGTTAACTCAGCAGGAAGGAAAGAGATTGAGTTCTAGGCTCTTATTTGTGTTGTTTTAATGCAGCTCTACTTTTTGGTATGTTTTGGGGTTCTGTATAAAATTTCATTTAAAAATGGCTTCTAGAAATTCACCTTAAAAAACTAGTACCTGAATAATAAAATTTTAAATCACAGTGTAATAAAAGACAACACAATGAGCAGTCTCTGTCTTACCCATCTCTGTTCCACTTAGTTCACCTCCCTGAAGTCAAATACTCTCTGTTGGCTCTTTCCTTTCCTCCGACATTACTTTGCATATAGAAATGTAATGGATTTTTGTATATTCATCTTATATTCTCTATGTACCAATTCATTATTAGTTTTGTTAGGTGGTGTTAAAGACAGTTTTGCCTCTTCCTTTCCAATCTGCATGTCTTCTTTTTCTTGTCTTATTACATTGGTTAGGGATGTCAGGCCTCCTTCCCCCTCCCAACATTGAAAGCAAATGATGAGAGCAGAAACCCTCACCTTGTTTCTAATTCTTGAGGAAAGATGCTTCACCATTAAGTATGATGTTGCCTATAGGTTTTTTGTAGTTTCTTGTTTGTTACCAGGCCAAGGAAGAGAACTTCTATCCCTAATTGGCTGAGAATTTTTCTTAACCTTTTATTTTGTTACTGAGGGTTTTTATCATAATCGGTTACTGAATTTTGTCAACTGCTTTTTCTGCATCTATGGAGACAATCATATGGTTTTTCTCTCTTATTCTCTTAAGAGAATTAATTTTCAGATATTAAATCAACCTTGAATTTCTGAGAGATACTGCATTTGATAATGATATATTAACTTTTTTATATACTGCTGATTAAACTTGCTAATTTACTGTTAATGACTTTGCAGAGGTTCATGGAGGATACTAGTCCATAGTTTTCTAGAGATCTTTCCCTGGCTTTGGTGATACCACTGGCCTCATAAAATAAATTGGGAGGTGTTCCTTTCTCCTACTTTTTTTTTTTTTTTTTTAAAGCTTGCTTGCTTTTCCTTCCTTCCTTCCTTCCTTCCTTCCTTCCTTCCTTCCTTCCTTCCTTCCAGTCAGTCAATCTTAAGCAGGTTCCACACTGGTGTGGGGCTCGATCCCAGGACCCTGGGATCATGACCTGAGCTGAAATCAAGAGTCGTATATTCAACCAATTGAGCCACCCAGGACCCCCCCCCCCCCCCCCCCCCGCCTTTCTTCTCTTTTCTGAAAGAATTTGTGAGAATTGGTATTATTCCTTTCTTAAGTGTTTGACAGAATCCAGTGAAGCTATGTGGGCCTGGTTTTTTTTGTTTTTTTTGTTTTTTTTTTGTGGGGTTTGAGGTAGTTTAAATTACTAAGTCAATTCATTTAATTTTTATACGGTTATTTAAGTTCACTCTTTATTTTGAGTTCATTTTAGCAGTTTTGTCTTTAAAGAAATTTGTGCACTTGATCAAAGTTGTCACATATTTGTTAGCATGGGTTGATGTTGATAGGTAGATAGCAGCTTAAAAATGTAATGGTTTAGGGGCGCCTGGGTGGCGCAGTCGGTTAAGCGTCCGACTTCAGCCAGGTCACGATCTCGCGGTCCGTGAGTTCGAGCCCCGCGTCAGGCTCTGGGCTGATGGCTCAGAGCCTGGAGCCTGTTTCCGATTCTGTGTCTCCCTCTCTCTCTGCCCCTCCCCCGTTCATGCTCTGTCTCTCTCTGTCCCAAAAATAAATAAAAAACGTTGGAAAAAAAAAAATAAAAAAAAAATGTAATGGTTTATAATGATAAAAAACATAGCCCTTAGTTTATACATTGTGAAAAACAAATGGCTAGTGGGATTGGGCCTAATGGGGCTAGGGTTCTGGTTTGCCTGTATTTGCTGATCTAGCTAAAAGTTTATCAGTTTTCTTTCATTGATTTATTCGGAGAGCCAGCTTTTGGTTTCATTGATTTTTCTCTGTTTTTCTGTTTTCTCTTTTTTGGAGTCTCTGACCTCCATTTGTTTCCTTTTAATTCCTTAATTTGTTTTCTTTTTTCCAACTTAAGATCATTGATCTTAGACTTTTTTTCTTTTCTAGTAAAGCATTTAAAGGTGTACATTTTCTTCTATCAACTAGTTTACTTGCGTTCCATAAATTTTTAAAAATATTTTCATTTTCCTTAAGTAAAGAGAATTGGCTGGCTACCCTATAACTCTATTATAGGAAGTTGAATCTCTGGATTGCTTTTTACTGAGTGGGTTATTTAAATATTAGAACTCCAAATACTATTAGAGGTTTGAGATCTAAATGGATTGCATAAGAAGGAATTATAAATTATGTCTTTAAGTTGGTCTTTTTTTCTAATTTTTTTTTATTGTGGTAAAATACACGTAACATATAACTTACCCATTTTAACTGTTTTTAATGTACAAGTCAGGGATATTAAGTACATTTGTAATCCTGTGCAAACATGACCACCATCCATCCCCATATAGCATAACTGAAACTCTGTACCCATTAAACAGTAACTCATTCTCTCCTCACTCCACCCTTGGCAGCCATCATTCTGTTTTCTGTCTCCATAAGTTTGACTACTTACGGTATCTTGTATAAGTGAAATCGTACAATATTACTCTTTTTGTGACTGGCTTTTTGCACTAAGCATAATATCTTCAAACCTTATCCATATCGTAGCATATGTCTGAATTTCCTCCCTTTTTAAACAGGGTCTTTACATTTGACTAAAACTGTTTCCTCAGAAATTTTTTTTGCTACTGAACTATACACTTTAGAATGGTTAAGATAGTAAATTTTTCTTTTCTTTTTTTGTTTTTATACCATAATTGAAAGAAGTTTTTTTTTACTATTCTCATCATTGGACATATTTTCACAGACTTGATTTAATTTTGTAAAAGGCTGTATGGTATTTATAAGCAGCTTTAAAAATAATCTTAAACCTCAGTGTAAAGATAAGCTATCTAAAATATACTTTACAGAAATCATTGCTGTTTAATGTTACTTCAAGGATGTGTACAGAAATAGAAGCTATTTTTGGAAGAGTGCATATTTTTCTGTTGCATTTATTGATTTTGTTTGCATCTGGGAATAAAATAATGTCGAAGAAGTAGGACTTTTTTTATATTTGTTTATTGAAGGAATAACATCTTTAGTTGTGAGGACCAGGTGTTGTGAATGTAGGTAGTAAATAGGTAGCCGTTTCTGTACTGCATATTGAGAAATTAGGTATAATTATGGATATTTAATTAGTACTGTGTGAAGGGGGTGCACAGCATTTTTTTTCTAGCTCACAAACAGAATAGCTGATTTTCCCCCCTGATTTTATAAGGATAACGGTTATTGTTAAAAAAGGAAATTATGTGAACTCCTACAATCATGATCATTCTTTCCTCTCATCCACTCTTACCTTACACATGTGAACACACGCCCTGCACACCAAATGCATCGTCAGTGGAATTGTGGATACCGTTTTCCTGAACCTTCCCCACTTCATCATGGTTAGCTAAATGTGTATGCTTCTCTGTATTTTTTTATGAACACGGCAAAAGATATAATTGTCAGCTAAGAACATGGAGCCATATTAAACTTTTGTACTATAGTTTCCTTCCTTCTGTTTCTCAGCACATTGTGGCAGTCCCTCTAAGTCAGCTGGAACAGACTTAACTGTGTGTATTTCATACTACATTTAATTTAGTCATTTCAACAATGATGAGCATTCCCTTTGTTTCATAAAATTTTGCTATTATAGATAAACAGTGTACACCTTCTTTCCCCTCCTTTCCCAGATACTACATAATGATCCTAAAGATCTTTTTCAAAAGAAAAAAAAAATTTTTTTTTTATGTTTTATTTTTGAGAGCGAGAGACATAGTGTGAGTGGGGGAGGGGCAGAGAGAGAGGGAGACAGAGAATCTGAAGCAGGCTCCAGGCTCTGAGCCATCAGCACAGAGCCCGATGCGGGGCTTGAACCCACAAACTGTGAGATCATGACCTGAGCCAAAGTCCGATGCTTAACCAACAAGCCACCCAGGTGCCCTGATCCTAAAGATCTTAAAGATCTTATTTCTATGAGATTAGATTTCTGAAAGGGTATTATTAGACCATAAAA
The DNA here is from genome assembly GCF_028749965.1 of Puma concolor. Lineage (NCBI taxonomy): Eukaryota > Metazoa > Chordata > Mammalia > Carnivora > Felidae > Puma > Puma concolor. The sequence continues at coordinate 241,314,145 of NC_141667.1, read as the reverse complement.
AAAGCATATGTTTTATTTTATTTTTTAAGTTTATTTACTTAGAACGTGCACATGCAAGCAGGGGAGGGGCAGAGAGAGAGAAGGGGAGAATCTCAAGCAGGCTCTGTGCTGTTAACTGCGGAGCGTGACACAGGGCTCGAACTCACGAAATTGTGAGATCATGACCTGAGCCAAAGTCTGACACTTAACGGACTAGCCACCGAGGTGCCCCAAACATACTTTTTATTGTAAAAGCTATCATGATATTGCTTCCCAAAAGTGCTGAGGATCTTTTTAGTTGGCCATTTGAGTTAGCTTTTCTGTGAAGTTTTGCTTTGTTGGGTTGTTTATCTCTTTCCATTTGTGAGAATTCTTTGTTTATTCTAGATAGTTATTCTCATTTTCCAAAAATTTTTCCAAAATTTCTTATCTTGAAAAATGCTTTTTTCAAGAAGAGTTAGAACTCCATTTACTATATTAAAAACTAGAGTAAACTCACTTATTAATTTGAGCTTGTTAATTTGAGTTCTATTATATAGAACTTTTTAAAATTCTATTAAAATATGTATAACATTTTAAAATGTATTTAATCTTTGATTCAGAAGGGCCTTAAGAATTTGCCTTATTTTTCACAGCAGTGGTGTAATGCATTCAGAGTTTTGCTAACCTTCTTTCATTGGTTTCTTCAGGAGACATTAGTTAACTGTTTATTGTATGCTGAACACTGAACATTGGAGTAGATATTAGAGATTACTTTTTTTTTTTTTTTTTTTTTTTACTATTTACTGATTTCCATGCACTGTACTAACTGCTTGACATGTCATTTAATCCTCTCAACAACCTTACTATTCTTCTCACCATTTTTTAATGATGAAGGAAAATTAAGTAGCTCACCTGAGTTTATATAGCTCATATATTTTGAATCTGGTAAGCAGTCTGACTTAAAAGCTGTAATATGTTCTGCCCAAGGATTTGGAACACATACAAAAATAATATTTAAACAGTGCTGTTCTCATGGTATGGTATGTTGGTGGCACAGAGGTGGGAATAATTGGTTCTATAAGGATGTAATCTGAGAAAATAGTGGGGAAGATCTTTAAATTGAACTTTGAAGTAAATATAGAAATTCTAGGCAGGAGGGATGAGGGAAGAACAATGGCATTTCAAGAACAGAGAAAAATATATACAGGGCACAGTTTTCCAGGAACTGCTTGGCATGGCTGGAATGTAGAATATGAAGTGTAGAGAGCTTTGGGTGCAGGTGGGGTATGAAGTAGGTAACAGTCATGCAGCAAAGGGCCTGTATTTATTGTTAAAATGTTTAGACATCTTTTATCCAGGTTGAAACAGGAAAAGGTTTTAAGCATTTTGTAAAGATCACACTTGATTTTTTTTTTTTTTTTTTTTTTGCCTTGGAGGTAGGCAGCTGAGGGTTGGAATAATATTACTGAAACACAAATTATTGTGCAGAGCTGCTGATTTGTAGCTAAATTAATGGTGGGTTGTGTTTACATTGTTTTTAATGAAGCTTTATGCAAGTAGCATTTTATAAGACCATCAATTTTAGACACCTATAAGTATAATCTCTTAAATATATCTAATAACCCTTAAATGATGAGTGTCTTATATTCTCAACATACTATTTATAAATTGTTATGCATATTGTTACATATAATAGGTTTTGCTTAGCTAGTTTTCTAAAAACATTGTCATTACATATGTATTAGTGATAATTCATGTCTAAACAAACATGTTACTGACTGAACGTTTTCTAAAACATATGATTTTCAACTATGTTAGTAGACTTATATTCTACTTCTCAAATACCAGTGCCAGAATTTCTGCTTAAGTAGATAGTTACCAATGTGCTGCTTTGCATTTTTAATCCAAAAGAGAACAGAGCCCTTGAAACTTAGCTCATCTGAAATAAGTGCTCTACGTGTAAAATACACATAAGATTTCAAAGAATTTATATTTTAAAAATGTAAAACGTATTCTGTCTCCTTCTCTTTCTGCCCCTCCCCACTCGCATTGTCTCTGTCTCTGTCAAAATAAATAAATAAACTTTAAAAATTAAAAAAAAAAAAAAAAAAAGATTTCTAAGAAGGGGCGCCTGGGTGGCTCAGTAAGTTAAGCATCTGACTCCTGGTTTTGGCTCAGGTCATGAGCTCACGGTTTCATGGGTTTGAGCCCCACATTGAGCTCCTCTGTGCTGATGGTGCAGAGCCTATTTGGGATTCTCTGTCTCCTTCTCTCTCTGCCCTTCTCCCACTCACACTGTCTCTGTCTCAAAATAAATAAACCTAAAAAAAATATATAATAAATAAATAAAAATGTAAAATATCTGATTAAGTTTTGTATTGTATGTTTAAAGTAATGTTTTAGATGTATTGGGTTAAATGAAATATTTAACTATAACTTCTAAAAAAATTTTAGAAGTTTTAGAAAATTTAAAATTATATGTGTAGATCACACTATATTTTGTTGTTCAATGATACTCTGTGCATTGGTTCCAAAATTATCTCTGGATCTCTAGTTCTCTCAAATATTGTTCCAAAGCATTCTAAATGCAATGAGAAACCAGAACCCTTATAAAGGAATTTATATTTTGGAAAGAGAATACTTACTAATTTAAATAATTCTGTAATTATTTAGTAATTATTTTTTAGTAAAAATTTTTATTAAGGTTGCTACTCTTGGGGCACTTGGGTGGCTCAGTTGGTTAAGTGTCTGACTCTTGATTTCGGCTCAGGTCATGATCTCATGGTTCATGAGATCAAGCCATGTGTCAGGCTCAGTGCTGGCAGTGAGGAGCCTGCTTGGGATTCTCTCTCTCCCTCTTCCTCTCTCTCTCTCTCTCTCTCTCTCTCTCTCTCAAAATAAATTAACTTAAAAAAAAAAAAAGATTGATACTCTTTAGACAAGCCTGACCCATCACCGTGTTTTTTCCGGGGTTACTTCCTAGAAGGTGTTGATGGCTTCTCCTTTGCTTCTGAAAAGCAAAAGTTACTGCGCTTTGGTGATGGGGCAGATTAGGTGTTCATAAGTTGTGTAGATTGGGTGTTTATAAATTGGGACTGCCTTAATGGAAAATAACAGCTATACCATAATATAGTATTGCTTTGAATACTACAGCAATGACTAATAAAGCTTATCGTCATTCCTTCTGTAACAATAAGAGCAGCAGGTCTTTTGATTTATCAGGGATTGCCAAAAAAAGCACATCTTTTAGGAGCTACTTGCAGTAAAGTGGAGTTGGAAGCATGGTAGTTTTTGGCTTGTTGTTAAGGTTCTGAATGTACATAGAAATTATTTCCCCCTTGGGGCGCCTGGGTGGCTCAATTAAGCGTCCGACTTTAGCTCAGGTCATGATCTCTCTGTGAATTGAAAGCCCCGTTTCGGGCTCTGTGCTGACAGCTCAGAGCCTGGAGCCTGCTTTGGATTCTGTCTCCCCCTCTCTCTCTGCCCCTCCCCCATTCGCATTCTCTCAAAAATGAATAAACATTAAAAAAAAAGTTATTTCCCCCTTATTGCTTGACTTATAGCTGAAAATTACTTCAGGATCATTTCTCTCATTATGATTGCTGCTTTAAATGGTAAGAACAAAAGAGAAAAATTGCTGTTCTGAACATGAGGATTTCACTTCTGCAGTTGTTTTGTATAATGGGCATCAACTTTACATTAAAAAACATTAAACAGGGGCGCCTGGGTGGCGCAGTCGGTTAAGCGTCCGACTTCAGCCAGGTCACGATCTCGCGGTCCGTGAGTTCGAGCCCCGCGTCGGGCTCTGGGCTGATGGCTCAGAGCCTGGAGCATGTTTCTGATTCTGTGTCTCCCTCTCTCTCTGCCCCTCCCCCGTTCATGCTCTGTCTCTCTCTGTCCCAAAAAAATAAATAAAAATAAACGTTAAAAAAAAAATTAAAAAAAAAAACATTAAACAGATTGAATTGTGATATTGTATTTTAACCAATTAATGCTACAGTCATAACACTGAGAATTTCCAGATATTTTTATAGAATTTCTGCCCTCTGACTAACTCATCAGTAGGGAAGGGATCTGACACTGTCACTTCATTGATTGCCAGGCACTTGGTTTGTCATCCTATTCACAAGGTATCAGTTACGAATTTTTGTTCTGCCATTTTGAAATTATGCTGTCTCCCTTCTGACTAGCAGGACTAACATTATAATGATCAGTTCAGATGATGATACGCTAGTCTGATATTTGATTATTATATGGTGTTTTTTTTCCATTCTTTTACTTTTCATTTATCTGTGTCTGCATATTTAAAGTTAGGTGTCTTGGAGCACCTGGCTAAGTTGGAAGAGCATGCAACTCTTGATCTTGGGGTTGTAAGTTCGAACCCTGTGCTGGCTATAGAGATTATTTTAAAGAAAATAAAACGTAAAAAAAGTAGGTTTCTTGTTAAGCAGCATATTGTTGGGTCTGGCTTTTTTTTTTTTTTTTTTTTTTTAAGCCCAATTGACCAATCTTTGTCTTGGTATGTTTAGACCAACAAACCTTTTTTTTCCCTGTATATAAAGAACCAGATAGTAAATGTTTTATTTGTCTTTGCAGGCCACACTGATATATCATGCACCCATTCAGCTCTGCCATTGCAGTATGAAAACAGACTTTGGCAATATGCAGATGTCACTTGTGTCTGTGTTTCAAGGAAACTTTATTGACAAAAATAGGCACTGAACCAGTTTTGGCTCTCATTTGCCACCCTGGTTTAGATCTTTTATACTTAGTATAATCACGCCTGCCATTGGATGAGAATCTGCCATTGGTTGTTTTGTATTTGTTTTATCTGTTCATTATTGGTTTTTTTTTTCTCTGCTTTCTTTTGAATTAGTTATTTTTCTGTGATTCTATTTTGTCTCTACTGTTGGTTTATTTTTTGCCTCTTAAATAGTTTTGTTGTGGTTGCCCTAGGATTTATAATATGGGTCTTCAGTTCATTATCTACCCTCAAATATTATTGTACCACTTTATGTATTACGTATGAACCTTATAACAGTGTCCGTTTCCCATCGCCTGCCCCTTTGTGCTGTTGTTGCCATACATTCAACTTTTACATTATTTTATTCCAGATTCCACTGGAGATGGACTTTGCAAACTTTAGTTTTTAAATCATTCCTTAACAACTCTCATTGTTAAGATTTGTCATAGTAAGTTATTAGAGTCAAGTTTGTACTGACTCACAGGAGTTAGAGAGGAGCAGTAAGTAAAAAGCATTCCCTAACAATTGAGTGCTAGAAGAGACCCTCAGACCACTGCAGAATAACATTTCATCCAATTCAGAATTTTTCTTTAATAATTTATAATTTAATTACTCTTACTTGAAAATCTAATTTTGTTTTCTCCATGTTCTATATAATGAACATTGGAACCAGATATTCTGTTTTTATCTGACAGACTGAAGATTTCTGCTAGTTCTTACATTCTGGATTCTTGGGTTTGTATTTCAGCTTTGAGTTTTTTAAGCCAAAGAGTAATTGGCAACTTTGATTCTTTATGATTTCTAGGTATATAGATAAAGCCAGTAATCTCTCCTGTTGTATTATGTTAGTGTGCCTGGTTTTTTGGTTTTTGATTTTTGGTTGTTTTTTTTTTTTTTTTTTTTTAGATAAAAGCTTTCTTTCTTAAGACATATTGTATAAGTATATATTCACTCTTTATAATAAGCTGGTTTTCCTTCAAGAAACTTTTTTTTTCTATTGTAGTACTTGTGTGGTAGTAATCGAAAAGACAACATATTCATTGATCCAGGATACCAGACATTTGAGCAAGAATTGAATAAAATACTTCGAAGTTGGCAACCAAGTATACTTCCAGATGGTAATGCTCGCTTGCTGTCTCTCTTATATATATAAGAGATACATATGTATCTTTACATATATACATATGTATATATGTAAAATTTTTCAGGATTGAGAGTTTTTAATGTAACTTCTGTACTATTGTATCTGTCTCCTATGAGTATTCTGGTTCTTGAGGTAATCCTCTCTTAAAAAAAAGTGTTGCTGACTTGCTACTAGGATTTTTATTTTTACAGAAAGTATGTTAAAAATAATTATGAAATAATTTAAATTAGTGTATTTTTCAGAGTACTTATTCATGAACTCATCTGTTCATCTTTTGTTGAATTAGAAATGAATGTAGTTGATAACTAGTGTTTATAAAGAACTTTGTAATAAATGTGACCTGCTTTCTCTGCAGTAAGAAACTGGGTGTGTATTCTTAAGCCCTGCTGTGGATATTGTGATACAAATTTCTCTAAGAAATCTGTTTTAGATGTGTGAAGAAAATGTGTTTGTGAATGGAAATCACCTATTTTTTTCCCCCAGCAATCATGCAGATTTAAATTCCTTTCTGACCGTTGTGTGCTTGTCCTATAGAAGACCAGAAGCAAACATCTAGTCTCTTATTCCAGAGATGCTAGCACCACAGTCTTGTGTATTCCCTAGCTTCTTTTGTCATAGAGCTGCATAGGTAATTCTGAAAGTGTGTTTTGACCTGGTGTGAATGGAGGATTAAAATAGGTTTGTTCTTGAATTAACTTTATTTTTTTTTTAGATGGTTAAATGATCATTATTTTATTTGTTGTAATTTTTAAAAAATATTTCTGTTTAAGGGTCAATATTTTCTCGAGTCGAAGAAGATTATCTCTGGAGGATAAAACAACTGGGATCACACTCTCCAGTAGCTCTTCTGAATACCCTGTTCTACTTTAACACTAAGTATTTTGGTCTGAAAACAGTGGAACAACACTTAAGACTTTCCTTTGGCACTGTGTTTAGGCACTGGAAAAAAAATCCTTTAACAATGGAAAACAAAGCATGTCTTCGATACCAAGTGTCTTCCTTATGTGGAACAGATAATGAAGGTAGTGTAACATATTTTTATTTTTGTATTGTCTGTGGCAGGGATGGCCAAACTTTGCCTTAGTAAAGACCACCTGGGTCACTTGTTAAGACTCTAAGGACTGCCATTTTCATAAAGACAACCTATATCTTCTTAAGACATCTTAGTTCATTTTGTTTGAAAAAGCCATATATTTGGTATAACAGATACAAGGAGTGAATAGTACTATTCTTTCTTCAAGATTAGTCTCAGGAAGTTCATGTAATTTTTATTTTTTAAGATAAAATTACTACTGGAAAAAGAAAACATGAAGATGATGAGCCAGTATTTGAACAAATTGAAAATACAGCCAATCCTTCTAGATGTCCTGTGAAAATGTTTGAATGCTACTTGTCTAAAAGGTAAGTGTTAATGATATTTAACTTTTTAAATGGTAGTATAGGTTAGTTTCCTTGAATTTAACACTACCAAGAGGTGACATTTTTCACTGATCTTTCTTAGATTTTTCTCTCACTTCTCACTCACATCTAATGTTTGTAAGTCTCATTATTGTAAAATACCTAGCTTATACTTCATACTTTAAGGTTCAAGCATATGTTAAGAAATTGTTGTTTAGTGAAGTTGCTACTATTATTGTCATCTTTTAAATTACAGCAATTCCAATAATAAAGCATAGGACACAAACTTTTTTTTGTAAAGGGTCAGATAGTAAATATTTTAGGCTTTTTAGGCTATAGAGTCTCTATTGAAGTTAATCCATTCTGTTGTTATAGCCAGAAACCAGCCATATACTATTATAAATAAATGGCCCTATAGTATTTTTATAGTACTTGTAGTATACAGTTTTATTGTGTTCTAAAACCTGAGACAAACAAGTGATGGGCTATAGTTTGCCCACCCCCTGGTGAAAAGGTATGTTCAAAGGTAGAATAGATAGATGGAGATGAAAATGAAATCTTTACATGTAAGAGAAAATGTTCCTTTAAGAAGGTCTTACATAGTGTTCTGAAAGTACTATACTTTTCAACTATACCACCACTTTGTTCCCTCAATCTAATACCAACAGGCATTTTAGAAAATGTTAAACCATTGAGATGTTTAGAGATCATAAACTATTTTATGCTTGTCCATTGCTTTATATATATGTACTCTTTAATTTTCGAAGGCTTAGTATGAACTAAGAGTTCATTTCCTTATGTTAAGTTGTATAAATTATAGATAGGTCCCCAAATGAGTTCTTAAGAACTAATGATGTCATCTACAGATAATAGTAATATTTTTGACTGGTTTGGGGTGGCCCTGTTTGGCTGCAACAGTGTTAGATCTTCCAGTGGTGGTAACTCTTATTTGGAAATCCCTATCTCAGTATTGTTGGTATTTTAAAAGTTAAATTTCTATTGTATAATGCTATTAGGTATTTTTATTTTATGGGCTACTATATTTCATCAATTTTAAGACACACTTTTCAAATTTTACTATCTCTGAAACTGGGATGCATGTTATAATTGATACAACTTAAAATTATAATTGACAGTGTTCTACTTGTTTAGTGGCAACATTAAAATAATGATTAAAAATATTATTTCTTTTGATGGTGTTTTGGATTCAGTGAAATAACGGAATTCACATGGTGGGAAAATAATCTTTTATCACAGAAATTAACTTTGAAAATATCTTAATGATAAAAAAAATTAATATAAGTAATGACATGATCTGACCACATAATATGGTTAGTAGTAACAGCATTATTCTTGGAAGACGAAAAGAAAGTTGTGGGGAATTTTGTATATATACTGTGAAATTGACTTTCTCCTTTCTCCCAAAGTCCACAGAATCTTAATCAGAGAATGGATGTTTTTTATTTGCAACCAGAATGCTCTAGTTCTACAGATAGCCCTGTCTGGTACACATCTACTTCACTGGACCGAAACACCTTGGAAAATATGCTTGTACGGGTTCTTTTAGTAAAAGATATTTATGATAAAGACAATTATGAACTGGACGAAGACACAGACTAAAAAGGAACGTTTCAGAAGCAATCGGGATAAAACAGCATTAGATAGTCATGCTGCTAGATCTTTATTATGGAAAACATTTCAAGTTTACTCCTTCTGTTTTGAGTTTTGTAGCAGTGTACCCACACTGGGTATTACCATGTAAATAATCTGTGAGTGAAAGTTGCCATTATTCTATGTAGTGGTTTTAGGATACTTAACAAATACATTCAAATTCTTTTTTTATTATTTATTTGATTAGGTATGTTTGTAACTTTTTACATTACAAAATACGAATGAGAATGTGCCATGTATAATTTTTTTCTTGTAGTAAGAAACATCCATATTGCACAACTCTACTGTTGCAAAGCTTCCTTGAAAGGAGGCTCTTTTACTGGGTTCTTTACCAGATGGTTGTGTATGGGTAGCACTACTAAAAGTTTAGAACTTGCAGTGTCTTTCCGAATTTTTAAAATAAACTGTAAACTAATAGGCTGGGTTTTTTGTTTTGTTTTTTGGGGGTTTTGTTTGTTTGTTTTACGTTTTAGTTACTGAAGCCTTACAAGGTTATGTAGAGAGATACCATCTTCTGTACCAAAAATAGACAAGAGAATGCTGTCGATATTGGTGTACTGTAATGTGAATCTATACTGGTGAAAACAACTTTTTGTTCCCCTTATTAAAACCTTAGTGTCCTTTTCTCATTTGTGGCTTTCTGCATCACCCCAGTCAATAATATATATATATATATATATATGTGTGTGTATATATATATATGTATGTATATATGTGTGTGTATATATATATATATATATATGAAGAATGATGTTGAAAACATGATCATTGAGACATTTTCTTTGTAAAAATGTCCAATGAAAGTACAAAATTCTGTTTTCTGTGCCAACCATAAGTATCCAAAATCCCATTCATTTATAGAAGTTTGATTTTTCTTTTTTCCCCTTAAAGATACAGATCATGTTGTAGTATCTGAGTAGTACTCTAAAACTTTACCAACTTTATTAGGATTTTTATATTGCCTTCAAATATGACTGATGGATACATTGGATAAAATTATTTTTAGAGATGCCGCTCCTAAAATAGTTGTTACAGAAGGTCGATCAAGTTTAAATAAGAGAGTATCACATTTTTACTATGAAGATTACCAGTGTAGTGATTCTGATATTTCAGATGATTGAAGAACAAAGAAAGAAACTGATGGATAAAGTCTATCTCAAAGGAAATCACATTTGATGTTAGATTGTTTGGCTTTTAAAATTACTTCTTATAGAAGATAAAAGCATTTTAAAACTTTGTGCTTCTGCATAGCAATTTATCTGTTTAGACCTTTTCTTTTAGAATAAGGAAGTTTACTTAAAATCCTACTTGATAGAGACTGAGCAAAATGCTGGCTGCAAATTATTATAAAGAAAGCATTTGGCTGACTTCATAGAGCATGTATGTAATCATATTGTTTTGTTTCTAATTCCTGACTCACCATGGTGACATTAGTTTTTTAAAATTGTTGCGGGGGGTGGGGGGGGCGGAATTTGGGCTATTTTCCACAGTGATTAGGCAACGTCTACACATCCCTTAGGTATTTCTCCTTTGCTTAGGATAAATGTTAGCATTCAGAAGAAATTTTCTCAATCATGATATAGAAAAATTCACAAGTATAATCACTGTATTTTAAAGCAATAATTATCAGAAATGGTTTTGGCATAAAATTACTTTATAATGTCCTAATTTGTTTTATAAGTTTTGAATAACATACCTGTCCCTTAATTTTATATTTGTTGATTTCATAATCACACAGCAAATCTGATATTACTTTACTAAAATAGATTGCTCATTGTCTATTTAATTCAGAAAACTGGGTAACATTTAAAATATATACTATAAAAATTTCCTCACACTTAACCTTTTTCCAGAAGTACTTTAAGCACTTTTCCTATAAATGCATATTGTTGATTAAAAGGTGGTTAATCCTAGCCATCTTTTATTCTTCACAGTGGTGCTATATTCCATCAAGAGCAATAACGTTTTCCCCAAATGTCACTTAATGTTTATTCTCCCAAATACCATACATTTCTGCCGCGGTGCTGTTAAGCACCTTGCCTGGCTATTTACATCTCCTTTATTGTACATTAGCTTTTCTAAACAGAAATGTCTACATAATTTTGATCTCGACATGATTGAGGATTTAGAGCTCTTGTTTTTGTCTTGAATGCAATCCAAGGATTAACTTGACTCTCAGGGGGAAAAGAAAAACAAAACTTTATAAGAATTGTTTGTTCTGTGAAACTTATTTCACCTAGAATACATTTCATTGGTTCCTGGATGTCCTTAGTTTTTGTGGTCATAGCTGACTGCTGAGAAAAAGGACAGTGAAATGGTAGCAGTTTATTTTTGCTTCTTAGTGATTTCTGTTTATAGCATCCTGTAAATATAACTTTATTGTCTTTAGATGTCTATTGGAGATGCTATATTTTTTTGTTCTGAAGGTTTTGCCATTTAAAATGAATCAAAGTTTTTATTCCTATTGAGAAAAGTGAATTTCCCATGCAAATTGAATCTTCATTAACACAGTTTTTAGGTTTTAAACTGTATTAGGTAATATAAGACATTAAAAGATTTTTCTAGGCAAGAAGCACAACTTTTTTTTTTTTTTTTTTTTGGCATAAAAATATTACACAAGTTGTCACCAGTGTGTTAAACATCTTGAGACAGGAAAGAAGAAGATGCATATTGTACTGCGCATTCAAACTTTTGTCACTGTTTTTCTGATGGAATTTCCCTTTGTCCTGGCCAATATGGAATGGGTGACTCATTTATGGGATAATCTGGAAATGAGATAAACTCATTTATGCATAGCATGAAGGTTTACAGTAATGGAGAAGTCAAAATTGCAAATTTTTGGTTTGTACTACTCTAATGTGGGTTCATTTTGTCTGAAATCTTAAATACCATGCAGTCTTAAATCACTATAAAAATTTACACTTTTATTTTGCCAGTTATTTCCAAAATGTATTGTTTTACATATGTCACTTATGTTCTAAGTTACCACTGACTGTAGGATAATGTCCTTGTTCCCCTCAAACAAAATAGTCATGAAAGTGTACATTAAAATATTTTTAAAGAATAAATTTCTTTAACTAAATTATAATACTTTTGGATTTCCCCCCTTAATAAGCCCCTTTCTCATTTTTAGAGAAGTTATTTGAATTTCAGTTATTCCATTTTACTATGTTTTTAGGAATAGACCATTTTTAATACTGTTTTCCAGTGTTAAGTACTTTTTATTGTTTCTGGGTTTATCATACTTGAAAATGATACTACTAACAATATCTTATAAATATAGCAGTTGATGTCCAGAACAGGTTAACTGCATCGGTCTGGGTTTGAGAGTAGAGGCATTTAAAGTGATGTTTCAATTTGTACTATTTTTTTTTTCTTAGAAGCTACATATTAGACACCCCAAATACGTTACTGTGATTCCTTGCCTTATGGTGAACTGGACAAGAGAAAGTCGTTCTTAAAATCTGGGCAGATGGTGTCCTAATTCATTACTGAGTTAAACAAGGTCATGAATTTAGGCCTTTGGAGGAAAAAGAACCAAAGAGAAGCTAAGATTTATTCTGTAAATAAAGAATTAAGAATAGAACCAAAGAGAGGGCCACAGACCGTTGGGTCTAGAATTGGAGGTCTTTGTATCTTTGAAGGAAGGCAGGTGTAAATCCTAACTGAGCGTATTTTATTTTCTATTGTAGTGCAGTGAAAAGAATAATTACAGCTCTTTCTGAGACTTTCAGCTGCATACTTGATTCTGATTGGACCTCAGTTTCTTTATCTGTAAAATGAAGGTATTGCCTTAATTTCTGATTCTGGAGTTTCAAATTAAGCATAGTTGATACATGGCTTAAGAGGCTTAGTAGTAAATCTTACAGATTTATGTTTGAAGCCTTATGATTTATTTAGAAACACATTTTCTTGGAGGGGAAAGATCTTTCCTAAAATAGACTTAACACAGGCTGTGTCATACCTGATTTTTATAAGTCCTATTCAAGTAACTCCTCAGAAGAAAACTCAGCGTAATGAAACTTAAGTTTTGTTATAAAACTTAGGGGCGCCTGGGTGGCGCAGTCGGTTAAGCGTCCGACTTCAGCCAGGTCACGATCTCGCGGTCCGTGAGTTCGAGCCCCGCGTCGGGCTCTGGGCTGATGGCTCAGAGCCTGGAGCCTGTTTCCGATTCTGTGTCTCCCTCTCTTTCTGCCCCTCCCCCGTTCATGCTCTGTTTCTCTCTGTCCCAAAAATAAATAAACGTTGAAAAAAAAAATTAAAAAAAAAAAAAACAAAAAACTTAAACAGTGGATCTTCATTACATATTTCCTTTGTGCCAAAGAACTATTGTCAACCATGGTAGTTAAGGAGGAAGAGAAAGTAAAAGATTAAAAAGACATTAGTGTTGCAATTATGGGTTGTGAACAAGATGTACTGTTGTATGTATATTTAACTCCTAGGGAATATAGAATATAGTCATGATAGTTTACAACACAGAACACTGTGTACACTCAGAAACCCTAAAAAGCTTTTATGTTCTAGAGTAGGTTTCATAGCATTACCACCACGTGTAATTATATAAAACATTGGATTCCTGTAACGTTCTTGATGGTGCTTTTAGCTCTGTTTAAAATGGCCAGTGGCACAATTTCTGACTGTTTTGATGACACCAGTCTTCATCTCTGGCTTTCAGGCCAACTCATTACAAGAGTAGTTAAATATAGCACCCAAAGGAAAAGCTTAGAGTACCTTCATCATGCATTAGAGAGGATTCTAAAAGGTGTTAAACCACATTGAATCAAGGTGAGTAATTCAACTTGTAGGTTATGTTATATGGATGGAAGGAACACACAAGGTGCAATATATTAAGGATATTTGTTTAAAACTTCATCCACTAAGGATTTTTTTTCATAAATGCTTTTGGAAATAAAACTTCTCAAATATTTTCTAAATCTTGGATGTACTATTCTTAAACCTATAAGCAAAATTAAGCCTTTCCATTTCGATTACATATTTGTAGTTCTAAAGTGATGTCAGCAGATGGCAATAGTATACAGCACAGAGTTTCAGTTGCCTTTTTTTTTTTTCCCCTCCCCCTTTGTTAATGCTACTATGAGTAAAATGACCCTTGATCAGAAACCTTTGGGAGTATTAGAATTGAGAAATTTCCCCTTTTCAAAAATATGTAGATTACATAACACCCTCAGTGGAGCCAGGGGCAGCACCCCATAATCAATGTCTACAGCAGTAGGTCAGATATTCACAGTAACTAGAATAAACTATGGCTATAGAAAGCTTTACATGGTTCAGGTCAGTTTTTGTCACAAACAGGAAAAACTAGATTTTTAGATTTTTTTTTCAGATCTCAAAATTGCTAACAAGGAACTGCAGGCCTGTAATAAAACTAATGTTCTATCTAGTGTTTTCCTTTTAATAAAACATCTGTTATGTTTTATTGCTTAGTTTTGATAGAAGTAACTGAAGGCTTTCTGTAAAATTTGCATATTAGATTTAAAGAAAACATGCAAGGAATGCTTAGAATAAGCATAACTATAAATGGCAGTTCTAGAACCATTATTGAATTCTGAAACTTAAAAAATAACTACTTTTACTTTCCATTTTGCATTTGTATTTGTAGCATAATTATTCTTCATAGGTGATACACCTTTATGAATAGCTGCAGTCATGTGATGGAGCCAGTCATTTATTCATTCAACAAAAACTTGAGTGATTATTTTTTTAGTTGCATTAAGCCAGGTGCTGAGAATACAATAAGATATAAGACCCACCCCCTCCTCTTAATGACAGTATAGCTGGGGAGAAATGAAAGTGTGATGGTATGTCAGAATAAGCAAGGGTCTCAGGCCTTATTAAGAACAATCACTTGTATTAGAAAGCAAACTAATAGTCAAGTCATTTATCAATATCCTACTCTTAGCTCAACTCTTTAACTCTTGACCGCAGTTCCAGGTTTCCCTATTACACCAGTTGTTTCCCATTCTGGAAAGGGAGAGGTGCCAGCTACTTTTAGGGTGAAGAGGAAGATGCAAACTGAAAAATAGCAGTGAACATCTACCACATTGAAATTTCTCAAAGGTTATCAGTGTTTTTCAATTCGGTTTTTTATGATCATGCTGCAGCAGCAGAATATATCTTATTAGAATGTAAGTTCTTGAAGGTAGGGAGTTTTTTGTTCCCTGCTGTATCCCAAGCACCTATAAAAGCTCTAGCTTAAGCTAGGTGTTAACAAATGTCTGTTGAATGAATTAATGAGTGATTATAAGTACTTTGAAATTCATTAACTTACAAAATAAAGGAACCATTCAAACAGGGCCTGCGATCCATAAAGTCCCACCTGATTTTTGGTGTGCCTTTGAACACTTGCTTGTGTTTCTGTGGGCGTGTGTGTCTTTAATTTATGCTGTGTAGGGGCGCCTGGGTGGCGCAGTCGGTTAAGCGTCCGACTTCAGCCAGGTCACGATCTCGCGGTCTGTGAGTTCGAGCCCCGCGTCGGGCTCTGGGCTGATGGCTCGGAGCCTGGAGCCTGTTTCCGATTCTGTGTCTCCCTCTCTCTCTGCCCCTCCCCCGTTCATGCTCTGTCTCTGTCCCAAAAATAAATAAAAAACGTTGAAAAAAAAATTAAAAAAAAAATTTTATGCTGTGTATACTAGTACTGCTTGAGCTTCTATAACCTTCCATTTATGAGGGCCAAGGGGATTGGGAAGTAGGGCTCAACTTGTAGTAGTGTTCAAAATATAGACACTTAAAAGTCACCTGTGAAGTTTGTTAAAATGCAGATTTCTGACCTGTCTCTGGAGATTGAAACAGATTTACAGTGGGTCTCAGAGCTGCATTTTTTAAAATTTATTTTTCAGAGTGAGAAGGAGGGGATGGGCAGAGAGGGGGACAGGGGATCTGAAGCGGACCATGTACTGACAGCAGAGAGCCTGATGCAGGGCTCAGACTCAAGAACCGCGAGATCATGACCTGAGCCGGAGTCAGAGGCTTGCTTAACTGACTGAGCCCCCCCAGGTGCCCCACAGAGCATCTTTAATTCCTGGGTTAAAAACCCGAAGGCCTACAGTCAAAAAAAATGGCCCACAAGCATTTTTTAAAACAGAATTGAGTGGAATAGAACACAATAAAGGTATTTTCCTCATGAAACTTGTAGTATATTTGGGTATTGGGTGACATATAAAATCTATTTCTTAATGCTTTTCAGTCAAAGTTTGAAAGCCCTCTAGGAAACTCAGTAAGGGAAACTCCACATTTACGGAAGGATGTATTGATCTCCGAGCCTCCTGTTTTGTTTTCAAATGGCACTTAATTTTATCCACATTGAGCTCCAGAGAATTGTGAGCTATGGAGACACATGCTTTTCATTTTGAAATAAGTAAACTAATGTGGACTGAGATAGACCTATTTCTCTGCCTGTTTGCTATAAATTTGGGGCTTTTTTTTTTTTTTTTGGAAGAGTGGGAATAAAATCAATAGTTATTGGTGTGCTTTTTGTGTGATAACCCATGAGGTTTGTTTGTATTCTCTCCAATTCACAGATCAGTTAAGTGCTTAGGGCCACAAAAACAGTGCTGGGGCTGTGATCCAAATTGAGGATTTTATATGGGAAAGCTCATATGTGCTCCTTAACCTTTTGCTGTCTGTTTACTGTTACAGACATGAAAGTGGGTAATCCTCTCAGTCTACACCAGTCATCCATGAACTGCTTTTCAGTGATAGAACAAGCGTTTAGTAAGCGTATGCCAAGACAAAAGTGATAGGTGAGGATACAGCAACATTTTGGAAGATAGAAACCAGATGGCTAAATGGGTAGACCACGCAAGGCTAGTAATTGCCGCACCTACGACACTTCGCCTGCCCTCACCTGCAGGTCTGCAGGTTGGTATACCTGAGAGAGAGACACAACCATGACCGGCACTGTTCTAGTCCATTCATTGTCTCACTCTCCTAGGTTACTATTTCATACCTTTCCCTCCTCAAATCTCCCATCCCCCATCCTTAAAAGCTGACAAACTCTGTAAAAGGCCAGAGAATCTATATTTTGGGCAACATGGAGGTTATTATGTAGATACTATTATGTAGAGAAAATACGTTTCCACAAATTTATTGACGAAATTCAAAATCTAGTAATTTAGAGTACAACTTTTTCTAATATAGATCTATTGAGAAGGGTGGAATGCTTTTGGGGGCAGTATTTTGCTTAATTGGAATTCAAAGTTTGCTATCAAAGTTGATTGCAAATGTTCATCTGTTAGATTTTGTGCATTTCAGCTTTGAAAATATCTTTTCAAACATAAGTACTGCCAAATACTGATGAGTCCACGACTGTATGATTTTGACCAAGCATCTTCATCACATGGAGGCATTTATACAATTAAGATTCTTGATGGTGGCCTTTTAGCATGTCATGTTGCAGATGAATCACTTCTAATTGAAACTTAGATGGAATATCGTCAGTTGCACAGTTAAATGAGTTTTTAAATCTGGAATTTTCCTTTACACTTGAATTGATCTTTGAAATACACTGCTGGAGCTGTAGTTTGTGCTTGGAAGATGCACCTGCTATAGATACGTGTGGGAGTGAACGTGCTGCTGTTAACTTCCAACGGCATGAGAAGTGTAAGCAGCTGGATGGTTCAAGCAACATTAGTTGTTGGAAATTACAGCAATGTGTTTTTTATAAAAGCACTGTTTCGCCTTGTAATACGAGGTTGAATTTATTAAGGACCCATTATCAAGTCTAACAAAAACTAATGTCCAAAGTTATTCAGTGTTCAATATTAGTGGTTGAGTATGGTTCTTCTCAATGGAAAGGCCCTGAACTCAAAACCTCACAATACCACCTTACTGATAAGCCATCAGACTGCTGTCAGGATATTCAGGATATTCAGCTTCTTATCTGACGTATTCACAGAACTGATGGATGATGGTTGAGTCCATGAGAATGAATGAAGTTCACCCTTGATAGGACAGGTTCATTAACACATGACAGATTCAACTGAAGTACCTGCAGGAGAACAATACCGTGAACAACCAACCATGGGCTTTAAACATTTACATCTCAACTAAGAGTGTTTATACTCCATATACGTTTGTTTTTGTTTTTTTTTTTTTTTGCCACAATTGCATCCATCTTACTTTTTCGGGTTTTACTAAATTAGGGTTTTCCCAACTTCTTTGAAAATGTTCTTGCCTGTAGTTACCTACATACTGTTCATAGAGGCTAATTCTTCAGTCATTTCAAACTTGGCATTGACTGCTTGAAAAGACAACTAAGCAATACTGGTTTTAAAAAAAATCTTTTGACTCCTCAAGGGCTAAGAAAAGCCACTTGAAATCATTTACCTTGTTTTTAAATTTTTAAATGACTTAAAAGACTAAGCTTATTTTATCTGGATACATTGCTGCAATCAGATAGAATTTAATTTGCCATTGGTAAATGGTTTGATTGGCTGACAGATGAACCACTTGGAAACTTATTTGGGTTGCAGTTTGTGAATGTTTTCTTTTTTGTGAGGAAATTCTGCTGGAATTCCATATTAAGTTTTCTTATTTTTCTGACCATTGCTTTCCTCTGAGTTGAAAATACTGTGATGAATGCCCCATCTGGTCATGTCTGTGGCTGTTGCATTCTTTTAGCACAGCCATGGTATCATTGCATAAAAAGGCAATGCTTTCTAATTTGATAAATTAATGCACACTCCACTGTGCTTTAGGAGTGTGACATTCAAAAAACGTTTTGACACGATGGGTTTGTACTGGTAAAAAAAAAACCCAAAATTAAATATTGGTGTATGGCAATACACATGGCACTTGAGACACTGTTTTCTTATAACTAAGTCATTGAGTAGCAGCCTGAACCTAGGAAAGCACCACATAATACTCTTGCAGTTCAACTGCCCTGGTATTGCAGAAGCAGCCATAACACTATGTAGATGAAAAGCATGACTATATTCCAATAAAGCTTTGTGGACACTGAAATCTTAATTTCATGTGGTTTTCATGTGTCACAAAATATTTTAAAATTAATTTCCCAACTAGTGTTGGGCTAGTGTGCCATGCAAAAACAGGCTGTGGGTAAGACTCGGCCTGCTAGTCTGTAGTTCGCCAACCCCTGCTTAAGTCGTTTACCTTGATTCCTAATTCAACAAAAATAATTAATGCAATGTTAAAGCAGTCAAGAGACTTCCACTGATCCCACCATCACCTTTACTCACCAAGTGCATATGGATTGTTTCTATTAGCATACTATCTCTTGTGGATCTCATCTTTAAAACCTCTTAACTACTTTTCTGCCTCATTTCTCCACCCCTCTTTTTAAAAGAATTCCTCAAAATCGTTTTATATTCTCATGGTCTTTAATTTCTCTTCTGTTTCCTCCTAAGAAGGTTTTTGTCCCATCATTCCACTAATTGTGCTCACTAATGTCACCCATGACCTCTGTGGTGAAATCCAACGGGCAATTCTAATTCATCGTATTACTTACATATCAGAAGCATTTGAAACTGTAGACCGGGGCGCCTGGGTGGCGCAGTCGGTTAAGCGTCCGACTTCAGCCAGGTCACGATCTCGCGGTCTGTGAGTTCGAGCCCCGCGTCAGGCTCTGGGCTGATGGCTCAGAGCCTGGAGCCTGTTTCCGATTCTGTGTCTCCCTCTCTCTCTGCCCCTCCCCCGTTCATGCTCTGTCTCTCTCTGTCCCAAAAATAAATAAACGTTGAAAAAAAAATTTAAAAAAAAAAAAAAAAAAAAAAAAAAGAAACTGTAGACCACTTCCTCCTTTTTGAAATGCTTTTTAAAACTTAGTTCCCAGGGGCGCCTGGGTGCCTCAGTCGGTTGAGCGGCTGACTTCGGCTCGGGTCACGATCTCGCACTCTGTGAGTTCGAGCCCCGCATTGGGTTCTGTGCTGACAGCTCAGAGCCTGGAGCCTGTTTCGGATTCTGTGTCTCCCTCTCTCTCTCTGACCCTCCCCCGTTCATGCTCTGTCTCTCCCTGTCTCAAAAATAAATAAACGTTAAAAAAAAAAAAATTAAAAAAAAAATAAATAAAACTTAGTTCCCAGTGTTCTACATTATGATTTTTCTCCTATTTCATAGAGCTCCTCTTCTCAGTGTTTTTTTGCTATCCTCCTTATCCTCTGATTTCTTTAAAGTTGGGGTGCCCAGAGGTCAGGTCTTGGGCCTCTTTTGTCTAACTTAGTCCTTTGGGATTCTCATGTGGTCTCAATGGCTTTAAATGCCACTGACATGCTGAAAACTACCTTGGGAATAAATGAATGAATGACTTTATTTTATCCTTATGCTTCAGCTGTATTAATTCAGTTAATACAACTACGCTATAAGCCAGGGGACAGAAAACTTTTTCTGTAAAAGGCAGAAAGGTTATTTTAGGCTCTATGGTCCTCTTAAGGTTTTGTCACATGTTCTGTGAGTTCAGGTTTTTTGTTTTTGTTTTTGTTTTTTGCAACCCTTTAAATATGTAAAACCATTCTTAGCTCACATTAAAAAAACAAACAAAAACGGGCTGTGGGCCAGATTTGGTTTGAGGATTGTAGTGTGTTAACCCTTGATATAATCTATTATACAGTAGTTGTATTATCCCCACTTTACAGATGGAGAAACTGAGGTACAAAGAGCCTAAATAACTTGTCCAAGCTCACCAGCTGGTGATGAAACCAGGGTTCCAGTAAGCAATGATGGCTCCGGAGACTGTGTGCTTATTCACTACACTACAGTTTCTAGAAAGTGAAACATGTATGTCTGCAAAAAGATAAGCTAACAAAATGCTAGTGATTTATGCCCAGAACCTGCAAAAGTCTCAGGAACTGGAGACACCAGTTACTCTGAAGATAGGATACAGGAGATTGTTTAAAAGTCTACAAAAGAGGGACACCTGGTGGCCCAGTCAGAAGAGCATGCAACTCTTG
Organism: Puma concolor; assembly: GCF_028749965.1. Lineage (NCBI taxonomy): Eukaryota > Metazoa > Chordata > Mammalia > Carnivora > Felidae > Puma > Puma concolor. The sequence goes on along the minus strand of NC_141667.1, from coordinate 241,293,303 downwards.
ATCTGTGGGGGTCATGAGTTCGAGCCCCATGTTGGGTGTAGAAATGACAATAATTAAAATAATTAAAGTCTACAAAAGAAGTCATTTAGCCCTTTGCAAAATCCTCTCCTCAATCTATGCAGCCTTTCCCTATGCCTGTAGAAGTCTGGGGGTTTAGTGGAGGGTGAGACTGAAAGACCTGGGACTCAGAAACCAGGCATAACTGAGGCAGGAGCGAAAGGCTTTTCTGGAAACAGGATTGAAAGCAAGAGTCCTGGTCTTTGGTGCCCAGGATGCTTGAGACCGGGCTTCTAGCCTATCTGGCAGAAGATCTGAGGATTCCTCTTGGGAAACAACCATCCCAAGACAAAAGACAGATACCTACAGTCGCTGACATCACAATCTATAGTGAACATATACTGAACTCCGAAAGTCGGGAAACTTACCCACACCCACAGAGCTTCCTCTCAGGTGCTTTTACATTTTTGAGAAAGATGGACTAAACATTTGAGGAAAGCTTCAACGAAATGTGGAGATCAAAATGAAGAAGGTGGAAGAAAAAGCCACAGTGTAGGAAGCAAAAAACAAAACAAAAACCTTAAAAAAAATTAGAACACTCAAAAAAGACTAAAAAATTTACAATAGCAGAAATAAAATATTCAGTAGGAAAACTGGATAACAAGGTTGAGAAAAATTTCATAAAGCCAAGAAAAAAATGAAAAAAGGGAAAGTGTGAGAAAGGAAAATATATTGCCTCTCATCTCTAAATGCTATTGGAGCTGAACCCCATGAACACTCACTTTGCCCATGTAACAATGTCGAGCCTTGTCAGTAGAGGGCACTGGAGGACATTGCAAGAGGAAGGGGCTTCTGGATTTCAGGCTTTGGTTTTCTTGTTTTCAGTGCTCAGAGTGCACTTGTCAGTGGGCAGCTTCCCAGAGGTTCAAACCAGGGGGTCCAACATCAAACAACTAGATGTTTCAGAAAGAAAACAGAGAAAGTGCAGGTGTGGAAAATGGCAGAGATATAATATGGGAAAAGTTCCCAGAATTAGAGAACAGGATTACCCATATTGAAAAGGCACAGAATGCCCAGAGAGATTAATTTAAAATGACTCAGACCAAGACACATCATTGTGAAATTTCAAAAATCTATATAGGAAAAAAGGATCCTATAACGCTTCCGCAGAGGAAGAAAAACAATCCAAAAAACGGATCACGTACAAAAGATCAGGAATCAGAATGTCATCAGGATTTTTTTTTTAATTTTTTTAAAAATTTTTTTTTTTAACATTTATTTATTTTGAAGACAGAGAGAGACAGAGCATGAACGGGGGAGGGGCAGAGAGAGAGGGAGACACAGAATCGGAAGCAGGCTCCAGGCTCCGAGCCATCAGCCCAAAGCCCGACACGGGGCTCGAACTCATGGACCACGAGATCGTGACCTGAGCCGAAGTCGGATGCTCAACCGACTGAGCCACCCAGGCGCCCCTCAGCAGGATTTTTAACAGCAGTGCTGGAAGTTAGAAAATAATGGTGCAATGCCTTTAAAATTCTGAGGGAAAGTGAGTTTAGAATTCTGTAACTAGCCAAACTATCAGGTACTGTAAGGACATTTTCAGGATGCATGTTCTCAGAAAGTTTACCTCTTAGGTAGCTGTTAAGAAGTGACACTTCTACTAAAATGAGATTATAAATGGAGAAAGAGGGAAGATATGGATCCAGGAAATAGGAGACCAACCTAGATGGGAGGCAATGAAGCGTGGTGAAGGGGGTTTCCAATTACCTATGTCTCAGAAACATGGTGTGCTGTTTGTCATTATATTACATCTCAGCTCTATACCCACCCCCGTCTTTGCCCTCCTTTGTGATATTGGAGCTGGACTCTATGATTTCTTTTGCTGATGTCACAATGTCAAACCTCATCAGTAAGAGGCACTGGTAGACACTGAAAGAGGAAGGGGCTTCTCTTGGGTGTCAGGATTTGGTTTCCTCGTGTTCATGGTAAGGCTGCCCAACAGATTCTCAGTAGGAAGCTTCCCAGTGAGATTCACCGGCACCTCAGCGGTGGGTTCCTGGGTATTAGCCCAGCCTCAGCACCTCATCACACTTCTCTGCCACAACCACACCCTGTCCACCTTGGGGAGAGGGCTTTTCTGAGCGGGCCCTTCCGTGGGCACTCCCCTTCCATCCTGGAAATATTAGTTTCTCTGTACACCTGATACTTCTGTATTCTTTAGGGTTCTCTGTATCTCAGGTATTTCCCTAGTTGCTAGTTAATCATTCTTCCTGTTAAAGTTTCTCTGTTCGTATTACTGGTATGGTTTCTGTCTCCCAGCTGGACCCCGATTGGCACATACAGTACTATCAATGTATTTTATCAAAATGTGTGATGTAGTTGTATTGGCACAACGGTAGAGGGGAGATAGTTATAGTTATAAGAAGGGTGTGTGCAATAGGAGAGTCAGCTTTTCTATGATGGAGGGGTGGTGGTCAGCAGATTACATTAAAAAGTTAAAAAACGGGGGCGCCTGGGTGGCTCAGTCAGTTAAGCGTCCGACTTCGGCTCAGGTCACGATCTCGCGGTCCGTGAGTTCGAGCCCCGCGTCGGGCTCTGGGCTGACGGCTCAGAGCCTGGAGCCTGTTTCAGATTCTGTGTCTCCCTCTCTCTCTGACCCTCCCCTGTTCATGCTGTGTCTCTCTCTGTCTCAAAAATAAATAAACGTTAAAAAAAATTTTTTTTAAAGTTAAAAACAAAAAAATACACTACAAGTGCATTTAGAAATATGGCTGAAACGACCAGAAAATGGAGCTTAACGACATGAAAGTTATTCCCTTTGGAGAGCAACAGGATGGCAGACGGGAGACTGCTAGTTTTCGTTATACGGCTTTCAGTGCTCCTCCATTTTTAAATTATTTAAATGTGTTACTTAAACATTTTAAATTTATTCACAATAGCCAAAAGGTGGAAACTCTCCAATTGTCTGTCAACAGATGAATGGATAAAAAAAATGTAATCTACAGATACAAAGGAATATTATTCAACCTTAAAAGGAAAAGCAAAATACTGACACATGCTATAACATGGATGAGCCTTGAAAACGTTATGGTGGGGGGCGCCTGGGTGGCGCAGTCGGTTGAGCGTCCGACTTCAGCCAGGTCACGATCTCGCGGTCCGTGAGTTCGAGCCCCGCGTCAGGCTCTGGGCTGATGGCTCAGAGCCTGGAGCCTGTTTCCGATTCTGTGTCTCCCTCTCTCTCTGCCCCTCCCCCGTTCATGCTCTGTCTCTCTCTGTCCCAAAAAATAAATAAATGTTGAAAAAAAAAAATTTTTTTAAAAAAATAAAAAAAAAAGAAAACGTTATGGTGGAACAAACCAGACACAGAAGGGCAAATATCGTGTGATTCCACTTATATGAAGTACCTAGAATAGGCAAATTCATAGAGACAGAAAGTAGAATGGGGGTTGCCAGGGGCGGGGGGGGGGGAGAGGAGTGCAGGGGATTATTGTTTAACGGGTACAGAGTTTCAGCTTGGAAAGGTGAAGAAGTTCTGAAAATGGACAGTGACGATGGTTGCACATCTATGCGAATGGACTTAATGCCACTGAACTGCACATTTAAAAATGGTTAAAATGGTAAACTTCATGATGTCTATTTTATCATATCAAGAAAGTTTCAATTTCATAAAATTGGTACGTTCAAGATATGGGAACATGTCTTGAAGAGGTAGAACATTAATTCATACCTGATGACTTGGAATATTAACACCTCTGAGGAAATAATTACACGTTGGTTTGAGAATGAGGTATTTTGGGAATTTTATTTAATCATTCACCATGCAAAGTTATCTTGTCTCTGTCTTCCATATTAAATGGCCACCACCTTGTTTCTTTTACCTCAGTCATTATTTCACTCCTGAGAAAAACCTGTGTATCAAAGAGCCGTGTTCAACATGGCGTTCCATGACTTGCTGAACGGGCATTTCCACCTCTTTCAAGAAGTATTGAAAGACCTACGACGGTTTCGGGCCTGCCAGGCACTGGGTAAACAGAGATGAATAGTATTCCCTCAAAATATTCCTCATAATCTAACAGGACGGACAAGGAGAGAAAAGGGCCTGTGACACACAACGTGAGAGAAGACCAGGGAAAGCGCGGCAGAGGGCTGGAGTCGGGCCTTCCAAGGTCAAAGGCCGCGGGAACAAGGGAGAAGCGGCCTCGTGGGTGCGTCAGGCCTGAGACCGCCTGGAGCACCCGGCCTTCGCTCTGCTTCGAGTCCGTCACGGCCGCGGATCAGCCGATCCCTACACTGCACTTCCGAGCCACCCGGTTCACTTGAACGAGGGCTGTGAAACGCTGACCCTCGGGTCGTGACCGCGGCGGAAGGCTGTGGGGAGCACCGCCGAGTCTGTCTCCGGAAGCGTTCAAAACGGAGTCACAGAGTCACCGGGGAGATTAAACCCAGCGGCGGGGCCTGAGCCAAGAGGGGCGAAGCCTCACGCGGGTGCGGAGGGCGTGTGCGCCCGGGGACTGAGGGAAGGGAGCCCCGGCCCCGGGCCGGCCTCGCGCGCCGACCTCTGGCGGCGGCTGCACTTGAGGAAGAGCCGGAAGGAGGGCTGCCTCTCCCGCCCGCCGGCAGGAGGCGGGAGGTGGGGGCGGAGGGAGGGCCGTGGCGCTGGCCCCGGAAACGGAGCCGGTGTAGGCGTCAGGCGAGCAGCGCTGGGTGGCTTCACGATCTTTAAAATAACGCTCTTCAAACAGGATTGAATAGAGACGCTGCCCTGGGAGTGGTGGTGGGTAAAAAGGAGGCCGGGAGGAAGGACTCAGCCTCTCGCCAAAGGTCCTCCGGGAGTCCGCTCGGGCCTCCGATTCACACACCCCACTCGGCAGGCAAGGGGTCACCTGGAGGCGCCCTCCAGAGGAGGCAGTTTGGGGGCCGTCTGTTGTGGTTTGGGTATGGCCTTGGGGGGATGGCCTCAAGGCGATCGAACGGCTGACCAAAGCCCATCCTCCCACCACCCTTGCTGCTCTTGCTGAGAGGCGGTCTGCAAACACCAATTCTCTGTGTGGTCGTGTAAGCGGAGAGAGAGTTAGGGGTCCCCCCCACCAAAACAAGACAGACTTAGCTTTTTGGTCATACAAGAAAAAGGCATTTCAGGCCCCGGGCATCTCGTGAAAGAACGTAAGAATAAATAGCCCCTATCGGGCCGGGAGAAACCCTAATCACATCGGGGACAAGAAATCGGTGGTAAAACTCCCAGTGCTGATTCCAAAGTGGAGATTGACCTGACGCACATCCTTGAGTTATCTCCGCAAGATCTAAACCCCTGTGAGCACTCAGATAATGGAGCGACTGGAGCCAGAGACTCCTTGACATTGACCCTTGCTGGCCCTCCTGACTTTGACCTGTATTCTCTCACCTTGGGATGACTTCCATGCTGAATGCCCCCCGCACCGCCCCCTCTGTGAATATGCATGCCCCTTAGCCTAAAACTTCCCCCTGTTTTTTTGCTGGAGGAGACACTGCTTTGGGAAAGATCCCTGGTGCTTTCCTTTACTTGTTGCAAGTAAAACCCTTCCTTTTCCTATTCTTTGGCCTGGTTGTGTCTCTTGGCCTGACACTCGCCAAGCACCAAATGCAGCTTCCGGTAACAGTTACATTTCTGGTCATGTTTTAGTGCCCTTTACTGGACTGGCATCCCAACAAGAGGCCGCCTGGCCTACCTCGTCTCCAGTTCTAGTGGTGAGGATGGGCCGTGCGGCAGGCCTCGATGTCTGGCACATGGTAAGTAGTCGGTAAGAGCAATTATTATTATTATTATTATTATTAATTATTGGAAGTTGACTAGGCTTACAAAATTCTTCAGTTGAAAAGCAAGAGTAAGGGCATCTGGGGGACTCAGTTGGTTAAGTGTCCGACCTCGGCTCGGGTCATGATCTCACGGTTCGTGGGTTCAAGCCCCGCATTGGGCTCTGTACTGACAACTCAGAGCCTGGAGCCGGCTTCGGATTCTGTGTCTCCCTCTCTCTCTGCCCCTCCCCCTCTCATGCTCTGTCTCTCTGCCCCTGTTCCCCCCCCCCCAAATAAACATTAAAAAAGAAAGAAAGAAAAGCAAGAGTAAAACCATGTCCATTTTTTCTGAACCTGAAGGAAAAGGATCTATATTTAAGTGTTATCTGTTGTCACCTGAGCCCAGCCGGGTATACTTGAATTTGTTCCTTTGGGTAAGAAAACAGCATGTGTTGACTTAAGTTGGTGGGTAATTCAAAGAGCTTCAGATCTTCACATCTTGAATAGCTTGTATGCGTTGGTCAGGCATCACGTACAACTATTTTTTTCCTCAAGGTGTACACGAAGGAGAGTTTTCTCTTTGGCAGTGTGTGTGGGATTGCTCTGTTTGAGGGACGTTTCAGCTAGTGATGAGGACGAGAGTCACTAAAGAAAGAATTGCATTTATTTTATAACTGAAGTCTCTGTGGTAGCTTCATAGAAGCCCTCAAGACCTAGCCGAGTTTTTTTCAAAGCTTTTTCTATGAAAAACCACGCCATCTGAAAGAAGAGGTAATTGTTTAAATTTCCTTCTTCTTTCTTCTTCTCTCCCCCCAGTCTGATGATGTTGACCAGAAGCTTCTCCATCCTACTGAATTAAATGTCTGAGACCGTCATGTGGTCAAGCTTTCAGCTAATACACAACAGAGAACTGCAGGCCACGCACTGACACTGTGTAATGAAAGGCTGATGGAAACACATTCTGGGAACTGCAGGAAGTCGAGGACATGAAGGAAAAAGACATTAAAGACTTTCTGTGTCAGATAGTAGAAAATGATTGATTACCTTTTAGAGGTAGGATTCTTGCATAACGGCTTTCTGGACAATTCATATTCTTCTGGGTAAAATACTCTGCTTTGGACTTTTTAATTGTGGGGATCAGATTATTTTGTAAGAGCAGTAAAGAATATTAAATTGTAACCAGGAGGGAGAAACATCTTAACACAACAAATAGATCTGAAATTTGATCTTTTAGCGTGTGATTTCCCCTATCCGGTCCTTATCTGTATGTTCATATTCTTTGTATATAAATACAATTATGTTTATATTCCACATTTTCATTGAAATATGTGTTTTTATATAGTTCCTTTGATGGTTTTTCATTATGTACAATATTGCTGTAGTTACACACTTAAAAATGTTTTTAAGCATAAGGTCATTGGGAAGAGGCTGCCATTCTGTTTTACTTGTTGCTGTTGTCAAGGTGAATTTCATATTTATTAAGACCCACCAATGAAATTCATGTCTGTGCTAGTCTTTGAATAAGTTAAAAGATACAAAAAACTTAACCCCCCAAAGACTTTTGTGGATCGTTTCTCCAGAAATGGCAAAAACAATACTCTTCTCTCATTAATGCTTATGTATTTGATCAATACTCTTAATTGGATGCACACAATGGGCAAGTCAGTTTCTGCCCTCGGTGAGTTCATTATCTATAGGAGAGGTAACTGACTGTCTTATAGTGATGTGTCTCAAATACCATGCTTTCACTCATATGTGGAATTGAAGAAACAAAACAAATGAGCAAAGGAAGAGAGAGAGAGAGAGAGAGAGAGAGAGTGCAAGTCAGGGAGGGGCCGAGAGAGAGGGAGAGAGAGAATCTGAATCAGGCTCCAGGGCTGTCAACATAGAGCCTAATGTGGGGCTTGATCTCATGAACTGCGAGATCATGTCCTGAGAGTCGGACACTTAACCAACTGAGCCATCCAGGCACCCCTAGACAGAAGACATTTTAGTATCAGAGATAAATAAAAGCAGTCACTAAAGAAAGGACCCCTAGGCATGTCAGAAGAATAACGAGTGGTCCACATTTGTTGAAGTGTAGAGTTCACATGGGGAAATGGTGCTGAAAAAGCCAACAACAGCGTGGCTCTGGGTTATGGAGGGTCTTGAGGATTTGTCTAAATGAAAAGCCACAGATTGGTTTTCAATAGGTAAATGACTTCAACATGTAGCTTTAAAATGTTAATCTGGGTGGTTTTGCTCAAGATGGGCTGAACAGGGGCCAGTCTGCGGGCAGAGAATACAGTTAAGTGGCCAGGAAATGAGGGGCAGAAATAGAAGGTGAGGGTTGCCAGGCAGAGGAGCCGGGAACAGAAGAATGGGTACAATTTGGATTGAAGAAGAGGGAGAAATAAACGATTATTCTGGGGTTTTGAGTTTGGGATGGTGAAAGATGCCACAAACTGAAAGGACCCTTAGGACCCTTAAGACCCTTAGTACTCAGTTTGAGGCAGTTCCTAAATCCAGCTTTGGACATGTTGAGTTTGGGGTCTAGATGAAATATTGAAGCTCAAGCGAAGGGCAGGAAGAGACGGGGGTTGATCACAAAGACATACAGACCTAGAAATGAACGAGATCTCAAAAGGGGAACTGTATACATGGAAAGGAACAAAGGACAGAAATTTGGGGAATGACCATATTTAAGGTTAATAGAAAGAGACTATAGGGCACAACCAGGAGCCTGGCGGTCAGTAAATACATTGCTCTAAGGCAGGGGTGGGGATTAAAAAAGATGGGGATGTCTAGGATGTCAGAAGCACTGGGGCAAACACAGATGTTGAATTAAAAACACAGACTAGGTACTTGAAAAAGTTCCACTGCCCCCTCCAGAGAATTTTGCTGGTGAAAAGGAAGAGGAGGTATTGGAGCTCGGTTTCCCTTCTGAGGCTGCCCTGGAAGTAGGCACTTCAGTTGTCAGAGGGTGATTCATCCTGACTCCTATTCCCTGTAGAAGAATCCGAGAGGTGGGGCCGGACTTCAGCCGCGCCCCCGCCCCCGCCCCCCTTGGGTTCCCAGCCCTCTGCGCACTTTTGCCTTCTGCCTGTCGTCTGAAGAGCTGAAAGGTTCCACTGGCCACTTCTCATCACAACGCAGTCTAGGAACACATTCAGCACACCTGTAGAACTGGAAGATGCACCCGTGACTGAAGAAATTTAACAGGAGTTGAATTAAAAACAAATTCAAATGGTAACATCTGAGCCAAAAGAGAAAGGGAGAAAACCCTATGTTTGGCCTCTTCCAACTGGTGGTTTTTACTGGCCGGTATACCGAATCCATTTGCATCTGGAGATTAGCAGAACTTCCCTCTTCTCCACCCTCATCCCAAACAGCAGCCCACATTGGACAACCCAAATCCAAAATGCCACATGCCCCAGAAGTCCGAGCCCAGTGACAGATTCAAGAATTTCAGAGTAGGAAAGACTTCAGAGATAAGTAGTTGGTTGTAAACTACTGCCTGGTGGTCGAATCCTGCCATGGCCCTTTTGGGTAAAGTTTTATTGGTACACAGCCACACCCATTGGGTCCCATAGTATCTGTGGGCGCTTTCTCGCAACGGTGGCAGAATTGAGCCACTGCACAGAGACCGTCTGGCTGGCAAAATCTAAAGTGTTTACTGTTTAGCTCTGTACAGAAAGTTTGACGAACGCTGGATTATAGGGCTGGCTACCTAGCTAGCTGTGCTCTCATTGTGAGCGGACAGACCTCTCTCTTTCAACCTGGGAAAATTGTGATGCTTCTAAAAAGCACCAGGAACACTTTTTGGAAGTCAGAGTTTTCCATCAAGTGGCTTTGGCTAGATTCCAGATAGTTTCTATTCATCCGGCGGTAGAGCTGGACTGGGGCACATGGCATAAAAACAATTCTCAGACCTCACTTTTGTTTCTGCTCAATCCCTTGTCCTTTTAACCAGCACAATAAAAGTGCTTCAATAAGCAGGGTCAAGTAGGATATACCAGAGAGAAATGTGAACACGAGATTACAGGCTGTGATTAGAGGCTCCGACGTGTGCTGAATGCCCTTCAATCACATGGTCCGAACTAAGGCCACCATTTATTATAAAACAAACTGCCCAGCTCTTGGAGGCATGGAATAGATGACAACTGCATTTTAAAATGTTTTGTGCAAGTAAATGAATAGTCATTTTGGAAAACAGGGAAGCAAAGTTTCAAAACAGCTGAAAATGTTTTCAAATGTCCATATTTTTGTGTTCTTGGGGATTTTGGTTCTTCTAGTTCTCATGCGGCATGTGAAATGATGCTCTCACACCAGTTCACAAGCACCAGGGTCTTTTGGTTTTGGACAGATGGAAAAATGAAAGCCCGTTAACTTTTGGGGATTAAGTTCACCGAACTATTCTGAATTTACTTGAATAAAGTCAGGAGAAGTCCTCCCATGTGGTGAGACGTGTATACTCCTGGGCTGCCGAGAGGGGAATAATTCGTTATGGTGTTTTGGGGAAGCAGTTTGACAATATGAATCAAAAATCTTTTTTTTTTTTTTTTACTTTAAACAGGTAATATTTTATGAGCACATATTAATTTTATAATTTTTATTCGTTTTATTTTATTATCATTTTTTTTTCATCAGGATAAATGTACTCTTTAGTTCCCACCCCTTATTTCACCCATCCCCCCACCCACCTCCCCTCTGGTAACCCTCAGTTTGTTCTCAACAGTTAAGAGTCTGTTTCTTGAGTTGTTTCTCTCTCTCTGTTTTCCTTTGCTCATTTGTTTTGTTTCTTCAATTCCACATATGAGTGAAAGCATGGTATTTGTCTTTCTCTGACTGACTTATTTCTCTTAGCATTATATTCTCTAGCTCTATCCATGTTGTTGCAAATGGCAAGATTACATTCTTTTTAAGGCCGAATAATATTCCATTATATATACATACCACATCTTCTTTATTCATTCTTCTACTGATCAACACTTGGCTGCTTCCATAATTTGGCTATTGTAAACAACGCTGCAATAAACATAAGGGTGCATGTATTCTTTGGAATTAGTGTTTTTGTATTTTTGGGGGTAAACAACCAGTAGTGCAATTACTGGATCATAGGGTAGTTCTATTTTTAGTTTTTTGAGGCACCTCCATAGTGTTTTCCAGACTGGCTGCACCAGTTTGCATTCCTACCAACAGTGCAAAAGGATTCCTTTTTCTCCACATCCTCACCAACACGTGCTGTTTCTTGTGTTTTTGATTTTAGCCATTCTGACAGGTGTGAGGTGGTATCTCATTGTAGTTTTGATTTGTATTTCCCTGATGGTTAGTGATGTTGAGCATTTTTTCATGTGTCTGTTGGCCATCTGGATGTCTTCTATGAATCAAAAAGTCATAATCAAGTTTCTATCCATCAACCCAGCAATCCCACTTCTAGGAATTTGTCCTAAAGAAATAGTGGTGTAGGGGCACCTGGGTGGCTCAGACGGTTAAGCGTCAGACTCTTGATTTCAGTCCAGATCATGATCTCATGGTTTCGTGAGCTTGAGCCCTGAGTCGGGCTCTGTGCTGATGGCACAGAACCTGCTTAGGATTCTATGTCTTCCTCTCTCTCTGCCCCTCCCCTGCTCATGCTCTTGCTCTTTCTTTCAAAAACAAATTTTTAAAAAAGTAAAAAAAATAAAGAAAAAAATAGTGATGTGGAAGATATTTACATATAATATGCATTCTTTAAAATAAACAAAAATTGGAAATAATTTAAATGTCCAACAATTAGATTCTACTTAAACAAATTGTCATACATTTATTTATATGGTGGAATATCATGGAACCTTAAAATTAGGGTTTTGAAGAAAATGCATTAACATGGAGAAATGTTCATAATATATTAAGAAAAAAAGTATTTTTTTTGTTTTAATGTTTATTTATATTTGAGAAAGAGAGAGAGACAGAGACAGAGCACCAGCAGGGGAGGGGCAGAGAGTGAGGGAGACACAGAATCTGAAGCAGGCTCCAGTCTCTGAGCTGTCAGCACAGAGCCCGATGCGGGGCTCTAACCCACAAACCGAGAGATCATGACCTGAGCTGCAGTTGGATGCTCAACCAACTGAGCCACCCAGGCACCCCCCAAAAAAACCATTAATGAATGTTAGCGAAGTTTATCTCTAGGTAGTGAGATTTAAAAATTTATTTTTATTTTTTACATGTATTTATTTTTGAGAGACAGAGTGTGAATGGGGGAGGGGCAGAGAGAGAAGGAGACACAGAATCTGAAGCAGGCTCTAGGCTCTGAGCTGTCAGCACAGAGCCCAGAGCGGGGCTCAAACCCACGAACTGTGAGATCATGACCTGAGCTGAAGTTGGACACTCAACCAACTGAGCCACCCAGGCGCCCCTGGGTAGTGAGATTTTAAATGTCTTTTATATTTTTCTTAATGCTTTGGTGTTTGTACTTTCAGTATAATGTGAAGATTTTTTTTTTTTTTTTTTTTGGACTTGGGATTTATTGGGATTTTAATCTACGGATCAGATCTTTCATTAATTCTGGCAAATTCTTAGCTGTAATCTTTTCAGTTATTTTCTCTGCTCCTTCTCCATTTCCTTTCCTTCTAGTATATTGGTTACATATAAGACCTTCCCTATTCTTCCTGTCTCTGAACCTCCTTTTCATACTTTCCATTTCTTTGGCTCACCATGCAGCATCCTGGATGATTTCTTCAGCTATATCCATATTGTTCAGATCAGCAATTCTTTCTTCAGTTTTGTGTTAAATCTATCTACTGAGTTTTAAATTTCAATTATTATTATTATATTTTTAATTTCTAGAACTTCTGTTTGGTCATTAGAATTTCTTGTTCTCTGCACATATATTTGTTAAAGTTTATTTATTTTTGAGAGAGAGCATGAGTGGGGGAAGGGCAGAGAAAGAGGAAGAGAGAGAATACCAGGCAGGCTCCACACCGTCAGCATGATGCCAGATGTGGGGCTCAAACTCATGAACTGTGAGGTCATGACCTGAGCCAAAATTAAGAGTCAGATGCTTAACTGACTGAGCCACCCAGGAGCCCCTCTGCACCTATTTTTATCTTGTCTTTTAGTTGTTTAAAATAGTAAATATAGTTATTTTACATCCTGTGTCTGATAATTCTAAAATCTCCAGTCTTTGTAGGTCTGTTTCTGCCATCTGTTGTTTCTGTTTATTGTCACATTTCTTTTGTGCATGTAATGAGTTTTATCTGTGTGCTGTATAAAGGTACATTAAAAAACAGATTTTTGTGCTGATGAAAGGGAAAGGGATGATTACTTCTCCAATAGCTACTCACGGGAAAATCATTCAAGGGTTTCTTTGAGACGTAGGATGAAGATAGAGAGATTCCTCTACAAAGGATTTGAGGATGTTTTTCCCAGTTTGAAGACACCGTAAACCCAATTCTCAGTGTGAAGAGGTTTTTTCAAACTGCTATTGTGAATTCAGGCTGCAAATTGCATGAGAACTAGCTGTGACTGTAAGTCATCTGGGGCATGATGCCCTGTCCACTGAGCTCCAAGGACCAAAGCAGACAAAGTTTCTTGTGGTCTTCGAAGAGGGGAGGGATTTTTAATTCTTTTTTTTTTTCCTTCTAGTTTTTAATCTGTAGTCGTTTGGGGTGCCAAATTTTGGGTACCCATCAGATCCCTTGGATGGACTTTGTCCTTAGCCCTTGTGTTCCCCATCAGGCCGTAGAAATTGAGGCTCAGATGAATCCTTGACCCCTTTCTCACCATTTTGCACAATGACTCTGGCAGGATATCATAACGGCTTTATCTTTAATTATAAATAAGATCTTACTACTTCACACCTCCTCGACTGTTACCTCTGGTCTGAGCCACCGTCACCCCTAGCCTGGGTTGCCTGAACCTCCTGCTTCTGTCCTCGCACTCTAGCAGTCTAGTCTCAACACGGTGGCAAGAGTGACCTGTTACCGGTCAGATCATATTGCTTCCCTGACCCAAACCCTGAAATGGCTCACTTCCCTTAGAGCAAAGCAAGTTTTTACAAAGCTCCAATTAGACATCTTGCCTCTCCAACGTCATTAACTGCCACTGTCCCCTCCCCCATGTCGTTCAAGGTACACGACCCCTCTGGGGTTTCCTTGGCCGTGCAAACTCGCTCTTCACTCAGCTGTTCCTCACCTCGTTTAAGGCTTTTCTCAAGTGTTAGTTTTCCAATGAGGCCTACCTTGTTGAATCCATTAATAATTGTGAACTTAGCAACACCACCGGACATCCAGTTGCTTTATTCTGATCTAAGTTTCCTTTTTCTTTGCATGCACTTGTCAGATTCTAAGTATTGTCATTTTCTCGTGTTCGTGTTTATTTTATTATTTCGTGTTTATTCGTTTTATTATTCGTGTTTATATTACCTTATTAGATTTCAAGTTGCTTCACGCAGGCAAGAATCACTCTTTGCTGAGAAATATAAACCACAAACCCTCATTCACATGGTGTATGGTCAGAATCTACACTATTTGAGTGGTTTGAGAAAACCTGAGCCACCTGAGACACCACGACCACCACCCCCAACGACAGCAAACAGAACAAAACGTTCCTGAGTTAATAATGACCCCAGAACTCAAAACTAGACCTCAAACTATTCCAACAGAAAAAATTCTAAACAACAAAAGCTCACAAACTCATGTCGCTAAATGCGCGGAATACGAGTGAGAGTCAGCGGAATGAAATTCCTGAAGCAGACCCATGAAAACTGAAGAGACTGGAATTATATGAAATCATAAAATGAATGTTTAAAGAAATAAAAGAGAAAGTTAATATATGGCAATCAAAATGGAGTTATAAGGAGCGCCTGGGTGGTTCAGTCGGTTAAGCGTCTGACTCTTGATTTCAGCTCAGGTCATGATCTTGCAGTTTGTGAGTTCAAGGCCTGGGTCAGGCTCCACACTGACAGTGTAGCGCCTGCTTGGGATTCTCTCTCTCCCTCTCTGCGTGCCCCCTTCTCCTGCTCATGCACGTGCTTTCTCTCTCTCTCTCTCAAAGTAAATAAAAAGATGGACTTATAAGACCAGAAAATAAATTTTTAAAACCCTTTAGGACTGAAAATCATAATGATTGAAGTTAGAACTCAGTGGATGGGTTAAACAGCAGATTAGACACAGCTAAAAATGTACCAGGGGAAACTACGCAGAAAGCCATTGACAGAGAAAAAGAGATGAAAATAAGACAAGGAGTTACAAGGAAGATGTTTGATAGAAGTTTAACTGGAGTTCCAGAAGTCAAGAGGCAATGTTTGAAGAGATAATGGCTGAGAATTTTCCAAAGTCAACAAGGGACAGCAATCCTCACAACTCAGGAAGCAGAAATCTTAAAGGGAAATCCATTCATTATAATAAATATGCTGAACACCAAAGAGAAAAAATGCTTTTAAAATACATGCGGTAAGAGGTGTTCTTAAAGGCCTCTTTACAAAAATGGGGAATGACCTGTGCTTAACTGCCCCAAATTACAATTTGCTTCAAGTGATATTCATGTGCCCCTTAGAAACATACAATGAGAAAATGTCCATAACTTCTCTGTAGAAACACTAGAGAATGGTCTTGTGCTTATCTGCCAAAGTCTACACTTTCCTCAAAGTGGGTTTCAAGAGAATCCTTGGAGAAGTGAGGTAAGAAGTTTTTAAAACAATTTTGTATAGCACTGGGGCTCCTGGGTGGCTCAGTCGGTTGGGCGTCTGACTTCGGCTCAGGTCGTGATCTCGTCGTTTGTGAGCTCGAGCCCCGCGTCGGGCTCTGGGCTGACAGCTCGGAGCCTGGAGCCTGCTTTGGATTCTCTCTCCCCTTCTCTCTCTGCCCCTCCTCTGCTTGCACTCTGTCTCAAAAATAAATAAATAAACATTAAAAAAATGTATAGCACTAAAAAGTGGCCTTTTCTTTGGCTTCCTGACACTGCACTGGGAAAGGAGAACAAGCCTTAACAGCAGTTGTGAAGAAAGAGGAACTTCAGGGAAGAAAGAACAGTTATGCTTAGAGCAAGTCACTTTTCCCGCAGTAATGGGGGCAGAAGACAGCGGGACGACATTTTCAAAAGTACGTTAGCCTAAGTTTCTGCATACATTGAAACTGTTTTTAATTAGAAGGGGGAAGTGAAGATATTTTGGGTAAATAAAAACTGAGAGTTTACCAGCATTAAGTCTTCCCTTAAGGAATTTCAGTGCTTCCTTCAGGAAGCGGGAAAATGTCTGAGATTCAAGAAAGAATGGTTAGTAAAGAAAAGATAAATACGATTAATCCAAAAAGTTACTGTATGATTAAAAGAATCTCTTCCATAAATGGTAGAATTTTCCTATGGAGCCATCCTATGAACCTAACTAGAAAACCGGTATTTTCTTTGCGGCGAGATTTTTAACTACTGGTTCAATGATTTTAATGGTTATAAAAGCATTCAGGTTTTCTTTTTCTTCTGGAATCTATTTTAGTAATCTGTATTTTTCTAGGAATTTTTAAATTTTATTTTTAATTTCTTAAATGAGTTTTTACTTTTCTTAAATAGCTTTTAATCTTCATTACCAATACTGCCCATTTGTAGCTTGTCTCATTTTGTAAAACAAGTTGGTATTGCCTAATGCAACTGAACGTGTAAATGCCAAGCAAGTTCACTCTCAGATATATAAAGTAGACATACTCTTGCACTTGAGCTCAAGAGACATGTGCAAATATGTTTGTAGCATCATTGCTTAAATTAGCCTACAGCAGAAAACAACCTGAATGCCCACCAACAGTAGATTAGATAGTAAATACAGTGGATACAGCAATATAATCGCAGCGATGAAAATGAGCTTAATGGATAAACGATATGGATAAATCTCAGAAACAATTTTAAGGAACAAAAAGCGACGTTCAAAGCAATATATGTACACTGATTCTATTTATATGAAGTCCAAAGTAAAGGAAAATTAAGCAATGTTTATTGTCTAGGGATAGCTACAAACGCTGTAGAACCATAAAGAAAAGCAAGGGAATTATTAACATGACATTTAGGATAGAAGTTACCTCTTGTGGGGAGGGAGGGCATGGTGATCACAAAGAGGCAAATGAGAGCTCCCTAGGTGTAATATTGCATTCCTTACTCTGAGGGTGGATGCTCGAGTGTTCAGCTTTTATGATTCTTTACGCTGGATAGACGGAACTTATACCCCCTCTTCTCTGTGTGTAAAACATTCGGCAATACAAATACCGAGGGGAAGAAAAGCGGCTCCCGCGACTCCAGCGCAGGCTAAATTGCTGAACTGCGGATTCAGTTCTCCTAGCGATCAGCTGCGCTGAGATCAACGACACTGGGGGACAAGGGCGTGCTTCTTCTGCATCCCAGTCCCGGGCCTCTTGATGACTTTGTTTTCTTGAAGGGTCTCTGATTCTCCAGTTGTAGTAAATGTGATACACTGCGTGTGAAAGATTGATTGCCTTAAGGACCCTGCCTGCAGCTGTGTTCCTTCCCATGCGAGCCTTTGGTTCTCGCTAAAGAGAGGATGCAGCGCTCCCTCTCCCTGGTTCTGAGTTCGGCTGTGTCACTTGCTTTGGCCGCGGAAAGTGAGCAGATGTGACACAAGCGAGGCTTAAGGAAACGCTTGTGTGTCTCTATTTCCACTCTTATTCCTCACGTGCCCTCAAGGGCATGCCTCGGTTAGCCTACTGGGACCTGGGGCACGCAGAACACAGCAGAGCCACCCAAGTTGCTGCCAGCAAACGTGTCCTACGTCAGCCAACAGCCAGCGACTGTCAACCATCCGAGTGGCCCCAGCAGCGATAAGAGAGCTTTCTGGCCCTACTGGCTAGCTTGATTGACACCAACAGTCCAGCCCAGATAAAGTGAAACCTGCGGTCTCATAAATGAAACAAATGTTTCTTGTCCTATGTCACTGTTTGTTAGGCAGCATTATTGTGGCAATAAATAACTGACACACCCAGGTTCCTAAAAGGTAACTCTGGATTTTCCTTTTCCACTGATTCAACTGCCAAGGATGTAATCAACTAAGTAATGATATTAAAAAAGCAGATGAGGGGCACCTGGGTGGATCAGTCGGTTAAGCGTCCGACTTCAGTTAAGGTCATGATCTCACGGTTCGTGGGTTCCAGCCCCGGGTCAGGGTCTGTGCTGACAGCTCAGAGCCTGCAGCCTGCTTTGGCTTCGGTGTCTCCCTCTCTCTGCCCCTCCCCTGCTCATGCTCTGTCTCTCTCTCAAAAATAAACAAACATTTAAAAAAAGCATATGAAAAATCTGAAATGTATTTGTATACATTTCATGATTTCTCTATTTGCAAGGAAAATATTTATCTTCCATGTTAAGTTACCAAGAATGTGGCAACTCTACCTGAAACTCTCCTACCCTGTTGGCACAGATATAAAATTGTACAACCACTTTGGCAAACACTTGAAAGCTTATTTTAAAAGTTAAATATACACTCACCATACAGCCCAGCCATGGCACTCTTAGAACTAAAAATATGTCTCCATAAAGGTTTGTACACAAATGTTCATCATAATAGCCCCAAACTTGGTTCAAACTGGGTTGAAAAATGAACTATTCATGATGGTTAATTTTATAAGTCAACTGGACCGGGCCACAGGATGCCCAGATATCTGGTCAAACATTACTCTGGGTGTTTTTCTATGAGGGAGTTTTTGGATGAGATTAACATTTAGATTGGTAGACTGAGTGAAGCAGATTGCTCTTCCCAATGTGGGTGGGCCTCATTCAACCAGTTGAAGCCCTGAAGAGAACAAAAACGCTGACCCTCCTGTAAGAGAGAATTCTCTTGCCTGACAGCTTTCAATTGGAACATTGTTGTTTTTTCTTGCCCTCAGACTTGAACTGGAACATTGGCTGTTCCTGGGTCTCAAAGTCTACTGGCTTTGGAACTAAAATTCACACCTCAGACCTCTCTGGGGTCTCCAACTTGCCAACTGCAGATTGGGACTTGTCAGCCTCTATAATCATGTGAGGCAATTCCTCATGATACACACATACATATGTACATAAATCCCCCCTCTCCCCGGAGAACCCTAACACACTACCCAAAAGTTCATTAACAGGAGAGTGAACAGATAAAGGAATTCTCAGCAAAAAAGGAACAAGGTATTGAAACCTGCAACAACAGAGATGAATCTTGAAAATGTTATGTTGTGTAAAATAAGACAGACATAGAGAGTTGATTCCCACTGTATAATTCCATTTATGTGCAACTCGAGAAAAGACTATTCTATGATGTCAAAAAGCAGATCAGTGATTGCCCAAAGTTGGTGGTGAAGAAGAATTGACTAGAAGGAGCTCAAGGGAAACTTTTGGGGTGACAGAAATGTTCTTGAGTGTGGCAGTATACATTTGGCATATACATGTGGTGAACACAAATTATATCTCAATGAAGCTGGATTTAGAAAAAGAATTAGCTCTGGCAAGGGAATAAGCTTCTCTGATATCTATTCTGTGTCAGTTTAAGTTTAGAACCCAAGTTTTCATTCATTCAGTCATTCACTCATTGGGTCACTGTTAAGGGCCTACTATGTGCCAAGCCATGGTGCAGGCAGACACGGTCCCAGCCCAGCACAGGGGGGCGAGGAGGAACTATCCTCACTGGGTCCACTTCTAGGCTGTAACCCAAAGTTCTTACCCTCCTAAATGACTCATTCTAGAGGCATATGGAAAGTTAGAGGTTGGGCTGGAATCAGAAACTGGCCAGTGCTTACCTTTTGGTCTTCTACCAGTCAGCACCATACTTACATACACAAAATCGCCTGGATGTCTGAGTTCAGTCAGGTGTCTATATAAATACAAACTCTGGAGGACACCGTTTCAGTGTGGACAAGTAGGTTTGTACCTGGAAAAGCAGCTGAAACCTCCAAGCGGGTTTTCATTAGAGAATGTTTCCCAACTTTAGCTCATGTCGTGATCTTGTGGTTCATGAGTTTGCTGCCCACCCGCCCCCTCCCCGCCACCAGTCTTCATGAGTTTGTAGCACCCCCCATCACCAGTCCTCATGAGTTTGCAGTGCCCCCCCTCACCAGTCTTCATGAGTGTGCTGCCCCCCCACCAGTCTTCATGAGTTTGCTGCCCCCCCACCCGTCTTCATGAGTTTGCTGCCCCCCCACCACCAGTATTCATGAGTTTGCTGCCCCCCCCCACCCGTCTTCATGAGTTTGCTGCCCCACCACCACCAGTCTTCATGAGTTTGCTGCCCCCCCCACCCGTCTTCATGAGTTTGCTGCCCCACCACCACCAGTATTCATGAGTCTGCTGCCCCCCGAACCAGTCTTCATGAGTTTGCAGAGCCCCCCATCACTAGTCTTCATGAGTCTGCTGCCCCCCCACCACCAATCTTCATGAATCTGCTGCCCCCTCTCACCAGTCTTCATGAGTTTGCAGCGCCCCTCCACCACCAGTCTTCATGAGTCTGCTGCCCTCCCCACCAGTTTTCATGAGTTTGCTGCCCCCCCACCAGTCTTCATGAGTCTGCTGCCCCCCCACCAGTCTTCATGAGTTTGCAGCACCCCCCACCACCAGTCTTCATGAGTCTGCTGCCCCCCCCGCCACCAATCTTCATGAGTTTGCTGCCCCCCCTCACCAGTATTCATGAGTCTGCTGCCCCCCCACCAGTCTTCATGAGTTTGCTGCCCCCCACCAGTCTTCATGAGTCTGCTGCCCCCCACCAGTCTTCATGAGTTTGCAGCACCCCCCACCACCAGTCTTCATGAGTCTGCTGCCCCCCCCCGCCACCAATCTTCATGAATCTGCTGCCCCCTCTCACCAGTCTTCATGAGTTTGCAGCGCCCCTCCACCACCAGTCTTCATGAGTCTGCTGCCCTCCCCACCAGTTTTCATGAGTTTGCTGCCCCCCCACCAGTCTTCATGAGTCTGCTGCCCCCCCACCAGTCTTCATGAGTTTGCAGCACCCCCCACCACCAGTCTTCATGAGTCTGCTGCCCCCCCCGCCACCAATCTTCATGAGTTTGCTGCCCCCCCTCACCAGTATTCATGAGTCTGCTGCCCCCCCACCAGTCTTCATGAGTTTGCTGCCCCCCACCAGTCTTCATGAGTCTGCTGCCCCCCACCAGTCTTCATGAGTTTGCAGCACCCCCCACCACCAGTCTTCATGAGTCTGCTGCCCCCCCCGCCACCAATCTTCATGAATCTGCTGCCCCCTCTCACCAGTCTTCATGAGTTTGCAGTGCCCCCCACCACCAGTCTTCATGAGTCTGCTGCCCCCCCACCAGTCTTCATGAGTTTGCTGCCCCCCCACCAGTCTTCATGAGTCTGCTGCCCCCCACCAGTCTTCATGAGTTTGCAGTGCCCCCTATCACTAGTCTTCATGAGTCTGCTGCCCCCCCACCACCAATCTTCATGAGTTTGCTGCCCCCCCTCACCAGTATTCATGAGTCTGCTGCCCCTCCACCAGTCTTCATGAGTTTGCTGCCCCCCACCAGTGTTCATGAGTCTGCTGCCCCCCACCAGTCTTCATGAGTTTGCAGCACCCCCCACCACCAGTCTTCATGAGTCTGCTGCCCCCCCCGCCACCAATCTTCATGAATCTGCTGCCCCCTCTCACCAGTCTTCATGAGTTTGCAGCGCCCCCCACCACCAGTCTTCATGAGTCTGCTGCCCCCCCACCAGTCTTCATGAGTTTGCTGCCCCCCCACCAGTGTTCATGAGTCTGCTGCCCCCCTGCACCAGTGGAACTGTTTCCTGTCTGTGCAGACCCTGCTTCAGATCTTCTGTCCCCCACTCTACCCCACCCCTACTCATGCTCATGTAATCTCTCCCTCTCTCTCAAAAATAGACATTAAAAAACCAAATTTTATGAGGTCTTGAATAAAAAAAATAAGAAGCAACTATTTTCCATCTTAGCTGGATTTGCCAAATGGATAAACTCCAAATTTTTAGTATTCTGTCAGCTGCTTTGTGTCTTACCCAAACCAGCCACATCTCTGCCTACTAAAGGCAGTAATAAAAGACATAGTCTTGCAGCCAAAGTTTGATAGTGATCTTGTTTTTGCAGTTAAATAGTTTTTCAACAATCCTTTGTTGAATATCCTTGTGATATTAAAAATGCTTCCCAGAGTTGAGAACTCATTCAAAGGAACATATCATAACATTAATAATCTGATTTTTGTCAAAAACACTGTATTTAAAATTCATTTTTATTTTTTAAATTTTTATTAAAACTTTTTTTATGTTTTTACTTTATTTTTGAGAGACAGAGACAGACAGAACCCGAGCAGGGGAGGCGCAGAGTGAGAGGGAGAGGGAGAAAATCCCAAGCAGGCTCCACACTGTCAGTGCACAGTCCAATGTGGGGCTCAAACTCAAGAACCATGAGATCATGACCTGAGCTGAAATCAAAAATCAGATGATTAACCGAGTGAGCCACCCAGGCGCCCCTAAAATTCACTTTGAATAGAAATGTATTTTTTTGTTGAGGGCTTTATGTTGCACCCTATGGTATGAAAGAGGCCAAGCCCCACCGGAGTGCACAACTCACATGCCACAGATGGGACACTTTCCTACGGGTTCTGAAAGGCACCTGTGGGCTCAGACACGGTGGGTGGTCAAGAGAACCAGCTCTGAAGCCAGATCGTCTCACTGGAGTCCTGGCAAGTGTCCTCCTGACTTCAGGTCTCGTGCCTCAGCTCCTATCCATGAAGTGGAAGTACCTGTAGGACCCTCCTTATAGGGCTGTGAAAAGGACTCAGAGCAGTGACACTTAAGTGGTAGTGTTAGTACTAATGTCTTTACACGTGGTCTAATTTGCAGCTTCTCCCGGGTACATCGGCGATGATACTTTCTCGAATGGTTGTTGTGAGGCATAAGTGACATGATTCTTGTAAAGTGCCTGACACATTCAGTGAATAAAAGTTATTTATTTGGGAAGTTCATAGCTAAGTATATACTTGTAAAAATAATTGGGGGTGGTCATTTTAAACCTAAAATTATATATTTGCCTATTTTCAATTTGGAGATAGAGACATTTGTTTTTTAAAAAACTTTTTTTTTTAACGTTTATTCATTCTTGAGAGACAGAGAAACAGAGCATGAGTGTGGGAGACGCAGAGAGAGGGAGGGAGACGCAGAATCCGAAGCAGCCTCCAGGCTCTGAGCTGTCAGCACAGAGCCTGACGTGGGGCTCAAACCACGAACCGTGAGATCATGACCCCAGCCGAAGTCGGACACTCAACCGTCTGAGCCACCCAGGCGCCTCATGGAGATGGTCACACTTGGGTTTTACATGTTCTGTCAATTTCACCGCAATCGCACGAAGTAAGGGTCTCTGCTTCACAGCTGAGGGAGGGAAGGTCAAGAGGTTTAAATACCTTGTCCAAGGACACATGGTGGGTAGTGGTGAGCAGGGCCCGAAGGGTGGCCGGGTCAGTCTTCCCAAACCTGGGTCCTTAGATGGGAGGCCGGTCCGCTTCCACATCACTCCCATGTTTCTACGTGGACAGTGAAAACCCAGAGTTGTCAGATGGCTTGTCCGAGGCCTGCAGCTGGCCGGAGGTGGAATTCAGATGCAAACTCAGGCCTTTCCGGTTCTGATGCCCAAGTTACTCAGCCCTGCCTGGCTGTTTCAGCTAGGATGAGGATAGAAGGGTTGACGAAAAGCTAGAGACAAGACCAAAGAGAGAGGGTGGGGAGGAGCAAGGAGAGAAAGGGAGAGAGGAAAGAAGCGGAAAAGGTGAAGCCAGAGATATACCGCTCCCCTCACAGCTGCCTGCGTCAACCTGGGGCGCAGAGTGGGCTTGTAAACTGACGCCACGGGTGGAGAGGAGATTAGAATTCACGTTTTTGTCTGAGCACACTTAGGAGTCAGTGTAGCAAGTGGCTCTGATCATCAAAAAGCGTTCAACATTACCCACACTGGGTTACTATAGGTTTGTGGTATATCTTGAAGTCTGGGGTTGTGAAACCTCCAGTTTTGTTCTTCTTTTTCAAGATTACTTCTGTGGTTCCATACAAGTTTTAGGGTTATTTGTTCTTGCTGTGTGAAAAATGCTGTTGGTGTTTTCACAGGGATTGCATTGAATCTATAGATTGCGTTGGGTAGTATGGATAAATATAGACACATAGATCAATGGAACAGGATAGAGAGTCCAGAAATAAACCCACAATTGTATGATCAGTGGATCTTCAACAAAAGAGGCAAGAATACACAATGAGAAAAAGACAGTCTCTTCCAGAAATGGTGTTGGGAAAACCGGACAGCGACACGCAAAAGAATCAGTTTCTTACAGTCTACACAAAAATAAACTCAAAATGGATTAAGGACCTAAATGTGAGACTTGAAACCATAAAAGTCCTAGAAGAGAGCACAGGCAGTAATTTCTACGTCAGCTGTAGCATCATTTTTCTAGATATGTCTTCTAAGTCAAAGGAAACAAAAGCAAAACCAAAATATTGGGACTATATCAAAATAAAAAGTTTCCACACAATGAAGGGAACAATTAACAAAAACTAAAAGACAACCTACTGAATGGGAGAAGATACTTGCAAATAACATATCTGATAAAGGGTTAGTATCCAAAATATAGAAAGCATTTATACAACCCAATACCAAAAAACCCAAATAATTCAATTAAAATAGGCAGAAGAGACGAATAGACATTTCTCCAAAGAAGACATCCAGATAGCCAACAGACACATGAAAAGATGCCCAACATCACTAACCATCAGGGAAATGCAAATTAAAATCACAAGAGATATCACCTCACACCTGTCAGAATGGCTAAAATAAAAAATGCAAGAAACAAGTGCTGGAGAAGATGTGGAGAAAAAGGCACTCTTGTGCACTGTTGGTGGGAGTGCAAACTGGTGCAGCCGCTGTGGAAAACAGTATGGAGGTTCCTCAAAAAATTAAAAGTAGAACTACCACATGATCCAGTAATTCCACTACTGGGTATTTACACAAATAATACAAAAACACTGATTTGAAAAGACGTATGCACCCCTATGTCTGTTGCAGCATTATCTACAATAGCTTAAATTATGGAAGCAACCTAAATGTCCATAACAGATGAATGGATGAAGAAGGAGTCACATACATACATACATACATGTCACGGAATATTGCTCAGTCATAAAAAGCATGAAATATTCCATTATAATATTCCATTATATATACATTCCATTAACATATTCCATTATATAATGGAATATTAGTCATAAAAAGCATGAAATCTTGTTATTTGCAACAACATGGATGAGAATATAATGCTAAGTGAAATTAGTCATAGAAATCCAAATACAACATGATTTCACTCATATGTGGAATTTAAGAAAGAAAACAAATGAGCAAAGGAAAAAAAAGAAAGAGAGGCAAGAAACAAAAGACTTTTAACTAGAGAGAACAAACTGATGGTTACCAGAGGGGAGGTGGGTGAGGGGTTGGGTGAATTGGTGAAAGGGATTAAGAGGACACTTACTGTGATGAGCACTGAGTGATGTATAGAATTGTTGAATCACTATGCCGTACACCTGAAACGAACACAACACTGTATGTTAACCCTGCTGGAATTTTTAAAAAGTGTTAAACGTCTATATCAACAATGATGCCGCTTCCTACACCTGGAGGTGGCTTATATGACAACTAATAATCCAGAACATAAACGAGAATCAGACTGAAGCAAGCGAAACAAAATACAACAAAACAGAAAGCCAACTTTCTGAGAAGTTATATTGCATTTGGCCTATAGAAATTAAGGCTACCTCCCTTACCCCCTTTTGAGCCCACCCTTACTTTGGTTCTTTGGATGATGCGGTAGGTAGAAACATGTCCCCCCAAAGATGTCCACATTCTGACCCCCAGAACTTGTAGATATGTTAGCTGAAACAGCAAAGGGAGAATTAAGGACGCTAATGCAATTAAGGTTTCTAACAAGCTGACTTTAGGATAGGTAGGTTATCTGGTGAGCCCGATGTAATCACAAGTGTTCTTAAAAGTGAACGAAGGAGGCGGGAGAGGAGGTTGGAATGATCTGGTCCCAGACGGACTCAACTATTCTGACTTTCAAGATGGTGGAAGAGCCACAGGTCAAAGCATGAGGGCATCTAGAGAAGCTGGAAAAGGCAAGGAGACAGATTCTTCCCCAGAGCTTCTGGAAGGAACCAGTCCTGCCAGCACCTTGATACCCGCTCAGTGAGACTCACTTTGGACTTCTAATCTCCAGAACGGTAATAAATTTGTGTTAACTTAAGCCATGAAATCTGTGGTAATTTGTTGTGGTAGCAACAGAAGATGCATTCGGGAGGCAATGGGAAGAATATATTTCAGAACTCCCAAATTTTACTCTCCCTTTATTTTCTGACAGGAATATTGCCGGGTTACTGAAACTTCCCAAGCTTCTTTTCTTTCAATGAAACAGCGATCCTTCCTTCGCAAGGTTGTGGTGAGACTCAGAGAATATGTAAAATGACTGTAACCAAATTGAAAATGGGGAAATAATATATAATTTTAGGTTTAAAAAAATCACCCCAAATTAATTATTTTTACATTTATATGCTTATAAACGTCCCACATAAATAACTTTTACTTATTGGACATGTCAGGTACCTCGTGTGAATCATCTCTGAATCCTCACGACAGCCACGCAAGATGATAGTATCGTCGCCAACGTACACGGGACAAAGTGCAAATTAGACCACGTGCAAAAGCATTCATACTGACACTACCGTTTAAGTGGCACCCACTGCTCTGAGTCCTTTACAACAGTCCCGTGAGGGGGGTCCCACTGATACCTCCATTTTACAGAGAGGAGCTAGGCACACGGTGTGAAGTCACTTGTCCAAGGTCATAGAGCCAGGAATCCAGCATGGATCTGGCCTCAGAGTTGGTTCCCTTGACCACCACTTGTATTTGCAAAAGTGCAAATAGGAAGTTAGGTATTAAGTATCACTTGGGTGGCTCAGTCAGTTAAGCCTCCGACTCTTGATTTTGGCTCAGGTCGTGAGATCAAGCCCCTTGTTGGGCTCTGCACTGGGCGTCTCCCTCCCTCTTGTGCGTATGGGTGTTTCTCTCTCTCTCTCAAAATAATAAAATAAAACAAAAATAGGTAAAACCTAAATTAAAAAAAGAAGTTAGGTACGAGAATAAGTATTTCTTTAGAAATGGATTCAATGAGGAGTGCCTTTGGGATGCCCTCCAGCACTCCATGCGCGAGGGAGGGAAGTGTGCTGGCAGTTGAGTGGAAAGAGAAATGGAGGCTGAGCCAACTGTGGTTAAGTACTTTTGTGAATTTTACAAAACATCTGACTATGTAAACAGATTGCCACTTCCTCTTGGAAGGCCTTGGAGGGAACCCAGGCAAGGGAGAGGCCTGAGGTGCATGCTTGATTAGAGCTGCAGGGCAAATCCTTCTCGTAGAGGGTGGAAGTGTGGTGGGAGGTGGTGGTTAGGAGGTTGTTCTGACCCTGTCAGTCCCTTGGGGTCCCATAGAGACCGACAATTACAATGCGTTATTTTGGGGGGGGGCATAGAAAATTCTCAAGTATATATGAGAATATACTCAAGGACACAGGTTTTCTAGACAAAGCAAATATAAGCAGGAGATTTGCCACGTTAGTTCTGTGACAGTGTGGATATGCAACACTTCTTTTCTCAACGGGCCCTGAGCCCCGTGGTTGGCTTGCTTAAGAACTGTGGGTGAGATTCACTTCTGTTAACCCGCCTACTTCTCAGGAAAAGGGAAAAATAATAATTGGGTACCGTAATTCATTATAATTGTATATAAAAATATATAACTAGTTAATTGTAATGGTTATTAATAATAATGACTTGCTGGCCCCGGAGGTTTGAAGAGGTTATTGTACCTGGGGTCTCCGTAACAGATGTCACAACATCCGTGCATTAAAATCACACTCTTTCTCACAGGATGCCCCCTCTTGGCCACTGAATTTTATATCACAAATATATATCCTAGTATCTGCCCTTTATATCTGATGTCACAAGCACTTAGTTTATTATAAAACTGTAGAAAAGGGAAGCAAAATTCATCTGTAATCCCAGAAACAATCACTGTTATTTCCTTCTAGTCTTTCTTTAAGACGTACAATTTATAAACATTGCCGTTTCATTCAGACTTACTTGGACTTGTCCTACAAGCTCACAAGCTGAGGCAGGGCCTTCTGGAAAGGCACTCCTGCTCAGCAGACAGCCTCAGGGCTGGACGCTAGACCGGGCTCCCCAAGGGAAGGGGACTCCGAGCTGATGGGTAGTGCAGTTGTAGAGCTTGGCATTTGTCACTGAAATGTGGACATTTCACCAGAAAGCTAGGCTGATGCTTGATAGAGCATCAAACTACAAAGCCCATGAGGCCTGGTGGCCCAGAGTGCCGCAGCAAAAAAAAAAAGGGAGGCCCAGTTCCCTTTGGAGCCATTGCCGCCCGGACACGGTCTTTCTCTCTTGCAAGGGAAGGGTGAACCCAAAGCTGGAAGGCTAGGGCCAGGGACCATTCCAATGGAGTGAGTGGGACACAGGCACTCTCCTTGTGTCCCAGGATTTGAAATTTTAATACTGGCTTCTAATCCAGAATGGCCAGAGCAAGCCCCCTGAGGATGGGTGTAGCCCATGAGCCTTCAGTTTGTGATCTCTGACTTTTTTTTTTTAAGTAAACTTTTTATTGAAGTGTGATATGCATGCAAAACTCTAATAAAGTCATTAGAAACTTTAAAAAAGTATATATATATAATATATATATATATTATATATATATATAGTGTTTGGGTTTTTCTGTTTTTTTAAAAGTTTTTTTAATGTTTATTTATTTCTGAGACAGAGACAGAGCATGAGTGGGGGAGGGGCAGAGAGCGAGAGAGAGGGAGACACAGAATCCAAAGCAGGCTCCAGGATCTGAGCTGTCAGCACGGAGCCTGATGCGGGGCTTGAACTCACAAACTGCAAGATCATGACCCGAGCCTAAGTCAGATGCTTAACTGACTGAGCCACCCAGGCACCCCAGGGTTTTTCTGTTTTTATTTTAAAAAAAAAATTTTTTTTTCAACATTTTTTTATTTATTTTTGGGACAGAGAGAGACAGAGCATGAACGGGGGAGGGTCAGAGAGAGAGGGAGACACAGAATCGGAAACAGGCTCCAGGCTCCGAGCCATCAGCCCAGAGCCTGACGCGGGGCTCGAACTCACGGACCGCGAGATCGTGACCTGGCTGAAGTCGGACGCTTAACCGACTGCGCCACCCAGGCGCCCCATGGTTTTTCTGTTTTTAAATGTGACCTCAAAATAGATTTCTCTTAGAAATTTTCAGAAATGCCCTACGACCCAGAAATTGCACTACTAGGTATTTATCCAAGGGATACAGGTGTGCTGTTTCGAAGGGGCACATGCACCCCATGTTTATAGCAGCTCTATCAACAGCCAAAGTATGGAAAGAGCCCAAAGGCCTGTTGATGGATGAATGGAGAAAGAAGATGTGGTGTATATATTACCAATGGAGTATTACTCGACAATCAAAAAGAATGAAGTCTTGCCATTTGCAGCTACGTGGGTGGAACTGGAGGGTATTATGCTAAGCGAAATTAGTCAGAGAAAGACAAATATCATATGACCTCACTCATATGAGGACTTTAAGACACAGAACAGGTGAACACAAGGGAAAGGAAGCAAAAACAATATAAAAACAGGAGGGGGACAAAACAGAAGAGACTCTTAAATACGGAGAACAAACAGAGGGTTACTGGGGGGGGGGTGTGGGAGGGGGATGGGCTAAACGGGTGAGGGGCATTAAGGAATCTACTCCTGAAATCTGTTGCACTATATGCTAACTTGGATGTAAATTAAAAAAAAAAAAAATTAAATAAAAAAATAATTAAAAAAAAAGAAATTTTCAAAAATGAGGGCGCCTGGGTGGCTCAGTCAGTTAAGCACCCGACTTCGGCTCAGGTCAAGATCTCAGGGTTCCTGGGTTTGAGCCCTGGTCCGGCCCTGTGCCGACAGCTCAGAGCCTGGAGCCTGTCTCTCTCTCTCCACCCTACCCCACTGTTCTCTGTCTCTCTATGTCTCTCAAAAATAAATAAATGTAAAAAAAGGTTTTTTTAACGTTTATTTATTTTTGAGACAGGGAGAGACAGAGCATGAACAGGGGAGGGTCAGAGAGAGGGAGACACAGAATATGAAGCAGGCTCCAGGCTCCGAGCCGTCAGCACAGAGCCCGACGCGGGGCTCGGACCCATGGACCTCGAGATCGTGACCTGAGCTGAAGTCGGACGCCTAACCGACTGAGCCACCTAGGCGCCCCAAAAAAAGATTTTTTAAAGAAATTTTCAGAAATGAAAATAGCCTTTTGAAAACTACAAAAGCAACATAAACTCAGAAAAATTAGAAAATAGAGACAAATATAAAGAAGTCACCTTTAAGTCACAGACACCCGAAGGATGTTAGAATGTAAAGAACCAGATAAAAAAGGTCAGGGCTTTGGGGTCAGCAAAGCAGCCCCGTGTTTGGTTTGAAGCGTCGGGAATCCTGTGTCCGGGGTCTGTGTGACACGGCTGACGGCGGGGCCGGAGGCTGAGTCGGGGTCCCGTGGGCCGAGAAGGGCCGTCGCCCTCACAGGTGTCCCCTGACCAGGCGGCGGGGCCTGCGGGTCTGTCGCCGGGGCTGATGCGGGGGGTCGAGCGAGGCGGTGCCAGCGGCGAAGGCACCTGTGTGCGGAGCACGCGCAGCAGGCCGGGCAGAGCGGCCCCAACCCAGCAGGTGGCAGGCGACTTTCCGCCCCGCCCCGGGTGAAGTGGGAAGCAGCGTCCCCTCTGGACGGCTGTGCTTGTTACAAAGACCCTCCTCGCTCCCTCAAGTCTCCTCCCATTTGGGGTCAAACGGCTGAGTGTCACCTTGACGCCAGAACCTCCGACACGAGCGGACACAGGATGGCGATCATCTTTCCTCTGCAGCCTGACTTCTCAGCTCCTTCACCAGTTTCCTCTATGGTGTCCAGGCCTCTCTAGAGTAGCTCTACACTTGCATCGCCCCGGCCGAATGTCCCCCACTGACCCTCACGGCCATCTCGGGAGGTCCCGCCGGAACCGGGGAGAGGTGGGAGGCCTCGCTGATCGCGCCAGGCACGTCGCACTGCTGGCTCCCGGGAGCTGTGTTCCAGCCCCTCACACGTGGTCCTGCCCGGAGTCTCTCTTATGCAGCTGGATTCGGGAGCCAAGACCAGCTCGTACCTCGATCTCTACGCAGACTCACGCAGTTGGACGCAGCCCGAGGGGCCAGGACGGCCAGGTATCGGGGAACTCTGAGCACCCCGTTCATAGCCAGTCCCTTCCATCTCGTTGCCTATCTATTCCATAAACTCTCTCTGCACCTTCATCCACTTCGGGTACAGACGGTGAGGGAAGATGGGGGCTGGGCACGCAGCACTGAAGGTAGGCCGTGAAAAGTGCCAGTCTCATCCCAAACGCTGCCTCCTCTGTGGTGGGCTGATGGTGCTCCATGGGTCCACACCCCCGTCCCCAGGGCTTGAGACTATTACCTTAAAAGGAAAAAGGGACTTGGCAGAGGTGACCACATTAAGGGTCTTGAGATGGGGGGATGATCATGGGTTATCAGGCTGTGCCCTCCGTGTAATTACCTTGTAAGGTTGAGGGGACAGAGGGAGATTTGGCAATCGCTGAGGTGAATGCAGGTGACGTGCCCATGGAAGCAGATACTGACTGCAGTGACAGAGCCAGGAGCCGGGGATGCCACAGCCTGGAGAAGCGGAAGAGATGAGTGGCGGGTTCTCCCGGAACCTTCTGGAAGGGACCGGCCTGCCAACAGCTTGGCTTTGTCCCAGTGAAACTGATCTCAGACCTCTGTCCTCCAGAACCGTGTGAGGATAAACCTGTACTGTTTTAAGCCACCGAGTTTGTGGTAACGTGTCACAGCAGCCGCAGGAGACGAATCTGCCCACTCTGGCTCTTCAGGGATGGTCCCCCCCCCCACCCCAGGCACGCGGGGGTGAGCGGTCCCGGTCTCTGACTAGTCCACCAGCGCATCATGTGGCAGCTGGTCCCAAACTGGCTGAAATTCAAGCGCAGTCTTACTTTTCGCTTCTGCCTTTTTCACACTTGATGAAGAACCACGATCCTTCCGTGGCCACGATTGCTTCCTCAGCTTGGGATTCCCTGTCGCCTCACCTCTCAGACCTTAGCCGTACGAGAACTATTTCCAATTAAAAGTAGAGATGATAGAATCAATCAAACTTAAGATCTAGTGTTTTGGCGTTAATTTCAGGTTTTGCATTCATTGAGTATATATAAGTGTATGTATGTGTGTGTATACATATATGTACATGTTTTCTTTTAAATCAACTTTGTATGCATATAAGTAATACGCAATGAAATTAATCTGTTTTAAGGGTGCAGTTTAATGCATTTTGAAAAATGTGTGTATCTGTGTAACCACCACCACAGTTAAGATGGAGCAACTGGGTGACTCAATCAGTTGAGCATCCGACTCTTAATGTCCGCTCAGGTCATGATCCCAGGGCTGTGGGATCGAGTCCTGTGTCAGGCTCCGTGCTGAGCCTGCTTAAGATTCTCTTTCTCTCCCTCTGCCCCTCTCCCCCTCTCACACTCTCTCTAAAATTAAAATAAAATAAAATAAAATAAAACAAACAAACAAACCCAATCACACACAGACTCATTCTCACTTCTTTAGTTTGTATAGTGCTGGACATTCTTATACACTTCATAATTAGTAATTGAATACAGGCCTTCGGATTTCTTTTACAGAGCATCAGCTCTCCCAGACTTCAAAGGTGGGGGTGGGAGGGGGTGAAGGGGTTGCCTCCTGAAGACAGGGCGGCTCTGAAAGTTAAACTTGAGTGAACATCTTAAGAGAAACCTCCATACTTGTGCTTGGATCTATGATATTAGTGTTGGATTTTTATTTCTTTCTTTTTCTTTTTTAGTTTGTTTATTTATTTATTTATAGGCAGAATGTAAGTGGGGGAGGGACAGAGAATCCCAAGAAGACTTGGGACTGACAGTGGGAGCCGGATGCCGGCTCCGTCTCCCCGTGAGGTCATGACCGGAGCTGAAATCAAGAGTCAGACGCTTAACCCACTGAGCCACCCAGGCGCCCCAGTGTTGGATTTTTCTTAAGACAAGAAACAAAAATTCTTCCTTTCCAGACCCACTGCCTTTTCTCTGAACATTGTCTTGATTCCCGGCACATACCCTCGTCCCCCACCTAGGGGGAGATGCCCTAGGGGAGAGATGTTTTCGTAGCACCTCTGAGCAAGAGAAACGGAAGCTCACCCCACGCTGGCGACTGCCGACTGCCGGCAGCTTCTATCAGCCGTGGGTGGCACGCGAATAGATTTGGTTGTGTACCTCCTCGTGTTTTGTGTGGCTTGGCCCTGAATATTTTAAGAACAAACCCGAAAGTGCAACGAGGAAGAACAGGCCCACACATACACACTCACACACTGATACACAAACACACACACACTTGAGATAAATGCTAAAATAGAGGTGGGGATAATGTACTTTCTGAATGTCTTTTGAGGATCTTGGAAATAAGATTGTTCATTCAGGGATGCTTTTAAGACCATTCTTTATTCTGTCACAGGGGACCTTGTCTAGGTAATCAGCACCCCCATTTGTCTCCCTGCAGACACCATAAGCTAGGGATGATCTCACGAGATGCAGGGCCCTGAGCCTCTGGGCTCTGTGTGCCCTCACTTCTGCCATGTTAGGTGGCCTTTGTTTCCTGTCTACCGTCGTCCTGGGTGCTCGCTTCCTCCTGTCCACATGGGCTGTGGCAGGCAGTATGAATTTCCTTAAGGTGTACTATAAGAATGTATATGCTTCTTCTGAGCTCGTGCAAGACATGGCTGACTTTTGAGGATTATTTTTTCCCATTTATTTTGTTTTAAACTTTCAGGGGAAATCAGAAAGAAGGGCACCTCTTGTATTCCACAAAAAAGCATTTGGTTCCATAGTTGGGGCCTCCAACCCAGTGGAGGCCCTCTGAGCCCGTCCATCACGACCGGGGAGGGGGTGGTGGGGGGTATTGTGGTGGGGCGTATTGTAGGCAATACAACCTACAGTTCTGCGGGGAGGCAGAAAACGTCCAGGTTCGTGTCTGGATACATCACACACACACATGAATGCTGCACGTGGACAGATGAGTACCAACTTTTCTGGGCAAAGTGGGGCCTATAGCCTGTTCATTGAGGGACTCACTAGACCTATTAGAACTGAGAGGAGGTTCTCGCAGAAGGCGTAAGTTTTGATCCAAGGGCCTGGATGTGTTTGGCTCCCGTGGTGTGTGGTGAGGTAAGCATTCATATCGGTTTGTTCAATACCTAGCACGTATTTGCTGAGACCTTATCCAATAAAAACGATAAATCATGAAAAAAATAAAGTCTTTTGTTCTTCCCGCTAAAAACGCAATGAAAACTCATCAAATGGCTCAAAGAAGGTTCCAAATTAGGGGCAATTGTAGTGTTCTGGGGTATGCTCAGAGCTTGCCAAGTTGACTTCTTTCTACGACCAGCACTCAACCGGATGGCTGTCCTTCCTTTTCCCTCCCTTGGTCTCTTTTGTTTCCATAAGGAATAATTTTAGCTGAATAGTGACAACAAGAAAAGGGTGAGGAGTGGTGATGTAAAAAAGAAAAAGGGGAGACTTCTGGAATAAAGAAATGTTCTGTTTCTTGCTCTGCATGTTGCTTACCTACGTGTGTTCAAATGCATGCGTTTTATTGTATACCTAGGTGTTGCGTCCTGTACGTGTCTATTTTAGTTCCATTTAAAATGATTTTTAGCTTTTGAAAAAATATATCTAAAGTTCTAATTATGGCAAAATGCACATAACATAAAATTTACCGTCTTAACTTACCACTCAGTGGTACTAAGTGTATTCGAACTGCTGTGCACGTATCCCCACCATCCATCTCCGGACATTTGTCATCTTTCCAACTGCGCTGTCCCCAGTTCTCCCTCCCCATCACAGTGCAATCACTCAGTATTTGTCTTTCTGTGACTGGCTTATTCCCTTAGCAAAACGTCCTCAAGTTTCACCCATGCTGGAGCCTGTGCCCGGATTTCTTCCCTTTTTAGGGCTGAATAGTATTCCGCCGTATGTGTAAAACCATTTTGTTTTAAAATAAAGGCAGAAGGTGAAAGTGTGCAGGCCCCAGAACACTGTGGCGGGGTGACTTTTATTTATTCTCGCTGAGGCTGATTAAGTGTTGTCATGGGTCAGGCACGATGCACGTGGTCCATTCTCACTTCCGCCGCACAAATCTATTTCCATTTTTTGGAGGCGAAAACCCGTCAACAACGTCAGAGGCTGACCAGCGTCCCTGAAGTCACGTGGCTGGAAAGGAGAGGTGTGGAAGCCGACCCCGGTCCTGGGGCCCGGGACGGGCCCTCTTACAGGAACTTTGTGTGTCCCCAGATGGAGGCTGCCTGCTAATTAAGGTACCATGTGCTTTATAAAGCGTCACCGAGGCCCGCAGCTGACGGGCGCAGTGTCCCATTCCTGTCCCCGAGGCCTGGCGGCAGCCAAGTGCACACGGCGTGTCTGCGGGAAAGCCCGCCCGCACCGGCGAGGGGACAAAGGCTGCCCCTGGTTGTCGCCCTCTTGGAATCCCCGGGGCACCATCCCTCCCGCCTTCCTGCCTCCTCTCCTCGCAGGGGTGCCACCGGGTGGGGTCGCGGGGTGGGCGGTCGGCCCGCCCCCTCCCCCTAGGGCCGCCCCGCGGGGGCCCCAGCACCAGAGGGCAGAGCCTTCTTTCCAGAACCTGCATCCAGAACAGGCTTTAGCGCCTACGGCCTGGAACGGGGGGGGGGGGGGGGGGGGGGGGGGGGGGGGGGGGGGGAGGAAGGAGGGGGACTTTTCACCAGTTCGTGTTGGGGGGGTTGACTTTTGAATGTCGTGTTACTTTAGAGCCTCGAAAGCAGCCAGGCCCCTCCCGGTTTTTGTTCCACCGCGTCCCTGGAGATCATGCCCAGAGTGGATTCATAAAGCGGGAGCCGTGTAAATGGGCATTGCATCTCGGCTAAGGTCAGGGTCGCACACATTACAGGTATTGCCAGAGGTCATGAAAGCAGACGGCAATCACACGGTTACTTAAATACAGAAAAGTCTCCCCAAGAAGGATAAACTCCAGGCTTGCTAAAGTGACCTCTCCGCTCTTGAACCCCATTACAGCCTAGCAGGACTGTGCACGAAGGAAGAGTGAAGGGGATAGGGTTAGCATGCACATTATTTCTTCTGCAGAACACATAGCAAGAGGTACTAGCAAAGCTACAAGAACCCTTGGAAGGCGCTACTTTAAGTTCCTAAGTACCTGTGAGGCCTGAACAGCCACTGCAGAAATTTCTCAAGCTTCTTTTGTACAAAGAGGTTTTTGCTCCTTGTTCTATGTAGATGAAAATTTTTACTTTGAAAACCTGCTCAAGGATTCTATCAATAAAAACAACCAGGAGCTGGTGATTTAAATTTATGGCCACTTTTTATTTCTTAGCTTATAAAATGCCTATTTTCAGTTACAATTTAGGCTACGGAAGATACTATTATAACACAAAAAATAAAGTTTTAGTAAGAGTTTTGTAAATATTATGATCTAAATTACATTTACATACCAAACATCTTCCAATATCATACTAGAAACAGTGCACTGCTCTTAGAGTTATTTAAATTCCTCACTGACCATAAAAAGTCTTGCTATGGCATTCTATAATGCAAAGAGAAGAAAAATATTTTGAGGAATGAGAAATCTTAGAGCTTTGCAGTGCAATAATATAAAATTAGAGTGAGAAATAACATTTTCGGACTTTAATGAACAACGTCTATGTGTTATCCTGTATTTAAAAGTGATTTAGAGGGGCGCCTGGGTGGTGCAGTCGGTTAAGCGTCCGACTTCAGCCAGGTCACGATCTTGCGGTCCGTGAGTTCGAGCCCCGCGTCAGGCTCGCGTCAGGCTCGCGTCAGGCTCTGGGCTGATGGCTCAGAGCCTGGAGCCTGTTTCTGATTCTGTGTCTCTCTCTCTCTCTGCCCCTCCCCCGTTCATGCTCTGTCTCTCTCTGTCCCAAAAATAAATAAACGTTGAAAAAAAAAATTAAAAAAATAAAATAAAATAAAATAAAATAAAAGTGATTTAGAGGGCTCCTGGCTGGCTCAGTTGGGAGAGCATGTGACTCTTGATCTTTGGGTCATGGGTTCGAGCCCCATGTTGGGTGTAGAGGTTGAATAAATAAACTTAAAAAAACATAAAGGTTATTAAGAGAATATCCTGGATTCCACAGAAGTGGGGTGGGGAGGAGGCAGTAATCTCCTGATCTTTACAAAAACACACTTTGAAATCATGCACCACTTTGTGTAAGAATTTGTTTGGTGGAGATCCACAAATCCATGTTACAAATATCAGAAGAAAAAGTTCACAAGAAAAAGAAATTCAGAAAAAGGATTCTTCTGAAAAAAAGGAATTATAGTGTTAATAGGAAAAAACTGAAAAGAGACTAAATCTCACGAAGTTAATTTTTTTTAAAGGATGCGTGAATTGTATTTATTCATAGTTCTAATTGTAGATGTTCTTGCATAAGAAATCCACAACCTAGTCACTTACTTAACAATCAAGGAAAGCCAGGATGGATCAGAGATATTCTGGCTTGCTCTTTCCCCCTTTCTATTTTCTTTTTAAACTTAAGGTATCTTTTTTGTTAATTTCATGGGAAAATAATAATTCAGTAAAATGAAGTTTAAAGAGGAGAAAGTGAATGATTATATAGAAGAAATGTTTTCGGATTTTAATACATGGATCTGGGGATGGATTAGTAATGATGGACATTTTAGAATTATCACACATTATGTAGCGTCAACCGGATAACTGAGCTTCTGCAAACACAGATGCAAAAAGTAATTGTCTTGTATGCTGCAGATTAAAAGATAACATGTGTTGTGGGCGCCTGGTGGTTCAGTCGGTTGAACTTCTGACTTCAGCTCATGTCATGAGCTCACGGTCTGTGAGTTCGAGCCCCACGTTGGGCTCTGTGCTGATGGCTCAGAGCCTGGAGCCTGCTTCAGACTCTGTGTCTCCCTCTCTCTCTGACCCTCCCCCGCTCATGCTCTCTCTCTGTCCCAAAAATAAATAAACATTAAAAAAAATTAAAAAAAAATGTGTGCACTACTAATTATCCAAAGGATATAGGTGTGCTGTCTCAAAGGGACACATGCACCCCAATGTTTATAGCAGCGCTATCGACAATAGCCAAAGTATGGAAAGAGCCCAAATGTCTATCGATGGATGAATGGATAAAGAAAATATGGTATATATACACAATGGAATACTACTCGGCAATCAAAAAGAATGAAATCTTGCCATTTGAAACTACGTGGATGGAACTAGAGGGTATTCTGCTAAGCGAAATTAGTCAGAGAAAGTCACATATCATATGACTTCCCTCATATGAGGAATTTAAGATACAAAACAAATGAACAGAAGGGAAGGGAAGCAAAAATAATATAAAAACAGGGAGGGGGACAAAACATAAGAGACTCTTAAATATAGAGACCAAAAAGAGGGTTGCTGGAGGGCGTGTGGGAGGGGGGACGGGCTAAATGGGGGAGGGGCATTAAGGAAGACACTTGTTGGGATGAGCACTGGGTGATATATGTAGGGGATGAATCCCTGGATTCTACTCCTGAAATCATTATTGCCCTATATTCTAACTAACTTGGATGTAAATTAAAAAAAAAGTGTGTACAATTATTAGGTAG
Source organism: Puma concolor (assembly GCF_028749965.1). Classification (NCBI taxonomy): domain Eukaryota; kingdom Metazoa; phylum Chordata; class Mammalia; order Carnivora; family Felidae; genus Puma; species Puma concolor. The sequence continues at coordinate 241,254,795 of NC_141667.1, read as the reverse complement.
AGCATTTGAGTTTTAAAATAAGCTTTATGGAATTATAATTTATTTCCTTAAATCAAGAAAAAATAATTTTAGTGAAATTTCCACATAATTAACAGGCTAGAGAAAATATACCTGGACTCTTAACCATAGGGAGAGGTGACTTCTATCCTATTGCACTTACTGATGCTTACGGTGATGGGAATACTTACTGCTCATGCCCCCAGGGCAGAGAAGGGCTCTAGCCTCCAGGGCCCTGGATACCTCACATAGCCACAAAACGTAACGCATGCTTTGATATTTTACGTGAATGGATATCACAACAGCCCCCTGAAAAAACACCATCGGCCCTGTTGGATTGCAGAATTCTACTTAATAAATTTGTGATTTTCAAGGAGACGAATCTAATTTCACACTCCTACCCATTCACTAAATGGGCCAATTAGACTATGGTCAATTCATAATACTGGCATCTTCATCAACGTATGGTGAAGAAAATCCAATTTTAAAGTGCAGCAACTTAAAAACTTTTTAAAGATGACTGAAATGTAAAAACTATAATTATAGTTCTCATTCTCATCTCCAACCCCACTCAGAATTCCATCCTGGGTAAGTCAGAAGGTTATTACTAACATTTATAACGGTAGGACTTGAAGAACCTGTGGTCACATCCCCTGAATGAGTTGTGCTTTCCCCATTAGCTGCAGTCGCGACCAAAGCTTTTTTTTATCGGGATGCTTTTCAAACTAGGGTTTTCCGGTGGCCCTCCTCGGCCAGGCCGGCTGGGCCCTACTGCCTGAGCCTAAGGCGTCCACTGTATGTGACGAATGTCTGCGTCTACAATGGCACTAGCTATGCCCAGCCGAGGGAGAACTGGGAGAGCAGTCACTCAGTTTTCTGTAAGGCTCAAATCTGAGAGAGGCTGAACGCGTACGTATGGGAAATTAGCATTTCTCAAGCCGTGGAGGGGCAACTGTCCACGTCTGCAGCAAACGTTAACACACCAATGAACATGCTGCACCCATTCATCCAAGAATGGGAATCAGTCTTTTCCATCAGATGCTGGTGGGTCACTCTTTATGACATAAAACACCAAGTGCGTTTAGAGTGAGGCTCCAGAGGGATTGTCAGGAAATTGGAGTTCATTCATATAGAGAAAGGAATCAAGTTGGAAAGTGTTTGGTGTTTTGCTGAATAAGGGCTGACAATACTCAGTGGGAGTTGGAGGGCGAGAAGGACCAGGCTCAGCATGACTCCCGTTCATCGGTCTATAAACAGAGACGAAGACAGGACAGCAGAGTGTGCAGTACAGAAAATTCTGCCGCCTTCCAGCCACAATCCACAGAGAAATAGCCCTGTCAGTGCAGCGATCTGCATGGGTGACAAATGAGGCGCACGCACATCCGAAATCAGCACATGCATTTACACAGGAAGTAAAACCCAGATACTTTTATTTACACTTTAGAAAGCAAACAGGCTGCCCACAAACAATGGTTAGGAAACTCTAAGAGGTTGTTTTTTTTGTTTTTTTGTTTTTTTTTTTACTTTTAAAAAAATGTAGGTCATTGATTCATCTGTATAAATCATTTTTCTGGCAAGAGTGGTTAACTTTTAACCTCCCATTCAAAAACTTCACAACTTCAAGTATTTGAAATGCACTTAAAATTTCCCCTGCTTTTATTTTGTATCGTACATTCTCGTAGCCATTAGCGGACTCCTGAGGTCGAAGAATTTCTTTTAAAAGAAAATCCAAATCTTTACTAGTATGTAATGGGACAAATTAGCATTCTCTCGGTCACTATTCATCTTAATGGTACTATTTTTCCTTCATTTTTCCTGAAAGAAAGTCGGGGGGTGGGGGTGGATAGGCATACCTGTACAATTCAGATCAAAGCACAAAATATCATTTAAAAAATAAATACCTAAGGCATACCTGCCACACTTGTATTTCAATTTCCTCAACTGTTTAAAAATTACCCCAAGTGTCGCTGCGTTTCTACCTGCTCTCTTACCAGCAACCTCCTTGGCTCTCGCCTGCTGGATCTCCGCCCCTGGAGGGTACCTGCTCATCGTCACTCGTCACGAAGCGTACAGTGTGGAATCCTGGGCTTCCCAGGCAATTTCAGAAACTCAAATGACAGTCTACGGACTCGCTCTAGGTCTTTTTTTAGTGCAGTTTGGCAAATATCCCAAATGAAATTCAACTCTAAGTTAAAAGTATCAAACAGAGATAGTGCTAAGGGCATCTGTGACTTTGTGGGCTGCCCAGAGGCTCTGGGGAAGCGTAGGAATGGAAAGGCCAATTGCCCCCAGGTAAAGACACCTGTCGCTTTACCACAACGGAACAGTTACCCACAGAGACGGCGGGAGCCCAAGGCTGGACAGCAGCACCTGCAAAGGCGGCCCAGGTTGTTGGACTCTTGGGTTGCCGTGAACATCTTTCAAGGTCAACAGCCCCTGCACCCACGTTGCCCCCACCTCCCCATCTCAGCAAGCACTGACGTTCTCCCCACTCTACCTCACAGTGTTAAGAACAGCAAGCATGGACACACAGAAACCTGCTCTCCTCCTCGTGATCTTCCCCTTCCGCCACTGCAGTGCCCTCTCCCTTCCAGGCTCTCTGTCTACCTGCAGACTGGAACTGCACTTTGGTTTTGGTTGCGAGAAGAAACGGTTATTATAAAGCTGTCTGGAGAGACGCCCGCTAGATGGCCAAGTCATTCGGTCTGGCCCGGCCGCCGCTGGACTTACTGGCCTTGCTCGACCGCCCGGGGTCTGCGGGGGGCAGAGGAGGCGCGAGCATCTCCACCTCGGGGCTCCCCGCCTGCTCCCCGTCCAGGTCGGGGGTCCCCGCCGATTTGCCGTCGTCGCCCAGGCTGCTGCCGGTCCCGTCCGCCAACGGGCCGGGGGCGCTGCCGCCCGCGCCTGCGTCCTGAGCCAGCTGCCCGGTGCTGCCCGCAGGGCTCAGGGAGGCAGAAGCGGACACGGGCGGCGAGGCCTTTCTCCCGGCCGCCTGCTGCTCGGCCTCCTGGTTGGCCCAGTTCTGCTCTGCCGCTAGCAGGTGGTGGTTGCCGTTGTGGAATCTGGCAGGGCGAGCCTTCTCGCGCGCCTCAGACGGGGCGGCCGTGCCGAGGTCGGTCGCCGGCGGAGGGGCCCCGGGGTAGCCCGCGGCGGTGGCCGGTCCCAGGGAAGAGGCGGAGTGGGTGTAGTAAGGCGGGAATCCGATGGTGACCGTGGGCAGGGCGGACGGGGAGGGGAGCGGCAGCGGGCTCGCGCCGCCAGGCTTTGCGGCCCCCAGCCTGGATTCGGGGGAGTCGGAGCGGTAGTGGTTGGTCATCCCCTGTTTGAGCTTCTTCCAGCCCAGGTGGTAGATCTCCAGCATGTTGAGTAGCAGCGACACGCAGGCCACTGCCAGCATGAAGATGATGAATATGGTCTTCTCCGTGGGCCTGGAGATGAAGCAGTCCACCGTGTTGGGGCAGGGCCACCGGTCACAGCGGTAGAGGGGCTTCAGCTCGAAGCCGTACAGAAAGTACTGGCCGGCGATGAAGCCCACTTCAAAGAGCGTCTTAAAGATGATGTTGAAGACATAGGTCCGCAGCAGGGCGCCGGCGATGCGGATCCGGCCCCGGTCATCGCGCACCGGCGGCCGGTCCTTCTGGCCGTGGCCGCCGGGCCCGCAGCGCGCGGCCGGCCCGGGGTGCGGGCCGTCGGCCTTCAGCAGCTCCTCCTCGCGCTCCTTCTTCTTCTCTTCCATGCGCACGATGTGCAGCACGTGGCCCAGGTAGATGAGCGTGGGCGTGGACACGAAGATGATCTGCAGCACCCAGAAGCGGATGTGGGAGATGGGGAAGGCCTTGTCGTAGCAGACGTTCTCGCAGCCGGGCTGCTGCGTGTTACACGTGAAGTCCGACTGCTCGTCCCCCCAGACCTCCTCCGCCGCGGCGCCCAGCACCAGGATCCTGAAGATGAACAGGACCGTCAGCCAAACCTTGCCAATGACCGTGGAGTGCTCCTGCGCGTTCTCTAATAGTCTCCCCAGAAAGCTCCAGTCGCCCATTGCTTCAGCTTGCTAACCTGCAAGGGAACATCGCCGGTTAGTAGGAAGGAGGCCGCGGGGGGCAGGGGCAGGGGCAGGGGCAGGGGCCGGGGCCGGCGGGGGCGGGAGGGGCGGGACCCGGCACGCGGCGCTGGGCGGTCGCTCCCCTGCGAAGCCGTCCTCCCGCTGCCAAACGAGGGAGGCGCTGCGGAGCCCTCCATGGCGCGCGCGTGCAGAGTGTGCGTGCGCCTGCGTGCGTGTGTGCGCATGCGCCCGTGTGCGTGTGTGCACGTGCGTGCACGTGCGTGCGTCTTCCCACCGTGGCCCCGAGCCGGGTTACAGCCACGCCCGCAGCGCCGTTGTCGCTCGGAACTACTGTCGCAGGACACGAGTGCGGCATGAACCAGACGCCCACAGGTGACCGAAGCCCTGAAACCCTGTGTCTCCATCTAAGATGGGACGATGGTCATTGGGTCATGCGCAGTAAGCTGCTTCCTAAAGGAGGGACGGAGGGCCCGTGGACCCCCCTGTGGAGGTAGCTGTGGTCCTCGGACGCGGGGGCCCAAGATGAGAAGGGGTCCTCCGTGTCGCTGCTGCCCCAACAGGCCTGACGCTTCCAACCGGAACTGAAAGGCAGCTCCATTCTTTGCGTCAGGAGAGCCGTCTACGCGGTGAGTTCCGGCAGCACGGAAGGACACTGTTCTCATTTTGAATTAAAAAAAATTTTTTTTTTCAAACTTTTTTATTTATTTTTGGGACAGAGAGAGACAGAGCATGAACGGGGGAGGGGCAGAGAGAGAGGGAGACACAGAATCGGAAACAGGCTCCAGGCTCTGAGCCATCAGCCCAGAGCCCGACGCGGGGCTCGAACTCACGGACCGCGAGATCGTGACCTGGCTGAAGTCGGACGCTTAACCGACTGCGCCACCCAGGCGCCCCCTCATTTTGAATTTTAAAAATGTTCACAAATATTAATTTTTATGAACTGGTGTGAAGACAAACAAAACATAACTTTACTCACCATGATCTAAAGAAACAAATGTTAACGCTCTCTTGGAATAAACTTCCAACCCTTTGTTTCCGTCATTCGAGGTCTTTGGAGAAACGTTACTATTCACATATCCTACCAGCCTCCTTGCCCCTGTTGTGACTGGCGTCTGTTCTACTTGGCATGTTCTTACAAGGGAAAATATTTTAATGCAGAAACTGAATTATTGGACATGAAACAACCCACTCTCGCATGAAGGAGGTCAGGTGTCAGGGAACCGTTCTAGATGACATCCTGCTTACCCTAAACCCCGGATGTCATGATGTCTCTGACCGCCCTCTCTGCCCATAGCCATGGCCCTTCCCTCCACTCTGCTGAAGCGTTTCCCCTGGGGCACAGGACAGAAGCCTTGACCGTGCGTCCCAGCCCTCCGTCCCTGATCCAACACCCTGGTGACGCATGCTTCTTGTGATCCCTGAGGCGGCCTTGATGCCTTTGCATGTCCTGTTTCTTCAACCTCAGACTTGGCCCCAGGCCAGGCGGGGACTGGCCTATCGACCTCCACTGTCCCTTCAGGAGGGGCCAACTCAGGCTGACACGGGTGCCCTGTGTTTTCTCTTCCCCTTATCATGGCCTGGCTTAACGACTGTTGCCCCCCTTGCATTCCAGGAGGTTCTCTCCGTCCTCCCACACCTCCCACCTTGCTAAGCTGCGAACGCCATCCTCCCTCCTTGCTGTCCCTGGACCCACACAGCCTCCAGAGTTTCTACAGGAAACCACCTTTAAGCACCTTGACTGCTTGTGGACTTTCTCCCTAATTCTAGTTCTGAGGTTGGGGTTTGCATGTGCACCCTTTCCTCCTTGATGTCTGCAGGCAGAACAGCTGGGCCGTAGCATTTCTGGAAGTCTCTAAGGAAAGGTCAGTGCGGGAAATTTCTTCTTCCTGCCACCTTCCCAGATGTGCAGGCAGGTTCTGCCTCGTCCAGCACAGCATAACGTGCTAAAAGGGAGTCAATGCCATGTGCCTGCTGGGTTCTCCCCACAAGGCTGGTGGCACAGAATGCCACGAGGGAGGGCCTGCTTGTCACAGGGCCTGGGAAGTGTTGCTGGCATTGCCCTGCAGGGCCAGGGAAGCAAAATGTTCCATAATGATTGGGGCGTCCCCCACAGTAAAGAGCTGGCCCGCCCCAGATGTCCATTGTGCACCTGTTGAGAAACACGGGGCCAGGGAAACATTTCTTCAATTAGTAAATCAGACAAGAGGGGGTACAGCTGCTGACTGTGGCATCTTGTTACTCACCTTTGCTGGCCCAGCCTCTCCAGAGTTCTTTAGGTCCAGGTGCTGCAAACACTTTCAGACAGGTACCCTTAAAATGAATTGTGACCTCTGGGTGCAGCTACGGAATCACAACGTGTTATCATCTGCATACTTTGTGGGTGCTCTGGCATGTGGCAAAGCTCAGGAAATGCTAAAGAGGGGACAACTAAGAATGTGTCCGGTGGGGGGGGGCGGGGGAGAGCCCACGGCTCATGCACTGCGTGATGGCACACACTGACAAGGTCTTTCTGCACAGGAGTTCAGTAGTATGTAAGAAGAGATATAAAAATCATGATACCTTGGGGCGCCTGGGTGGCTCGGTTGGTTAACTGTCTGACTTCGGCTCAGGTCACGATCTTGTCATAAGTGATCTCATCTCAATCTCATGAGTTCGAGCCCCACATGACGCTGTGCACTGCCAGTGCAGGGCCTGCTTGGGATTCTCTCCTTCCTCTCTCTCTGTCCCTCCCCCGGTCGTGCTTTCTCTCTCTCTTAAAAACAAATAAACTTAAGATCATGATACCTCTAACCTCTAATTCTACTCCTGGGACATCATACCAAGGAAACAATCAGAGATTTTGATGAATGGATGAACATGGATATTGACTGTGAATTATTCATAAGAAGGAATAATTGGAAACAGAAGTGCCCACTAAAGGATGAGCAATTAAACACATAGTAGTGCCCAAGGCTGGTATCGGGATCTGGCTGACCCCGGTCCTACTCCCATCCCCCTCTCCCTTGCCTGCCTGTAATGTGACCGGGAAGGGAAATTCTTGCTTTCCCACCTCCTTTTGTTGTCTCCAATGAGGTGTGAGAAGTTGGCTGGGGAGCTTCTGAGAAAGCTTTTGGTTTCCTAATAAAAGGGCAGATGGCTACCTTTGCCGTCACTTTCCCTATCTGCCTATGGTGAGGACAGATGCGATGCCTGGAGTGGGGCAGTCACTTTGCAGGCATGTATCAATAAGCATGAGGGAATGGTCAAGAAAGTCCCAAGGCACCTGTTGTGACACTGTGGACCTGCTGAATCAACCGCAACACAAGCTCTAGACTTATGTGAAGGGAGAAAACCCCGTTTGTTCAAGTTAGGTTTCCTATTGCTTGCAGACAATTCCTACACTCTCTTAAATTATTTACAGGTTAAGGCCAGCTATACATGAAAAGCTGTGACTCATTCATAACTACTAAAATACAAGGTATTCATTAGACATAACTTTTAAGATCATTAGTGACTTGAAGGTACGTTCATGCCATACTGATAAATGACAAAAACCTAATCCAAAACCATAGCCTTTTACCCGCTATTTCCCACACATTCATACGTGCAAAGGAAGAGCGGAAGGATACTGAAATGTGAACCACAGCGTTTCTAGAACTGGGTGGTTTTTATTTTATTTTCCCATTTCTTTGCATTTTCTGTAACAACTTGTTACCTTTATGGTCATAAAGGATTAATGACCGTGACTCATGTTTCAAAGTTCTAGTTTTTGAAAAAACCTGATTCTTTGTTCATTGTTCTTTCATTAGGGTGTCTACTCCTCCGACCTCTTTAATCATGTCCCTGGCGAGCGCTCAAAAGACAAACTGATACATGGGACATCAGCCCAAGGTCAGATTGGAGACTGACCCTGGGGTCTCTGAGATGCATCACAGATCCTGACAATGGCTGTCACTGATGACACAGAGCTTAAACTGGATTCTCCCACCACGGCGGTCTGCCGAGTTCCCCCAACGCAAGGGCCGGCCTCTTTGTATCCTGATGTTTGCTGCTGAGTCTTACCACTACCACGCTTCACAGTTTGGGTTTTCTTCTGGAAAATACATGAATGAGTGAATAAAAACATTAACCAGAAGAGTATCTATGACAAGGCCTGCAGTATGGGTCAAGGTCAGATCAAGATGGGAGACTCCACGGTAGAAGTGACATCCCCTCTCTTCAGAGTCGCCCCAGTCTGCTCCAGATGCCACGCAGACGTTCTTAAGGTGTTTTATCAACACCACTTTTGGATCCTACCCCTCATACCAGTTCAGTAAGAAGACGACAGCAGAGGAGTGAAGAAGCGCAGTCTGAACAGCAAGCCTCTGCTGCTAAGTAAGGACCAGCAACGGACCAGAGGAAGCCTCACGATCCACTGAGCATTGCCAGCCAGTGACACGAACACAAGGTGAGCGAGTGAAATAGCTTCCTGCTTGAGGAGAAAACGGGTTTATTCTTATTGTCAGTGTCGGGCCATTTCGGGACGCAAGCAGAGCAGCTCCTGACAGCTCCCAGGGCCGAGCGCTTAACTCCGCGAGGTGCCCGTGAGCTCACCGCAGAGCGTGGTGCACTCTAGGTGACTGCTCTCCCACAGCGGCAGTGGGGTCCTCGAGTACCTGGACGTCAGTTACCTGCACGAAGTGGCATTTAATTGATTTTTGCTTTTATCTCAAGGGAAACTTTGGTTCTGACACCAACAGAGAACAAGAGCTGATGCTGCCTAGTGTATACGTGGCTGCTTCCCCGTTCTTCTGAGCGTTCTACTTTCCCTTTCAGAGGTATACAGGTTCCCCTCGGCCTTCAGGAGGTGTTAAGTGTCCCTTGGGATCAATCAGTGGCTATCTATTCAGTGACCGTCTTGTGCTCAACTCTGGGCCACAGGTTCTGTTGAATACAGTGGAAGTAAACACATGGCGTCTATCTGGGAATCTGTTTGTGGAGATGGGAGAACTCAGGAAAATGGGGAGCTGTACAGGTGCAGAGGGATCTCGGAGAAAAAGGAGATTAAAGGAGGACATGCAGGCGGGGAAGGCTAGCCAGGGGAGAGTGGAATTTGAGCGGCGATTGAGAGAGGTGGCTTTGGGCAGGGGACAGGAGTGCACTTCAAGGCCAGAACAACGTTCCCTTGGCAGCGGGAATATGTGTGACCTGGTGTTAGGAAGCGGTGAGTTTAAACGGCTGCTTCTGCACAGAAGAGCTGTGTGGCCTGCACATAGTAGGCGTTCAGTAAACACGCGCGGGACAGGTGAATGAAGGACATCGAGGGCCGCCAAACCACTTGGAGAGCGGGAGATAGGCCGAAAGTGCTGTTCAGGAAAGAAGGGGCCCCTCTAACGGCCAGTGGGGACTCAGGAAGAGTGATAATCTCCAAGTGAGTGCTGAAGGCCTGGGCTGAATGACAGCAGCAGCAAATGGAAAAAGGAAGGACAGAAAGGAGACACAGTCTGGAGACAAAAATAAAGCAGGATGTAGAGTCTGCCGAGAGTCAGTGAAAGGGAGAGGCATGAATTAAAGACAAAGCTCACATTTCTGAGCCTGAGTGGGAAAATCAGGGGGTCGTTTGAAGACAGAAACATTGAGGGAGGCTTGCTAATTTGGGATTGGGAGACAAGGTGAAGACTGGTGGTTTTGTCTTTCCGGATCAAAAGCAGCGGTGGGACAGATGGGTGAGCTGCCCAGGAGGAAGCTGGAGACACAGAACCAGAAAAGGCTGGAGAGGTCCGCAGTGTAGCTCCACTCTCCCGGGGGAAGACGACAGAGCAGAGAACAAAGGACGGACGTCTGTGGAAAATCCAGCGAAACGGATGAAGACAGCATGGGAAAGGACTCACCGCCCTCGGCGTGTGTGGTCCGTGTTCGATGAAGGATCGCGGGACCGGCCAACGGGGTAAGAGCCTGAGACTAAGCAATGACGGAGAACGGCGATGCCCGGACAGTGTGGAGGGAAGGGACCTTCCCCAGCGGGGGCCCGATCAGCTCTGCCAGACACGTTCACCTTGTCTGGCTTGTAGTTGCTTTTGCTTTCAAAGTAATGTCAGAAGACCCTTCCTTCTTTACCGAATTGACCCCGACACAGAGCCCTGTCTGAGCTACTAAGATGCAAGATTACGTTGGGCGTCAGTACGAGCACGGCCCACGTCACTGCCGGAGCGCTGTTCGCGTCTCCGAAGGCACATTCTCTGACCGCTGTCAACACGACCGGAGAACGAGGGTGACACGGAAGCGAGGAGGCCGAAGGAGGACTTTGAAGAAGGAGGTGACGACCAGTGTCAGCATTCTTTGTGTGTTCGAGAAGGATGGGCATAAAGCAAAGGCTTTGATCTCACAATAAGAAGGCCACTGATGGTCTTTACGTGCCCGGTCTAGTGGGAGCGTCGGGGCAGAAACAAAAGCCTAGACTGGGAGCTGAAGAGGCAGAGTGTGGGAGGGAAATAGAGGCATGACACAGAGAGTCCTGTTCAGTAGGTCTAGAACCTAAAGGAAGGGCGACACGAAATGGGTAACAAGGCCCAGTGGAGGTGTTTTCAAGATAGGGAAGGCTGTGGGTGCTTGGCATCAGAGAGGCGGAGTCACAGGGACGGGGGGGGGGGGGGGGGGAGGGTCAGGTTGCCCAGCAGCAGGACGGGGCAAAAGGACGGGGGGGGGGGGGGGTGGGGGGCTGCGAGGGCAGACGCAGGACGAGCATCCTCCGCGGTGATGACAAGGCTCTTCTCGGCGGGGTCGAGCAGGCGGTCATCTTCTCAGGCAAGGGCAGGACTTAAGCCCCTGAGAAGAAAAAAGGTTTGATAACCAGGGAACAGAGGGGACGAGAAAGGGACCGGGCTCCCCGAGTTCCCCGCACAGCCAGACTACAGGTTGCGGCCACTCAGTGAGGACTGAGCAAAGGCCACACTACCTGTGAGGTGCTCAGTGCTGAGCAACACAGAGCACTGCCCGGTGCCACGTAGGCTGTGGCGGGAAAGATGTGGGACAGAAGAGAAGAGAGGTCAGGTGCTGCGTGCTGTGGGTAGACGGAGAGCTGCGGCGGGGCAGGGGGAAGCACAGAGGGCAGTGCAGGGGCTGCTGAGGGCTGGCTGAGAGGGTGACATCACAGTGAAGAACTGGGCCTCAGATATGAGGGACGAGTCCAGGCAGAGGACGAGTCCAGAGGAGCAGACAGGTAGACACAGGTCAGGGAGGAAGTCTGGAGGTGGACAGATCGCGGCAGACAGTGATGAGAACTTTGGCTTATGCTCCAAGTGAGACGAGAGGGCACTGGAGGGTTTGAGCAGAAGAGTGACATAATCCGGCTTCCATCTTCACAGGACCCTTGTGGTTGCTGTGCCGAGAATGGCTGTGGGGCGGAGGGGGTGAGGGTGATCGCGGAGGGTCCAGTGAAGAGGCTGTGCTATGATCCAGAAACGTGACAGTGGTGACAAATGGCTGAGTTTGCACAGACTCTGAAGGTCGGTCCAGCGTGATATGCTGATGGGTCAAGGATCGGGTAGTGCCGAGGAGAGGCCAAGGTTTCCACCCCGAACAGGAGGAAGGATGGGGAGAGCAGAGGAGGTACAGGTTTGGGAAAGGCATGGAAATCAGGAGTCCTGTTTTGGAGATGGTAAATGTGAGACATCTATCAGACATACAAGTGTCGAGGCCAGAGATAAACATTGGGGAGTCATCACCAAACCCCAAGACTGGACTGAGATCGTCTGAGGGCAGGGGAGAAGGACAGGGGGCTGAAGACCAAGCCGTGGGGTGCTCCAGCATTTGGAGGTTGAGTACGGAAGGACAAGCTTACAGAATAGCTGCTTATTAGGAAATGCAACTTTTAGTTAGGACTCTGGGAGATTAACACCCAAAAGGTGTCATTTGTATTTTTACTTGATTCCCTTTTGTAACAATACACTGACACTAAAAATATTGTTACTTGGTTTTTAAGTTAGAGGTAATGAAACATGAAGCATGGCTAGGCAAATTAATTTTGTGTTACCTGTGACTGCCTAGGACATTGTTGAGTAGGACCAAGAGGGTCACATACAGGCTTAGCCGGAAAGAGTTCTATGTTCGATTAGTAATATCTGCTAAGGTTTGGTATGGGGCAGTGTGGCCCAAAAGCCAATTTTTGCCAGCCCTGAGTTGGCACAAATTTAAAAGAACACGGAAGGCTGAACCAGTCACGAATATGATGCAATGAAAAGTGGCCTATCTAATTATCTTTTCAGCAGGTGGAAAAACTGTTTTCCATTAGGTTTAAACCTTACCTGCCTATTTCAAGCTTTCACATTTAAAATAGTAATTTCCAGATGCCATGGGGACCGTCCCCTACGTTATTAAGTACTTACCACAGTTTCTCCATAATTCTGGTCTCTTCAGAAAGGAAACAGAATTCAAAATAAGTTCACCAAAATAACAAAAGACCCCTTCTTTTACACTATAGCCTCACCTCCAACATTTAGTGTTGTCTGAGCTCCTAAGACTAAAGAGCAAGATGGGGACTAGGCTTTTAAAAGCTGGCTCAGTGCCACTTACAATTCAGTGTCACAGCAACGGGAGAAGTTCAACCACACAGACAAGCATAACAGGGGACGAAACCGAACCCCTGAAGTTTCAGACTGAGTAACGTGTGACTTGTTTTCCATCTCCAGAAGACAACCGGTCACACCAACCAGCAGGGCACCAATGGCAACAGTCCCACATACACGTGACTGTCTGGTAGGACGAGTCCTCAACTTCGTTCTTCACAAAGCTGGCTTTTTTGTTCTTCCCTATGAAATTTAGCTTGTCGAGGTCCACAAAAATCTGAAACGTGACTTTGTTGGGACAAACGAAATTTATGGTGGCATCAAATGTAGCTCTTTGTGAACTAGTTTCTCTGCCAATAAAGCACAACTGATCCACCGCACAGACCTTCTTCATGCCCTTCAACAGCGTATTAGGACACTGGAGCTAAAGGTCTTACACGTCTTTTGTTAGCTTTATCCCTAATTTATACTTGTTCGATTTGTTGTTCCAAATAGTTTTTTTTTTTTTTTTAATTCTTGAATGTTTATTTATTTGAGAGAAAGAGAGAGCAACAGACAGAATGAGCAGAGGAGGGGCAGCGAGACAGGGAGACAGAATCTGAAGCAGGCTCCAGGCTCTGAGCTGTCAGCAGAGGCTGATGCGGGTCTCGAACTCACCTCGGTGCCCCTTAATTTTTTTAAGGTTTATTTTTGAGAGATTGAGAGAGAGAGAGTGAGCATGAGCAGGGGAGGGGCAGAAAGAGAGACACAGAATCTGAAACAGGCTCCAGGCTCCGAGCTGTCAGCACAGAGCCTGACGCGGGGCTCGAACTCACGGACCGCGAGATCATGACCTGAGCAGAAGTTGGATGCTAAACCGACTGAGCCCCCCCAGGCGCCCCTGGAACATTGTTTTTTTTTTTTTTTTATTTTAAAATTTTTTTTTTCAACGTTTTTAATTTATTTTTGGGACAGAGAGAGGCATAGCATGAACAGGGGAGGAGTAGAGAGAGAGGGAGACACAGAATCGGAAGCAGGCTCCAGGCTCCGAGCCATCAGCCCAGAGCCTGACGCGGGGCTCGAACTCACGGACCGCGAGATCGTGACCTGGCTGAAGTCGGAAGCTTAACCGACTGCGCCACCCAGGCGCCCCTGGAACATTGTTTTTATAAACTGATCTTGTCTCCAGAAACTTGTTCGAAAGCTCTTACTTGTTCAAATAGTTACGAGACTCCTTTGGATTTTCTATGTAACATATACATATAACCATTTCATCTGCTATTAAGGATAGATTTGTTTCTTCCTCCCCTAATTCTAATTCCCGTTATTTCTTTTTCTTGTCTTGTTTTCTTGTACTGACCAGCACTCCTAGCACAATGTGATGATGGTGACATCTTTTCACATTTTTATCTTAAACATGAACGCTTCTTAGGTTTTAGCATTGAGTATGATGTTTCAACTTTTATCAGGCTAAGGAAGTTTCCTTGTAATCTTTGTTAAGTTTGTTGGGTTTTGTTTTCTAAATCATGAAAATCATGAATGAGTTTCTGAATCATGAATTTACTAAATCGGATTTGGTACTTTTTTTCCCCACTGTTGTGAATTTTTTAGATGGTGAAGCACCGTATTACTCATTTTATTTTTAATATACTATCACATTCAATTTGCTACTTTATTTTGGATTATTTGTTCATACCTAAGATTGGTCTCATTTTTTTGGTACTACCATTGGATTTGGGTAAGAACATTATTTTAGCCTGAAAAACTAAACGTTTCCCTGAATAAGCTTGTATAAGAATGTCCTATAGAAGAATCTGGAATTGATGTCTTTTTTTAAGGGGATCAGGAGGAAGCCTAGATTACAAATTCAGCTTCATTAACTGTTATCGACATAAATAGGGCTGCTATTACTCTTAAGTCAATTTTGATAGCTTATGTCTTTTAGAAAATTTTGCATTTCATCTCAGCTTCAAATTTATTGGCATGAAATTATCCATGGTATTTTCTTACGATTTTTAAACTGTATGGTATCCGTACTTAGATCCCTTTGTTTGGTTCCAAATATTGTTTATTGGAAGCTTTTAAAGTATAAGTCTTGCTAGAAGTTTTTCTTTACAGAATTTTGATATGCTTGAAAAAGAATGAGAGTTTATTTTTGTTATTTTTTCCAGTGTCTTATCACATATGCTGTATGTACAGTATACAGAGCAAATCTCCAAAGATCTCCTATGGATCTTTTAAGTAGGGAATGTAGATTTTGGGATTTGCTAGTATTAGTATAAAATACACATACATAACTTAAGGCTATCCTCTATCTTAGTGTAAAATTATTTATTACCGTACAGTCCCAGGGGAGCCCTTATTTTAAATGGAAAATGTGCATGGGCTCTATTACTTAGCTTTTCACTAATCTAATGCTCTGGCAGGAGACGTCACTATCGTACAGACTGATTTAAAGAAATCGTGAAACACCGATTTTCCAACTTCTTTATCAGTGACTTTAAAGCACCGCTAGAATTATATATTTTTGTTGTCAGAGAATAAATCTCTAGAAACATGAAATTGTTTTGAAATTATACTTCAGGGGCGCCTGGGTAGCTCAGTCAGTTAAGCGTCCGACTTTGGCTCAGGTCGTGATCGCGCAGTTCAAGAGTTTAAGCCCTGCGTCAGGCTCTGTGCTGTCAGCACAAAGCCCTCTTCAGACCCTTTGTCCCCCTGTCTCTGCCACCCCTGCCCCCCACCGCACATGCCCACGTGCTCTCTCTCTCTCTTTAAACATTTCAAAAATTATTTTTTAATAAAATTATACTTTTTTTTTTAAAGATTTTATTTTTCAAGTAATCTCTACATGCAACATGGGGCCCGAACTTACAACTCCAAGACCAAGAGTCACATGTGCCACTGACTGAGCCAGCCGGGCATCCCTTAAATTATACTTTTATTTATTTTATTTATTAAATAAGAACGTATGGAAAACACCTGCCATCCATGTATTATTATTATTATTATCTCTATATTTTCTCTTGCATGTGGGGATTTTAATTGTTTTGGGGAGGGATTTAAATTGTTTATAAACACCTGAAAAGTCACATGCTCTAAAGTCTTTACTTGGCTAAGGTAAATATGGTTAATACTTTTCATCCTTAGTCAAGCGAAAAACTCAGTTTCTCTTTTGTTTTTGACATTCTGTAATTTAAAAGCTGAGCGAGAGGTGATTTTAAGTTGGGAGCAACTTAAACAACTGTTATTAGTTTAAAAACAAATGTCTTCAAATTTTATATTCAATAATTTTTTTAACGTTTATTTATTATTGAGAGACAGAGCATGAGCATGGGAGGGGCAAAGAGAGGGGAGACACAGAATCGGAAGCAGGCTCCAGGTTCCGAGCTGTCAGCACAGAGCCTGACGTGGGGCTCAAACTCACAAACTGTGAGATCATGACCTGAGCCGAAGTCGGACGCTCAACCAACTGAGCCACCGAGGCGCCCCTATATTCAAGAATTTTATGTTGGAGAATTTTATATTCAAGAATGACAACACTAAAAATACCCTTAACTTTTTATCCACAGTATTTCTTCTTTAAATACTGTGAATAAAATAAATACCCCTACCAGAAACCAGTATTAAGTCACCATTTCCACAATTAGAGTTCTAATATTAAGCTAGAAAATTAACAGCTGGTTGAGCTTCAGTTCAATTGACAGAAAAATGTAGAAAGTCTGGAGCATAATTAGAAACGCGACTGTCTTCCAGCACTATTCATGCCTTCCTGGCTTCCTTTTTAAACCCTCCAAATGTCTGCCCTGTTCCGTCACCCTGTGCAGGCCTCCAGTGTCTCCTGCCGATTCGATTAGTAGATGGCATTAAAAGTTTTGAACATCACTTCTGTGACAGACCTAAGAATACCATTTGAAATTTCGCTTATTTAAACATTTTATGTACACATTTTGGTGTCATTTAAGGTCAATTTTAATGTATTTCCGCATCAGTACTCAACTTTTAATTAGTGAATAATGAAAACAAAAGTCCTACTCTTGAAATAAAGCTGAATTTACCAGTACCTCCTGAAGGGTGGCTTGGGGCGCGGGTGAATGACAATAAAGAAAATTCCAAAATATGGAGAACAAACAGAGGGTCTCTGGAGGGCTTGTGGGAGGGGGGCATGGGCTAAATGGGGGAGGGGCACTAAGGAATCTACCCCTGCAATCACTGTTGCACTCTATGCTAGCTAACTTGGATGGAAATTCAAAAAAGAAAAAGAAAATTACAGGGGTGCTTTCGCGAGTGCTCTGAGCAGGCTCTTGTCCTAAAACACAAGATGGGGCACGTGAACACTATACCAAGTACTGACTTCCTAGAGTCTGGTCAAGTAAAAGGTAGTCTCCCTAAATAAATCCAAGCGACATCCTTCAGGAGTCTTACTCATCCACCGAGGAGCTACGGAATCACGGCATTTTGGAGCCAGAAGAACCTGGGAGAGCCGCCTGGTTTATCTATTCTCTTCACTTCACAGACTGGGAAATGCGGCCCGAGAGGGTACCGTGATTTGCCGAGGGCGACACAGCTCGCTGAAGCCGGCACGAAAACTCCTGACTTCTGCCTCTGGGTCCGGCCCACCTTCCCCTTCCGCGTGACTTCACGGGGTTATGCACCAGGCAGACTGTTCAGCTGACTACAGCTGCCCTTGCTCTTTTCTCCCAGTCCAAAGTGGCTAAAATTTTGGCTAAATATTACTGACATGCTAACAGTCCCGTTACTCCATCATATAAATTGGAATTGTCATTTAAAAATGTTTTAATGTTTATTTTTTTTTGGCAGACAGAGAGAGGCAGAGCACAAGCAGGGGTGGGGCGGAGAGAGAGGAGGACACAGAATCCAAAGCAGGCTCCAGGCTCCCAGCTGCTAGCACAGAGCCCGACACGGGGCTCGAACACGGGGCTCGAACCCACAAACCGTGAGATCGTGACCTGAGCTGAAGTCAGACGCTTATCTGACTGAGCCACCCAGGTACCCTGTACATTTTTAATGTTTTTTGTTTTTTTTTTGAGAGAGAGCATGAGCAGGGGAGGGGCAGAGAGAGAGGGAGACACAGAATCTGAAGCGGGCTCCAGGCTCCGAGCTGTCAGCAGAGAGCCTGACTCAGGGCTTGAACTCACAGACTGTGAGATCATGACCTGAGCTGAAGTCAGACGCTTATCTGACTGAGCCACCCAGGTACCCTGTAAATTTTTAATGGTTTTTTTCTTTTAATTTTTGAGAGCACGAGCAGGGGAGGGGCAGAGAGAGAGGGAGACACAGACTCTGAAGCAGGCTCCAGGCTCCGAGCCATCAGCACAGAGCCCAATGCGGGGCTCGAGCTCACGAGTCGTGAGATCATGACCTGAGCTGAAGTCGGAGGCTCAACGGACTGAGCCACCCAGACACCCCTGGAATTGTCGTTTTGAAGCAAATTCAGATAACTGTCTTTACTCTTGCTTAGTGAACGAAACCTCTCGGCCTTATACTCATGGTATTTTATGGTTACATTTATATTACTGGCACAGATGCCATCTGTCAAAATGGTTTCTATTTTTGCAATAATAATTTCCATAGTATAAATATAATTTCCCTTTTATTCAAACCTACTTTTATTAGGATATAACACGGAAATCTCATGTATGTTCTAGAATAAAAGACTCATTTTAAAGCTAATACAAAATGGAGGTTCATGAATAAAATGAGTGTTAGTTCATGGAGATAATCAGGTGTCGTGAATGAAAAAAATTAAGTGATTTTTACATTTTAGTATCATTAGTTTGTTAACACTGAGTTTAGAGCAGACCACTAATTCCTCAAATTAAAGAAATGTCAGAGTGCAGGAACTGCTCACATTAACCATTATGAAGTCATACTTTTGAAGATCCGAGATTTTAAAAAAGCACCAGAGGATGAATACTAACCCAGTTATTACGATGAAGAATTTCCTGCCACTGTAAGAACAAAAATTCAGATTGAACTTTATCGCTATTTTATTCCTTTTACGCATTATATGGAAATGGCAAAAACATAGTGTTTTTAGAGACCCACGCATGCTGTTTAGGGCCACACGCGTTGGACTTTTTTCCGTCTTCGATTTGGCGAACATTTAGCAAACGCCTGTCGTGTGTGTGCAGTGTGCTAAGTAAGACACGGCCTCACCCTCAGGCGGTTCATTCACAGTCCGTGGGTGAGATAGACTTGTGACAAAACTAATCGAAATATGGTGTGACAAGTGTCACACAGTGCTGGTGACGGCCACACCACATTGGAGCAGGGAGAGACTCCCCAATCCTTGGGTTTGGTTGAGTTTCTTAATACACAGATCCTGAGAGTCATGCTATCTGCACAGGGCGAAATACTTCTCAAGGGCCGTTCCGCTGTCTAGAACGTTCTGACAATATTTTAGCACATTACAAAAACCAAGTGTTTATTCGTGCGTTTACATATGATACTGAGATAAAATCCTAAAAAACTAATCTATCCTATTTCCTGTGTTAGGGGCATGTTCAAGTAATGGTAGCATCTGGAAGACTAATTATAGTTTAAATTCTTTACATACATGAGGCCAAAATGGTAGTGATACATACACATAAAGTTTGAAGTGTGTATGTAAAAGTTGTTTTTGTTAAGGAAATGAACACAACTTAAAATTTAAGTAACATTCAAGGAAACTGTGTCAAAAATAAAAAAAAATTTTTTTAAGTTTATTTTTGAGAAAGAGAGGGAGAGAGAAGAGGGAGAAAGAGCGCGCCTACGGGCGGGGGAGGGGCAGAGAGAGAGGGAGCCACAGAATCCCAAGCAGGCTCCAGGCCCTGAGCTGTCAGCACAGAGCGGGACACGGGGCTGGAACCCAGGAGCTGTGAGATCACCGCCCGAGCTGAAGTCCCACAATTAACTGACTGGGCCACCCAAGCGCCCCGCCAAATTCTTTTCCTTATTGGCAAACGGTGACATTTTGTTACATTTCATTATTTCAAGGTGGCTTTAAGCTGGTCAATATAAATAGCACCGTCTCATTTGTTACAGTCCTAAAATTTTCCTGAATTACTTTATGCTACAGGAGCACGTGCACTGCCCCCCCCCCCCCATGCTTATCTCGACATGAATCAAACTGCTGCACCAGCGGAGTATGTGCCAAATTAGCTGTCGTTTACTCTGAACACACGGACCGTTGGAAAACAAAGCCCCCCTTTCCCTCTGTAATCTTTCAATGTTTGTTTTGCAGTACATTTCACAGCACATCGAGGGGCCGTCGGTGAAGCGATGCGCATATCATAAACCACCAATTTGAATTCCCGAGTAACACGAACGAAGCATAATTCCCGTCTCAGCTGTTTTCACACGGCCATTCTTAAATGACATATTTTGACGCTCTCTTGGTAAAACAAACACTGGAGGACTCCACTTGTCCCTAGAGTCTTGGTCACACATGTTCCTGAGCCGAGAAACCTGGGTGGATTCTGTTCACTAGGGCGTCCACACTGCGACTCACTGTCAGAAGCGCCTTCGGGAAGGGGTAGTTACTACAGAAGGCAGAGAAGGGTTTCCCCGCTCTTCCGTGAGTTCTTTCCCCTTAAGCGCACCATCCCAGGCAGAGGGGCCAAGAAATGAGGTCCTAGGTCCTGGCACTTACGATTAAAGCACTTCTTAGGGAAAAAAAAAAAAGACTCTCGAAAAGTTTCTTGGAAGAAGTAGGCGAGCCAACGCCGTCCCTACAAGACGCCGACGCCCCTGCACAGCCGCATCCGGCCGCCAGCCGCACCCCAGCCCCGCGCCGTGCGTCCGCGGACGCGGTTCGAGCGCCCGCAGCGGCCTCGGCGCCCCGCAGGTCTGAGGCCCCGGAGCCTCGCCTGCTCGCCCGAGGCGGAAAACGCCGCCGGGAAGCCCCCGCCGGCCGGCCTTCGGCCGCGCGCCGGCGCTCCGCAGACTTCTCGGGGCGCGCGGGGACGCCGACTATTCCCGAAGTTTCCCGAGCCCCCGTCTCTGACCCGGTCACTCCCACAACTCCCCGGACATCCCCCCCGGGGATCCGGAGAGGCCGGGGGCGCACACGAGCGGCGGGGCTCGCGCTCCGGCCGCTCCGCCCCGGCCCGCCCGGGCAGGTCGGGGCGGTCGGGGGCGCCGGCGTCCCGCCCGTCCTTCCGCCCCGGCGCTGCCCCGCGCTTACCCCGCTGTGCCGCGGCGGCGACCCGGGTGCGCTCCCTCTCGAGCAGGGCTCCCGGCCGCTCTGAAAAGGAGAATCTTCTCTTACACGTGCGGTGCAACTTCACGCGTGCGCCCCGCGCCAGGGCCCGGCCTCCCCGCCCCGGCGGCCATCCCCGCGGCCCCAGCGCGCCCCGCGCTCGGCGCCCCCACGCCGCAGCCCCGGCCGCCGCGCCACGCCCCCCGCCGCCTCCACCCCGGCCCGGGGGCCGCGCGGGGGCGGTGCTGGGCAGGGCGCGAAGCGGGGGGGGGGGGGGGGGGGGGGGGCCGCCCCGCGGCCCGCCGGCGCCCCGAGCGCTCGCCCCGCACCCGCGCCCCGCCCGCGCTCCCCGTCCCGCGCCCCCGCGAGCAGCCGCTCCCCGCCCCGCACCGCCTCTCGTGCGCCGTCGGTCTGCACTTGCCCCCGCACCACGCGTGGCGCCACACCGCGCCTGTACCCCTCGCTCCGCCACAGTGTCCGCATTCCCACCGCACCTGCCCCCGTCACCCCGCACCGGCCCCGCATTCCCACCCGCACCTGTCACCCTGCACCGGGCCCGCATTCCCACCCGCACCCGTCACCCTGCACCGGGCCCGCATTCCCACCGCACCTGCCCCCGTCACCCCGCACCGGCCCCGCATTCCCACCCGCACCCGTCACCCTGCACCGGGCCCGCATTCCCACCCACACCCGTCACCCCGCACCGGCCCCGCCTTCCCACCGCACCTGCACCCGTCACCCTGCACCGGCCCCGCATTCCCACCCGCACCTGCACCCGTCACCCCGCACCGGCCCCGCATTCCCACCGCACCTGCCCCCGTCACCCCGCACCGGCCCCGCATTCCCACCCGCCCCCGTCACCCCGCACCGGCCCCGCATTCCCACCCGCCCCCGTCACCCTGCACCGGGCCCGCATTCCCACCCGCACCTGCATCCCGCGCCCCCACCCACGGGAGCGCCCTCCCACTCGGGATGTGGGCCCCGGGGCTTTTTCCCGCCGCCGGCCTCCCGCGGGCCTCGGGTCTGTTCTCCACTGAAAGTTCTCGGCGCGCAAGGGGCGGAAGCGGGATCAAAGGGCTCCCTGGGTTCCGCCTCGGCCGCCCCCCCGGGCACCCCTCGCGCGCACGTGCGCCTGCCCTCGCGGGGCCGACCCGCGGCTCTGGGGGCGCTCCTGAGCCGTGGGGCGCGTGGGCGTTGGGGCGCCGCAGCCCCGCCCGCGTCCCGCCGCCCGGGGACGCAGGTTCCAGATGGCTGGCACGGAACAGGGCCACTGCGCATGGGGTTCCCAGTTAAGCTGGCCACATAGGCCACAGAAAAGCCAGAGCCGCGGCGTGGATGCTGTCGGGGGCCGCGCCCAGGCGCAGGCTGGAGCGCGTCCCGGAAAGGGAGCCGAAGAGCTATAAATAGTGGCCGCGAGCCTGGTTCCCATCAAACACACTTAATTTAGCCGGCGGCCATAGGGATTCTTATTTATTTATTACTTATTTTTAAAGCACTTGTTCCGATGCACTTGAGACTTGGCCCTGCCTGGGGGACAGGGAAGGTGTCCCCCTAGGTCACTCATTCCCGCCGGTCCTCGTGACCAGATGCCAGGGCGAGGCCTAGCCTGCTTGCCCAGACTGGGGTGAAGGTTTTAGTATCTTCTTTCCTCCCCACGGTTGGTATCGCGCACATTTGAAAGCCTACCACGAAAGCCCACTGAGCAAGAAAGGAAGCCCGTCCTTGTCTATGATTGTCTCAGTTTAAGTGTTCTCTCCGCTTCTCAGGATTCGCTTTTGCATCCCCAGGGGGACCTGGGACCTGGCCTGGACAGGATATTTAATAAATATTAGTTGACTGAATTTTGTTGACCCTTCTAGAGGCTGAAAATGATCTCGGAATTCCCTTTATGAGTGATGGACTTATTGCGGGAATCTGGCAAAATCAGAGTCTCTGATTGTTTTCAAATTTCCACGAAGCAGCTTCCGATCGCTGCTTTATTGGAGTCCGGATCTGCTCTGATTGGCCATCTTCTTTCCCTGGAGAGATCTGAACTGAAGGTTATATCCTAGGGAAGAAAAAACCCTAAGCTTCTGAAAGCACATCTTAAAATATCTTCTCCCTTGTAGAACGTGAAGGTCTATGTATGTAGCAGGTGATGGTCATGTAGACTTAGTTGGGTGTTTTTCAATTGAAAAATACTACTCTACCAGGTCTTCAAATAATTTTCTGTTTAGTTAATTGATTGATAGAGTTTATCCATATTGAGATAGAATGAGAGCGCACGAGCAGGGGAGAGAGGGAATCCTAAGCAGGCTCTGGGGGGGTGGGGGGTGGGGCAGCAGAGTCCCCGTGCGGCCTTGATCTTGCCAACCAGGGGATCATGACCCAAGCTGAAATCAAGAGTGGGAAGCTTGACCCACTGAGCCACCCAGGTGCCCCTATTTTTTATCTTTCATTGAACTATGGTTGACATACAATATTAATATTAGTTTCAGGTATAAAACATAGTGATTTGACAATTATGTACACTGTGAAATGGTCACAGCAGTAAATGTAGTTACCATCTGCCACCATACCAAGTTATTGCAGTATTATCGACTGTAATACTTTATGCTGTACTTTTCATCCCTGAGACTGGTTTATTGGATACCTGGGAGTTTGTAAGTGAAATAAACCAGTCACAAAAATAAAAGACAAATAGTGTATGACTCTACTTGTATCAGATACCTAGAGTAGTCAGAATCATAGGAACAGAACGTAGATTGTTGGTTGCCAGGCACTGGGGGAAAAGAGAATGGCGAGTTCGTGTTTAGAGGGAACAGAGTTGCAGTTTGAGAAGATGAAAACGTTCTGCAGACAGATGGTGGTGATGGTTGCAGAGCAAACAATGTTCTTAGTCCCACAAAACTGTATAATTAAAAATGGTTAAAATTGTAAATTTTATGTTATGTATGGTTTACCACAATAAAAACATTAAAAATGATAGCGTATAAAGACTAGCAAAATTAAGAAAACACTAGTTTGTCTACCTTACCTGTCATATTGTGTATTTTCAGGTCGACAACTAGGATCTTAATTGTGACTTACTTTTTTATTGTAAAGATTGTTTGCTTCTCATTTAGTTTCAGGAAAGATGGTATTCGGGATAATTTCAGGGGGAAATGTCGATGTGTATGGACATATGCACATACGCCAAACTGATTCGAGCTGGATTTTCAACTGGCAGGTCCTGTTTCCATGTGCTAGTAACCTTTCTTGCAGGAAAGGTGTACCGTGGACAGACACCTGACTGCACAGTGGCTCTCGGAGCTAGGAATGCTTCACACGGGGATGCTGAAGAGGCGCCACTCGGTCCTCTTTTCCTTTCTACGAACCACTCAGATGTGCTTGCTTAGGGTGCCCCCTGGTAGTCAGGGCCGGAATTACTTTTCTGAGACCTGTATTGAATCTGCCTAAATCTGCACTTTGCAGACGTTAATGGAAGTTCAACAAATATTTGTTGAGTATTTATCTCCTTGCTGGAGGTGGCAGCCCAGAGTGATCTTGTGTGTGATCATGTGAGAGCTCTTCTTAAAGCACCCAAGTTTAAGATGGGTAAAAAACCCTTATTTTTTCTTTTGATTTAAAATTACTAGTACAGACGGTACCGTTCGTTACCTACTTAAACTAATTGGCAATGCATAGTATTTTACTTCCTCTGTGAAAGTATTTATATTATTTTTGTAAATTAATTCAACTACTATTTATTAGAATTCTGCTCATACGAGACCGTAGGCTGGATGTTGAGGGAGATGAGAACTTTCTCCACCCCAAGAATTGGTTGTGCTGAGCTCTATGCCAGTCTCTCTCCACTGGAGGAATTGACAGCCTGTTCTGAATTACAAAGTATTAATTGAAAAACACTTGAAACACAATTTACTTCGTATGAAGACAGTAGTGAGTAAATAAAAAACATAGTAATGTAAATAGTTTCTGGCACAGTCGTAAATGTTCTGTGCACACTTTTTTAAGAGATGTAGTCAGACACCTGGTGGAGGCGAGTGTCCTTTGGACACTTAGGAGCAGGGCTCTGTTTTGTTGTGAAAGCCTACATGTGTGTGAGTTTCTGCTGAATCTCTTGACAACGGGGTTTGATTCCTTGATTTTAGGGCATTTCTGTTTTTAAAAACTGCCCTACCTTGATTAAGTCCAAAGTTTACAGGTAGCGTCATGTATTGAAATTCTACCCCAGACCAGTATTTTCCCAAGAGCATTTAGGAGCCAAATGCCTTCAGAAACATTACTATCAGTCACCTTGGAGCCCTCCCCACTGCTCCCCAAACACTTTGGGGCTACTTAGCAAGTGACAGTGTCTGTATTTGCTACCTAGCATTATTGTTGGTGTTTTAATATTTCTTGAGGATTTCTTAAGACAGAGCCAGAATCTTAGCAATTTATATATGAGATGACTGTCTTGAATAAACTCTCATCTTAAGGTTTCGAACCAGCGTGAAGAGTCGTAGTGTTGATCTTCTTCTGCCCTTGACTCCACATCCCCCACCTCTCTCACTGCAGACCCCAGCTCAGCGGGTCTGAGTCGTTAACTTCTCATCGTCTCTGGTGAGTATTCCCAGCACAGGTTACACTGCAGAAAGGAAGGAATAGATAATGGAGTTTCTGCTTCTGAATTTAGCACTTGACCTGTCTCAGGCTGCGAAGTGTCAGTCCTCATGATTCCCCATCAAACCAGACAGCCCAGCTTTATGATCCAATAACCACATGCTCCTGTTTTGCTAGTTGATTGTTCTTCAGTTTCCTAAGCATCTGTTTTCTTTTTCAATTCTTGCAAGGTTATGAGAATCTGTGAGATAATTTCTATAAAGTTCTTGCAATTGGGAGAAAAGTATAAACGTACAGTGGTCAATTTCTTTTTTGCATTAAAAAAAAAAGAGATCCGTTGGTCCCATGCGGACTTTGCAGGCCTTGGGAATGTGCGTTGTGGAAATTCTCTGAGCAATTGCATGAGCTGTACATAACTTTAGTGTCAGTACTTTACTTAATTACAGAAAATTTTGGGGTCAGAAGAGAGGGCAGCAGAGATATCAGAGCAAGTCGAGTCAGTAGAAGTAGAGCTTTTTGGAACTACTGGAGTGAATTAAACGTTCAGGGATATGATTTTGCCCAAATTTAAAGTATCAAAAATTTTAAGCCAGAACACTGGGATGATAACATGTATTTATCAACATAATACACATTTTAAAGAATGTTTTTACTTTCTGGCAGAGAGTTAAATCTAATAATTTGAGATTCCATCTCCTGTGGGAGTTTGCTTTGTAATCCTAGTGACAATAAGGCAAATAAATTGGACTTGACTCCTGACCTTATTACTGCAGCATACAATTTCATGAATACTTTAAGAATTACACTATTCTTACACGAATGATTATATTCAACTAATAGACGCATCTAGAGTGTATTAACTGAATCCTCTTTGGTGAAATTTGTGTGTTGTAAGCAGAAATTTTAGATTAATCTGCTGAACTGTTCCTTTGCAGCTGCTCTTTCTTTTCTTTGGTTGCATATTTTCTAAGAATCTATAATCTCTTGGTTGGCCAGTCAGGATAAAGTAGGGCTGGGAAAACCATGCTAGAAAAGATGTGCAGGAAAGGCAAAAGGAACAGCATGCTGTGGAGGAATAGCAGGCTTTGTGGGAGCTGTGCACAAAAGTGCCTGGAGCAGGAACTAGAAAAAGAAGAACAAACTAAACCCAAAGCTAGTACATGGAAGGAAATAAAGGGTAGAGGAGGACAAGTAAAATAGAAAATAGAAAAGCAATGGAGAAAATCAGTGAAAACAAAAGTTGAGTATTTTAAAAGATCACTAAAATTGACAAATCTTTAGCTACCTTGACAAAGGAAAAAAGAGAGAACACTAAAATTACTAAAATAAGAAATGAAAGTGGGTCATTACTACCAAATCAACAGAAATAAAAAGGATTTTGAGAGAGCACGATGAACAGTGTATAAGTTGGGTAACCTAGATGAGATGGAGAAACTCCTAGAAACCACTAAGACCAAATTATGAAGAAAGAAAATCTGATTAAACCTAAACATTAAAGAGATTGAAACAGTAATCAAAAGCCAACAAAGAAAGCCCTGAACCTGATGGATTTTCTGGTGAATTCCACCAAACATTTAAAGGAGGACTAGTACTAAGCTTTCTCAAAATTTTCCAAAAAATTGAAGAGGAGGAAGCACTTCCTAACTCATTCTATGAGGCCAACAGTACTCTGATCCCAAAGCCAAACAAAGACCCTACAAGAAAGGAAAACCATAGACCAACATCTCTTATGAACATGGATGCAAAAATCCTCAACAAAATACTAGCAAACAGAATTCAGCAGCATATTAAAAGGTTTATACAACATTGACCAAGTGGGATTAATTCCTGGAATGTGAGGATGTTTCAGCATATTCAAGTTAATCAGTGTAATGCACCACCCCAAGAGAAGGAAGGAAAAAACCCACGTGACCATCTCAGTTGGTGCAGAAAAATCATTTGGCAAATGCAACACCCTTTCATGATAAAAAAAAAAAAAAACAACCAAAAAACGAAAAACAACCACACAACAAACTAGGCTATGAAGAATCTACTTCAACATATTAGAAGTCATATACGAAAAACCCATAGCAAACATCCTACTCAATGGTGAAAGACTGAGAGCATTTCCTCTAAGATCAGGAACCAGGCAAAGATGCCCACCTTAACCACTTCTGCTCAATATAGCACTGAAAGTTCAGGACAGAGCAATTAGCAAAGAAAAGGAAATAAAAGATATCAAGATTGTAAAGGAAGAAGTGAAGTTATCTCTGTTTGCAGATGCTGAGATCTTATATGAGAAAACCCTAAGGATTCCACACACTCACACAACACACATGAACTATTAGAACAGATAATAATTCTGCAAATAATACATATATATTATGTATATATATACATATGCATACATATTCACATATATTCATATATGTGAATATGTATGCATATGTATGTATATAGATATAGATATCTATATATGTATGCATATGTATATGTATATGTATATGTATATGTATATAGATATAGATATAGATATAGATATAGATATAGATATAGATATAGATATTCCACAGGGGCAGCTGGATGGCTCAGTCGGTTGAGCGGCCGACACTTCAGCTCAGGTCATGATCTCATGGTTTGTGAGTTCAAGCCCCACGATGGGCTCTGCTGACAGCTCAGAGCCTGGAGCCTGCTTCGGATTCTGGGTCTCCCTCTCTCTCTGCCCCTCCCCTGCTCACACTCTGTCTCTGTCTCAAAAATAAATAAACGCTAAAAACAATTTTTTTCCTTAAAAAGTCAACAATTAAAAAAAAGCAACCTGATTCAAAAATGGACAAAGGACTTGAATAGATGTTTCTCCAAAGAAGATGGACAAATGAAGTAAGCACGCGAAAAGGTGTTCAGCATCACTAATCGGGGAAATGCAAACCAAAACGACAATGGGATAGCACCTCAGCCCCATGGGGATGGCTACTCCAAAACCAGAAAACAACACCCACAGGGAGCAACGAGTGCTGAGGAGCACGTGGGACAGCCGGAACCCCTGTGCGCTGCTGGCGGGAATGTGAGAGGGCGCAGCCGCTGTGCGAAACGGACGGCAGTTCCTCAGGAAAGTTAAAAACCGCACCATCTTCTGATCCAGTCACTCCGCCCCTGGGTGCACACCCGGAAGAACCGAGAGCTGGGCCTCGGACAAGTACTCGTACCCCCGCGTTCATCGCCGCATTGGTCGCAACAGCTGCGGCGTGGAAGCAACCCACGTGTGCACCGATCCACGGTTAAGCCAAACGCGCCATACACATCCGATGAACTGTGACCCGGCCTTCGGAAGGAAGGAAATGCTGCAACACGGGTGAGCTTTGAGGGCATTACGCTACGTGAAATAAGCCAGTCTCGGAAGGACAGATACTGTACGGTCTCACTTATAGGAGGGACCTAGGATATTCAAACGCATAGAGACAGAAGATGGAAGCGGCGGCCAGGGTCTGGGGAGGGCGGAATGGGGAGCTGGTATTTAATGGGGACAGGGTTTCCGTTTTGCAAGGTGAGAAGAATTCTGTGGATGAATAATAGTGATGGTTGAACAGCAGCGGGAATGCGTTTAATGATGCTAAACTGTACACATGGAGATGCCTACAATTTACATTTTATGTTTTGTGTATTTCACCACAATTTTTGCAAAGTGGAAAAGACCCCCGTGCTTTCTATAGGACCCTACAACCTGAATGGAGCAGTTCCTGGGGGGCGATTCAGACAGGGAGCTTGGACTGCTGTCTTTTCAAGTTGAAGGGAGCCAGGGTGCTTTCGAAAGCAAGTAGGAAAACGGTTGATAAACTCAGCAAACACGTAGGAGGTGCTTCCTGCTCGGTGCATCAGGCAGCATCGGTGTTTGGTGCGGCTCAGAAATAAAGATGCTCTTGGTGGAGTGAACTTATTTCTTTAAAAAAATTTTTTTTAATAATGTTTCTTTATTTTTGAGAGAGACAGAGACAGAGCACGAGCGGGGGAGGGGCAGAGAGGGAGACCCAGAAACCGAAGCAGGCTCCAGGCTCCGAGCTGCCGGCACAGAGCCCGATGCGGGGCTCGAACCCACGAACTGTGAGATCATGACCTGAGCCGAAGTCCGGCACTTAACTGGCTGAGCCACCCAGGTGCCCCCGAGTGAACTTATTTCTGATAATGATAATGTAACTGTTGACAGCTCCTTGGTGAAGGTGCTCGATCTTCTCGGAGCCTCACAACGAGAGTGTGCGGCAGAGATCGCTTCCCGTGGGGCAGAGGAAGAGGTGGAGATGCGGAGGTGAAAGGGTTTGCAAACGTTTTCCACTGCTAGGAAGTAGCTCACAGGCCCAGGCCTTTGGATCGCAAATCTAGTACTTTTGCGAAACACTTGTGAGGCTTCTGAGGTGGACTGGGAATGAACTTAGTCTATAGATTAGGAAGAGTCTTGGTCTCATCTAGAAATATTACCAGCGTTAAGCTGCCAGGTTGTGGTTCTGGGATGATGGGTCTTCCTGTTACCATGACAGGCGTCAGGATGCCGGTACATTTCCGTTTCTTTCTTTTTCCTGAAATGTTCTTTATCCTCTCTCATCTTCTGGGGGAGATGTTGCTACTTTTTTTTTTTTTTCTACTTGAAAGTTATGGAAACCAAGACAGAGAAAGGATGAATGACTTTTCAGGAGAATGAAGTTCTTTGGTGGAAAATGGATCGCACGTTTCAGACTGAGGTCTTAAAGTCAGAAGAAACAGGGCAGCAATCTGCACAGTGAAGGTGAAACCTTGGAATTGGCCGCAGGCGAGATTTATTTTTAAGGAGTTGGTTTCTGTTTTGGTTCCTCTGGCCTTCCTGGTATAGAGCGTATGGGGTATTTGATGCATTTCGTGGGGACAGGGCTGCCCTTGGCGCGTGGGCGAGATACCTCATTACACGTGAACCTGGATGGACCTTCGTCAAGCCTTTTTACTCAGCCTGGCTCCCGCAGTACTGAGGTCAACACGAGGGGCTTTGAAAGCTGTAGTCGGAATGTGGTCTGTCCCCTCCAAACTACTGGGGCCACCGCGGGTATCATCTGAAGGCATTTGGAGCAGCCGGTCGCGTCTCCCTTGACCACCTGGAAAATGGGGTGCCCACCGGCCGAGGCTGCAGCGTTATGGGGGAGACCCCTTTGGAAAAGCCCAAGGATTTCGTGTCCGCCAGCACCTGGGGCTGCACCTCCTCCCTGCTGTCATTCCCCTCCCCCACTGACCGCACCATACCAAGCCCCTTCTGAGCGCTTTGTGACCCGCGGTAAATGTGGCCTCCCTGACCACTCGTCTCGGTGAGACCCACTGTCCCGGGGCGCGGCCTTCGGCTGTGTCAAGAAGGGGACGCCACTCCTTTTCCCGCCCCCGCGGGCCCCAGGGCCTGGAGCCTGCATCTGTGTTCTTGCCTGGTCACTTGTCTGAAACCCTTCACCCTGTCCCAATTCCTCACGTCTTCCGAGGCGGCTCAGATCGGCTTCGGTGTTCGATGACGGTCAAAGCACAAAGAAAGGTGCCTTTAAGAGGCATCAGCATAAGTTCGTCTTTTAAGCCATAAAAAAATGATTAAGGAGGTAATGAATCAAGGCAAAATAGCAGCTCGTGGCCATTTGTGTTAATGGGATGGTATTGACGGAAAAGGTCTTGCGCCATCGAAGAGGGACCTACTAAAAGCTGCTATCCAAAACAGGGAGGTGTGCTCCCTCCACTCTGCTGTGTGGACCACATTTTAAGGAGTGTAGTCAGTTTTGGACACAATCCAATCAAAAGGTTGTTTAAACGGGACACCACCCATTTAAAAGCTGGCTGACCCAGGTAAAGGGATGGGACAGGGACTGAAAACCACACGACATGACGAATGGTTGAAGGCACTAGGGATATTTTGCAAAGAGAAAGGACTCAGAGGAGACTGAGTCCATTTGGTGAGTACTTACTATGTGCCAGTCACTGGGCTAAGAGATTTACATATATTCGCTCATTTAATCCTCACAGAATGTCCACTGATGGATGAATGGATAAACAAAGTGTGGCACGCCCACGTGCACAAACCCACACACCACCCGCCCCCAGGAATATTACTCAGCCATATAGAAAAAGAATTATCTTGCCATTTATGACCATATGGATGGACCTTGAAGGCATTGTGCTAAGTGAAATGAATCAGACAGGAAAAGATAAATACTATATGATCTCTTTTAAATGTGGAATCTTAAAAAAATAAATAAATAAATAAGGGGGCGCCTGGGTGGCGCAGTCGGTTAAGCATCCGACTTCAGCCAGGTCACGATGTCGCGGTTCGTGAGTTCGAGCCCCGCGTCGGGCTCTGGGCTGATGGCTCAGAGCCTGGAGCCTGTTTCCGATTCTGTGTCTCCCTCTCTCTCTGCCCCTCCCCCGTTCATGCTCTGTCTCTCTCTGTTCCAAAAATAAAAATAAAAACATTGAAAAAAGAAAAAAAAATTAAAAAAAAAATTAAAAAAAAAATAAGAAAGGAAAGAAAACAAAACACATGTAAAACAACCCCTTACCACAGCTCAATATAAAGAGCAGATTGGTGGTTGCCTCAGGTGGACACTAGAGGGTGAGCAAAATGAGTGAAGGGGGTCAAAAGATACAAATTTCTTGTTATAAAATGAATAAATCATGGGATGTGATGTACAGCATGGTGACTACAGTTCATAATAATAATATATTGCATATTTGAGAGTAGCTGAGAGAATGGATCTTGGGAAGTGGCCACAAGAAAAATAATTTGGTAACCATGTATAATGATGGATGTTCACTGGATTTATTGTGGTGATCATTTTGCAATACATACAAGTATTGAATCATTACACTGTATACCTAACACACTAATACGATGTTATGTCAATTATACCTCAATAAAAAAAATCCTCACAGGAACCCCGGGAGGGTCACAGGGCCCCCAGTTTTCCAATGAAGAAACGGAGGCTCAGAAAGGCTAATTAATTTGCCAAGGTCACAGAGCTAGTAAGTGGCAAAGCAAAGATAGTAATGTGAGTCTGCTGGTTCTTAAGCCCTTGCTTTTAACCAGTTGTGTGTGTATACTTATATATATGGCAGAAGATTTAGGCACGTTTTGTGTGTCCTCCAAAGGGACAATTATGACCCAGGACAAGGTACTGGAGAATGGCTTTTGCTTCAATCCAGTATATATGCCCTGTTGGAGTCGTCAGGAGGTAGCTGGCTTCAGGAAGTGATGGCTCCTGCCTTTGGAGGGGGTAGAGACCGCGGGAGTGTTTGAGGAGCGGGGGATGCCTCTGAAAGTGTGCTCAGGGGCTGCATCTGTGCAGGGCTGGTGGAAGATGGCCTTCTGGAAGGAAGGGATGAGTTCAGATCTAATGAAGGCAATATTAGCGTGTGTCAAAGCATTAAATGAAACCCACTTACTGACCCAGTTGATTTTGGAAACTTTTCAAAAGAACATCTGAGCCACCTTGTGCAACCTGCAGGACGAGGAGAAGGGGTGTGTTTTTGAGTCACCCCACGGGAGGCCCGAGGTTCTCTGAGACCTGCCTCTGCCCAGTGGGCATGGAGCAACACTGAGGCGGAGGAGGGGTGAGTGTGCCCTGAACTTCCGGGTCCATCTCCTCAAAATAACCTGTGCTCTTAGAGGAAGGACAGACAGCGCAATAGCGCCAGAAACTTCTGGAACTCGAGTTTGGAGGCGCTGCTCCTCGTGGCGTTGCCTGAACAGGTCTTGCTCACTGATTGCCTCTCCGATACCTCGTCTACTCTTTTGCTTCTTGGCACCTACTGGCTACATTTTCTTCTCCCTTGCTCTTCTGGAATCCTCTCATTTTAATTTTTCTTTTCCCTAACGTGTAATTTCTTCTTTTCGTCACCTAGTTCCTCATCACTGATTGTTCTTCTCTGCCTCCCCCGCCATGAGTCTTCCTCCCCTGTCCCTTGCCGGCTGTCGGGAGTGAGTAAAGGTGGTGCGGACAAGCCTCTCCACCGAATTCCTGCCGACAGATTCCCTGCCATCAGTAGCAATTACCACACAAGTATATTTTTATTTTTCAGAATGACTAAGAGAATGTCTGAGTTCAAATCACTGGTCTGCCCCTCATTAGCTCTCTAGCATGGGGCAAGCTTCATGGGCCCACCCTGGTGCAACTTGGAGATTATCCACATAGGACTGTTTTGAAGATGATTCAAGGTGACCCACGGTGTGAAAGAGTTGAAAACAGTGCCTGGTACATAGTTGCTGCTCAAAAAAAAAAAAAAAAAAAAAAAAATGGCACTCATTATTATTACTTTGAAAATTTTGTAGCAATCTGTCATTGCTATGGCATTTATGTTGTAATTTACATAAGTATTAGTCTTCAGGAGATTAGGAAAAAAAGTAATCTTTTACTACGGATGGTTTCAGAGGCACTCGTCTAGATGTCTTTATTTCCTCTTTGCGAAAGCTGCTGACTCTGAATAGGGGTGTTTATCTAATTAGTGAATTCTTCAAACGTTGAAAGAATCAGCTGCGAAACATAGACTCATATTTCCCTTTGGGCAAAGAATAAACAGGTAAGAATGAAAAAGCCTTGCTTCTATTAAGGGAATCCGTATCTTCCCCTTTCTTCCTTGTGCCCCCATGTAAGGCCCCTTTTGTTCATTCGCAGGGTGGTTGTTGAAGAATTTGTCTGTACTCATCTGGTCCAAACTCCGCCTCTGTGTATTCACACTCGATGAACCCAGACCAGGATTCAGTGACCCCTCAGAAGAGGACAAACTTGATTTCCTCCTTCTTCAAGGTTCAGTGTATTTGCTACATAGGGACAATGTATTTATAAATAGTTTGCAGCTCCCAAGAGCGTAGAAGTGTGTGTCATTTTCTCAACAGATAATAGCATCAACCCTCTTGAGAAAAAAAAAGGAAATCACTTTTAAATGATTCCTATGTAACGTCCCCAAAGAAGAGTGTGTTGCAAAATGAAAGGTTACGCGTGTATAGAAATTTCCGAAACGGTGTTCTGTTTACAAAGGCCGAGTCAGGTGTTTGTTAAGGGGAAAAAAAAAGCATAAGCCACTGGCTTCTCCTGACAGGACTTTCCTGCTTTTTCCTCTAAAAGAATGAGGTATGGTTAATCCTTTTATTTCTATCCGAGAGCACGGAGCAGTCAGGCGCTAGGTGCTATCTAGCTTGAATATTCATTCAGCAAGGGTCCAAGAGCCGGTAGTGCTGTTCTAGGTGTTGTGACCCTTTCAACATGTATTGACTAGCTTCCTCAAAGAACTTACAGTTCATCAATTCATCAAAAAGGTGGGTCAGAGACTGAGTGAGGGAGGCCTGGGGGTGCCGTGGTGAGCTGGGTTGGCCACTGCTTTCTTGGAACTTTCACAGTCTGATGAGACAATCGCCAAGCAGGTAAATCACACAAGCAGACACATCCTGTGTTTCATCAAATCAAAAGTACCATTGATTGCAAGATATACCATTACTTATGTTTCACCAAAATAAAAGCTGTGATTTTGATGGTAAGATGTCATCAGTTGTGACACACGAAGCTCTATTTCAGAGATGTTGAAATGTTTGTCTGAGGATCTGCATGTATGAGAATTAACTTAGAAATTAATTAATTGTTAATCATGGTGAGTACTTCAAAGGGGGAAAACATATGGTGTTACAAGAAAGAGTCATGGAAAGGCCTACTTTAGATTGGGTGATGTTTGAGTTGAGTATTAAGGGATAAGGGATCGTGAGAAAAGTCAGATGCTTCTTGAATGAGTGATATAGGAAATGAGTGAAGTAGGAGCTTGGAGGAGGGAGAAATCAGTTTGGGTAGGAAGAGTCAGGTAGGAATTGAGCTGGAATCTGAATGATTTGAATGATAGGTGGAAAGGAAGGCCAAGACAAGGGACACAAAAGCAGCAAACGCAAAGAGCAAAATCTATTAATTAAAAATAATCCATCCTAAAATCCATTTGGAATCTCAAGGAACTCCAAAAAAAAAAAAAAAAAAAAAAAACCACCAAAAACCAAAAACCAAAACCAAACAAAACCCCAAAAACCAAAAAACGAAATGAATTTGAAAGGGAAGGACAAAGTTGGAGGACTCACACTTCCTGATTTCAACACTTACTGGAAAGCTACAGTAATCAAAACAATGTGGTATTGGCATAAAGACAGATATATAGACCAAAGCAATAGAATAGACAGCCTGGAAATAAATCCTTGTAAATATGGTCACATTGTTTTTGATAAGAATGTCAAGAAAATTCAATAAGGAAAGGACAGTTTCTTTTTCTCTCTCTTTTCCTTTCTCTTTCTCTCTTTTCCTTTCTTTCTTTCTTTCTTTCTTTCTTTCTTTCTTTCTTTCTTTCTTTCTTTCTTCTTTCCTTCTTTCTTTCTTTTGTTTTTTGAGAGAGAGAGAGAGAGAAAGCACATGCATGAACCAGGGAAGGGCAGAGTGAGAGGGAGAGAATCTTAACCAGGCTCCATACTCAGCATGGGGGTGAGGGGGCCGATATGAGGCTCAGTCTCACAACCTTTGTATCATGACCTGAGCAGAAGTCTAGAGTTGGACGCTCAACCAACTGAGACACCCAGGCGCCCTGAGGAAAAGAGAGTTTCTTTAACAAATGGTGCCTGGACATGAAAAGATGCTCAACGTCGCTCCTCATCAGGGAAATACAAATCAAAACCACACTGAAATATCACCTCACACCAGTGAGAGTGGCTAAAATGAACAAATAAGGAGACTATAGATTCTGGAAAGGATGTGGAGAATCAGGAACCCTCTTGCACTATTGGTGGGAACGCAAACTGGTGCAGCCACTCTGGAAAACTGTGGAGGTTCCTCAAAAAGTTAAAAATACATCTACCCTATGACCCAGCAATAGCACTGCTAGGAATTTACCCAAGGGATACAGGAGTGCTGATGCATAGGGGCACTTGTACCCCAATGTTTATAGCAGCACTTTCAACAACAGCCAAATTATGGAAAGAGCCTAAATGTCCATCAACTGACGAATGGATAAAGAAATTGTGGTTTATATACACAATGGAATACTACTTGGCAATGAGAAGGAATGAAATCTGGCCTTTTGTAGCAACGTGGATGGAACTGGAGAGTATTATGCTAAGTGAAATAAGCCATACAGAGAAAGACAGATATCATATGTTTTCACTCTTATGTGGATCCTGAGAAACTTAACAGAAGACCATGGGGGAGGGGGAGGGGGAAAAAGTTAGAGAGGGAGGGAGGCAAACCATAAGAGACTCTTAAAAACTGAGAACACACTGAGGGTTGATGGGGGGGGGTGGGAGGCCGGGGAGGGTGGGTGATGGGCACTGAGGAGGGCACCTGTGGGGATGAGCACTGGGTGTTGTATGGAAACCAACTTGACAATAAATTTCATGTTTAAGAAGAGAAACAAATGGTGCCTGGAAAATGGGATATCCACATGAAAAGAACGAAGTTAGACCCTTACCTAACACCATACACAAAAATTAACTGAAAATGCATTAAAGATATAACACCAACACTGTTACTTTTAAAAGAAAACACAGGGCTAAAACTTTGTGATGTTGGATCTGGTGATGAGTTCTTGGCTATGACACCAAAGGCACAGGAAACACAAGAAAAAAATAGACAAATTGAAGTTCATGAAAATTAAAAACTTTTGTGCATCAAAGAACATGATCGACAGAGTTAAAAGGCAACCCGCAGAATGGGAGAAAAGATCTGCAACTCATGTATCCGATAAGGGATTAATATCTCGAATATATAGAGAACTCTTAAAACTCAACAACAAAAAACCCAAACCAATTCAAAGCACCTGAACAGGAGACATGCAAATGGCCAATAAGCACATGAAGAGATGTTCAGCATCACCTATCATGAGGAGAATTCAAAAGCAAAAATGAGATACCACCTTGCACCCACCAGGAGGGCTACTAACAACAGCAACAACAGCAAGATTACAAGTGTTGAGAAGCACGTGGAGCAACCGGAACCCCTGCGCATTCCTGGCGGGAACGTAAAAGGGTACAGCCGCTGTGGAAAAGGGATGGCAGTTCTTCAAAAAATTAAAAATACCATTAACATCTGATCCAGCAATTCCATTTCTGGCTACATATCCAAAAGAATTGAAAGCAGGGCCTCAAAGAGACATTTGTACCTCCATGTTTATAACAGCATTAGTCACAACAGCTGAAACACGGAAGCAACCCAGGTGTCCACTGACAGATGAACGGTTAACCCAACTGTGTTACATACCTACAATGAATTATGATTCAGCCTTAAAAAGGAAGTCAGTTTTGCAATATGCTACAACATGGCTGAACTTTGAGGGTATTATGCTAAAGGAAATAAACAACCACAAAAAGACAAATGCTACACGATCCCACCTATATGAGGTACCTAGAATAATAAAGTCATAGAAAGTAGACTAGTGGTTGCTGGGGGCTGGGAGGAGCAGAACGGAGAGCGGTTTAATGGGAACAGAGTTTCAGTTTTATAAGATGAAAAGAGCTCTGGAGATGAATGGTGGTGATCGCTTCACAGCAGCGTGAATGTGCTCAATGTCACTGAACGGTACACTTAAAAATTATAAATTACATGTTATGTGTATTTTACCACAATTGGTAAAAAAGATAATGGGGCATGTCTGCAGGTCCAGGAAGAGATCATCTGGGTTGGTGTGAAGGACTTCACTAAGGAAGTAATAAAAGATGAGTTTGAAGGCACAGACCGGCACCAGATGCCAAAGGCCCTTGGATGACAAACGAGTAAGGCAGGAATTTATCTCTCAGGCAACAGGAAATCCGGAAATCCTGGGAGGATTCTCTCACACTCCCCACCCATGCACATGGGCCCCCAAGTGAAGAGATAGGATTCATTCATCTTCCCAAAAAGAGTGCGGACCGAGAGACTGATCATTTGTTAGAGTGAGGCAGCCTCGGAGATCTGCTGGGAATGAGTAGAACCAGGTCTACACAAAATCAGGTCACACAGAGACCAGAAGTCCCAGATTGGTCTGTGGGTGACAAGAGCAGTTGTGCAATTTTTCCCTGGCTGCAGCAGGTGCAGAGAGAATGAATGGTGAATCACTTCATCCCAGGGGATCACCATGCTAGGTGTGTCCAAAGGTCAATGAGTTGAAGGATTGAGGTCTAAGCCATGGGGTCTGGGGGGCGAGGTGTGAAGCTAGTAAGGGTGGTAGGCAGGGAGGACTGGAGGCTCTGAGGGCCTTGGGTAGAAGACCTAAGTGAATGGTAACTGTGGAAGCTGAGTGCACCAACTCATGGACTTTCTTGGGTATTTGCCACGTGACCAGGTTGAGCATGGTGTAATGCTATTAGGAGAAGCCGAAAAGGTATGGATTAGGCTTTTCCATTCCCAAAGGATACTCTGTGTAAGTTATGACAAGGGAAGAGAACAGGTTGGAGTGTTCTTTAGACTAATGCTATACCTCGTATGCTGAGAAGGGTTCCAGACCTCACGGTTGGAATACCTTGGTCAGTGGGTGGAGGATGCCCACCTCTCCAAACTCCAAAGAGATAAGGCGTGGGAACTGAGTATCAACACTGCCAGTGATGGGCTGGAGAAGGGGGGCGCACCACCGACTGGATGGTGTCTCATGCACCTGGCCTCCTGACTGGGTTGAGGAGGAGGCTATGAGGGCCCTACAGTCCACTCAGCCCTTTGACATTGTTGACAGTTGGAGGGTGAAACCTCGCCATCAGAGAGGTGAGAAACCAGGAGGGTCATCTCATTCCTTCTCCCCAACCCCCGACAACTACCATTCCATTTTCTGTCTCTGTGAATTCTCTATTCTAGGTGCCTCATGTGAATGTTTCTTTATGATTTCTGAGTTAGAAAATGAAGAGTTCACTTAAAAGCTCTCTGCTTCTTTTTGTATCTTAGAAATATCAGCTTTTTGGGGCGCCTGGGTGGGTTGGCCGGTTAAGCGTCCGACTTCAGCCAGGTCACGATCTCGCGGTCCGT
Organism: Puma concolor; assembly: GCF_028749965.1. NCBI lineage: Eukaryota > Metazoa > Chordata > Mammalia > Carnivora > Felidae > Puma > Puma concolor. The sequence continues at coordinate 241,215,483 of NC_141667.1, read as the reverse complement.
GAGTTCAAGCCCCACGTCAGGCTCTGGGCTGACGGCTCAGAGCCTGGAGCCTGTTTCCGATTCTGTGTCTCCCTCTTTCCCTGGCCCTCCCCCGTTCATGCTCTGTCTCTCTCTGTCTCAAAAATAAATAAACGTTAAAAAAAAATTAAAAAAAAAAAAAGAAATATCAGCTTTTCTGTCAATGACTAACCTATTTTTTACTTTGAGGGTTGAAACAGAGAAGCGTGTTTCTTTGTATCTCTTTGGCTAAGAATTCCCCCCAAACACAACAAGTTCTGGGCAGAGAGGAACCTCTCAGAGGTATTGAAGGAAGTTCCATATCATGTGACTATGATCCAAAAGAGTGGATGGAGATCATTAGAGTAGACATCTACTCTGTGTGATATCCGGGCGTTGGCACATCATCTGATTATAGCAGAATCTCCTAATATGGTGGTAGGGATCTGATGGACAAGAAGACTCTGAATGTTCCAGAAATGATGGAACTTGAAGGTGGGTAAATAAAGGCAATGGGGGAAATCGAGAGGGTCTTTCAGTGGCCATAAGGGGCATCGGAAGAGGATGGCCGTGGACTTTGCTAGAGAGTGCTGACCCTGATTCTGGGTAAAGGTGTAGGAAGTGAGTGAGTCTCTGAGGGAAGCCCTGTGGTTGGCATTTACTGAGCACACAGTTCTTCCTCACTCAGCATCCTTTGAGGCTTTGTTCCGAGGATGCCACTGCCAAGCATCGCCAGGCATGCCAGCAAGAGAGAATCACTCCTTCCTTTGTTCTGTGGATATAGATTCAACAGATGTTTGGCACTGAATGGAAGAGGGTGGTTTCTGTGCTATCATGGAAGTTCACTTAATCCTAGGTCTATGTTAAGGTTTGGTGAGAGGAATCCCCTGAGCGCCCCTCCCGAGTTCAGAACCAGGTGAGAAAACACAGGACAGGCAGGTAGAAATCAAAATGTCAGCTCTATAAAGGCGGGACAAGAGAGCTTTTGATACTTCTTTCTTCTTTCCAAAATAGATAGAATTAGCTACCTGCTCATTGACTGCTGGACTCTTCTGCAGGGGCACAGCCCGCCGGGTCAGCTGACCCCACAGCACAGAGCGGGCCAGAACGCACCCCTCGGCCTGCAGACAGACCAAACTGGAATGGCCACAGGGCATCGGGCTTCACTGGGCCCATTCCATCTTCCTGACTGCCCCATGAGGTAAGTCTCTCCTCTCATGGAGACGCATGGATGAGACAGGAGAGGAGAGAGAGATAGGGACAGAACACCTTGAGATGCTGTTCCATCAGGAGCACCCCCATGGAGAGTGCTGGGATGGAGTGCCATTTGGAGCACGTCTCACACTGCGTGGTAGCTGTCCTTCTGTCTTGGCTTTTCTTTCAGTGAAAGCTTTGCCAGCAGTACAGGTTGCCTTATTCACCTTTGCGCTTGGGCATTTAAGGGGAGAATCAACACATGTCAGCACTTCGTTGGTGTTGTTTGAGTAAGCGGAATGGGAAGGAGACAGGAACACCTCCTTCCAGAATCCAGGGGAACTCCTGGATGTCATGTTCTCCAATTGCTCGGGTGTGGGCTGGAGTGCCCTCAGGCCAAAGCAGTAGCATGGTTGACATGATTTTTCTGACCTCCCGGAGGATTCCTCCTGGCCTCCTTGTGGGTTGGTTGCTGACCAAGTTCTTATGTGGCCTGCACCCTGGTTGTCTGGCTCACCCGTGTAGGCTCAGTGCCTAGTAGCTGGCCTACCTCCGCACACACTGCCGTGTCATCCGGACAGGGCATAGGCCTCGCGGACCCAGGCATCAGCATTGCAGCTTCCCCAATCCCTTCTACGCCTAGTTAAAGGCCCCAACCTATTATTAGACCTTCCTCGCTGAGCACTTTTCTGCCCCTTCATTGGTTGTTGAAGAAGAAGCCTCACACCCTTTTTGGAAACTCATCCTAACCCAGTCTTGCCTGTGATTAGGACTGACTCAGAAGTAAAAATGCTTGCTGAATCACCACCACTTCCTAGAACACCCTAGCATTTTCATTAATTAAGGCCTCCCTGCCACATGTTGAATCACTCCAGCCTGGGATCTGAAATTAGGGTGCGCCCCAGGTGCAAGGGGCTATTTAATGAGCACAACTCCGTCTATGCTTTACTGGGACTCCGGAGCACAGGGCTCTTCCTGCCCTTCTCCTTCGGTGGCTGCGTCCTCCAGACAGGAGGACGTGTGAGCATATGGTACAAGACCAGTGTCCTTCTATTTGCCTTGGCATAGACATTTCAGAATTCAAACTCACATACTCTTGGCGTTGTAATGGTGTTTTTTTTTTTTTTTTTTTTTTTTGTCTTTTTGTGTTTTGAAAGTACTTTCCTCTCAAACAAGCTTTAGTTAAAGCCACTGGTTCTACTCCATTTTGAAACCAGGCAATGTCCTTACGTTGAGTGTCAGTTGCTGAAATACTAGGAAAGCTTCACGTAATTTACCAGGTACATAAAAGTTTTCTTGGGCGTATATTCGAAGTGACTTATACATGTGAAGGCCACAAAAGACTAAGGGCTTTCCGATCCTGATGGGGCCCCTTGCGGGCTGTCTTACTTTGGGAGCGTAGTTTGCTCATCTGTAATGAGGGGCCACTGCTGTGGTAATAGCAGCACAGAAGTGAAATTCAAGCGAGAAGGAACAACTGTATCTGTGGAGGCCTACTCTGCGTCGGCTACCTGGCCAAGTGCTTTTCACATTGATATTTTATTTTTATTTATTTATTTATTTATTTTTCACGCTGATATTTTATATTTATTTATTTATTTATTTATTTTTCACATTGATATTTTAAAAAATGAGTCTGAATGCTTAAAAAGTCAATGCAAGTGTTGGTTATTATAAATTGTGTAACCATGGGAGAAGTCTGCTTATCTCTCTGAACTTAATTTCTTCATCTGTGAATCCAGAATAATGCCACCAAACTCAAAGGGTGTGTCAGGCTCACATGGAATTATCCAAGTAAAGGTGTTGGGTGAAACTTATAAGGCAGCTTACAAGTGTTAGATATTATTATTGGTGTTGATGATAAACCTTTAAATACCTGCTCACAAATGAGTTCGACAGTCTTCTTCAAGGGATATATCTCTCCAATCTGGGTGGCGGTGGGGTCAATGACAGTGTGGCAGAGTATCTATGTATCCTTCTATCCAACCCAGCCTGTAGCTACACCCTCTGATTAGTCCACACTGGCAATTTTCGAAGGAACTCAGAGCTCAGACCGGCACTGCTGGTGAGCCCCTGGGCCTGCCATCGCCAAGTCTGGAGGCAGAGCTCTCACGCTCTGAAAATTGGCATGAGCGTTTTTCACGGTGTTTGTGTTTTGCTTTTAGAACCACGCATGCTTTGAGATCTTTTATCTTAAGACTCCTGATGGCTGTGAAAGAAATGCAAGTAACCATTCTTGTGCTATTCGCTCTACAGTGAGTAGTTTGTACCACGTGAAGTCAGCTCAAGAAATTTTAGGTTCCCGCCTGGAGGGTACCAGGGTCCCTGCTCACTTTCTTATTTCTAATTTCTACTGCTCGGGCTTGAAAGGTAGTCCTGTTTGGGTCTTCTTCTCTGTCTCACCAAATTAATCTGTTGGCAAGTTCTGATGATTAGTAGTACGTTTTTTCGTACGTATTTCTGCCTCTCTTTCACTAAATGAATTTGGCCCCATGCCACTGCATCTGATCATACCAGTAGCTTCCAGAGAGCGTCCCCGTCTCCCTTCGACCTTTCTTCTACAACCGTCCCGGAGTCAGAGTTATCTTTCTGGAGCCCTGCTTGGATTGCGTGCCTCTCCAGCCCTGCAACATTCAGTGGCTACCCGTTGCCTGCAAGACAAACTCCATCCTCTTTGCCTTTCTGCTTACCAGCCCTGGCCCCCTCCCCCCACTCTTCCAGCAGCCTCTAATACATACCCAGGCTTCTTCCTTTCCCTTTGCTCATGTCATTCCTCTACGTGAAATGTCCCCTCCCATTTCCGTCTCACCCCCCACAGGGAGTTGTGAGCAATCTCTGCTTCCTTTGCTCTCATCTTCCTCCGCAAGGTCTTAGAGACCAGGACTGAGATTCACAGGTCTTTAAGCCTCCTGCAGAGCTTTGTTGGGACGGAGCTGATGAATCTAGAATTGTTTGGTGTTCTTTCAGCTAGTTCATCCTTGGGGTCAACTGGGTCTTCTCATGAACCTTCTGGGCTTTCTGTACCATTCTCTGCACAAGCATAAGTAACTCATAGAATCAAAAGTGCTGGACAGTTGCCGGTTCTCGTCTGTTTTCCTTCTTTTTTGGGCAGGATCACATCTTAACTCTGTCCTGACTTCGTTAAGTTACCACTTGTTAAATGGAGCACACTGTGCCAGAATGTGAGCTGCAGTTTGACCACAGACCACAAGAAAAATTGAGATAGAGAAGCTTATTATCCACAGGTCGCGAGGCATGTGCACAGCATGCCTCGAGGGGCTACACAGGGCAGTCAAGTCAGGCTACAGGCAGAGAGGGAGGCAGGACCTGAGGCACCTGTCTTTATTGGGGCCCGTGGATGGAGTTCTTCGGGTCTCTTGGGCTAAGGCTGGACTGGTCAATTCAAACCCAAAAGAGCCGAGTTTTGGTAAGCTCCATGGGGGTCTTATGTCTGGGGCCCATAAGGGGAAGGCCCTGGGAGGTAGGGTGACTGTTTATCGCAAAGCCAGGAAAGTCATGGCCGGGCTGCTGTTTAGGGCATGCATGCACTTGCAAGAGGGGCTAGGGTCAGTTTAAAGCCCCACGGGCCAAGCAAAATAGTTGCCGAGGCAGCAGTACCCTGAGTAGCTTAGCTAAACCCTTGAGGATCTCCCAGGCCAATAAACAAAATGATTTCCCCATTCATTACTAAGCAGAAGGAGCCCAGAAGAAATCATTTAAAAAAAAAAAAAAAAGACTACAACAACAACAGGTGTTAATTCCCTGTTTCTCATAAACATGTTGACTTTGCTACTTCCTAGAACATTGGAGCACCTTTTTGGAAACTCAAAGGTAGTAAAAGACTCCTAAGAATGAAAATCCTATGAAAAAAAATTCTGTTTATGATTTTAAATTTCTTGTACCATTTATACAGCTGGAAGTTTGCTGGCTGTTGGGAGAAAATTCTTCCAAGCCCCCATATGCTTCTGGATATAGAGGGGATGGTTATTATTAAAACTTTTGCCTCTGTTTGGGATATAAATGAAAAGTAGTCCAGATTACCAGAATGAATTCTAATTGATGCCAGCTTTGGGAGAATTAACAACAACAGAGGAACATAGAGACGTGAGCCTTTAAGAGCTGGCCATGGGAGGTTCCCTTTGCCCCTACCATTTTTATCACTATTCCTGGCAATTATTTTTGTTTTGTTTTTAGTGGGGGAAGGACAGAGGGGGAGAGACAGAATCTTAAGCAGACTCCACGCCCGGCATGGTGAATGATGTGGGGCTCAGTCCGACGACCGTAAGATCATGACCTGAGCTGAAATCAAGAGTCAACTGACTGAGCCACCCAGCCACCCCTCCTGACAATAATTTTTATTTATAATAGTCTACCTGGTATGGGCTACAGAGAGAACTATAAATATTTCTGAGACTCGGAAAGGTCACTTCTAGCATGCCACTTGAACAGGAGGCAGAGTCACTTTCTGGTACTAATTCCCTAAATGACTTGATCTGACTTGAACATGATTGTTTTTCTTAGGGCAGGGAAAGACTCAGCTGTGTGTTCAGACTTGTCTTATTAGTTTAATGTTTATGGTTAATATACATGGGCTTAGGAATTTATTTTGGTGCATTATAGCACTAATAAAATAGAATAGAGACATTAATAGTGTTTGATGTGTTTCAGAGTTCAAAATACTTCTAAACATACTGTGATCACAATCAGTGTCTTTCAGTGGGGGAACATCCATTGTCTCTTGTGTTGAGAAAAGAGATGTCTCTTTTCTCACTTTGAAAAGTTATGGTAAAATACACATAACATAAAATTTACCATAGTAACCATTTTTAAATGTACATTTTTAAGCACATTCACATTATCTTGCAACCAACACCACCATCCATCTCCAGAACTTTTCTTAATCCCCAGCTGAAACTGTTAAACAATTACCCCCCATCCCCCCATCCCTGGCCCCTGGAAACCATCATCCTACTGTCTGTCTCTCTGGATTTGACTGCTCTAGGTGCATCCACAAAAGTGGAATCGTACAGTATTTGCCTTTTTGTGGCTTATTTCACTTAGTGTTCTCAAGTTTCATTCATGTTGTAGCATGTGTTAGAATTTCCTTCTTTTTTAGGTAAAGTAATATTTCATGGTATGGATGTACCACATTCTGTTTATTCATCCATCGGTTAATGGATACTTGGGTTGCTCCTGCCTTTTGGCTACTGTGAATAACGCTGTTATGAGTTCCCATGTTATGTCATGGGTGTTCAAATAGCTATTCAAATTGAAATCTTTCTTTAGGAAAAGGCAGGGCAAATGGGAAAAGGTTATGCTTTCTTGAGCTATTGTGACTCAAAATTGCCCTAAACCCATTTTTCAGGTTTTAAAAAGTAGATATCGCAATTAATAAGGAACTGGAAAAATTAGAGTGGACTATATTAGGTGATTTCCACCCCCCCCCAACATAAGGAAATAAAATCAAATAACTCTGAATCTTTAAAGATTTGCTGTGTTAATGTTAGATGATGAATTGAAAAAATGTTTCAAATAACACATTCACCTACCCATACAGATGAGTGTTGAGTAAGAAATAATCTCACCATGGCATTTATGGTCCTAGATAATAAGATTTCAAAATTCAAGTGACAGAATACTTAAATCTAAGGGAAAACCTAAATGGGAAATTTGTGGAAAGCCACTGACTATGAGCCATGAGATTACAGAAGTTTGCTACTATTGCTTATTATACTCTTTCGCAGAGGAAATATTACACGTTTATGTGTGAATTTTTGGTTTTCATTTTTTATGGTTACCCTGACAAAACAATGGCTAGGTATCTACAAATTGGAAATACAAACCCAGAGCAATGGAAGCAATAGGGTTTTTAGGAAGGGGTAAGTGTGGCTGTTCGGGTGTAAAGGTTTTTGTAAGAAACGCCCCACAGGCCCGGAGGGAAGCCACGGGGATGGGAAGGACGCCACGCCCTGTAGTTACCCTTGTTGGCAGCAGATGGCAGCAGAGAGAGGCTTTGCACACCTCCGGGGGTTCTGGTCTGGACTGAGGGCTTCTGAGAAAAGGTTCAGTTATCACATCAAATAGTAGAAAAGGTCTTTGATAAGTTATTCAGCTTCTCCAAGAAATGGAAAAAGCCAAAGTAACCACGTCGCAGGTCTTTTCCTGGCCAAAGACAGCCATCTTTCATGATTTAGCTTTTTGTTTCTGTCCCCAAAACAAACCATTTCACACTCTGTGCTTTTGGTGGTGCTTTGGTGCTCCTGCCTCACCCAGCTGGTTCAATACTGTACTTTTTTTGTGTGTTTTTTTAAAGTTTTTTTTCTTTAATGTTTATGTTTGGTGGGGGAGGGGCAGAGAGTGAGGGAGACAGAGGATCCGAATCGACCTCTGCACTAATAGCAGAAAGCCCGATATGGGGCTTGAACTCACGAGCTGTGAGATCGTGACCTGAGCGGAAGTGGGTGCTTAGCCGACTGAGCTGCCCACGTGCTCCCATACTGTACTGTTTTGTATGGTAACCGCCTCATACCCCTCTGTCCTCCACATTGTGATCCTTTAAAATCATCTTTGCATTTGCCAGAGGCTTAGACAATGCTCTGCACATAGAAGGAGCTCAATAGATGTGGTTTTTTTTAATGGATAATGAAATGGTAAACATTATTAAATATTTTTGTAAGATACTTCACAAAGTTGGTCATAATATCCATGCTATTAAGATGAAAACTTGTGAGTTAGATGCAGCTATTTCACTCCAAACTCAAGTTATGCTGACATGAGTTGGAAGGAAATCTTGGGTGGTGTTCCACATACAACATTTTTATTGGCTTAAGTAACTATAGACAAAGCAGGCTAATTAAACTGACACATGACATAAAGTTGGAAAGAATTGCCAATAAACTGAATACAGGGCTCAGAAAGATCTGGATGGACTAGAGGGATGAGCCAAAATCAGCAAGATGAAATTCGACAGGGAAAACGTTAGAGGCTTGTATTTAGGTTGGAAAAACCCATGTGACATGTAGTATACATTTTGGTAGGAGGTGGGAGGCAGTGGGAAGAGAAGGGGCGGGGGAGTACTCTGAAAACTTGGAAACAGAGCGACTGTTCATGGACATGGTGGCAGTTCAACAGTTTGTGGCTCCGTCATTCTATGGAATATTGTACATCTGTTAAAAAAAAAAAACAAAACAAGTTAGATCTATACATACCGACCTGGAAAGATTTCCAAGACGTATTACTAGATGAGAAGCTACCACGGAAAAAAGTATGTAAGAAATGCAAACCAAAGTAGTTATGTATGTATATCTCTATATCTACATATACATCTGCCATTGCATAGAAAAAAGATTGGAAGGATGTACATTGAGGTCTTAATACTGATACTTCTGAGTAGGACTATGAAATGAGACTTTCACTTGACTTTATATACTTCTGCGTTTCATTTAAAAATTTTTTTTTCAACATTTTTTATTTATTTTTGGGACAGAGAGAGACAGAGCATGAACGGGGGAGGGGCAGAGAGAGAGGGAGACACAGAATCCGAAACAGGCTCCAGGCTCTGAGCCGTCAGCCCAGAGCCCGACGCGGGGCTCGAACTCACGGACCGCGAGATCGTGACCTGGCTGAAGTCGGACGCTTAACCGACTGCGCCACCCAGGCGCCCCTGCGTTTCATTTTAAATGCAAATGTATTTGTATATTAATTCTGTAATTACATAAATCATCTTGTAACTGAAAGTGAGGAAAGGTGACAAGGCCGTTAAAAATGTCCCTCAAAATTAACGTGTGATACCGCGTCTAGAATAGTCACCCCAATGCCGGGCCACGCTGGAGTGCTGCACCTAGTGCTGGGCACCATCCGCCTTCTGGAAGACACTGAGGGGGAGCCTAGTGACCCCTGGCACACTTATCCCTGCTTGACTGCCAGAGGTTAGAAAATGTGTTTTGTTCTCTCTTATTTGCTTGTACCTCGTAGGTTGGTACACAGTAGTTGCTTCATATTGGATGAACCAATGAATGACTGAGAAATGTGGGGCCATATAGCTGGAAAATAAAGTTGAGGTTGAACTTGGATCTGTTCTCAGCTCTTCAAGGTTCTTAAGTGGAAAATAGACTTCCTCTGGGTCCACCAGAGGGCAGAACAGATGCTGGAAAGCTGGTGTTATAAACAGGCAGATTTCTGCACAATAGGGAATTCTTCTGATGGCCTCCAGCCCCCGCCTTCTTTGGCCTCATCTCCTCCCAGTCTCTCCCTGACTCTGGTGTCCCGGCCTCTCTCTTCCTGGATGACTCTTCCCTGAGATATCCGTTTGGCTTGCTTCTCCTATGCCTCTTAGCAGAGAGGCCTTCCCTGACCACCCTACATCGAACAGCGATTCTCATCGGCCCTGGCCCTTCCTAGTTCCCGTATGCACAGAAAGTTCCGTTGCACTTATCTGCAGCATAGATAATCGACAGGGATTTGTTTGTAGCCTGCCTCCTTCAACATGAAGGCAGAGATTTTGTTTTGTTCGCAGTCCCGGTGCCCAGTAGCTCCTGGCACTCCGCTGGCCCTTGGTAAATATTGGCTGAGTAAATGAATAATTCGAGATGCGCAGGAGTGGAATGGAGTGTCTCTGGAAGTCAGGACTTCTTCTTAACCCTATCAGCACTGGGGAAGATGGGGCGTCCCTATGGTGTTGGCTACTAGCTTCAGGAATTAAATGCACTGGGAGAATTCTGGAAGTCCAACCCACACCCTTTGTGTGATAGGACCGTCTGCTCGTGGCCTTTGAGTATGATATGTTACCTCCCCGAAAGGCACCTTCCTGGTCCATTCAATAGGAATAATACTATCCGAAGGCCCAAGACTGCCAGAGTATCCGTGAGGATTAAATGAGATCATATGCATAAAACATGTGGTAACAGAGACTAACTAGATGAATGGACACTTTATGACCCTGTTGACTTTTCTTTAATCATAGACTAACATAACTGTCGGAACCCTACCTTTTTAAGCCATGGCTTCTGCACCTAGCCTCTCCTCTCTCTCTATTGTGCTTACATCAGATTTAGTACAAATGTGCCATTTTTTTTCCAGCTTCCAGTTTGTCAAGCTCTGCTTGAGTCGTTTCTATCTAAAATACCACCCGTCATCTTCCCAGCTTGGGATCTATCTCATGGAACACAGATGGCAATATTTTACTTAGCACTTCACTATGTAGAAAGCTTTTACAGAAATTGTCTTACTTAGCTTTCCATTAACCTTGGAAAGTACCAGTAAGCCCATTGTAAGATGAGAGAACTGAGGTCCGGAGAATTAAGTGAGCTCTTGCAATACCCACCAGACGCCCCTCTTGGCACGTTGCCTGCTGCTGTCTAGTCGACTGCCGAGGTCGGTGACAGCAGTGATGGTCAGCTCGGGCCACGCCACCCTGGAGAATACTGCCTGCGTCCTCCTGAGTCGGCCCTCATTCACTCACTGCCAATTGCCACCCGCCTTTTGACAGTTGTGCATCTACGGAAGAGTTGAGACCACGAGTGCCAGCTTACTAGCAAACCTTGTGCCAGATAAATCGGCAGCTGGGCCGCACCCACCGTTTCACAAGCTTTCAAGGTCAAATACGTGGATGCCCAGCCAGTGCGGAGGCCCTCCTGGAGGCTGGCCAATGGCCTTGATGCAATCAGGCCGGCCCAGGGTCTTTTGGTGGTCCCTTTTGAAAAACAAAAACAAAAGCCCCAAACAGAGGTTTTTCTTACCTAGCACAAATGATAAATTCGAGATATGTACTGAGGATTAAATTCATGTTCAAAGTTCAAGCTCTAATTTTCAGGCGTGTGGCCAGACCGCTCTATAAGCTCTTCAAAGTGGTCAGTAGTGATCTGGAATTATTTTGGTCTAGTCTTTTAAAACCTTGAGAGTAACAACCTTCACAGCTTATAAGAATGAACACATCTATCTTAAAAATCGTGTGCCGTTTTAACAGCCTGTGTGCAGAGCACTTTGGAAGATGACCAGGGACTATTTTTCTCTTTTCTATTACCTGGATGAAAGTTGGCTATTTTTTTGTCCTCTTAAATCCATTTAGAAAGCGAGCGCGTGGCATACGGTTCTCCATAAAAAACATTCCTAAGTATTTATGTGTAAAATGCTGAGGTCCTTGGGCTCAAGGGTCCTCTTACTGAAAAGCCAGAGCCGCTGTTGGCCGGCTGGGGGACAGCCCCTGGAGGCAGGCAGGCCCGCAGACAGCAAGCACTCCCACACACAGGACAGGCTGGCCTGCCTACGGGCTTATTTCCCAATAGAAATGGGCAGTAAGGAATGCAGAGCAGCTTCATCAGACCAGATTCGATTACCTACAAATATACAGAAAGTACATCTCCCAGAAAAGACCCCTTATAGAATTTTTCTCATGCCTCAGCCGAACTTCACCATGAATGACATTTTCAGCTCCTGTGATTCTTCTAGGAGCCAAACCGGTCACGTGAACCCAACTTGGCATCCTGCAGGTTACAAATCCGGTCCACACGTCGTGCTGCACGTGTGTTTGTCAAAAACCTGTTGGAGGTGAACATGCGGCTGGACAAAAATACTCTTTCCCCCTCTCCTGTCAATCTTTCTGGTGACAGAGGCTTTCCTGTACCCGGGCAGAAGAATCCCAGAATGGTGGATGGACACCCTGGTAATTTACCGAGTTGGTGTTATAAAATATAAAATATTAACATAGAACACTGGCTATGGGTTAAAATAAAACCTGCTCGGGGCGCCTGGGTGGCGCAGTCGGTTAAGCGTCCGACTTCAGCCAGGTCACGATCTCGCGGTCCGTGGGTTCGAGCCCCGCGTCAGGCTCTGGGCTGATGGCTCAGAGCCTGGAGCCTGTTTCCGATTCTGTGTCTCCCTCTCTCTCTGCCCCTCCCCCGTTCATGCTCTGTCTCTCTCTGTCCCACAAATAAATAAAAACGTTGAAAAAAAAAATTTAAAATAAAACCTGCTCTTCTATTAAAAACTGTAAGAGATTTTAAATAGTTATTTTACGAATTAATTATATTTAATATTTTAAATGACATTTGAGACATTACAAAATTATTTAGTTACAAGCATGTAATTAAAGCTATGATTTATTATTACAAAATGTTTTTACAGTGCTATTCTTGGCGACAGAAAAGTGTTTACCATTTTTTGGAAACCATGTCAAGCACAGTGATAGTATTAGGGTCCAGTTTGTCCCATAGAACACCTAAATATTTATCTAAACTCTAATTTCTATTTAAAAACAAATGCCTACCAATTCTATTTTCACTTAAGAAAACCGGATGCTAAAGAGGGAAGCAAACTTTTGAAGTAGACGAAACTCATTTTTAATCATTAGAATTTCGAGTCCATCTAAATTCTTTAAAATTTTGTTTCCATCTATTCTTTGAAAACAGTAACTACCACTCCCCCCATTTTGTTCTGCACCATTAAATTGTACTGTGGCAGTGAAGCATTCCCAAGCAACCTCTTTAAATCAGTGCTCCCACTGTTGACCACAGTAATGGAAAGGGCAAACACTGCAGAGAGGGTGGCTTGCCCCAGCCTGTAGTCAGTAGTAGCTGGTGGTCCATCCAGCGTGTACTTCTCATGCAAAATTACACCTAAGTTTTTGAAATAAGGCTCTTTGCTAATACAAGCCACCCCTAAGAACTTCTAGTTCGTTTCACGTGTGAGAGGCTGAAATGCTTTTACGGGCTACGTATCACAATGAATACGGCCACCAGCCTCGCAGGGGCGCTGCAAATTACTCATAACTGAAAGGCTCTATTTTAAACTCAATGACAGTATCTAATTGCACACCGTTTACATATCAGAATCTGAGCCTTTGAAATAGGGTGAACATATCATGGTTTTCAGAACATCTTACGGATCAAAAGAACATCTATCCCATTTTAAGGTTTTCACTTAAAAAAGCACAACAGAGTTTGAAGCGTTAGATAACCCTGTCCACTGTTACAGACTAAAACTCCCCAAGTGAATAAAAGAACCAAGAATCTCTATGTTCACCTTTAATTCAGGGAAAACGGCAAAGAGACCCTTAAGGAGATCAAGCAAACCTCAGCATCCTCTTTAGAACCTGGCGTTTCTCTCCTCTCCTCCAAGAAAGAGAAAGAAATGCTGATGTCCTTTGTTTAAAATAGGAGACAGCCTACACCCACAAGCCCTAGCGGCCCAGGGCCTCACTGGAACTAATTTTAGTGACAATCAGTATAGGCACAGAATCATGCCTTTGTTTTCAAGCTTTAGGAGAGGAGAGGTCTGTTGGAGGCATCTGGAGTTTCACTGACATCCAGAGCAGTTTCAAATGGTTGCGTTTAAGATAGGAATCTGTATCTCGGGAAATGCTGGTGACTGTGCCTTGACAGCAAAGCACCTGTCTGTGCCTCCTCCTTTTCACCCTCTCTTTTATCCACTGGCTGGGTAATGCGTTAAACTGGTTTTTTGGACTTTCCAGAACAATATCTAATTAGCAAATAACACAATTCGGTGACATTTAGCAGGATGCAAATTCCAGACACCGCGATCATGAAAACCGTAAAGACGGTCTTCTCCGTGGGCCTGGAAACAAAGCAGTCCACTGTATTGGGACAAGGCCACGCGTTGCACTTCACCAAGCGCTGCATGGAGAACCCGTCGTACATGATGTAGAAGACGTACATGAAGACTGCTTCAAAGATGACGCGGAAGAAGATGCTGCTGGTGTAGGTCCACCACAGTGACCCTTCGATACGGACCTTCTGGCTTTTGATCTCTTCAATGTCCTTAAATTCATTCTTTATCTCCCCCTTAATGAACTTCCTTTTCTTCTCGTGTCTCCGGTATGCAACATGCATGGCCACCAGGAGAGCCGGCGTGGACACGAAGATCAGCTGGAGAGCCCAGAGTCGGATGTGAGAGATAGGGAAATAGTGATCGTAGCACACATTTTTGCACCCAGGCTGTAGAGTGTTGCAGACGAAATCGGCTTGCTCATCTCCCCACACTTCCTTCGCGGCTACGACAAGGATCATAATGCGGAAAATGAAGAGGACGGTGAGCCAGATTTTCCCAATACTGGTGGAGTGTTTGTTGACGCCCCCCAGAATGGTCTGCAGCGTGCTCCAATCCATCTCCTCCGGGCTGTGTGTGCTGGAAAAGGCAAAGCGAACACAACACAGGCGTGACTCGTCAGGACGGAACTGGGGAGACTTCTCCGGGTCCCCGGTAAGTGAGCACTCTTAAACCGCCTCGCGAGCAAATACCAACTCTTATGCAACCTCACCCAAAACGATGAAAACAAAACCAGCCCAGCTCGCTGTAGGATTAGACGCATAGTTCCCAAACCACCTGGAACGTGTTCGTATGTGTTGTCTAATAAAGACTAGCGTGTTCCCGGGAAGAATTCACCCCGTGCTTGGCACATAACAGAGATGCGGGGGGTGGAGGAGGAGCGCCACAGCAAAAGTACTTGCTAACTTAAAGGCACTAATTAGTGCTGACCGAACTCTGCACTCTGCGGACTGCGCGGGTCACTCAGCCCTTGAACGGGACCCGCCTGTTACTTCTGCCCGCTAGCCTCAGGTTTTGGACGGTACCACCAGGACCGAGGCTGGCTGAGGCCAGCCTTGCCTTAAAGGCCAACAGACCAACTCCCTGCAGAGCTACCTTCCTTGAAAACATTTCGGTTCACTTTCATGGATTTGGGATGTAACAGTGAAATGACTGTTACCGATGGTAAAGTTTACATTTGAGGCACTCCCAGGTTAAAATTTCACAGAAGGCTTCACTTCTTTTTCCTATATGAAAAGGAACAGGTCAGAATTAGTCTCCCCATGGAGGAAAGCCACCATGCATGGATTTTTGCACATACTTTCTGTGTCTGGATGGGTGGTCCTCACTGCCTCGGTGGGGTGGGACTGATTTGCTCGGTTTAGTACTGAGGGATACAGCTGTTTGGTGATGGCTGTAATTGTGCATTTTTCATTGTGGGTCATGGTTTTAATTTACAGGCGTTTCTAAAGGTGCACATTAAGAAAAAGGACAGCAAATTTAACTCCGTGATTCCCCGGTCACCGGCCCTACAAGATGAGTCACTGTATTGAAGTTCAGAACCAAAGCCTGCTACTCATGAAAAAGGGATTTGGAGAAGCCTGTGATCAATCTGCCATGAGACAGTGGCCTTCTCTTCATCCCAGGATATGAACTGCCTTCATTTATTCGTAGTTACAGCCCAACTGTCTCAATCAACCCCTCTTGTAAACAAGATTCCACCTCTCCACAATTCTGGTGAGTGATCGGTTTTCCACCCCTTCTAAGCTGGTAGTGAATCCTCCTTCTTCTCTTACTTAAAAGCATAATGCTCTCCCCACTTGGAACAAGTTGGGTCCCGTTTCCTGATGGACTTCCTAAGCAAGCTGGGAACGAATGCCTTTCGTCACTGCGCCCCATCTTGGGCACTGCCGTGGGGCACTAAGATCTGGCCGGAGCCATCCGACGCCATCCTGGTCAGAGGAGGCAGGAGAGACACGGAGAAGAGTCACAGACACAAAAATTACGGAAGATTGAAATATGCTTGAGACACATTCAGACCTACTCAGCTTGACAAAGAGACACATCGACTGGAAGAAACTGTGGTTTAGTCTGGGTTCAGCCCCGACCCTTTAGATACAGACTGTCTGGGAGGTCCTCAGGTGAACCAAAATTCATCTTTGAACCAAACAGTATCATGAAATTAGACAGTCCGGTTCTTCATCAGCACCGAGTGGAGAGCAGAACACTCACCGAAATAAACTGTCCCTGGTTTAAGTCAATACGTCCGACTAAAAATCGAGGGTGGTCCTTACGCCTTGGCCTCTTCTGCGCTACCAAGGATCACATGCTCTTTTGTAAACCAGTCCAATCACCATCAGCTGAGAAAGATACTGTCGTTTTGTAAAGCTCTCGATCCTTTAAAGGATCTGCTTTAAAGATCCTCTTAGGAAAAGGAGCAAATTACAACGCGCTCCGCAGGAGACACAGGGGTGATAGGTCAAGATGGACTAGCCAAGCAGGATGGAATTGTCCTCGGCTTTCAGATCACCCAGGGAGCTGCCCTCCTGCCTTTCCTGACCTGGCAGATGGGTCATGGGCAGGCTCCTACCTGGCCCACACCACCCTGTCATTGTCTGGAGCTGGGCCAGAAGTGGGTTGAGAAGCTGCTTCAGGTCTCCGGGGAAGGCCCCGGGTGAATCACCAGGTCCCAGAAAAGGCAAAAGGAGCTCTTGACCCCTTTCCCTTCTTCTCAGTCCTCACTTTTTGGATGGTCGACCTCTCCACAGAGCGCCCCCACCCCCTCACAGGTGTCTGTAACTGTGACTGACTTAGCACACTACATTTGAAGGAGACTCAAAGGACTAATGGGGACGTGGCCGTCGCCACCCATCTCAAGACACAGTCCCAAGTAAGTGGTCGTGGTCGGAAAGCTTGGAGGACACACGCCTTTTGGGCTGATTTCCTCCTGCCAGTGAGGGGGCACCGAAGGGCTAACGCGGCCCGTCCTACAGAACACGCTTCTCAGCTGCAGGCTACCTCGTCTGTAAAAAGTGTCCTGAGAGCGTTCTTTCCAGCTGGAAAACGCCACCTGGGGACAAACGCTCTTGACTGTTGGGGAAAAAGGCAAGCAACCAAACTAACCTCAGGTTCAGGCTGCGTCTAGGTCTCCGGGCTCGCGGGGGCAGGGAGTGCTAGTTAATCCGGCCGAACCTCGACCTGAGTGACTTCCCTCCCCAGGGCAGCGCGAGGAGGTGAAGGTCAGTTTCCTGCTGCGAAGGCTTCCTGCTTTGCCCACGACTTTCTGCAACTTTCTGAACTAATCCTTCGGCCAGCGGAACAGGTCAGGTGGCCGCAGTTACGGCGACCGGGCAGCAGAGCGAGAATCTCCCCCAGGAGTGTCTCGACACTCGTCACGCTGAGCCGGAACGGTCCCCTCCCCCGCCCCGCGCGCCCAGCCCGGTCACGGCCCCGGCTTTGGTTACCACGTCCCCTTCTCCGGCGCTGCTGCAAATCCGGCCCGAGCAGCCCGATTCGAATTTCAGAGCTCGGCCTGAGCCGCTCCCTTTCCAGACGTCCGCGCTCGCCCCTCGCCTCCCCGCCCCAGGTCCGCTGCCGCGACCGCCCGGGACAGGGACGGCGCAGGGGCCTCAGCGCGCGTGTCCAGCTCGCGGGATCCGGGTTGCCCGGACGCGGCCGGTCACCCGGTCCCGGCCGTCCTTCCTGGCGCGGGGTCCCACCTGGCGCGGGGTCCCCCAGCCCTAGGCCGTCCTTCCTGGCGCGGGGTCCCCTGGCCCTAGGCCGTCCCGGGGTCCGTCCCGGGGTCCCTCCCGGCGCCGGGTCCCCCAGTCCCGGCCGTCCTTCCTGGCGCGGGGTCCCCGGCCCTAGGCCGTCCCGGGGTCCCACCTGGCGCGGGGTCCCCCGGCCCTAGGCCGTCCCGGGGTCCCTCCCGGCGCCGGGTCCCCCAGCCCTAGCTGTCCCCGGGGCGCCGAGAGTCGGGCGCACTTGCGGCGCGGCCTCACCTGTGCGGGAGGGAGCGCTCGGCGGGGGCGGGCGGCGAGGGGGTCCCGGGTGGCGGCGGGGCGCTCTGGCGGGGTCTGGGCCGGTCCTGGCCGGGGCCGCCTCCGCGCTCGCTGCGGGCTGGGGCGCCGCCGACTGGCTGGGAGTCCCGGAGTGCGGAGCGCGCCGGGCGCTACGGGTCCTCGACACCTGCCTGCTCCGGCGACGCCTTTTAACCGCACCCGACACTCCGCCTCTTCCCCCAAAGCCATTTAGAAAGTTACGGAGGGGGCGGCACCTCGCTGCCCGGCCTCCCTCCCCTGCTGCGGGCGGGGCGCGCGGGGCCTCCCCGGTAGCCGGGGCTTTCCGGGACCCCGACGTCCCCCATCGCCCCTCGAGGTCCCGGGGAGCCCGGGCCGCACAGTGCCCCAAGCACCCCTGAGCGCCTGGATTTCCCCGAGTCCGCGTGCGCGCCACTCCCCGCCCCCCCCCCCCCGCCGCCCCCCCAGCCCCTCCGCCCATGGTCCGAGCTGCGGGGGGCTGGACCTGGCGACCAGAGGAGGATGCAAAGCCCCAAGCCTCGGCTCCCTGCATTTCGGGGATGGGTGGGGTTAAAGGACAGTCGTTGTTGCTGTTATTGTTATTCTGCTTTAGTCCAAAGAGTACGATTGCATTTAAAGCTCTGCTTTACTCGTTTTTTAATTATTGGGAAAACAGGAGTTCCCGACGATTTGAAGATTGAACCTCAGGCTGTGGAGGTTCCAGTTCCGCTGCGGGGCGGCGACACGGTCTGTTCCCCCCTTGGATTTTGGGTTCGGAGTGGCAGGCAGGTGGGCCACCAGGGCTGGCCAAGTCCCTGCTTCTTTCTCCCCCCCGGAGTCTCACAGGCAAACTCAGCCAGCGCCTGCCTGGATTCCCTTTTTGATTCGACCACGTTCAACACTATGCGAAGGGCTAGGGGTGGAGGCGGCTGGGGGAGACAAGTCTTGGTCTTGCCGAGGCTGGCACGGGCGCCTCGGTGGGCCCTGGACGTGCCGCCATGCGCGCCCCGGCAGACGGTGCCCCCCTGGGCCCTGCCGCTTCCTCCTCCTCCCGCAGCGGAGAAGTCGCAAGGCAGTTAGTTGCTCGCTTTGGGGCGGGGGCGACCCAGATGATTCAGAAAATAGAGGCTATGAATGACACCTACCCACCCCTCCTTTCCCTGCACGCGCACACCATGAAAGGGGAGCGGGTCCTGGGCCGCTCAGTTCTCCCAGAAGCTTCATCCCGGGTTAGGAAGTCTCCTGGTTCACATTTGGTCGGTATTTCGAGGTGTCGAGATGCAGGTTGACAGAAGGGGGATATGCACAAATCAAGTGGATGGAGAACCAAAACTGCGAGAGCGGGACGCGTTGGGGAAATAGCGCCAGGCTCTTGTGGGTGGCTGTCACTGCTCAGGTACCTTGATTTCTGCAAAGAGCGGCCAGCGTGGAAGGGTGGGCAAGCCGTTCCCAGGCTCAGTTTCGTGTTAAGCAAAGAGGATGATTCATCCTGACAGCGAGATCCAGCCTCAAAAATGGATTTCCCACGATTATCACCATTGGCGTCAAAGCCTTAACTTCTCCTTGTAAGACGGGTGCCCCGTCGCCACGGGCCGACTCAGGCCATTCTTGTATGGGCGAATGTGAGCTTTTCCCCGTGGTTGCGACCCCACCTTGCAGGTCTGAGTCTTACTCTAGGAGGGAGTGTCTGTTCATGAAGAGACAGAGGCCCAAGAGTTGCCGAAAGCCCTTGCGTGGCCCATCTGAGAGATGTGCTGAATCGGCTTTTTAGAAATGACAAGGCAAAGCCGGGTGGAGTGGAGGAATGAACCTGCTGGGTCTGAGCGCACATCACAGTTGAGGTAGGAGGCGTCTCAGGGTCGAAGGTCGGGGGCACGGGGGCCGGGGTGGAGGGGGTGGACTTGTGGAGCCGGCCGGCGGCTCCTCCCGTCAGTTACTTTCTGGAACAGCACTGTTTAGGAACCGGTTAGAGCCCTGCTTGGGTCAGAATGAAGGAAGGGTCTAGAACCATCGTAGGAAGCTTGCTGGTAAAGGTGGTTTGGAGACTGCAAGTTGAGTCACTTTCCCCCATTGAAAAATTTCACCTTAGGTTTTAGTGTGTGTCTCCTGATTATAGGTTGCTGTTCAACTTCCTTTTCCTTGTTTTCCCGGACTTACTCTCCTGATTTGCATAATTAGTGTGCGTTGTGGGCTAATTGTATATCACAGCTGCTCCTATTTGGGGCTATGTAGATAGACTTCCTGCAGCTCTTAAGTCTCGACCTGATTTTATTCTGTTTTGTGTGATTTGTGTTGTTTTTCTGTATTGGTGTTTTCTTCCTTACCAGACTTGAATTTCTTCAAGACAGAACATCTTAAATATATATTTTTGTGTCTTCCAGAGTAGACGAGGAGGAAAAGAAGAGGTACGATGGAAAAAAAGTTGGGATATTTAAAGTTATGTCCACATGAGCTTAGACTTACAATTAGGAGGTCACACCACAAATTAATAATTTTGTAAATCCCGTAATCATTTTGTGAATAGCATAATCCTATTGCTGTCTTTTTTTCCTTTGGGCTAAAAGCATTACTTTGTTAAATGGAAACACTGAAAATAAGCCTTAATTTTGTCCCCCGTTTTCAGACGTCTTCATCTTTAAACTGACCAGCCCCTGGAGAAAGCTCTGCCCTCCACTCCAGGCTTCCCGGGGCCCGGAGCATAGCAGATGCCCAGCACGTGCCTGCTCCTTGATTGGTATACCTCTGTCTTCTTAACCTGCAGGCACTGAACAATATAGAGAATGTTTTTTGACTCGGCTTTATGGAAAAAACTCTGGTGTCTCCTGAAGCGGTCTGAGGAAGCAATTCCCAGGGAAACTCGGGCACGTAGCGAGTAGCTATTGATGCTCAACTGATGAGATCTGTTACAGCCACACGTTGTCACTTTGGAGTGTCAGAGACACATATGATGAATATTTTTACGTACATGCTTAGTAGCAAGCAGGCAAACCCCAGGTGTTTATAATTGAGTTGAACTTGTATGCAGGCATTTAAAGTGATGCAGTTGTCAGGTTGTAAGGTGAAATGTGAATATTTGAAGCTATTCAGGGTTTTAATTTGACAGCTGTTTTATAAATGGACCAGAAGGAAAGAAGTTGTTCTTGTGTAAGAAATCAGTGTGAGAAAAATGATATTTCTTCACATATTTTAATGGATGATTGCTTGCCAGCTGCCTAAGGGGGCAGCCCCTTGGATGCCCTCTGGGAAGGATGATCTGAATGCATATAAAAAATGTCTCAGTGAAATTTCTGACACACAAATCATATGTAGGAGATAGCAGAAAATATTTCAAGACAAGAAGAGACTTGTGAGAGAATGGAGTCCCTGTCCGAAACCTTGGCAGTTTTAGGGCAAGTTAGAATCATTGAATGTCTCTTAGCTATCAGTTATCAGAGTCGTTAGCTACTGGTCTAGACCCACTCTCTTGACTTGGCTATTGAAATATTATTCATCATATTAATAATTGGCAAAAATTCCAGAAAGTTCAGCCTCCTTCAAAATAGCAGTCGGAAACTGAAGATATAATGAACCCTTGGCATATCTGGGTAATTAATAATTACTTACATACGATAATATGATTTAAAAGCAGGAGTGATCTTTAAAAGTAAGCCTTTGGGGCGCCTGGGTGGCGCAGTCGGTTAAGCGTCCGACTTCAGCCAGGTCACGATCTCGCGGTCCGTGAGTTTGAGCCCCGCGTCGGGCTCTGGGCTGATGGCTCAGAGCCTGGAGCCTGTTTCCGATTCTGTGTCTCCCTCTCTCTCTGCCCCTCCCCCGTTCATGCTCTGTCTCTCTCTGTCCCAAAAATAAATAAACGTTGAAAAAAAAAAATTTAAAAGTAAGCCTTTAAAATTTTTGTGAATAATTATTACAGGAGAATACCATTTCCCTATGATTTCTCTCTGCGTCATTGACCCACACCCTTATTTATGTATCCTGAAAATTGTTAATGTCAAATCACTTAGGGAAAAAAAAATCAGTTGTTACATTCAAAGAGTTAAGAAAAAAGATCTCAGACTTCAATAATTTATTCTTTTCTTCACTTTCAAATTAAAGTCATCTCATAAAAATGCCAGCTTTTGAGTGTGACTAAAACTGTTGTAAGGCTTTCCATTTTCCTCATTCTATTCTTATATTCACACATAAAATATTTGGGGGAGATTCATGGTGCTGAATGTGTCTCAGTGGCAAGGCAGTAGTAAAATAAGATGATTTCTTTTGTTTTACTGGAGGAGTGTATGCTCTTACTTGCAAATACGTCAGTGTAGCTCTTTTATGATTATTTAAGCAGATGATGGAGAAATTACAAAGATACTTCCCAATGTATTTGTATCAGAGCACATGTTTGTCAGAAACGAATCCAGAGCTATCAATCCGTAGGCAAACTGGCAGATAAAATTTATTTCTAGTGAGTATAAAAATTAAATTCTGTAAGCTGTGATGACTTATCAAAATGGAAGTTCTGCACCATTCACAAAGGAACAAAAGAGATTTCTACATTTTAGTTTGTGTTACAAATCATCTTAAAGAGCTTTTGGAATAAGTTAGGGCACAGTAAACACTCATGAGTTGCTTAGTAAAAAAATCACAGACAGAGGTTTGACAAGGGACTACAGAGAGATTCCCTGGTTATTGTATTTGATAGACTACAGCAGATTTCTATGAAATGCTAGTGTAGAATGTCCTGAATTTAAATTTATCACTCTCTGGAAATCCCTGATTACACAGCCAGTTTTGCTACTGAGGTTCCAATCAGGTGGATGTTCTCTGACTTAGAAAGCCCCTCTTCTGGAATTGGATGTGAAGTCTTTGGTCTGAGAATTCAGAACTGGGTTTGTGTGTTAGCTATTAGTCTAAACTTCTTAAACTATTTTGGAGTCATTTCTGTGTTCGGGGAGTCATTTCTGTTCTGTGTTCTACGCACATGTTGGTGTGTAGAGCTCTGTGATACAATCTCATCCTTAAAAAAATATCTTAGTGCCAGGGAAAAAAAAAAGGGCACTTGCAATACCCAGAGGGTACAGTAGATGGCGCTGGGAAGACTTGCCAGGAAGTTTTTGTAAAATGCACGTACTTGGAAGATAGTGGGAGATAAAAGGATAATCTTTTCTTCTAGTCCAGTGTTGCTTGTCCTGAGAAATAAATTTCTTTCCTCCCCATGCCCCCACCAAATTAAATTAAATAGGACAGAATAGAAAATATCAGAATGAATTGCTCTTAGGGTTTAAGCAACATTCTATGAAACGTTTCATGAAATATTTCCTGTGTTTTCATACTCACATCCACACATATGCACTGGACCCGATGTAAAGTGTACTTCTTGCTGTAGATCCCTGTCACAAAAAGCCGGAAAGTCACTGTGCCATTCCATTTCCAGAGAAACAGACATATCACTGTGGCCTAGGTGAAGAGTGTACCGAGGGAGTGATATCTGGGTCTAAGAGCAGCCTCCCAGCTCTGCTGTGTTGTATCTGAGCTCCCAGACTCAAGGTCCCAGAAACCCCAAGCTGATGAGAGTTACTGGTGGTCGAATCGCTCAAGAACTTTAGTTCAGGCTGGTAAATGACCTCCTTCCATTAGATCTGCTTCCCTGTTGCCTCTTTCCGATCTGAGTATGTGGTGTGAATGCCCCTCTCCCATCTGAGTATGTTGGGTTTGTGGGACGGGTGAGAAGCAAGAGCAACATTTGGTTAGGTCTTTCGCTAACTTGACAGGATTGCCAAAAACAGATGCATGTAATGCTTTGATGTCCAGTCCGCTCAAAAGTCATGGATCAGCCTTTTTAATAGATTATGTATTTAAAGAACCAGATGGAGACTTTTATGGTCAAAAGTATGGATTGAACTATGGTGCTCTGGGTAAGAGGAGTCAATAAGCATAACGTCTTTTATGATTTCTTTATTGCCTTTGAAATAAACCAGTGATAGTGAGGAATTTAGAGTACAGGGCTCTTCTCTTAGTACTATGGGGGCCTCGTTCACAGTGTGTACCGTCAACAAAGATGGTAGTGGTCAGTCTGGAGGGTCTTGGTATCATCTCAATCACCATGTGATGGGAAACACTCATTTTTTTTTTCTTACAGGCTATATGACATTACATACTAGGTTGGTAGATGGATAGGCCTTGGAAAGATACAGTCCCTGCTTGTAATTTACCAAAGTAAAAAATAGGCCACTGCAAACGTAACATATTTGAATAACTAATTCGAGTGTGTAACATAAATGAAGGCATCTCTGGGATAATCCAATGCAAAGGTCATTGTGTTAATCATTTATCTGGAACTTGATATCATGAAGTGAGCCAAATGTTTTATGTTTATTTTATTGCATAACTCTGAGGAAAGTATTTTTAATCTCATTCTACAGATGTGAAAACTGATCTGTGATGTTCATATGTGATATGAATCTATATGAGTCTATATATAGATGATTTTTCTTCCCTCTCTTATACAAAAGGTAGAGCATTGTACACCCTATTGCGCACTTTGCTTTTCTCACTTAATATACCATGGAAATCTTTTTCTGCAAATAAATAAAGAGCTTCCTCATCTTTCACATAGCTTCATAGTATTCCTTATATGATTATATAAAAATTTAACTAAAACCCATGTAATTTTCCATGATTCTATATTTCTGATCTTTTGCTATTACAAACAGTATTATGGCTCTGCTTCAAATTAGAGTATAGAATGAAAAAATACCATTATTCCTATGGTAACAACAAAAACCCTGCTAAAATGAAAGTCTATTGGCAATTGCCAAAGAAAAGTGGGCAGATTAAACTTAGTGGAACTGACTTATAGGAAGTGATGGTGAGCGGAGAGCCACAACTGCTTTCATATCTGGAGAATAGCTCCTGATTTGTGGGAAGGTGGAGAAGCAGGCCTCCAGTAGATGAAGAGATTTTATAGAGTTGAGGAAAACATCAGTCAAGACACTAATAACAATATAGGTTGCCAGACAGATTGGAATTTAGAAGTGCCTCAAATGCAAAAATAAATAGCTTGGCTGAATAATCAACCTCCCTCCCTCCTGGCCCCCTCCCCCTGCACAGTGTTACTGCAAAAGTGTCAGTGTAGGCAAGTCTAGACAACCAAGAATTACACAGTTTCACACTATTTGAATTTTGGAGTGGTGCTACAGTTGGAGTCAAAGTGAGCCCACACTATATGATGTCTCTGTCAAACAATGACAAGATAGAAGAGACTAGCCACTCCACAGTGGATGTGTAGGAAACTGAGGTTGGGCTGAATGGCAAATGTCCTTTTTCCATCAGATATTAGAGGTACACTCAATTCAAAAAAATTAAAAAAATATTTTTTTAAATGTTTATTTATTTTTGAGAGAGAGTGAGAGACAGAGTATGAGTGGGGGAGGGGACAGAGAGAGAGGGAGACACAGAATCCTTGGCAGGCTTCAAGCTCTGAGCTGTCAGCAGAGGGGCTTGAACTCACGAGTCATGAGATCATGACCTGAGCCAAAGTTGGATGCTCAACTGACTGAGCCACCCAGGCACCCCTCTATTTTTGAGAGAGAGAGAGAGAGAGAGAGGGAGAGAGAGACAGAGCACAAGTGGGGGAGACACAGAATCTGAAGACATAGAGAGAGGGACATAGAATCTGAAGCAGATTCCAGGCTCTGAGTTGTCAGTATAGAGCCAGATGCGGGGCTCAAACTCATGAGCTAGGAGATCATGACCTGAGCCAAAATCGGCCGCCCAACCGACTGAGTTACCCAGGAGCCCCCAGAGGTACACCCAATTTAATTAACACTACAGCTCAGCCCCAGATCAATTTGACTCTTGATAAACCTGCATGATCAAATCTTCATTCTAGCCACCTATCAGAAAAAAAAAGACTTGCACTCACTGGAAAAACAAAAACAAAACACCCTGGGGAAATCCTTTTGTATGCAAAATCAGCACTGAGTAAAAAATTACAAGCCATATGAAGAAACAGGAAAATGAGACCCATAATCAGGAGGAAAAAAACAGTCAATAGAAGCAGACTCACAAATAGGTTGAACGGTAAAAGGATTGGAAAAATATATACAAGGCAAACCCAAATCACAGGGAAGCTCAAGTCACTATACCATTCAATGTATACCTCAAAACAAGGAGATTACCAGAAGTAAAGAGACAAATTAAAAAGACAAATTAAAGAGACAAATGGCAAACGGATCATTTCATCACGAAGACATCAATCTTAAATGTGTATGCACTAAGTAACAGAGCTCTAAAATACATAAGGCAAAATTGAAAGCACCAAAGAGAGAAATGACAAATTTATATTCATAGTTAGAATAACTGAGCAACTGATAGAACATTACACAAAAATCAGCAAGGATATGGAACATCAAAATAATACTATCAACTAACTTGACCTCATTTATCTTTATAGAACACTATGCCCAGCAACTACATAATATACATTTTTTAGGTGCACATGAAATGTTTGCTGAGAGAAAGCATGCTGAACTATGCAACATGCCTCAATAAATTTCAAAGAATGGAAATCACACAGAGTATATTTTCTGACCTTTGCAGAATTAAATTAGTTATCCATCTACCTACCTATCTACTATCTATCTATATTTGGTATTTTCTATACCAGATATTTAGAGATTAAGCAAACATAAATGGGTAAAAGAAAAAATCATAAGAGATCCTTCAAATAAATAAAATGAATGAAAATGAAAAACTTCAAAATCTGCAGGATGCACCTGAAGCAGTGCTAAGAGATAAATTTTTACTTTAAGTGTATACATTAGAAAAAGAAGAAAAGCTTAAAATTGATCATCTACATTTCTACCTTAAGAAGCTTGAAAAAAAGAAAAATGAAACAATGTAAGCAGAGGAAGAAAATAATAAAGATAAGAAATCAATGAGTTAGAAATCAAATAATGGAGAAAATGCAACAAAGCTAAAGTTTAGTTCTTTGAAAATAGTAATAAAATTGATAAACTCCTTATCTTCATCAGTTTGGGCTGTCATAACAAAATGCCAGAGACGGAGTGGCTTAAAAAACAAATTTTTCCCCTCAATTTTGAAACCATGGAGCCTCAAAGCCCAAGATCAGGGTGTCAGCATGTTTTAGGTTCATAAAAATTACATTAAACATGTTATATGAAGTGGCTGATAGAGGATTTTTCTCATTGACCAATTCCTAAGACTTTTGGTTTTAGAAAATGTGTTGTATCCTCTTTAATTCTCTTTGTCATTTATTTTTTCTTTGTGAATTACTGGTCCAAAATTTAAATTAGGATGTCGTGGTGGGGTGGGTCATGGCAAAGGAGTACACGGTGCGGGGGGTGGTGGGGGAAGCTTCTGGAAACCTGGATTAGAGTTCAGTACTAATCTCTTCCTCCAGATGTTTTGTGAAACCTTGTAACAAGTAGAGAAATTGTTAGTTTTGAGTTTTATTTCACTTACCATAGAAATATTAAGAAATAATAATATAGACAAAAGGAAAGAAGAGATAAGGATGTACTTGAGAACCATCTCTTCAGGACTCAGGGAAGACTTTTTAGATATATGTGTATTTTGATTTTAAAGAGATTTGGAAACTGAGAGAAAAGATTTTCCCAGGTGACTTTGACTTCTGGCAACATACTAGGAAGACCTATGCTACAAGTTTCTTCTTCCCTCTTCAGATATAAGAATTCTCAACAAAATATTATTTAAAAATTGTGACAAATAAGTAAGTGAAAGAAATAAAGACATGGAAGTGCCAGAAATGAAGAGAGCGTTCAAGACCAGCACTGTGAGTAGTAAGTGAACCTATGGTGGCTGATAGGAGGGTGAATCTGAAAGTGGAACTTAGAGCCTCGGGCTGATGTCAACTTTGTCTGGAGGGCATTTATTTTTGCTTCTGGAAAGCGGTTACGGTAGGTGCGGTATCATCAATCCAAAGTCTGAACGGATTCAAACTTGGCTTGGTGAGTGTTGCCTGATTTCAGGTTACTCTTACTCCTAGTAAGCCCTTTGGAGGTCCAGACCGAAAGAGTGGGGGTATTTACAAGGGCCTGTCCTCTGGTGGACCCCCAAGTTCAATGTTTGTTCTCCTAGCCCCACGAGATCGCCAGAAACTCTATTTAGCCTCTTAGCCTCTCAACTTTGTTTTTGTTTGTTTGTTTGTTTGTTTGTTTACAAATTGGCAGATGCCTTGTGAATAAGATGGTTCACTTCCCTTCTCATCTTTTCTGGCTGGGATCTTGGCTCTTCAAGTCTTTGCTACTCTGGTAGCTCTCGGAAGTTTTCATACACGTCTGTTCACATTGTTCACCTTCTCTACATGTTCTCAGCAGTAGGGTTTGTCTTGGATAAACTAACCCACCATTACGTGAGCCAGAAATAACCTGCTTGATTACTTGAAACTATACAGTAGATAATGTTGAAAAACTTTCTAAATTTTTTTTATAAATATCATTTGATAATATTTTAGAAATTTTTATTACTTCAAATGATCTATTATGTAAAACTTATTTGTGATAGTCTTCTAAGTTTTTCCTCATTGATGAGTCCGGATTTTCTTTGAATCATGAGCTTTGATAGAAGTAATTGCTATTTTGAAAAAATATATGTATATTCTGCTTTTAATGATATGCGTTTTGAGCATTACTTTTATCCAGTGGTTATGCTACCAACAATAAAAAGCCACCGTGGTTATTTGTGTCACGCCATGCAGGTCACGTTCAGCCTTGCTGTTGTGTACCTTTCTCACACCAGGTCTGTGCACCAGAGTGGAGTGTGTGAGGGCAGAAAATGAGACAGGGCCTTGGAAAATGCCTTCAAGAAGAACTGAGGCGTGGTGTCCACACCCTCTCTGCTTCCCCATCACTCCCAGCAGTGCGATGGGAGAATGGGTCAGTGATACCCAATTTTGAGTCTTTGCTTTTAATGTTTTGTTTTTTTTTTAATTTTAATTTTATTTTTTTTTAAATTTTTTTTTTCAACGTTTTTTATTTATTTTTGGGACAGAGAGAGACAGAGCATGAATGGGGGAGGGGCAGAGAGAGAGGGAGACACAGAATCGGAAACAGGCTCCAGGCTCCGAGCCATCAACCCAGAGCCCGACGCGGGGCTCGAACTCACGGACCGCTAGATCATGACCTGGCTGAAGTCGGACGCTTAACCGACTGCGCCACCCAGGCGCCCTAATTTTAATTTTAAAGAGAGAGAGAGAGTGCGTGAGGGAGGAGCAGAGAGAGAGGGAGACAGAATCCGAAGCAGGCTCCAGGTACTGAGCCGTCAGCACAGAGTCTGATGCCGGGCCCGAACTCTTGGACGGTGAGATCATGACCCGAGCTGAAGTTGGAGGCTTAACTGACTGAGCCACCGGGTGCCCCTTACGTCTTTGCTTTTTCCTGTATCCACTACATGGCCTGAAATGAAATGCCTCAGCCCTCTCAGCCTGTTTCCTCTTCTGTAACATGAAAGTTTACATCCCATCGTGTACAATGCCTAGGGCAGTAGACACTCGAGAGATTAGGATCTCCGATTTAAAGAGACTCACTTTACATTTAGGAGGAAGGAGGAGCTGGACGAAGCAACAACTGGAGCCAGCAACCTACCTACTTCCATCCTTAGAGGGAAGATGCGTTCCGGGCAACCGCCTTCCTCGAAATGGTGGCTCTGGGCCTCAGACTTGCTTGGTATCTGCGTCCAAGGCTGTCTGCAAGTCCGAGAGGTGCGGCCACTGTGACACAGAGCAAACTGGGACACTGGGCTCGGCTTCTGACCTTTTGTCTATATCGGAGAAGGCAAGGGAGAGCATTTGGAAAGAGAGGAGAAAGAAGATAGCCACAGAAAAACAAAGCAAAGGAGCGGGCAGAAAAAGCGGCGAGGCTTGCGGCACCAAAGGGGGCAGAAAGCCGAGTAGGACAAAGGCAGAAAGTAGATCCTGGAGAGATGTATCAGAGGTCTTGAATGCGGTTTGACTCGTGAGGAGAGTGATGGGCGACCGCAGGGGGTTTGAGAGAGCTACTTAGCAGCCCGGAGAACAGACCGACCACTGGGGATGCCGACCGTCGAGAGCAGAGGCTCAGGCCCGAGCAGAGCGAGGCAACGGCTGACACGGTGTGACGCAGGGTGACTGCCTGAGCTTCGCCCCCTTCCCCGTGTGGAACAAGCTGCTGAATGGACAAACTCCTGTTTTGAGTCCCTAGGGGCCGAAAAGGGACAAATCAACCTATGCTGCTTATATAGCAGTTTCTGCCATTCTGGGGTGGAACACAGCCCAACTTTTACAGATGCGTTTCCAGAGTGGAGATACATCAGGGAGGTACAGCTATTTTCAAAGCACCTGCCTGAAATGTCACGTGTCTGTGTTTCTGAAGACCAGTGTGAGGACAGCCAAGGAAACGTCAGAAGGTCAATCCCCCCACTTCCCCAGGCCGACCAAATTAGACTCCGGACAAACATTCTAAACTACTTCAGGCAATTCTTTGGCCCACTGACATTTGAAAATTTGCCTGCTCTATGGGCATCTGGACTGAGCTGGCTGTATAAAAATCAACTCAGAAATCTGTTAGAAACACAGATTCCTGGGCTGTGTGTTGGGGGACCCATGGCCCGTAGTCTACATTAAGTTGATCCTTATGATTTTATAACTGGGCTTAGCACGATTTTGACAGATGTGGATGTGCTTCAGGGCAAATGTCACATCCTGACCCTATAAATACTAGTTCCAACTGAGAGGTGCCCGTCTTCTGTTTGTGTTAGAACAGTCATGTATGGGGAAGAGGCGCAGTATGATAAAATTTAAAATCCCAAGCATCTTGTAAGTAAATTTGAGATTGTGGCACATTTTCTACCAAGCGCATCTCTTTGGTATTAGCACTGAACCTAAATACTAGTTTCTGATGAGTGTTGGACAGCTGGCTTCTATGAGCAGAATCTAGAAGACCACTCCTAGGTCTCTTTTAGGGCCAAAGTTAAACGTGAAACAATTCTTCTCTCAGCTTATGCCTTCCATTTTTCGGACATTGAAGATTTAGAAACTGATTACCAGTCAGAAGGGACAGTCTCCGTCTTGTATACGCTGGCTTGTATTAGTATGTTTTGAATAGGAAACTAATCTCTTAGTTTTGCTTAGTAATTGCTTAGAAGCAATTACTTATAGCTGAGTACTAATTATAATCTAAAATGCCACATTAATCCTGAATCCATACATTTAAAAGTTATGTTAGCAAAAAAAAATAAAAATAAATCGTCTTAGTGTCTAATAAGTCATATCCAGAAATAAATTTAGGTTAACAAGTATCTTCACGTTTCTGAGGTTGGCTAATGATGGATGAGATCTGTAGCATTATCTCTAAAAAGATTTTTGGCTGCGGTCTCACAATTAATTTCTCACTGTGGTGAGTTTTTCTCACGGCGCTCTGATATCGGAATAATTTCAAGGCGTTCTGTCATTTCACCAAGTTTTTTCCCTCTTAAAATGGCCTGAAAAGGCCTTGGCCAGTGGAACCCTGTTCTTCAATCAGCATTCACCTAAGTACTCCTAGTGGGAGGGAGAAACCATAGCAACGGCAGTTCTGGCGGTTGGGGAAGTTGTTTCGCAGAGCCTCAGAGAGCTACTGTCGGGTCCCCCTCAGGATGGCAAGCTAATGAGCCTTCTTTCCTTCTCAACAGCTATGCCACAAAACTGGAAGAAGAGGCATTAGTATTCAAGACCCCAATTAATTCAATACGTATAGTGGCACTCTCTATATGAAGGGACATGTTTTGGGGGTAAAGCGAATTTGTTCTCTTCTGTCCAGGAGCCCCCACCCTAGAGGGGAAGCAAAGAGAACACAGGAGTGCAAACACAAGCAGGGCAACCCTGGGGAGGAGGGGGAGGAGGGAGTGGTTCTGGGGTGAGGCAGGGAGAATCTTGGGAATGAAGACTTTGAATTACTTTAGAAAGGCTGGAGGAAGGGGCAGACAGGGAGGACATTCTAGGCAGGAGAGAGTTGGTGCAGTGCCCAGAGGTGGGGATAAATAAGCAGTCCTCAGGAAGCAGAGTGCGTACATGGGCAGACTGGGGGTGGGGAGCACGGAGACGTCAATGGGAGAAACCTGGAAGTACTTGCTGATGTCAGAGGATTTGGGATTTTACTTTGTGTTCAGTGGTGACTTTGCCCACTTTTGGATTCAGCCGTCACCGCTCCCTCCCTGGCACTTCAGGGGCTAGCCACACTAAATTGCTACTCTTGCGTATGCCGTGTTGCTTCCTCCATGTCTCGTCAGAAATCTCCATTCCTCCCCTCTCTCCCGCTTAACTTCTAATCATCCTTTGAGACTCACTTTCTTCAGGACACTGCCCAGATAGGTTGGCTGCCTCCTCCCACGCCAACAACTTCCAATGACTCTTGGTTTATCACCATCATATTGTTGCATTTTCACATTATTTTAGAATTTTCTGTTTGTAGCTCTAGCTCCTCCACTAGACTGTAAAGAGGCACAATATCTCAGTCATCATTCTGTCTCCTGACACTCAATACAGAACCTGACTCCTAGGAGCCTCTTAGTATGAGTTTGCTGAGTGAGTGAGTGTCCGGCCCAGATCCAGGTTTCAGTGGAATGACCCTGGAAACTGGAGGGACTGAGTAACAGATGTGGAAAGGCTAGTTGGAAAGCCACTGGTAAGGTCCCTGAAAGAGGTAATGATGCCAGGGTAGCAGGGAGAGGCACTCGAGATCCAACGTGGAGCTGTAGGAGGTATGATTTGGCCCCTGTTGGCAGAGGGAGGAGTCAGGAGGGAGAACGAGGGGGCTCACATCACGTCTCCCAAGCTGTCCCCAGCCCACACGTGTGCTTCTTTTGACCTGCAGAATATTAGCTTTAAAAACAGCATTTTTCACAGATCTAGAACAAACAATCCTAAAATTTATACGAAACCACAAAAGACTTCAAATAGTCAAAGCAATCTTGAAAAAGAAAAACAAAAGTGGAGATATCACAATTGCAGATTTCAAGTTATATTACAAAACAGTAGTAATTAAGACAGTATGGTACTGGCATAAAAATAGACACATAGATCAATGGAATAGAAAGAAAACCCAGAAATAAATCCACAGTTATATGGTCAATTAATCTTTGACAAAGGAAGAATGAATATACAATGGGAAAAAAACAGTCTTTTCAACAAATGGTGTTGGGAAACCTGGACAGCCACATGCAAAAGAATGAAACTGGACCACTTTCTTTCAACATACACAAAAATAAGCTCTAAATGGATTAAAGACCTAAATGTGAGACCTGAAACCATACAAATCCTTGAAGTGTGTACAGGCAGGATTCTTTCTGACCTTGGCTATAGCAACATTTTTCTGATATGTCTCCTGAGGCAAGGGAAATAAAAACAAAAATAAACTATTGAGACTACATCAAAATAAAAAGTTTCTGCACAGTGAAGGAAACAATTCACAAAAGGCAATCTACTGAATGGTAGAAGATATTTGCAAATGATATATCCAATAAATGATATATCTGATATATATCAAATATGTCCAATAAATCAATACATAAAGAACTGATGCTACTCAATATAAAAAAATAATCCAGTTAAAAAATGGGCAGAAGACATGAACAGACATTTCTCCAAAGAAGACATACAGATGGCCAACTGACACATGAAAAGATGCTCAACATCACTCATCATCAGGGAAATACAAATCAAAACTACAATGAGATATCACCTCATTCTTGCCAGAATGGCTAAAATCAACAACAAAAGAAATAACAAGTGTTGGCAAGGATGTGGAAAAAAAGAAACCCTCATGCACAGCTGGTAGGAATGCAAACTAGTGCAGTCACTGTGGGAAACTGTATGGAGGTTCCTCAAAAAATTAAAAATAGAGCTATGTTATGATCCAGGAATCGCACTGGGTATTTACCCCCAAAATACAAAAACACTAATTCATGCACCCCTATGTTTATTGCAGTATTGTTTACAATAGCCAAACTATGGAAGCAGCTCAAGTGTCCATTGATAGTTGAACAGATAAAAGTGACACAGACACACACACACACACACACACACACACACACACACACACACTGGAATATTAGTCAGCCAAGAAAAAGAATAAAATCTTAGCATTTGCAACGACATAAATGGAGCTAGACTGTATAATGCTGAACAAAATAAGTCAGTTAGAGAAAGACAAATACCATATGATTTCACTCATATGTGGAATTCAAGAAACAAAACAAATGAGCAAAGGAAAAAACAAGAGAAGAGAGGCAAACCAAGAAACAGACTCTTAACTATAGAGAACAAACTGATGGTTACCAGAGGGGAGATGGGTGTGGGATGGGGGAAAGAGGTGATGGGGATTAAAGAGTACGCTTATCATGATGAAAAAAATGATAAAAAAATAAGAACTGTAAAAAAGAAAAAAAACATTTGTTGCCAATATTTTAAAATCAGTAAATGTTTACACAAAAACACCAATTTCTAGCATTGATTGAAAGATCAAGTAACACTGGACCCACAGTATCATAAATCAAGAAGGAGCCAGAGCTGGGAAGCAGCTGCCATCTTTGGAGAGAACCCATTGGCTACTTTACCCATTTGCTGTTGCGGCCTCTATGAGTGTCAGTCTTGCACTAAGGGGCCAAACCTGGGAGACTGGGGAGAATGTCTTTAATCGGTGTAAAAAACCCAGGTAAACGGATATTTTCTTACTTCAGAGGAAAATAATTTGTTCCATTTTTTACATGATAAGTTTGAGGTGTCCACAGTCTTTATTGGATGCCTCTTGGAGATAGCTTGAAATATTAGTCTGAATAACCCATTTTGAAACCTGTAATAAATTAAAGGAGCTAGGTAATGGCCATCAATGGTTGCTGACATCGCCACTGGGAGACAACAAGACATATGCCTTCTGATGGGAATATATAATACCACCTATAAAACAGTCTTGCAAAAGGAAAAAAAAAATCTCCTGAGCCTTTAAATCTAACTATCAGTTTATAGAATATACAAAAGATAGAAGAACATATAGAAGAAATACCTCAAATATGCAATCAGCAAAGTCCAGGCTATGAGAAACTCTAGGAAACAAATGATCTAGTTTCTCAGAAACAAAAAGTTGCAAGAAAATAAGGAGAGGTATAGGGGAACCAGTAGATTACAGAGGCTTGAGAGACATATTAACTAATTGCAATATACAGATTTCATTGATTTCTATTTAAACTACTATTTAAAAATAAAGAAATATTTTGCTCCCAGGATGATGGAGTTGATGTACTTTTCCCAATTCTTCTTGCCAAGTACAACTAAAATCCTTGGAAATTATAGAAACACAAACATAAGAAGACCCTGAAAAGTGGAGAGAAGAAGGCAGACCAGGGAGGGACCTTGGGACTCACATGGTGGTGGGTCTGCCTAGGTGTTCTTTTTGCATCACAAATCTCAGACTTGGAGTTGAAGAAGCCAATAGTCCAAAATACCAACGGGTGCAGACAAAATCCCCCAAACCTAAAAATCCAAGATAAACATTCTGTCTCTAGCCAAAGGGCCAGGAAAAGGGAAGCGTAGCAATACAGAAAAGTTTTAGACAATGACTGCTTTACTCCACCCTAGCATCAGAGAAATAACTTATGCCCTCACGCTGATACCAGTAAAGGCCAAAAAAGGAGTCTAGACTTAGTGAGGCTACAATGAGATGTCCCAACACCCCCTCTGGGGTGGTGTCAGAGAAGGCCAAGTAGGGAGCTGGGACTTTCATCCACTGGTTGGTAAAAAGGCCCCCATAGCCTGTGGTTTCAGTGGATGCCATGTGAGGAGCCTGAACTCTACCTCCATCAGGAAGTCATGACGTATCTCCCCCCATCCCCCAGAGTTGGCGTCAAAGGAGGCCTAGTGGAGAGCGAGGGATTTCACCATTGCCCACTAATAACAAGGCCACAACCCACCAAGGTGTCAGTAGAGATCACATTGGGAGATGGAAACCCCATCCCTTCCCAGAAATAAAGAGGGGCCCTTCTTCACCTTGAGTGTCAATGGACATCAAGTGAAAAACCTGGACTTCTACCTCCGCCTGAGAGTAATGCGACTGTGCCCACCCCTATCCTTCTTCCCCTCTTGTGGTGTCAGAGAAAGCCAGTTAAAATAGATGGTTTAAATGAAATAGATCCAGAGTCTTATAATGTAACACCAAAAGTATCTAAATTTCAATCTAAAATCCCTTATCATACCAGGATCTGAAACTGAATGATAAAATCAATAGATGCAAAAGCCAAGATGACAGAAATGCTAGAATAATCTGATAAAAATTTTAAAGCAGTCATGATGAAACTACTTCAACACGCAATAACAAACATGTTTGAAACAAATGAAAAATAGAAAGCCTCAGCAAGAAATAGAAAGTCTCAGCAGAAAAATAAAATATATAAAGAACGAATTGGAAATTTTTGGAGCTAAAAAACACATTAACTCAAATAAAAAGCTCAGTGGGTGGGCTCAACAGCAGAGGGATGGAAGAGAGAAAAGAATCAGTGGGCTATAATAACAAAAACCACTTGATCAGAACAAGAAAGAGAATATAGAACGGAAAAAAAGAAGGGACTCTCAGGGACCTGTATTACTATAATAAAAACCCTAATGTTTGTGTCATTGGAGTTCCAGAGGAGAGTAGAATAAGGGCAGGACTAAAAAGAGTGCTCAAAGAAATAATGGCTGAAAACTTTCCAAATTTAGCAAGAGGCATAAACCCACAGATTAAAG
The DNA here is from genome assembly GCF_028749965.1 of Puma concolor. Taxonomy (NCBI): domain Eukaryota; kingdom Metazoa; phylum Chordata; class Mammalia; order Carnivora; family Felidae; genus Puma; species Puma concolor. Next base: position 241,178,982 of record NC_141667.1, on the reverse strand, counting down.
AAGTTAACCCTAAAGAGGATAAATCCAAATAAATGATGCCAAAATACATGATAAATAAATGTCTGAAGACTAAAGACAAAGAAAAAAAATCTTGAAATCAGCCAGAGAAAAACAATACCTTAATCATAAAGAAAAACAATCCAAATTATAGAGGATTTCTCATCAGAAATCATGGATGCCAGAAGGAAGTGGCACAATATTTTTTAAGTCAACCACAGATTCTAATACCAGCAAAAACATTCTTCATTGAATAAAGAGGAAATCCAGGCATTCACAGATGAAAGAACATTTAGAAAATATTTCACTAACAGACATATCATAAGAGAATGGCTAAAGGAAGATCTTTATATAGAAAAGAAATGAAGGAACTTTAGAACATCAGGAAGGAATAAAGAATATAGTAAGCAAAAATATGAGTAAATACAATAGAATTTCCTTCTCCTCTTGAGTTTTCTAAATTTGACAGTTGAAACATAAACTATAACCCTCTCTAATGTGATTCTAGATGAATGGAAAGGAAATGTTTAAAACAATTATAGAGAAAGGTAAAGAAATGGAATGGGAGGTAAGATTTCTATATTTCACCTAAATTGGTAAAATAATGATGCAGGTAGACTGTGACGTTATATATATAATGTAATATCTAAAGCAACCACTAAAAGAGCTATACCAAGATGCACGCAAAGCTGCTAGATAAATAAATAGGGAATTATAAGAAGCATTTAAGCAAACCACAGGAAGTCAGGAAAAAGGAAACTGAAATAAAAAAAAAATAGATGTAAGAAACAGGAAACAAAAAAAAACCAAAGTGGTGGACTTAAGCTTTACATTATCAATAATTACATTAGATATAAATGGTCTAAATACACCAATTAAAAGACATAATGACAGAATGGATTATAAAACATGACCCAACTAGGTACTGTCTATAAGAAATTCAGTTTAAATATAATGACATAGGTAGGTTGAAAGTAAAAAGATGGAAACAGACATAAGCAAAGAATCAAAGGAAAGCAGTAATGGCTGTATTAATATCAGATAAAATAAACAAAAAAGTCACCAGACACAGAGAAGGACATCATATAATGATAAAAATGGCAATTGAGTAGGAAGAAATAGCAATCCTAAATGTGTATGCACTAAACACAGAACTGAATAATATATGAAGCTCAAACTGATAGAACTGAAAGGAGAAATGGACACACCTGCAATTAAAATTGGAGACTTCAACACCTCTCTCTCAACAACTGATAGAAGAGCTAGACAGAAAATCAGCAAGGATTTAGAAAAACTCAACATCACCATCAACCAATAGGATCTAATTGACATTTCACCTGACAGCAAGAGAATGTTCTTTTCAAGCGCTTGTGAAACATATGCCAAGATAGACCATATTCTGGTTATTTTTAAATGTATCCAAGATTTGCTTTAATCAGGTAGTATAAGACATGCAGACTTGGAAATGACTGTTGTGAAGGAAAAAGTGTTAACTCACAGTTCTCTGGAAGCAGGGGGCACAGCATACCATGAAGGGCCACATGGGGGAAGCACCAGAGTCAGCAGGAGACAGCAAGGGTGTGAAGAAATATGGGCAAAACTCTTCACTGTTGTTTCTGTGGGAAAGACAAGGCAGGGTAAACAGTCTTAGGATTGGCTGGCTTGAAAAATTTCAGCCTGTTGTCTGGTATCTGGCCCTGGGGTGATTAGGCAGGTGGATAGTGGCCCAGAATGTGAGGGTCCTTGGAAAGCCTGGTAAAAAATGTGGCTGAGGCTATGAGTTTTGGATTGGTTTGTTTGCATATGAAAGATACACTCATGGGGGAGTTGTTTGCTATCTTTGGGAATTAGCTAGCCATGGGAGGGGCAACTTCCTCAGGGTTGGCAAGACTACAGATGTGAAAAACATTAGAATAAAAAGATATTCTTAGTAAATGAGCCATAAAACAAACCTCAATGCATTTAAAGTAGTTGAAATAATAAAGAGCATGTTCTCTGATCACAGTGGAATCAAAGTAGAATCAATGACAGAAAGATAACAAGAAAATCTCCAAACACTTGGAAACTAAAACACACTTCTAAATAAACCATCATGACTCGATATGGAAAACCCAAAAGATTTCACCAAAAAACTGTTAGAACTGATCTATGAATTCAGCAAAGTTGCAGGATATAAAAATCAATGCATAGAAATCAATTGCATTCCTATACACCAATAATGAAGCAACAGAAAGAGAAATCAAGGAATTGATCCCATTTACAATTGTACCAAAAACCATAAAATACCTAGGAATAAATCTAACCAAAGAGGAAAAATCTATACACTGAAAACTATAGAAAGCTTATGAAAGAAATTGAAGAAGACACAAAAAAAGGGAAAAATATTCCATGCTGCTGGATAGAAAAAACAAATATTGTTAAAATGTCGATACTACCCAAAGCAATCTACATATTCAATGCAATCCCTATCAAAGTAACACCAACATTCTTCACAGAGCTAGAACAAACAATCCTAAAATTTGTATTGAACCAGAAAAGACCCCGAATAGCCAAAGCAATCTTGAAAAAGAAAACCAAAGCTGGAGGCATCACAATCCTGGACTTCAAAATGTATTACAAAGCTGTCATCATCAAGACAGTATGGTACCGGCACAAAAACAGACACTCAGATCAATGGAACAGAATAGAGAACCCAGAAATGGACCCACAAATGTATGGCCAACTAATCTTTGACAAAACAGGAAAGAAGAGCCAATGGGATAAAGACAGTCTCTTCAGCAAGTGGTGCTGGGAAAACTGGACAGCGACATGCAGAAAAATGAGCCCGGACCACTTTCTTACATCACACACAAAAATAAACTCAAAATGAATGAAAGGTCTAAACGTAAGATAGGAAGCCATCAAAATCCTCGAGGAGAAAGCAGGCAAAAAGGGACCTCATCAAGATAAAAATCTTCTGCATAGCAAAGGAAACCATCAGCAAAACTAAAAGGCAACCAACAGAATTGGAGAAGATATTTGCAAATGACATATTAGATAAAAGGTTAGTATTCAAAATCTATAAAGAACTTATCAAATGCAACACCCAAAAAACAAATAATCCAGTGAAGAAATGGGCAAAAGACATGAATAGATACTTCTCCAAAGAAGACATCTAGATGGCCAACCGACACATGAAAGGATGTTCAATATCACTCATCATCAGGGAAATACAAATCAAAACCACAATGAGATACCACCTCACACCCGTTAATGGCTAACATTAACAACTCAGGCAACAGCAGATGTTGGCGAGGATGCAGAGAAAGAGGATCTCTTTTGAACTGCTGGTGGGAATGCAAACTGGTGCAGCCACTCTGGAAAACAGAGTGCAATTGTAAATGGGATAGATTCCTTGATTTCTGTTTCTGTTACTTCATTACTGGTCTATAGGATACAACTGATTTCTGTGCATTGATTTTATATCCTGCAACTTTGCTGAATTCATGGATCAGTTCTAGCAGTTTGTTTTCCAGGTTTTGAGGTTTCTCAAAAAATTAAAAATAGAACCACCCTATGACCCAGCAATTGCACTATTAGGTATTTATCCAAGAGATACAGGTATGCTGTTTTGAAGGGGCACATGCACCCCAATGTTTATAGCAGCAATATTAACAATAGCCAAAGTATGGAAAGAGCCCAAATGTCCATTGATGGATGAATGGATAAAGATGTGGTGCACACACACACACACACACACAATATGGAGTATTACTTGGCAATCAAAAAGAATGAAATCTTGCCATTTGCACTACATGGATGGAACTAGAGGGTATTATGCTAAGTGATATTAGTCAGTCAGAGAAAGACAAATATCATATGACTTCACTCATATGAGGACTTTAAGATACAAAACAAATGAACATAAGGGAAAGGGAATAAAAATAATATAAAAACATGGAGGGGGACAAAACATAAGAGACTCTTAAATATGGAGAACAAACAGAGGGTTACTGGAGGGGTTGTGGGGGGGGATGGGCTAAATGAGTAAGGGGCACTAAGGAATCTACTCCTGAAATCATTGTTGCACTATATGCTAACTAACTTGGATGTAAATTAAAAAAATAAATTAAATAAAAATTTAGTGTTAAAATTAAAAAAATAAACCATCACGGGTCAATACATTGTATTGAATGAAAATAAAAATAAAGCCTATCTTAAATTCCACATATGAGTAAAATCATATGGTATTTATCTTTCTCTGACTTATTTCACTTAGCATTATAACCTCCAGATCCATCCATGTGTTTGCAGTGTCAAGACTTCACTATTTTTTATGGTCTAGCAATATTCCATTGTGTGTGTATACACACACACACACACACACACACACACACATTCTATTGTGAGATATATATCACATCTTTATCCATTCATCTATTGATGGACACTTGGGTTGCTTCCACATCTTGGCTATTGTAAATAATCTTAGAGATAGCCGTGCATATATCTTTTCCAATTAGTATTTTCATATTGCTTGGGTAAATCCCCAGAGTGGTATTAGTGGATCATGATTCTATTTTTAATTTTTTTTGAAGAACATCCATACTGTTTTCCACAGTGTTTGCACCAGTTTGCAGTATACGTGAAACTATTGTACACTGTATGTTAATTATACTGGAATTTAAAAAAAAAAAAGGAGGGGCGCCTGGGTGGCGCAGTCGGTTAAGCGTCCGACTTCAGCCAGGTCATGATCTCGCGGTCCGTGAGTTCGAGCCCCGCGTGGGGCTCTGGGCTGATGGCTCGGAGCCTGGAACCTGTTTCCGATTCTGTGTCTCCCTCTCTCTCTGCCCCTCCCCCGTTCATGCTCTGTCTCTCTCTGTCACAAAAATAAAATAAACGTTGAAAAAAAAATAAAAAAAATTAAAAAAAAAGGAGAGAAAAAAACATTGCAACTTCAAAAAAAAAAGAATACTCAAAACTCAATAAAAAGACAATGTCATTAAAAATACATATTGGGGTACCTGGGTGGCTTAGTTGGTTAAGTATCTGATTCTTGATTTTGGCTCAGGTCATGACCTCACAGTTGTGAGACTGAGCCCCATTCTGGGCTCCACACTGAGCATGGAGCCTGCTTGGGATTCTCTCTCTCCTTCTCTCTCTGCCCCTCTCCCACTCAGGTGCATGCTCCCTCTCTCTCTTGATTCCTCTCTCAAAAAATTACAACATATCAAATTTGTGGGACACAGTTAAAGGAATTATGATAAGGAATAGTATAGCACTGAATGAAAAGAGAAAGAGACTCAAGTCAATAATCTAAGCTTCCCCATCAGGAATATAGAAAACAAAGTGCAAAATAAACTCAAAACAAACAGAAAGACAGAAATAATAAAGGTAAGATCAGGAATCAATTACATTGAAAACAGAAGAAGAATAGAAGAAATTAATGAAACAAAGAGCTGGTTCTTTGAAAAGATCAATAAAATTGACAAAAATTCTAGCAAGACTGACAAAGGGGAAAAGAAGAGAGTGCAATATGGCAAGAAAATGAAATAAAAGACATTGAGAACAGAAAGGAAGAAATAAAACTGTCCCGACTTGCAGATGATATGGTTGTCTATGCAGAAAATCCCAAGGCATCTTCAAAAATCTCCTAGAACTAATAAATGCAAGATCACACAATACAAAAACAGAACAAAATCCCCATACCCAAACCATTTATTTCTTTATACTAGCAATGAACATATGGACTCTGAAGTTAAAAAAGTATTTATAATAAAAGAAAATGGAATACTTAAATCTAACAAAACATTTATATGACTTGTGTGCTGAGAACTATACACTGCTGATTAAAGAAATAAAAGAAGATATATGTAGAGGAACATACTGTGTGTATGGATAGGAATATTTGAAGATGTCGATTTTCCTCAAACTGATATCCAGATTTAATGCCATTTCTACCAACCCCCCCAAGACTTTTTAGACACAGACAAAATGATTCTAAAATGTATATGCGAAGGCTGATGAATTAGAAGAGCTAAGATAATTTGAAAAGGAAGAATAGAGAGAGAGGAATCACTCTAGCAGGTTTCGAGGGTGATTTATACAGTACAATAATCAGGACTATTTGGTATTGGTGGAGGAATAGACATGCAGATCAATGGAACAGAGCAGAGAATCCAGAAATAGCTCCACACAAATATAAACAATTGATTTTTGACAGAAGTGCAAAAACAACTCAGTGGAGGAAAGATAGCATGTTCATCAAAGGGTGCTGGAGCGGGGCACCTGAGTGGCTCAGTCGGTTAAGCAACTTACTTCGGCTCAGGTCATGATCTCATGGTTCGTAAGTTTGAGCTCCGCGTTGGGCTGTGTGCTGACAGCTTAGAGTCTGGAGTCTGCTTCAGATTCTGTGTCTCCCTCGCTCTCTGTCCCTCCTCATTCTCTGTCTCTCTCTATCTCTCAGAAATAAATGTTAAAAAATTTTAAATGAAAAAAAGAAAAAGGGTGCTGGAGCCACAGGACATCTGCATGCAAAAAAAAGAACCTCAACTTAAATCTCAGACCTTATAAAAAATTCAACACAAAATGGACCACAAACTTGAATGTAAAACCTAAAACTATACAGCTTTTATTAAAAAAAAAAAAAGAAAGAAAATCTTTGGGATTTTGAATTAGGCAAAGACTTCTTAGACTTGACACTAAAATCACAATCCATCTAAGAAAAAAAACTCGATAAATTGGACTCCATTAAAATGTAAAACTTTTGGGGTGCCTGGGTGGCTCAGTCAGTTGAGCATCCGACTTCGGCTCAGGTCATGATCTCCCGGTTCGTGGGTTCGAGCCCCATGTCAGGCTCTGTGCTGACAGCTCGGAGCCTGGAGCCTGCTTCGGATTCTGCGTCTCCCTCTCTCTCTGCCCCTCCCCCACTCGCATTCTGTCTCCATCTCTCAAAAATAAATAAACATTAAAAAAATTAAAAAAAGGGGCGCCTGGGTGGCTCAGTCGGTTGAGTGTCCGACTTTGGTTCAGGTCATGATCTCGTGGTCTGTGAGTTCAAGCCCCACGTCGAGCTCTGTGCTGACAGCTCAGAGCCTGGAGCCTGCTTTGGATTCTGCGTCTCCCTCTCTCTCTGCCCCTCCCCTGTTCATGCTCTGTCTCTCTCTGTCTCAAAAATAAATAAATGTTAAAAAAAAAATTAAAAAAATAAATAAAAATTAAAAAAAACAAATAAAATGTAAAACTTTTAGTCTGGAAAAGACCTTGTTAAGAAGATGAAAAGAAAAGCTAAAGTAGGAAAAAATTCGCTAACTACTTTCTGTCCAAGGACTAGTATTTAGAATATATAAAGAATTATCAAAGTTCAACAGTAGAAAAAAAACCAGTCTAATTAGAAAATGAAAAGAATATAAAAATAGCAAATAATCATATGAAAACATGTTTAACTTCATTAGACATTATGGAAATGCAAATTAAGCACATCAATCAGAATGGCTAAAATAAAAAATAGTGACAACACCAAATGTTGGCAAGGATGAGGAAGAAGTGAATCACTCATACGCTGCTGGTGAGAATGTATAATGGTGCAGCTGCTCCGGAAAACAGTTTGGCAGTTTCTTAAAAAATGAAATGTACAACCACCGTATGCCAAGCAATTGAACTTCTGAATGTTTATCACGAGAAATGAAAATGTGTTCACTGAAAAACCTGTTCGTATTTTTCATATAGGCCACAGACTAGAAACAGCCCAGATGTCCTTTGATGAGTGAATGGTTAAACTCTGCACATTCATACCATGGAACATTACTTAGCGCCAAAAAGGATTAGAGTATTAGTGCACACCATGACCTGGATGAATCTTCAGAGAAGTATGCCGGGGGAACGAAAATCCCATCTCACAAGGTTGCATAGTGTATCATTTCTTTTATAATAATGTTCTTGAGGTGACAAAACTATAGAAATGACGAGCAGATCAGTGGTTTCCAGGAATCAAAAAGGGATGTGATGAGTGGAGACGGGATGGGAGAGAATTGGGCATAGTTATAAAAGGGCCACATGGGAGACCTTTGTGGTGATGGCAACGTTCTACGTCTTGACTGGATCAATGGCAATACGGTGGTTGAGATCTTGTACTATAGTTTCACAGGATATTACCGTTGAGACAAAGTTCAAGGGGCACAGGGGCCTCTGTATTACTTCTTACACCTACATGTGATTCTACAATTATCTTAAAATAATGAGAAAAAAAAGAGGAACATTTACAGGACAGTTGGGGAATTATGAACCACGACTGGATTTTGTAACGTGATGGTGGCATTGTGTTTTAGTTTTAAGAGATTAGTCTACTCTTACAAGACTCGTACTGAAATATCTACCAACAAAACGATGTGTCTGGGACTTGCTTCAGAGGAATCCAGAGTGAGGGACAAGCAGGTGAGAGTCTCCTGGGAAAGCGAAAAAGCACGACTAGATCATCGGCTGGAGCTGGGTGAGAGGTGCAGGGGGTTTCTCCACATCATACGTTATACGCAGTCACCCAGCACGGAGCTGTGGTTGCCGGCACAACATGGTCGTGAAGCCACTGCCTTCAGAGAGAGTCGCACCTGGTTTGAACCTTGGCTCTGCTACATATGAGGCAAGTCTGGGGCAAGTTATTTAACCTGTCTGTAAAGTGTGACAGTATCTCAGGGTAATCGTGCAGACAGGAGATTGCCAAAGAGGAGCACAGGGAGAGAAAAGGAAAGGTCTTCTCTCCAGGGGTGGGAGAGGGAGAGGAGCCAGTGCAGGAGACGGAGGAGCCATTCGAGGTGGAGACCCAAGGTTAGGCCGGGCAGGGTCTTGGAACCCAAAAACAAAAAAGGTCCCGGAAAGAGCTTTACGAAGATGAAAACCGGTGAGAAGCCATCAGCTTCGGTGTTCAGCAAGTCACTGGCGCTGACAGAGGCTTGGGTTCAGTGGCCAGGTGGGCCCAGATGAAGGTGCTGAGAAGTGAGTGGGGTCAGAGGGCGTGGCCACTACTCCTGACCTTGATGGGATGGCGTGGAGGGACAGCTCCAGAGGCAAGGAGTGTTAGGGGGGCTAAAGAGCAGAAACCAACCGGAGAAGAGAAAGACATGGGGAGTAAGAAAGGAGGGGCTGACCAGGGGTCCCGCCGGGCGAGGCACCAGGAGTTCCAAGATCATGGCAGGAAGGAGGTTCGTCTCTGACGCAGACTGGGGTTGTTAGTTACCAAGGTGGTTTTGTCTACCCCTGGCATTTCCCCCTCGCCCTTCATCTGATACTCATTTGGAGAGCTATTTACAAAGGAAGACTATTACGGGACGTCGGGAGTTATGCGTGCTCACCAGGTTTTTTAATTTGATGGTAGAGTTGTAGTTTTGTTTTACAAGGTAGTCCTGGTCTTTATAGATTAATACTGAGATAGTTGTGGATGAAATGGTATGTGTGGAGTTTGCTCTGGACTCCGAAGAAAATGAGAATATTCCGTTTTTCTGGAGGGAGGTCTTAGAATCGCGGCGCCACGCCAAGCCCTTGTGCACGCTTCTTGCCCGTCAGGTTTCCTCGCGCGGAACCTACCGTGCTGCTCCCGTCCCTTCACACGGAGGCCGCACGTGCGTGTACGTGTTTCCACGCTCGAGTGACCGGACCGTGACCGGCTGACTCGCCAGCACCCACGCTACCGGCATCCGCGTTCGGTCTGGGGATCCCTGACGAGAAAGGCGTCCTGGCCTGCGGGCGCTCATCTCGGTCACACGCACTGAGGGCGCCGGTGACGAGCGAGTCCTCTGAGGCGAGCCTCGTCTCACGGCGGCCGCTGCCCGCTTCCTCACCCTCCGCTCTGCCCGGGCTGCCCCGACCCGGGGTTGGGGGGGGGGGGGGGGCGTTTCGCGCGTCCTGACGCGGCCGGATCCTCTCCCGGCCGAGGCCCGGTGGGCCGCTGACCGCGGCTCGGCCCGTTCGACAGAGGCCGCGAGAGTCCGCCTCGACCTCTCGGGCGCCCCCACCCGCGCAACCGGCGGCCGACGCGGCAAAGCCACCCAACCGACGCGTCCTCGCGCGAGGCGGCTGCGCGGACGCCGGACGAACAGAAACCCGTCACGCGAGCGAAAGGTAAGCCACGGGCTGATCTTTATTGAGGCGAGCGCTCCGCTTTCGGCCGTTCGCCACGGCTGCACATCGGCCAGTTTCCAGAAGCGCCCCGCTTCCCCGTACAGCTCTGTCTACATTCGGAAAGCGATAAAAACGTGTTGTACGATGACCAATGTCCACCTTAAGAGTATCACGACAGCTCGTACATTTGTCAGCAGACCACACAACACGCTACTTACAACAAGGCGGACTCTCCACAAGTTCGAAATTTAGATCGTGTGGCACCATCCTAACGCTAGCATCGTGTTTTTCCAGGTAAGAGAGACCAGTCATTATAAAAATACTTTATATGAATTCAAAGTCAGAACTAAAACCTCCAATCCTATAAAAATACCTTTTACTAATCAAAGTATCAATTTCTAGATAAATGTTCTTTACCAACAACAGTTACACAATTTTCGGGAAACACCTACTAAGACAGTCCATTTAAACGTGTTAAGGTTACTTCAAGGCACAGTGGCAATCGTGTCTTAGTTTTCAGAGACGGACCACATACTCAACTACGTTGCGTATTACTGCACCAATTATTCTAGAAAAAGTTAACGCAAGTGTCTATGGATTATGAAAGCCATTTATAAAGACAAAGTCTTCAGTCTATAGAGGGGATTTTTAGGTGGGCATTGCCTTCAGGAGAAGACACCACTTTTGTTATGAGTCGGCTACACCGTGCTTTGAAATGTTTAGCTTGGAAAGCCTGTGATCGCATTCTGACCACTATCTGAAATCAGCTCGTTCATTTCGTTTTGCTTACTCTCTTTTAGGGCATGATTGGGGTGATTTCTCTGTGTCTGTGCTCTTTTTGATCTCCTAAAACACACTTTCAGAAGCAGGTAACACAGCTCGGCCACGTTAAGCAGCATGCAAATCACAGATGCGGAAATCATAAAAATGGTGAACACGGTTTTCTCAGTGGGTCTCGAGATAAAGCAGTCGACAAGGTTGGGGCAAGGGTCAATCCCACATTTCAACACCCAGGGCAGGTGGTACCCGTTGTAAAGGAAGTAAAAGACGTACATAAAGGATGCTTCGAAGATGATGCGGAAGAAGATGCTGCTGGTGTACGTCCACCACAGGGACCCCTCTATCCGGACCTTCTGCTTTTTAATGTCTTCGAGGTCTTTGAATTCATTTCGCTTGTCTCCTCGCCTGAATTTGCGGGCAGCCTCGTGCCTGTAGTAGGCCACATGCATCGCTACCAGCAGGGCCGGGGTGGACACGAAGATGAGCTGCAGGGCCCACAGCCGGATGTGGGACACAGGGAAAAAGTGGTCATAGCACACATTTTTGCACCCTGGCTGCAGCGTGTTGCAGACAAAATCTTCCTGCTCGTCGCCCCACACCTCTTGAGCGGCGACCACGAGGATCATGACGCGAAAAATGAAGATGACGGTGATCCACACCTTCCCGATGCTGGTGGAGTGTTTGTTTACACCCCCGATGAACGTGTGCAGGGTACCCCAGTCCATTGTGTTGGCTTGTTCCTAAACAGAAAACATTAGCAAAGGTTAACTAATGGAAAGCTCCTTCGAGTTTTATGAAATAGTACGGTTATATTACAGACGGAAGCAAATTTCCCTAAGAGGATGCTGTGATATTTTATAACTTCAACCCCCTAGGTTAGTAGGTTTTCTGATAAGGAATGCCCACTCTAAAAGCATTCTAACATCTTGAATCAGAAATAACTGTTACGGGTTTCAGATCATCCAGATTCCACTAAATTCAGATTATATATTAGGTTGCTGTTGGACGTTAACCCAGGAACTCAGGTAAACAAATACATTTCCAAGTTTTCTCTTATCCACCATGAGTTTAAGTATTGTATCAGTTTTCGTTTTGCCCAGGGGATCACGGAAGTTCAACAGTGGATCTTACTAAGTGGCTTATTGAAGAGAAAAAAAATTAATCATGGGAATGACCTACAGTGGTGTACCTGGCAGACTCGGAAGGGGGAAGGGACCCCCAATACTTGTTGGCTTACTTTATACAATATATTTATGGCCGTCTCTAGTTTGAATAACATCGTTTGCTGAAATCTTATGTTCTTAGGGGCCCTGACGTCACACGCCACTGGAAGGTCCCCTTCCAAGAGTATCATGAGCTTTTACGAAGAGCGCTCACTTGTTTCCATGGTAACCAGGACTGGTGACAGCGCTCCCTCCCCGACAGCTCAAGCCCCAGGAGCCATGGGTGAAGGGAACCGGTGGCTGCTGTCAGGTAGGGCTCCCCTCCCTGCTGACTGAGCACTGACTGAGCGTGCTGAGAGAAAACGCTCTTGACTTCCACAGGAACTTCTGCTACAGTTCACACGGATATGCCCTCTGACCCTACATTGCTGCAGAAGACGAGAGAATGAATCAGCGTTTGCCTTAAACGAAACACCACCACTCTGGCAATCTTTTGAAAGAAGTCCCTGTTTTCAGAGAAACAGACTCACACAGCTTGTCAAACCTTTTTAGGGGCTGAGGGCGACACCAAAGTCCTTTTGTCATTGGTCTTAGGGAGACCTTCCTGTATCTGACTGCGGGCTGGGGTCAGGCCTCTCCTCAGGCTGACCCCCTGACCTCCTGGGCCCCTCCTCTGGCCCACAGCTCTGCCTCCCCTGAGTCACGTGTGCTGCTCTTCGAAGCAGCTAGGTAGCGGGAGGCAGCCTCAGCGTACCCAGGAGGGCTAGGCACTGACGTGTGCCCCAGAAGCAAGACCCTTCGTTGACACTAATGAAGTCAGCCAGCTCTGTAGTATAAAAGGCAGACCTCCATTTTAGCTGGCTTTCTGGGAAATTTGTCTTTGCCCTTGGTTTGGCTTTTAGACACTACCTTTTCCTCAGAAGGACACAAGGCCCAAGGAAATAATGCCACCACACACCTTGCACACGTGTATGTATTCCTCCTGTCTGAACTGGGCAGGGGAAGTAGGGGGCACATGCTGTGGAGGTGGAGGGGAGTGGAGGGCAAGCAGGGGCATAGCTAGAAGTTTCTGTACCGTGAGTTTCTCCCCCGCCTTCTCTTGCTGAAGCATACAGAGCCCAATTATAGGAAAACCCCTCCTCGCACCACATCGCCAAAGCCAAGTAAATAACGATCCCCAGGCCTACCATAAGCATTTATTGAGTGTCTATTGTATATAGATGTCAGCCATTTCACCTTTGCATCTCAAGACATAGTCCAGTTCCCAGGGCTGAGTAGGCTCTGAACAGAGATGCAGAGCAGGTGGGGGATGTCGGGGCGTCAGGGCTAGAGGCGCTGGGAAGAGCTTCCAGACAGAGATGCATTCCTATCCCACGAAGTTTAAGACGTTAGATCACAACTAGGTAAGCTGGGAGCACAGAGCATCTCAAAGAGAAAGCAATAGGGAGGAGACCATGAGGCGGCCCTTCAGCACCTGCACTTGCACTTGATTGACAAGTCACCTGAAGGCAGGATAATTAAAGTGATCACAGAATCTCACAAGATGCTTATTCTTTCCTCGAATAATCCAGAAGAAGGAGTTAAAAACCAGCACTTAACAAGCCAGCACCCTCAGACTACTCAGGACTCCCAGACCCTACAGGCAGGCGCCAAGGCGAAGGAGGTGGAGCTGGGAATAAGAAAGCTGAAAAATCATTCTGGAGGATTCAGTGCGTATTGGCCCATTCCAACTCCACTGGCCAAAAAGCAGTAAAGAACCTCAAAATGTCTGTAGTTGTTCAAATGACATGGGAGTCTTTTGAAAGTTCTAACACAGAATACAAGAACATTTGAAGTCTTGAATCCAAACTGAAGCTTCCATTGTGGCCCAGATAGGAAAACTCAAATTGTGGTTTTAACTTAGCCTAGACTTTGAGAAGCATATTAATTTTTCAATGAAAATGAAAAGGGAGGTAGAATTCCATAGCTGAGGACTTGGAAGGCAGAGCTGGGGGGGCAAGGGCTCAAAAGTGTGTCAGACAATTCTGGGGGGGGGGGTGTGGACACTGCCAGCAGCTCTGAGGAGCTCAGATCTTCAACTGACAAGATGATGGAAGACAACCCCAACCCCCCCACACAATGGAGGGGCCCAGGCTTGTAACAACAGTGTCAAAAAGTTTAATTACTGAATGAGGCAAAAAAAAAATAATAAAATAAAATAAGATAAAATAAAATAAAATTTAAAAAAACATGAAAAAGAAAGAAAAATATGATAAACTTGGGTCAAAAGAAAAGAAAGGGGTGGGCCCAATGCTTGGAGCAGATGGTATAATTTGAACTGATAGCAGATAAAAGGCAGAGACTCTTATTTTACTCTCCCTTCTTTATCAAAGAGAAATTATTTTAAAATTATTTCTTTTTTAATGTTTACTTATTTTTGAGAGAGACAGAAGGGGGGGAGGAAGGGCAGAGAGAGAGAGGGAGAGACAGAGTCCGAAGCAGGCTCCGGGCTCCGAGCTATCTGCACACAGCCAGACTCGGGGCTCAAACTCACAAACCATGAGATCATGACCTGAGGTGAAGTTGACCCTTAACCAACTGAGCCACCCAGATGCCCCTAAAAATTATTTCTAACGTAGTATAAGAGAGGTGGGGAGCTAGTGTGTACTTTCTGAGAAAGAGATTTTCAATGTCCCCAGTACATGTATCTTCGATGTTAAAAACTCACCTTGGGTAATACAAACTATAAAATTAAGTTTTAGTCCCTACTGAAAGTCATTATAATAAATTTTCCTAATTGTTGCTCTTTTATCCTGGAAGCATTTCAGGAGGTAGAGAGTCGTACAACCTGATGTTTACACATATGTTACAGCAGCTGTTCACCCAGGGGGTCACTCTGGTTTGTTTATGAAATGAAGACGTTCTGTAACCAATGAACATCTCCCATTGCAATTTGGTTTAATTCAGTGCACATTCAACAAGTTTTTGATTTATCAAATAAAAGTTCACATTTTCCCAAACCCTCCAAAGTACAGAGAATTTAAACTCTTCCAAAGGTAAGAAGGCTGTGTTTTCCCTCTGAGTTCTTTATCAACCGCCTTCTTGAACAATGACACGCCTGTGGTCACCTATTACCTGCTCTTCTAGCAAGCAAACTGATCAGGTGTCAAAGGACAACTCAGTCCGAAGGAATCTGGAAAGGCTGAAGTCATTGGAGGGGTCAAGAGGCTTTCCCCACAAGAATATGGTCCCAGCTTTCTAGAAGCAGGACCCTTGACATCTGCACCTTAGGTCTTCTTCTTCTTAAAAAGCAAAACCAAACAAAACAAAAAAAACAGGGACAATTATGATAACAGTTTTATATCTTTTGGCTTTTCTGGGTGCCCAAATCACACATTCTGAAGCTCTATCAAAGTAGCAAAGCTGAACAGAGAATAATCTATTTTACAATACTTTTGACTTCCACTAAAAATCAGCAATTTACCTGTGCCTTTAAAGGGAGAAAAAGAGATGCCTAGGGCACTAAGAAACATGAGTGATTAAACCCAAATACGGGTGTGTCCTGCCTACCGGTCACTCAAGACGATCAGGCTAATGGCAAACCACCTGATCTGTAGCATCTTCCTGCAGGAGCAACAGAGGCCCTATCACTGATCACAGTAGAAATGGCTCGACAGCAAGCACTGCTTTCCATAGTCTCCGTCCATTGTCTCCGTCCATAGTCTCCGTCGCTCCCTTGCCCTAAGTGCGCAGCAGGAAAGCCATTGAGTGAATTGGCCCATGTTTCCTACACTGAGAACTTTCTTTGGTCCAGTCCACATCATTTCCTCAGGGCCTCACCAAGGAAGCCGGGGGCAGGGGTCCGGCATATCACTCTCTGAGAGTTGAGAACCTAATGACAGCCTGCCTCACAACTAGGAGGAGCCAGTCAGGGAAAGGGACCGCCCCAAACTTCCTGACGCTTTGCTGCAGCCACTGGTAACGCCTGGCTGCCCCAGGACACTTCGCCCACTCAAGGAGCCCAGGAGAGGAAGGAGCGGACAGAGGGCAGAAGACTCAGCAAGGCTGAAAGGAGGACATTTGGTTCCACTTGCTCCTCCTGACCTGGCCTTTCAGTGGGTTAAAGCCACTTCTGGCTTGGGGTGAAGAGACTGCCCACGGCCCGATCCCCCTCTGTGTCTGCCCTATAAAAATGTAACTCTTGGGGCGCCTGGGTGGCGCAGTCGGTTAAGCGTCCGACTTCAGCCAGGTCACGATCTCGCGGTCCGTGAGTTCGAGCCCCGCGTCGGGCTCTGGGCTGATGGCTCAGAGCCTGGAGCCTGTTTCCGATTCTGTGTCTCCCTCTCTCTCTGCCCCTCCCCTGTTCATGCTCTGTCTCTCTCTGTCCCAAAAATAAATAAACGTTGAAAAAAAAAATTAAAAAAAAAATGTAACTCTTGGGGTAGTTTTCCATCAGCACTGTGGTTGCAGATTTGATGGCCGAACACTCTGTGAAAATTACTTTCCAAAACAACCGCATCCATTGAAACCCTTTGCAATTGGTGTCGGTAAACAAAATACCTCTTTCCTTTCATGCTTTAGGCAGGCTGCAGCCAATGGGAGGAGACTCTTCAACAAAAAGTAGAATATTAACTCTTTCTTTGCCAACCAGAGAGGTTTATTTTAAACCAGCTTCTCTGGCTCTCTTTTAAGGAAATAATACATATGCCTAGCTCCCGTAGTCTTGTCTCCGTACAAGAATGTGGTTACACCTCAAGTTACAAAGGTAAAACTGTCTTTGGTTTCCTAGTATATCTAATCGTGGTGAAAACATTGCATTCTTGATACGAAAGCTCCAGGCTGGAATACTTTGCTCTAAGAATAGGTAAACAATTGATCTCATTCTGATGATACACACAGTATTCTGAAGTTAGATTGTTCTTCCCTTTTACAATTCAAATAATTTAAGTCTATGGGCATTCTGCTTCAGCAATATGATTTTCTGATTGTTTTAAAACTTAAAAATTTCATCCTAAGTAGTTGGCTTAAAAATGCCATCTTAAGTTTCACTGATGACAGAACGAAAACTAAAACTTTACAATTATAGTGTTACCCCTTAGCAGACACCAATGAGATTTCCAAGAGGTGGAAGTCATCTTTCTAGAAAGTTCTATTCCCATTTGGATAACCCTTTCAAAGATATTCATTGAATATCTGATAGGCCTGAGAACAGAGCACATCCCTCCCGATTTCCACAGTAGCTTTAGGTAGTTGAAGAGATTTATATTGATGAAAGACAATGTCAGAGCGAAACAAGCACATCTGAGCCTTACTTTCAAGGAGTCACAGGGTATTGGCCTGGAGGAGAATTAGGGCAAGGGTCCCTCTTCAAGGGTTCAGGCTTTCTTCTACACCATCTGATTGCTTAGAAGGCAACAGGGCACAGTAACGACATGAATATAAATCTCTACGCAGTTTCTGGAGGTCAGTGAGGGTGTCACCTGTTGAGGGAAAAATAGTAGATGTGGCCATATTCATTGAACTACTCCCCACGTGTCTATTGCATGACCTTTGTGGGTGTTTTTCTTTATCCCCAGAACTGTTATGAGGGAGTCTAGAGGCCGCCAGTTTCATGATGCCTCTTACTTTATATACCAATAAAATAAAACTAAAAAACTAAAATCTTTAATGTAGATTCTTTTCCCTATCAAAGATCATAATTGTGATCCCCAATCCCAAACCTCGAGCCCATTCCTTAAAAAAGGGGGTAAGGGAATTTGAAAAACTGGATATGCTGTTTTCTCCCTCAAATCGGCAGTCTAAAAAAAATCTCAAACTCTTTAATCAAGAAGAATCTATATCTGTTGTCTCTCAACAGATATCCAGGTCTTCCTGGGGACAACCTTAGGTTGTCCTTTAAATGTAATGACTTAAAATGTCATCAGCTGTCCTTTCAGAGTAACAGGTTGTGTTAAAATGGATTTAGGGTTTATGTACTTCTTCAAAATTAACTCAATAAAAATGAAAGAACTTTTTCTATCCACGTAGTCTAAATAGAAGCATGGACAATTCATAGAATTACACGTATTTCTTAATCCATTTAAGAATTCAGTGAGTTGGGGCTCCTGGGTGGCTCAGTCGGTTAAGTGTCCAACTTCGGCCCAGGTCACGATCTCGCCGTTCCCAACTTCGAGTCCTGTGTTGGGCTTTGTGCTGACATCTCAGAGCCTGGAGCTTGCTTTGGATTCTCTCTGCCCCTCCCCTGCTTGTGCTCCCCTGTCTCCCATTCTCTCTGCCCCTCCCCTGCTTATGCTCTGTCCCTCTCTCTCTCTCTCAAAAATAAATATTTTTTAAAAAAGAAAAGAATTCAAAGAGTTAAATTTTCCATTAAGCAGTCTCTGTTCATTCAAGCAAACCTGTGCCCTTTCCAAAGATTTAAGTCTACCTTGAGTTGAATGCCCATGAAAATAAAAAAGGAAAAGGCATTTTGTGGGCCCATACATTCTCACAGTTCAAGCAAGTTAAACAGAAATCTTAATATATCTTAACGTAGCCATCGGGAGGATTATGTCCTCATGGCCAAGACACGTGCGTTGAAAATTATTTTCCCACCATTTTATTCTGTTTAACATTTTAACTAATGTCTACAGACTACTCATAGCTCCTGGAATATTCAGATTGGGTCAAAGATGCACAGCGAGGGTTTGCAAGCAAGAATTTTCTGTTCACCCCATTGAAGTGCTTAGTCAGACCTTCCGCAGGTCTTTTCTTTCTCAAAGCTGTTGTAATTCAGGAAAGTAAGAAAAAGCAAATGAATTCGCTGTTACCTGTACCGGGGTTTGTTTTAAAATAAAAACACCAGTGGAACAGCGGGACTGATCAGCATCTTCCCAGTTTGGGTCTCTGCGGGGCAGGGATGGGGAGCCCTGCACCCCCTCCCCTCCCCCACCCCAGTTACGTCACAGGCTAGGGAGTGTTGATGTTTTCTCTTCGCGACTTCCTTCTCCCGTCCTTGGCAGGATCCAGACATCACCCCCAAAGCCTCAGCCTGGTCCAAGCCGCAGACAAAGCTCTCCACAGGAGCAGTTTGAGCGGCATCCCGCAATTCTAAGGAAACTGCATCCGGGCAGGACATTTTCTTCTAGAACACTGGTTAGATTCGACTAGAACTGGAGCAAGAAAATACTTCTGTGGCATAATGTCTACTGAGGGGAAAGAACAATGATGCACGGTAACGTTCAATCAGGCCCTAAACTGACGGGGAGATTCCACCTGGGCGACGCCAAGGTGGCTGCTGGGCCAGGTGTCCCTGACTGCATTCGGGCCACACTCACCTCAGCTCAGTCCCGCTCCCCCGTCAAACACAGGCTACAGGTAACACCTGGGACTGGTCCTTCACCAGACAGGAAGTCCCTTCTGGTGCCTCCACCTTTCAACTGAGATGTGTCACCAATGACACTTAATTACTGTTGTCCACTAATTGTCCAGTAATTGCACCCCTGTCATCTGCGTTTCCCAAGTTCTTTGGGCGCGCATCACGCAGCCAAAGGGGTCACTTCTACCTGGGACCTATCCACTAGCCCGGTTGAACCGGCCTTCCTTTGCCCCAAGCAGGGACGATCCAAGCAGGGTTCATCGGTGTTCGGTGAAAGCAAAGAAAATCCAAAACGCGGCAAAGCAAGTGGGGGAAAGGGGCCCAGGTCCGCACCTTGGCCGCTTATGCACACGGTTGGTGTATTTATAAAACCTGTTGTGCAAGTCGAAGGGGGACCATCCAGGGTAAAAGTCAGACCCGTCCATCCTCGTTCCTCCGGGCGCGCGGAGGACGCCAGGCGCTGCGGGGCGGCATCCGGCCGTGGCCCCGGGGGTCGCGGGAGGATGCGGATCCCCGGCCGATAAGGTTGCCCCGGGCAACCCCAACGCGCCGACCCCCACCCCCGCCGCCGCCCGGCGCCGGGAGGGCGACTGCGCCCTGCGGCCACAGGGCCCACCTTGGAGCGGTCGCCAACAAGGGCGACAGAGGCGACGGGCTGCAGACCTCACCCGCGCGGGGCCCTCGGAGGCAACGCCTGCGCGCCAAGGGCCGAGAGGGCGCCCCCCGTCGCCACCCCCCCCCCCACCCCGTTCCCCCAGCCCGCAGCCAACACCCAGGGGCCGCCGCGCCTGCGGCCGCGCGCCTGGCACCCGCTTACCTGCTCGGCTGGACGGCGGCCGGGGCGCGGGGGCCGCGGGGGGCGCGGGGGCCTCGGCGCGGGGCGGCGTCCTCCGCGGCAGCCGGGCGGCAGGTCGGGCTGGGGCGCCGCGGCTCCGGAGCCGGTGTCGGAAGCGGCCTCGCGTGCAGGCCCGGCTCCCACCTGCAGCGCCTTTTAACCGCGCCCCACCCCGCCTCTGCCCTGACGCTCCCCCGCCGGCCGCGAGAGGCGAGCGCGCCGAGACCCGACGCGCGCCCGCCCCGGGGCGCGGGGTGCAAGGCGGGCCCTCCCTCGGGGGCGCGGAGAGCCGGGGTTGGACGCGGGGAGCGGGTGGCGCCTCCCTCGGGGGTCGCCGCGCGCCGGGGGCCCGGCGGGACCTGGGCCTGAAGGAGTGGGGTTCCTGGCCACCGGCCCCGCGCCCTCGGGAAAGGGCCTGGGCCAGTGGGTCCGCAGCCCTCGGGGGCTTCCGAAGGAGGTGGACTCGTGGGGATCGGTGTTGGGGACAGGGTTTTTTTTTTGCCAGGACACATCGTCTTTTTTTCTGGACGCTGCCACCTTCTAAGAGCCTGGCCGTGCGCGCGCCGGAGAGAGAGCAGCCTGGAGAACCGTGGCTGTTGTTCTTTATTAATTAACGACCGCCTAGGGGAGCTGAAGGGGCTATTTTCACTAGTCCTCTCCGCCCTTTGACACCTCCTCCGGGGGAAGCCCAGTGGGCCTCCCGGGCTGGCCGGGGCACCACGTCAGGACCCGCTGGTGCCCTCCTTTCACGGACCGGGCTCGGGATGCCCGGGGTAGGCGCAGGCGTTGGTGCAGGGGCCGGTGGGATGCAAATGTTGGAAGCTGTTTGGGGACCCGGCTGCACAGGTGCAGGCCTGTCCTAAGTCGGACAGGAGAGGTGGGACTTGCGTGTTCCACGCGGTTGGTAATTAAACATCCCCACCTAAACCAGAGGCAAGTCGCTGGGTCCTATTGTGTCATGCAACACGATGAGTGGTGGTTCTTCTGTCTCTCTAAGGTCCTGAAAAATGAAGCAAGAGGATGAAAATCTACCTCCCTCCCCTGAAATATTTTCAGGAGAACAAGATTCTCAGAAAACTGCCCAGACTCAGATAAGTTAAAAATACTTTGGGGTGGGCCCTCGAATGGCCTTGAAAGTAAGCTTGAAAGGAGGCACACAAAAACCTGTTTTAGGCTTTTTCTTTAGACAGGCTTGCTGTCTTCAATGTATCCTGTGCCTTGAATGTTCCCTCAGCCTTAAAGGTGTGGCTGGTCCTCTCCTGCCCTCTAGTCTCTCCATC
This sequence comes from Puma concolor, assembly GCF_028749965.1. NCBI lineage: Eukaryota > Metazoa > Chordata > Mammalia > Carnivora > Felidae > Puma > Puma concolor. Next base: position 241,157,505 of record NC_141667.1, on the reverse strand, counting down.
ATCATCCCCAGACAAATACACCAGCGGGACCCATCTGTTTGCATAGTAACATGACTCAATGATAAAAGCAGACTGTAAACCTCTTTGGGGATCGTAGTCAGTTTAAGCTTTTGTTTTCGCATTCCCAGCACGCTAGGTAAAGTACTTTGCACAGGGTAGATGCTGTTCCATGAGTATTTGCATCTTGATTGGCAAAGCCCAAGCAACATGGCAGATAATCCTGGAAATGGCTTTTACTCCTCAAGTATGACTGTCCACCTTCCCCCTCTTTAAAGCTGCTTCCATACAGCACTGTGTTTGAGCACGTAGATTCTAGACCAATGGAAATCATTCCAGGACCTTTCCAGGAAAGAACTTTGGAACTAAAGTAGCCACAAAGAATGTGTTTCATTTGCTCAGGTGCCCAGAAAGGGAACAGTCTCAACACTGTGCAAAAGTACTCTTTTCCTGTATCTGTGGGTTTTTACTTTGTCATTTGCCTCTTAATGTTTAATCCCGTCCGATTTTCACTTCTTACCATATGGTCCTGTGGCAGCAGAAATTTAATATGGACTGTATAAATGTACGGGCTTGTTGAGATGTTCACCTGAAAACTGAAAGTTAAGGATTTTATGCTAATGAGAACCATCTAGAGTGTAGACTGTGTTGGTGACCTGTGGGGCACGCACGGAAACACCTTCGGGAGCGGATTACAACGCCACTATCCACTTAACAGCATCACGCAATTCTGAAAGCAAGACTTTTGTAGCCCTGGTTGTAATCAGTGACACAATTGATCGATATCTTCCCTCTGTGTCTTGATGATGATTTCCAGAGGCCATAACTTTAATCCGCACAAAGTCTGTGAAGTGTGGATCTTCCTTTGCAACACCAGAAGGGTTGAAGGGGTAACGGTGGAATACTCTTTTGAGAATCTATAAATTCTCTGGGTGACCTCTCCTGCCTTTCCATGGAGAGCGAAGGGGACTCCAGCCCCCACTCCCATCAGGGCCACCCCCCATGCCCTGCCCTGTTGGTCAGTGGAGCAGACTCACAGTGTAAGCTCAAAGTACAGCGCAGGGACTCTTCCTCGTAGGTGACATAGTCCCAGATGCCTGGAAGGGAGACGACCGTGTTCTCCCTTTAAAAAACACAAAACGAAACAAAAACACCCCAAAAAACTCACATTTGTCCATTCAGTCCACAAAAAAGCCTATATTGAGCAGGGCTTTATTAGGCTGGGGACATAGAGGAAACAGTTCCCATATCAAGAGTTTTCTAGTTTGATTTTTCAAATCTGTGTGCAAAGGTCATTTGAGATGCTGTTGAAAGGATAATAGGACAGGTTTCTGGGAATCTAATTCCGTGAGTCTTGGGTGAGCCTAGGAACTTGCATTTTTATCAATTATCCTGAGTGTTCCTGGTCTAGGTAGTCTGAGAGTGATACTTGGAAACGTGCTAGTTATGGATGTTCTTTGCTTTTTGATTTTTAAAAGGATATCAGTGGTTTTATTTTTTCCTGTGTTCTGTTTATTTTATTTTATTTTTAGCTCTGGTATAGTTAACATACAGTGTTATATTAGTTTCAGGTGTACAATATAGTGATTCAACAATTCCATACAGGAAATTGAGCACGTAGATTCTAAACAATTTCCAAACCAGGAAAAAGACTCTTAACTGTAGAGAACACACCGATGGTTACCAGGGGGGAGGCAGGTGAGAGGACGGGTGAAATAGGCGATGGGATTAGGGAGTGCACTTGTGATTTTGAATTATGGTAAAATACACAGAACATAAACTTTTAACCATTTTATTTTATTTATTTATTTTTAAACGTTTATTTAGTTTTGAAAGAGAGAGAGCCAGAGTGAGTGGGGGAGAGGCAGAGGGAGGGGGGCAGACAGAGGATCCAAAACGGGCTCTGTGCTGACAGCGGAGAGCCCTATGTGGGGCTGGAACCCAGGAACCATGAGATCATGACCTGAGATGAAGCCAGACATTTAACTGGCTGAGCCACCCAGGCGCCCCACTTTTTTTTTTTTTTTTTTTTTTAATTCAAGTGAGTTAACATAGAGTGTAGTCTTGTCTTCGGGAGTAGAACCCAGTGATTCATCTCTTACATACGACACCCAGAGCTCATCCTGAAAACCATCAAAATCCTACAGGAGAAAACAGGCAACAACCTCTTTGACCTAGGCAGCAACTTCAGCAGCTTCTTACTTGACACATCTCTGGAGGCAAGGGAAATGAAAGCAAAGATGAACTATTGGGGCCTCGTCAAGATAAAAGCAAAAACAAAAACAAAAACTTCTGCACAGAGAAGGAAACAATCAACAAAACTAAAAGGCAACCCATGGAATGGGAGAAGATATTTGACATATCAGATAAAGGGTTAGTATCCAAAATCTGTAAAGAACTTACTGAGCGCTGCACTTTTAACCATTTAATTGTACAATGCACAGAGATGTTTAGTCACAATGTTTTTCCACCATCACCACTGTTTAGTTCTATATTGTTTTCGTCACCTAAAAGGAAACATAGTACCCACTGAACAGTCACTCCCTGATTCCCAACCCCTGACTAACTACTAATCTGCTTTGTTTCTATGGATTTACCTGTTCAGGATATTGCATACAAAAGGGCTCATGCCATATATGGCCTTTTGTGTCTGGCCTCTTTTACTTAGCATGATGGTTTCGAAGTTCATCCGTGTGGTAGCTCGCGTTTGTACCTCATTCCTTTTAATGCACGAATATACCACATTTCACTTACCCGTTCATCAGTTGACGGGCACTCTGGTTGTTTATACCTTTTGGTTATTGTGAACAATGCTGCTATGAACATCCGTGTGCAAGTTTTTGTGTTAACACTTGTTTGCAATTGTTTTGAGTATAAACCAGAAGAGGAGAGGGGCCGCTGGGTCATGTGGTCATTCTATGTTTAACTTATTGAGGAACTACCCATCTTCTATCGCAGCTGCCCCGCTTTGCAATCCTACCTCCAGTGTCTGAGGGTTTCGCTTTCCCCACATCCTCACCAACACTTGGTATTTCCTTTGTCTTTTTTTAAGCTACCGCCGTCCTAGTGGGTACTAAGGGATTATCTCGTTGTGGTTTTGCTTTGCATTTCCCTGATGTCTAATGACACTGAGCATCTTTTCATATGCTCGTTGGCCATTCATATATCATTGGAGAGATGTCTGTTCGGTTATGGATGTTTTCATGTGTCCAAGTGATCTACAAACACCATCTCAACAAATACAGAGTTCCTCCGATGTGCAAAATGTAGGCTCCTGCCCGACTCTGGCAGTTCTGTGTTCCCTACAGACTTTGCCGTGACGAGGCAAGGTCTTGTGTCGGAGGATGAAGGGTATGCTGGCGATGGCCGGTGAAATTGGGAAGGGGGCACAGAGCCCGGCTCACCATGAAGCTGTCATCGAAAAGCGTGGCTGCGTGTCCTTACTCTTTCTGGCTGCCAACGTTGCAAGTCCTGAGATACTGGTTACTACTCTGGGATTGATCTCTAGTTCTCCACGGGGCCCTTCGCGTACGTGAACTGAAAGCCCTAGCTGTGGTTTTGGACCTTTTCTTTTTTATAATAAACCTTTTCTTGTAAAACAGTTTTAGACTTACAGAAAAATTGCAAAGATAATAGAGTTACTACATACCCTGCATGGAGTTTCTCCTAATAGTAAAGCCTTACATGAGTATGATACGTTTGTTACGATTAATGAACCTATGGCAATGTGTTATTACTCACTAAAGCCCATACTTTACTCAGGTTTCCTTAGTTTTTACCCAATGTCCTTTTTCTATTCCAGGATTTGAGTCTAAGATAGCGTGTCATCATTAGGTACCATGTACACTTAGGCTTCTCCCGGCTGTGACTGTTTCTCTGGCTTTCCTTGTTTTTGATGACCTTGATAATTTTGAAGAGTGCTGGCCAGGTATTTAACAGAAGGTCCCTCAACTGAGGTTTGTCTGATTATTTTCTTTGATTAGATGGGGGTTATGCGTTTTGGGGAGGAAGACCACGGAAGAGAATTACCATCTTCATTATGTCGTGTCAAAGGCACATGTTATAATCAACATCCCTTGTCCCTTGGGATGTCAGGCTTATTCATCTGGCTGGGGTAGGGTCTGTCCGGTCTTGCCACTGTAAGATTACATCCTCCCACCCCCCCTTCCATACTGTGCTTCTTGGAAGGAAGTCACTGCAGCTCACAGGTAAGGGGTGGGGGAGTTTCACTCCACCTCTTTGAGGCTGGAGTAGCCACATAATGATCTGTTATTCTTCTGTGTGGGACATTTGTCCCTTCTCCCGATTTACTAATTTGGCCCGCATTTGTTTATATTGCCACGGACTCATGGATATTATTTTATACTTTGGATTATAATTCATAAATACTACCTTATTTATTTTGTTGTTCAAATCATTTCATCTTTGTCCGTTGGGAGTTCTTTCACTTGGTTCCTCTTTACCTTTCGATACACACCCATCATTGTGGGTTTTTTTAAATGCTTTCTTTCTAGCCCTGCAAGATGCTCGAGGCTCGTATTGTGTGTGCCGTGCCCCATCCCTAGGATCAGGCATTTCTCCAGGGAGCCCTGCTTCCATTCAGTGGAGAGCTCGGTGTCTGTGATCTCGTTTGCCTATTTGTTCCTCTACTTGACTGTGGGCTCCCTGACTTGAGCCCTGTGGGCTCCTTGACTTTGCTCCTCTACTTGACTGTGGGCTCCCTGAGGGAGGGTGTCTGGACTGTGTTGTTCATCAATTTGTGTTCCTGTGCAAGCACTAGTGCTGCGCCTGATGTATTCTTGAGGCTCAGCAAGCTTTTGTTGAATGAATAAGTTCAAGGAGTCTTTGTTGGGTGGATTAATTGAAAATATTAGAAGGGTCTGGTGGGTGAAAATACGAGGCAAGAGTAGTTTGAAGATCTGTGTACGTGACAGAGTGGCAGGTCTCCAGGAAGAGTGGGGACATGGTGCTGACCCTCGAAACAGTTATGATCTCACAGGGAGATGCGACACGTGCTGTTAGAGGGAAAGGGGCCTGTCGTTTTGCAGCCAGAAGTTACAGGCGTCTCCAGTGAAGTCAATCTGGAGAGTGCAGCATCCAGCTCTTAGCTCTGCAGAAACAACGTCAAGTTATGGGACTTGGAAGAGAGGAGATCACAGGCCCCAATCCAATGACACTGTTTTCTCATGCAGATGCACCTGGCCTAACGGGCACTTGGTGGGAAGGTGCCCCTGGGAGACCCGTCCACTCCCCCACAATGCCTTATGGTACTCTACAGTTGTGAGCAGAACAGGTGGATGCTTTAAGGTTCTTTCCATCGAGCCGTCCATCAAGTGACCTCAGCCCAGTATCTGGCCTGCCGTCTAGAGACAGGATCATTTCCGAAAAAAACGCTGGATTCTTGGTCTTTGACTCTCGGCTTTTTAAGCTTCATGCAGAATATAGTTCTTATTTAAACACGTCTTCACTTCTTATGTCATCTCGAAATATACCTAGTGGGGTTATACTTTGCTTCTAATACACATATCCAGACTCTTCTCCTTCTTTTATCTTCTTTTTCTGTTTGCTTTTCACAAACCTTAGTATTTCCAGGTTTTCTTTAGCAACTTATTAGTGATTTCTTAGACTGGGATATTTCCGTGGCAGGCCAGTACTAATTTGGGGGTGACATTTTCATGACTTTAAGTACACATCCTGGGGTGACTTCTTATAACCCTCTAAGTTCTGGCCAAAGAAGAATATATTAAAACTATGTATAATAATTATCACATATAATATCATGTCCCACGAAATATCATTTCACAACGTAAGACATACACCGCATACAAAAGCCAAATTCCCTTCTGCGGGGGATCAGCGAGGGGAGAGCTCAGTGAGGGTGACAAGCTCTGGGCAGAGCTTCGTGGCCTGGGCAGGGGGCACAGAGCGCCTGGGATGGGCTGCGGGCAGGCATGTGTGTGTGGCAGCTGGATGAATGTGATGTGCTGTGCGATGGCAGGTGGGGGGCGGGGACTGGCCGGCCCGGCGGCAGCGGACTGCTGGTGTTGGGAGCACAGGCGCATCGTGGTCAGGTAGGGCCCAAGTGCATGTGGGGGATGCCAGTCAGGAAGAGGAACTAGACTAGCTACGAAATGAGGAAGAAGGCGCAAGATGCCGCTTGACGAGAACCAAACGTGGCGACTTTAATGAAGCGCGCGTCCATTACGAGCCAGTGGGATGTGACTGCCCCACAGCCATGGCAACTTTGGGCACCTTCGGTGGAAGTTTGGTGTCTCAGTGAGCTGGGTGTTTCTTTTCCCTCTTTTCTAAGCTGGTCCCGCCCAGCGGGAGCAGATATGTTTCTTTCCAGGGGACATTTACAAACTGTAAACAGATGGGCCAGCAGTGGATTTCTATGAGGGGAGGAGTTGACCCGAGGCCAAATGACCCTCAGCAGGGTGCTGTCTGGATGGGGGACAGACGGAAGGTCTGCTCACTGGAGAAACACTGGTAACACAGTCACCACTGGGGAGGAAAAAAACCGAGTCCAGAGGTTCCGTTTTGGGCTTGAATGACCTAGACGATCATATTTCTCTTCCACTGACAAATAGAGATGCTGATAAAGGAAGCCGCCTTGGGAGTGATGGAGTCTGTGAGGCTGACTGTGGGCCGGGACGGTGGGGGGGGGGGGGTGGTTGGTGAAACGCTACAGGCGACGTGTGGCTGAATGTCAGGAGTGAAAGCCTAGGTCTGGGAATTCAGTCTTGTTTCGGACTCCCTGTTTACCCTTCATTCCTGTCTAGTCAGCCTTTTCCAGATGGGCCTGCACTTTTCCCAAGGAAAAGTGGGATGGAGAGGATTGCTCAAAATCCTATCCATCTTTCATGGGCTTGCTGCTCCGCGGTTGTTCTTTGAATTCTTGTTTCTCCCCATTTACTCCTGGAGAGAGATCATCCCCGTGTGCTCTCCCCGGTCCCTCTGCCCCGCGCTCCTATGCTCCACGTGCAGCCCTCCCTCTGTTACCGCTTTCCGTGCCTTTGCTTTACCTCTCTTGCAATGATTTCCTTGATGGTTGAGACGTTTCAGGATGGAACCCGTCCCTTATTTATCTTTGTATCATTGCTTCCCCCCGGCCCTTAGTACCACCTACCTAATGCGCAGATCATGTCTGCTGCTTCTGTATCATCGATGGAGTAAATCGTTCAAGTTAACGTGGAATTGAGGCAGTATACGGTTGCTGTTTGAAAGAGTCAATTCTACAAGAGAAGGGCTTTGGTGGGAGAGAAGGTGGAGGTATAAATGCTGAGCCTGCAGAAAAGAGGAGTGGGAGCCAGTAATAGGAGAGAGAAGAAGGGAATGGAGAGATAGAGGCTAGCCCAGACGAGGGGCAGATAGCTGTGTGGCCAACTAGGTGGGGACAGAGTATCCAGGAGGGTGTGCACTGATCAGGACTCACCGGGGAAGCAAAACCAATAATATATACATATATATATTATACAGAAATTTATTTTGGGAATTGGCTCACATGATTGTGAGGGCTGGCAAAAGCCCAAATCTTCAGGGCAGGTCAGCAGGCTGGAGCCCCAGGGGAGAGCTGGTGTTGCAGCTTGAGTGTGAAGGCACTCTGAAGGCAGAGTTCTCTCTCCTTTGCCGGGGCGGGGAGGAACCAGTCTTTCTGTGAAGGCCTTCAACTGATGTGTTGAGGCCCACCCGCATTATGGGGGGTAATCTGCTCTACTTAAAGTCTATGGTTTAACTGTCAATCACATCTAAAAAACATGTGCACAGGACATTTAGATTCATGTTTCCCCAGCTACATGTTTGCACTGTAGTCTAGCCCAGTTGGTGGATAAAATGAACCCTCACAGGTGGGTTCATTTCTTCCTCCCAGCAGATGAATCCTACCAAAGGGAGCAAAGCTTTAGGGCCACCCCGGTAGACAAGGTTACTTCTTCCAGGGGCTCACAGTGGAGCTGAGAGGCCAGTGAGTAGACAAGCAATTGCAATACAGCAGTGAGGGCTGTGATAAGGGTGGTCAAGGGCAACGAGCACCACGCACGGGCCGAGAACACGGGAGAAAAGCAGAGGGGACTTGTTAAGACCTTGATTTAACGTGTGGTATGCACATCAACAGAAGCCGCCACAAAATGTTAACAATTATTGATTCTATCTTGTCTGAGGTGACTTTACAAGTAATCTTAATTTCCCCCCGACGATGAATACATGATACATTGACTGTTAGAAAAATAAAGACTAAAAAATAAACTAGAAGAGACTAGGGATATTGGAGGGTATGCCTTTGTCCCTTCTTTCTGTAAAAAGAACGGCGACCGTACTGGAGACATTTTTCTCTGCGAGTGCCCTTTGGGAAAGAAGAAATCGCCTGCTGATAAGGTGTCGAATTCACTGCGGATGCACCCTTTTGGAACAATGAGCTTCTTATACGGAGTGTTGTTTGTTTACTTCTTCTCCGTGACTCTTCTCCAAAATGTAAGTCTGCTGACGTGACACATGACTGTTGTCACCCAGGTGTGTTATCAGCGGAAGGCTGCCGGGCCAGGCCCCGAGGCGAGGCGAATGCGGCACCGGCCAGCGTTTCGAGCTGCGGGCTTGGAGCTAGTTCAGGAGTTGACCACAGAATAGTAGAAGACAAAACAAGAAAAGCCACATTGACTGTGACTCTGAAATAAAAGCAGACGCTTTAAGTCTACTCCTAACTCTCCCTACTAGTTTCCAGGTGCGCTGTTCCAGCAACTGGCTTTCTAACTTCTCTGGCAGGTGACCAAGGTCAGTGGGCCTTCCCTGAGAAAGGCCCTTTTTGTAGTGGGTTCACTACGGGTAGCCTAGCTAGGTGCAGAGCCAGGATTCAGACCGAGCATAATTCAATCTCCAGCTTCATAATTGTTCCCGACAGCCTGTCACCTCTGACTGCGTCCTCCTGGATGCTCCCCTCAGCCTCCGCCCCTCTGCCCTCTCTTGCCTCTAATTGCACTTGGCCCTCGACGCTGCATTTCACCACTTCTCTGATCTATGGGGATTTTCACTTCCCTTCTGCTCTCCAGTGCGCAGCTGTCCACTGGCCAGTCAGGGCTCTGTGTGTTCTCTGCGCTATCCCGGCTTTAGAAGACCCAACTACAACCGCGGCCCCGGCCTTTCCTGGTTAATGAACTTGCCACCTTAAAAATGAGAAGCTGACGGGGCGCCTGGGTGGCGCAATCGGTTAAGCGTCCGACTTCAGCCAGGTCACGATCTCGCGGTCCGTGAGTTCGAGCCCCGCGTCAGGCTCTGGGCTGATGGCTCAGAGCCTGGAGCCTGTTTCTGATTCTGTGTCTCCCTCTCTCTCTGCCCCTCCCCCATTCATGCTCTGTCTCTCTCTGTCCCAAAAAATAAATAAACGTTGAAAAAAAAAATTAAAAAAAAAAAAAAATGAGAAGCTGAAACATGGTAGCAGGTGAAAGTTCCTGACAGGACCTGGCACCTGGGCAGGTGCTCCGTGAAAGCTCATGTCTTCCTTTCCCTCTCTTTCTCCTCCTCTCTTTTCTCGCCTTACTCCTTCCTCAGCTTCCTCCTTGTAAACTGGGGATGTTTCAGCTTCTCACAGAATTGTTGGGATCTTAAATGAAGCCGTGTATCTGAAAGGCCAAGCACAGTGTCTGAAACGTAATGACGTCTCAATCTTTGCCACCGTTTCCATAGGACATTTCTCACTCGACAAAATATGTCAACAGTGCTTTTGTGTCACATTCTCCGCCCCCCCCCCCCCCCCCCTTGCCTGGTCCTCTCTTGTCTCGCCAGCGTGTAATTTGATGGTGTTGTCGCAATGCGAGTTTAGGGAAAGAGGGTCTAATCTCAGCCGGGATGGTGCTTGTTTGAGATTTGGTGGCCTGTTTGCTCCTGGGTTCCCTGTTATGTCAGCCAGCTCCCGGGCTCCTCGGACTTGCCTTTCTGGAGTGTTCCTGCCTCCTGCTCTCACATGTGTCCAGGTCATCTGTTTGAGCTTGAAGACATTGCAGGGACTGTTTACAGGGTCCCAGGGATCATTTGAGGAGAAGCTGGCAAAAAACCTTGTGGTTCAAAACTGCCCCGTGGGTTTATTTTGCCCTTGTTTATTGAAACATATTTTTCAGAATCTCTTTACTCCTCCTGTTTCATTTAGCTTTGGCTGCCTATCTGTCAGTGTAAAGATGTAGGTGGTTTAATATTCCGGAGAACTTCTCCTGTCACAGTGAATCCTGACTAGCTCATCCCACTTTGTTCCTGGTTACTTCTACTACTTAGGATTAAGTAGTTCAATTTGAGAAATGAAATGAGAAAAGAATACGGCAGATTTCAGGGAAATTAAAAGAGGGCACCACCTGTGTGGAAGTAAGGTAGAGAGTTGGTTCATCCTTATTGGGTTGGGTCTTTGTTGTGTCACTATTTATCTGGAAGTATTATGCACTATTGCAAATGATCCTTATTTCCTAATGTGAATATATAGAAAAGCCTCATCAATTTAGCCTAATCCTTCCTCCTTCTTCCCTTTCTGGATCAGTCAGAAGTCTCTAAAGTACTTAGAAAGAGATACAGCCGTTGACAAACAGGACTAAACAGAAACGTATTGCCTAATAGAAGTTCTTAGGAAATTGATACAAACATTTCTATTATTGTTGTTTTTATGCACATAGATGCTCTTAAAAGATTTTAGGTTTGTTCTCTAGTTCAATACTTTTCCAAAAGGAGCTTTGCACTGTTAATTTGTTAGCAAATCTTTATAAGTAGTGAAAAAGTAAAATTTCAATCTATTTTGAATCTCTGTGAGCTCAATTATTTTGAATTAGCGCAAGGTAGAACTATGAGGTTTCGCCCCGTGGCCTTGTGTTCCATCTCTGTGCTGGATGACCGCGGCTTTGCACTCTTTGGTTCTACTATGTCTGTTCTTCCATTCAGGCCAACTACGGAGAGGAGACAATACTTTTGAGCTTGACATCGGGCAGCATTGAAGTGCCTGTGCTACCCAGCCCGTGGACTTCTGCCTGTTCGTGGATCTGGTCAGTAGCTCATCCCTTTCTCCTCAGGCACAGCTGTCACGAAAGAAAAGCTTCTCATTGACGCGACACTGGAATATTACAAACAAGTACAGACTCATCTGATGTTGCACCTCTCTTTTTCTCTGTGGGACAGTAGGGAAGAACAAACTTTGGTAAGAATAGAGTAAAAGGAAACTGGAAAAGGTTTATTGTTGGACAGCCAGCTTTCCATAATCCATGATGTGGGTTATAATTTTATGAAAGTTGATGAACTCTAAAAGTAAGGTTGATTCTCTTCCTCACTAAAACCTCTTCCTCCTTCTGTCTTCTCCTTCCCCACCAACCCCATGTACATAATCTCTGGAAACTGGAGGTCTCACATGGGTAAGTCTCCTTGGGGTTCAGAAGAATCTGGGCATTTGGTTATAGGGTGGAGGCTGGGGACAGCACCGGGCCGATTGGTGCTTCATAAATGTTCACTGGATGTATGAGATATAGAAAAGATTCAATGGCCTACTAAAAGTCCTTTGGAGACTTCTGGTTTCTGGTACAACATGTAGAGATCTTAGAAGTCATCACTCTTGTTCTGACAACAAGAAAAAAGTTAAACAAACTGAAAATCAACAACTCTTCTTAGATTGTTCAGAGAGTTGAGGTCACAGAGAAACCACTGCTCCCAAACTGGAGAGAGAAGCAGATACAGAGCAGAAGGTTGCTGCTAGAGCCAATGCTTTTCCTTTTATCCACTACGTCCTGTCTGCTTTTCAACAACAACAACAACAACAACAACAACAACAAAATTATAAGGTATAGCTAAAAGGCACAAAACGCAGTCTGAGATTCAAAGCAAGTGTCTGAACCAGACTCAGATATGGCAAAGATTTGGAATTACAGACTGAGAATTTAAAATAACTGATTAATATGCTAAGGGCTCTAATGGAAAGTGGACACCATAGCAGAACGGATGGGTGATGTGAGCAGAGAAATGGAAATGCTAAGAAATAAAATAAAATAAAATAAAATAAAATAAAATAAAATAAAATAAAATAAAATAAAATAAAACAAAATAAAACAAAATAAAAAAATAATAGAGATCGAAGGCACTGAAGAGAGAAATGGAGAATGGGTGCATAAGTACACTGGACAGGGGTGAGGAAGGAACCATGGAACTGTGTCAATAGAAACTTCCCAAACCAAAAAAACAAGAAGAAAAAAATAAAATTAAATTAAACTAAAGAAGAGAATATCCAAAACTATGAAAAAATTACAAAAATTGTACCATACCCGCAGTGGGAATACTAGAGGGAGAAGAAAGAGAAAGAAGTAGAAGAGGTATTTGAAGCAATAATGACTGAGAATTTCTTAAAAGTAATAATAGAGAGTAAACCACAGATCCAGGAACCTTAGAGAATACAAAGCAGGATAAGTATTTAAAAATCTACATCAATACAAAAAATATTCAAACTGCAGAAAATCGATGAAACGAGAAAAATTTTTATTGAAGCCAGAGGATGAATAACCACCTTATTTATAGAGGGACATGGACAAGCATTACATCAAACATCTTTTGAGAAACTGTGCAGGAAAGAAGAGGGTAGAGTGAATTTAAGTGTTGAAAGAAGAAAACTTACCAACTTGGGATTCTTTATCCTTGAAACTCTTCAAAAGTGAGGAAAAATACAAATACCTTCTGATCCCATTTTATGAGGCACCTAGAGCATTCCAATTAATAGAGAGAGAAAGTGGAAAGGTGGAATGGTGGTTGTCAAGAGCTGGGTGGAGGAGGAGTGGGGAGTTGATTGTTTAATGGGTATGGAGTTTAAGTTTGGGAGTATGAAGAATTTCTGGATATGGAATGGGAGAGAAAGGAATGGTGGAGCTACATTATGAATATACTGAATGCCACTGAAATGTACACTAAAAAATGGTTAACATTGTAAATTTTGTATCCCGTATATTTTATCACAATGAAAAATGAAAATATTTTAAAGTAGAGGAAAAATAACAAAAACAAAGTAAAAGAAATAAAGATTTCCTCAGACAAAAATTGAGAGAATTTGTCACCAGACCGTTTTGGTGAGAGACCCAGAACTAGAAGAATAGTCTTCCTTGAAAGAAATATTAAAATAAATTCTTCATAGAGAAGGAAATGATATAGGTCAGAAACCTGGATCTACATAAAGAATGGAAGAGCATTGCAGAAGGCATAAATAAGGGAAAATATGATCTTTTATTATTATTATTATTATTAATTGATCTAACAGAAAATAGTTTGTTCAAAATAATTATTGCAACAATTGTTTAGTTACTATAACTTATGTATAAGTGAAAGGTATGACAACAATCTTATAAGGGACAGAGGGAACAGAGTTAGTAATACTCCGATATAAGGTACCTGAACTGTCAGTGAAGTGGATATTTGATGTGGTTATTTGAAAGTTTATTTATATTAGTTGAAAGTGTATTTGCACACTTAAGAGCAACCTGTAAAAAGTAAAAAAAAATTATAAATGATATGCTAAGAGAGGAGAAAAGTGGAATAATATAAAATGCTCAATTAAAATCAGAGAAGACAGGAAAAGAATGGAAGATCAAAAACAAAAACAAGGGCAATGAATAGAAAATAGTTACAAATATGAGAGATATTAAATCCACTAGACCAATATCAACTTAAATGTGAATGATCTAAATAGATCAGTTAAAAGACAGAGACTATCAGAGTAGATCAAAAAATAAGAAACCAACTTTAAATATAAAGACACAGATACTTTTGGTTTTAAAAGTAAAGGGATGGAGAAAGATATACCATGTTAACATAAATCAAAAGAAAACTTAAATAGCTATATTAATTTCAGACAAATTACACTTCAGACGAAGGAAAAATAATCAGGGATAAAAAGAGGCATGACATAATGGTAAAAGGGTCAATAATCCAAGAAGATGTAACAATTCTTAACGTATATGCACCTAACAACAGAGCATCAAATTATGTGAGGCCAAACCATGAAACTGTAAGAAATAGATGAATCCACTATCATACTTGGCAACATATCAGGAATGGACAGATCCAACAGGCACAAAATTGGTAAGAACACAACTGAATTCAGCAGCAGCATCAATCAACTGGATCTAATTGACATCTATAGAACATTCACAGCAAAATACACATTCTTCTCAAGCTCGCATGGAACATTCACCAAAATAGATCACATTCTAGGCTATAAAATATACCTTAACAAATTTAAAAGGGTAAAAATCATACAAAGTTTGCTTTCACACTACAATGGAATTGAATAAGGAATCAACCAAATGATAGCCAGAAAATACCAAAATATTTGCAGATTAAACAACGCATCTAAATAATACATGGGTCAAAAAAAATTTTCAAGAGAAATTTAAAAATTTTTGAAATAAGTGAAAATGAAAACACAAGTTATCAAAATTTGTGGGATGCAGTGAAAGCACTGCTCAGATAGAAGTTTATGGCACTGAATGCATACATTAGGAAAGAAGAAAGACCTAAAATCAATAGTTTCTAGTTTCTACCTTAGGAAACTAGAAGAAGAAGAGCAACATAAACCTAAATCAAACAGAAGAAAATAAATAACTAAGAAAAAAAGAGAAGACATGAATTGCTGTTTTAGACATAAAAGAGGGGCTATCACTACTGATCCTATGGACATTAAAAAGATAATAAAATATACTATGGAAAGGTCTATGCCCACAAATTTGATAATTTAGATAAAATGGAACATTTTTTTAAGTCACAAGCTACTAAAATTTACATATGGAAAAATAGTTAATCTGAATAAGCTTATATCTATTAAATAAATTGAAGCAATATTATTAAGAAGCTTCCAAATTAAAAGCACAAGACCTAGATGGTTTCACTGGTGAATTTTACTAATTATTTAAGGAAAAATAATACAAATTCTGTACAATATCTTCCAGAATGAGAGAATATGTTCTTATTCTGTGAGATTGGCATTACCCTGATTCCAAATCCTGATAAAGACATTGTAAGAAAGGAAAACCACAGACTAATACCTCTTATGAACATAGATATAAAAATCTTCAACAAATATTAGCAAATCAAATCCAACAAAGTATAAAAAGTATTATATACTACAACAAAATGAGGTTTACCCCAAGTAAGGAGTATTAGTACAACATTCAAAAATCCATTAATGTAACCCATCACATCGACAGGCTAAAGAATAAGAACCATATGATCATATCAATAGAAGTGGAAAAGCATTTGTCAAAATCAAGGCCCATTCATGATAAAAACTCTCAATAAGTTAAACATAGAAAGGAACCTCTTCAACTTGATAAAGAACATCTACAAAAACCCTACAGGTAACATCATACTGGTGAGAAACTAAATACTCTCCTAACAGGAACAGGGCAAGGATGTCCCCTCTTATCCCTACTAACACATTGTATTGAAAGCCGTAGCTAATGTAATAAGACAAGAAAAGGAGACAAAATGGAGCACCTGGGTGGCTCAGTCTGTTGAGCGTCCAACTTTGGCTCAGGTCACGATTTCACTGTTCGTGAGTTCGAGCCCCACGTCGGGCTCTGTGCTGACAGCTCAGAGCCTGCAGCCTGCTTTGCATTCTGTGTCTCCCTCTCTCTCTGCTCCTCCCCTGCTCACACTCTGTCTCTCTCTCTCTCAAAAATAAATAAATGTTAAAAACAAAAGAAAAGGAAATAAAATGTATTTTATCGGGAAGGAAGAAATCTTA